>NC_135689.1:4692004-5292004 GCF_964276395.1 Gasterosteus aculeatus
AGACAGAGAGAGACTCACACAGAGTGACAGAGAAACTGAGTTGAAATCTAATGTGACTTCACAGGGGGAAACCCGGGTGCCATTGTGTCTCTGGAGGGAAGCCGCAGTCAAAGTGAAGCTTCAGATTGGGACACACATCAAAGTGTCCCATCTGAAAGCCTCCACATCCAACTACGGATTTCAATTGCAATCCACGACATTTTCAACGGTCGAGGTAGGCCTACTTGGTTGTTGCTGTCGGATATCTTATACATATTTAAAATTATCCAACAGGTCATTTTTTTGACACATTTTTATATGATCACATCTTCAAAGTACACAAGGTCTGTTGGAGCAATGTCGTAAATGTATTCAATGTAATTGTAGTTTTTAGGTGGAAATAAAAAACAAATATGGTCAATGGAGCAAATTTAAAATGAATAGGCAATGCCTACAGTGGATTCATTGAAAAGGAGTACAATCGATGTTTAGGTGGCTGGTGCCAGAAGAATAAACCTGTATGTGTTTCTCTCGACAGGAGCTCCACTTAGAGGACACGGTGGGTGTGCTCGGAGTGATGGACGTGGAGGGTGAGCCAGGAACCCTGAACATGCTCCTGGAGAACGGCCGCATGGTCCTCATTGCCGAGGACCTGTGGAAGACGGTGGAGGATCACCTTGTTGACCCTCCACTAAAAGTACAAATGACACTGAATGGAAACACAGTGTGTACCATTAAGATCAGTTTATAAATATTTAGCTGTTCCAGGAGGTTTTGTTCATAATGTCTTAGTTATTTAGTCTGTTTTTTTATTGTATTGGTATTCCCCTTTCTATTTAATTGTTTACATTTCTATTAATTGTTCTTAATAGATTGTTCTTATTGTTCTATACCATTAAATTTATAATATTTAAGGTAAAACTCAACCTTTGCATTTGTTTATTTGAACAGGCATTCATATTCCATACATTTTTATACACTCACATCTTCAAAATACTGGGGACGGGAGAAGGACATTTTTTGAGGGGGGTTGGGGGAAAGAAAAGGGTTAGAAAGGGGGGGGGGGTTGAGGAATGGAGAAGGCATCTCTTATGGGGGGGAGGCAGAGTTGAGAAGGAGGGGGCAGGGGGGGTGGGACTTAAATAACAAAAGCTGAGATGAATGGATAGAAGTCTTAAATTGTTTGTAGTAATATTAGTAGTAGTATTAGTTATAGTTTTAATTGTTGTATTATAGTAAGAGCAGTAGAAGAAGTACTAGTTTAGCAGTAGCAGCAGTAGAAACAGCTGTAATACTAATACTATTAGCCATAGTAGTATTTGTAATAACATTAGTAGTAGTTGTACTGGGTGAGGGGGGTTGGGAGACAAAATGTTTGTTATTCAAACTAAGAAGTTTTTAATTAATAGGCCTCATCACAAACATTAAAGTAAGAATTCCCTCCATGGGGCTTTTATTTTTAAATTTTTGGATTGGGTGGGGTGGGGGGGTGTAGATAGAGAGAGGGGTGGTGAGGAAGAGATAGAGGGAGAGAGAGAGAGAGGAGGAGAAATAGACAGACAGACTGACTGAGAGTGATTAACAGTGAGAAGAGGTCAGGGTGGAGGGGGGGAGGGGGGGCGAGTGTCTTTATCATATTGGTCTGTTGACAGAAAGCATAGCTGCGTCATGTGACTCCACTAATCAGCTCATAGGAGCAGCTGTGAGTCACAGACAGAGATACTGCAGCGTGTTTACGAGTAACCACGGCAACGGCGCACCTATTGGATTGGGTGGGGTGGGGGGGGTGTAGATAGAGGGAGGGAGGGTGAGAGGGTGAGGAAGGGAGGGGTGGTGAGGAAGAGATAGAGGGAGAGAGAGAGGAGGAGAAATAGACAGACATACTGACTGACTGAGTGATTAACAGTGAGAAGAGGTCAGGGTGGAGGGGGGAGGGGGGGCGAGTGTCTTTATCATATTGGTCTGTTGACAGAAAGCATAGCTGCGTCATGTGACTCCACTAATCAGGTCACAAGGAGCAGCTGTGAGCCACAGACAGATCCTGCAGCGTGTGAGTGCTCGTAACCACGACAACGACGCACCTGTGCGGCTGCAAAAGGGCAGACACAGGACAGCGAGTTACACAGAATCCACACCTCAAACAAATGAGAACCAGCGCAAAACTATAACAGCTATCTAAAAAATACGGCGTTTGTATGAGACCCAAGACTCTACCGAACGCGTGGATGTGCTTTTTATGTCTGTCCGGTAATAAATACGGCTCCTATGGCCGTTTACAAAACGTGTACCTTGTGGATTTCTGTGAGAAATATGTCGGCAGATTTGTATTGGAGCCTATGGGGCTTTTGGCAGAGGTTGTGTCACTCAAACACTCCTTGCGCCAAAACTAAAGAACTCTGGGATTCCATGAACACATTAATCCAATCAGCACAACCATACCCTCATTAATCTGAAGAAATGAAGCCTCTAGAGTGTATACTTTGGCTGCAAGGACAAAAGTTCCATACTTTTTTAACCAGATTTCTGCGCTGCCCCACACTCTAGCCTCGAGCTCTCCACTCTAGCAGACGCAATACACACTCATGTAAAAGTCAGAAACGGAGCGAAGAACTAGTGAAACATAATCAGTGATTATGAAAAAAGTAGAATAGATATCAAGAAGCAGTTTTTTTCATAAAATAGTTGAGACCTGTGTCAACATTTGAAAGTTGAAATGGTGTCTGTAGCTGAAAGATTGGCGAAGCTGAAAAATCTGAAAGTTGAAGAAGTTGAAGAGGATTTGAAAAGCAAACTCCATTTGAAAACCATGTTAAAATATTAACGATTATTGATTTATATAAATTCAAGCTTAAGAGGTAGAAAGCTGAAAAGTCATAGCCCGGAAGCCGGAAAGAAGCTGAACATTTTAATATTTGAAGGATTTTAATAGCTGAAAGTGTGAAGGAGTTGAAAGGTGGCACGGAAGAAATAGAAGAATAATAATAACTAGAAAAGGCATTTCCTGCTGAAAATGCGTTGGAATGCAAAAAGCTGAAAGCTGCACTGAATATTTAAAAATAGCTGAAAATACAGAAAGTTGAAGGGAATTTGAATACATTTGCTGAATATTTAAAAATAGCTGAAAATACAGAAAGTTGAAGGGAATTTGAGTACATTTGCTGAATATTTAAAAATAGCTGAAAATACAGAAAGTTGAAGGGAATTTGAATACATTTGCTGAAATAAAAGATATTAGAAAAGCTGAAATTAATTTGAAATAGCTGAAAATACAGAAATGGGAGAAGCTGAAAGGAATTTCAATAGATTTGCTGAAAAAGCAGAAATGAAAACAGCTGAAATAAATGTGAAATATTGCAAAACAGAAGTTGCAGGAGCTTAAATGAATTTTAAAAAGTATCGAAATAACAAAAGCTGAGATGAATAAAACGAGGTTTAAAATTGTTTGTAGTAATGTTAGTTGTAATTTGGGTATTAGTACTAGCAGTAGAAGTCGGTTTAGTATCAATAGCAGTAGAAACAGCTGGAATACTGATACTATTAGCCATAGTAGTATTTTTAATAACATTAGTAGTAGTTGTATTAATAGCAGTAGAAATACTAGTAGTATGGTAGTAGAAGTATCAGTTGTAGTTCTACTGAGGTACTAGTAATATTCGTAGTGGTTATAGTAGTATTTGAAAGAGCAATGCGTATTTCAACGAAACCGCTTCATGGTTAAGGTACAGATAATCATTGAGGCTTTTAGTTTGTAATGATGGAATTGGGTGAGGGGGGGTTGGGAGACAGAATGTTTGTTATTTAAACTAAGAAGTTTTTAATTAATAGGCCTCATCACTAACATTACAGTAAAAATTCCCTCCATGGGGCTTTTATTTTGAAATTATTGGATTGGGTGGGGTGGGGGGGTGTAGATAGAGGGAGGGAGGGTGAGAGGGTGAGGAAGGGAGGGGTGGTGAGGAAGAGATAGAGGGAGAGAGAGAGGAGGAGAAATAGACAGACATACTGACTGACTGAGTGATTAACAGTGAGAAGAGGTCAGGGTGGAGGGGGGAGGGGGGGCCAGTGTCTTTATCATATTGGTCTGTTGACAGAAAGCATAGCTGCGTCATGTGACTCCACTAATCAGGTCATTGGAGCAGCTGTGAGTCACACACAGAGATACTGCAGCGTGTTTACGAGTAACCACGGCAACGGCGCACCTATTGGATTGGGTGGGGTGGGGGGGTGTAGATAGAGGGAGGGAGGGTGAGAGGGTGAGGAAGGGAATGGTGGTGAGGAAGAGAGGGAGAGGGGAGGAGAATTAGACTGACTGACTGACTGAGAGTGATTAACAGTAAGTAGAGGTCAGGGTGGAGGGGGGAGGGGGGCTAGTGTCTTTATCATATTGGTCTGTTGACAGAAAGCATAGCTGCGTCATGTGACTCCACTAATCAGGTCATAGGAGCGAGCAGCTGTGAGTCACAGACAGATCCTGCAGCATGTGAGTGCTCGTAACCACGACAACGGCGCACCTGTGCTCATTAACGGCTGCAAAATGCAGAGACATGGCAGCAAGTTACACAGAATCCACACCTCACACAAATGAGAACCAGCGCAAAACTATAACAGCTATCTAAAAAATACGGCGTTTGTATGAGACCCAAGACTCTACCGAACGCGTGGATGTGCTTTTTATGTCTGTCCGGTAATAAATACGGCTCATATGGCCGTTTACAAAACGTGTACCTTGTGGATTTTTGTGAGAAATATGTCGGCAGATTTGTATTGGAGCCTATGGGGCTTTTGGCAGAGGTTGTGTCACTCAAACACTCCTTGCGCCAAAACTAAAAAACTCTGGGATTCCATGAACACATTAATCCAATCAGCACAACCATACCCTCATTAATCTGAAGAAATTAAGCCTCTAGAGTGTATACTTTGGCTGCAAGGACAGAAGTTCCATACTTTTTTAACCAGATTTCTGCGCTGCCCCACACTCTAGCCTCGAGCTCTCCACTCTAGCAGACGCAATACACACTCATGTAAAAGTCAGAAACGGAGCGAAAAACTAGTGAAACATAATCAGTGATTATGAAAAAAGTACAATAGATATCAAGAAGCAGTTTTTTTCATAAAATAGTTGAGACTTGTGTGAACATTTGAGAGTTGAAATGGTGTCTGTAGCTGAAAGATTGGTGAAGCTGAAAAATCTGAAAGTTGAAGAAGTTTAGGAGGATTTGAAAGCAAACTCCATTTGAAAACCATGTTAAAATATTAATGATTATTGATTTATATAAATTCAAGCATAAGAGGTAGAAAGCTGAAAAGTCATAGCCCTCAAGCCAGAAAGGAGCTGAACATTTTAATATTTGAACGGTTTTAATAGCTGAAAGTGTGAAGGAGTTGAAAGGTGGCGCGGAAGAAATAGAAGAAGTTGAAGATGAAGAAATAAAGATTCGAAGAACAATACTTGGAATGCATCGTTAATGCATTCCAACAATAATAATAAGTTGAATAAAGATTCGAAGAACAATACTTGGAATGCTTGAAGCATTCCAACTAATAATAATAAGTTGAATAAAGATTCGAAGAACAATACTTGGAATGCTTGAAGCATTCCAACTAATAATAAGTTGAATAAAGATTCGAAGAACAATACTTGGAATGCTTGAAGCATTCCAACTAACTAGAAAAGGCATTTCCTGCTGAAAATGCGTTGGAATGCAAAAAGCTGAAAGCTGCACTGAATATTTAAAAATAGCTGAAAATACAGAAAGTTGAAGGGAATTTGAATACATTTGCTGAATATTTAAAAATAGCTGAAAATACAGAAAGTTGAAGGGAATTTGAATACATTTGCTGAAATAAAAGATATTAGAAAAGCTGAAATTAATTTGAAATAGGTGAAAATACAGAAATGGGAGAAGCTGAAAGGAATTTGAATAGATTTGCTGAAAAAGCAGAAATGAAAACAGCTGAAATAAATGTTAAATATTGCAAAACAGAAGTTGCAGGAGCTTAAATGAATTTTAAAAAGTACAGAAATAACAAAAGCTGAGATGAATAAAAAGAGGTTTAAAATAGTTTGTAGTAATGTTAGTTGTAATTTGGGTATCAGTACTAGCAGTAGAAGTCGGTTTAGTATCAATAGCAGTAGAAACAGCTGGAATACTGATACTATTAGCCATAGTAG
This sequence comes from Gasterosteus aculeatus, assembly GCF_964276395.1. Lineage (NCBI taxonomy): Eukaryota > Metazoa > Chordata > Actinopteri > Perciformes > Gasterosteidae > Gasterosteus > Gasterosteus aculeatus. The sequence continues at coordinate 4,698,156 of NC_135689.1, forward strand.
TATTTTTAATAACATTAGTAGTAGTTGTATTAATAGCAGTAGAAATACTAGTAGTATGGTGGTAGAAGTATCAGTTGTAGTTCTACTGAGGTACTAGTAATATTCGTAGTGGTTATAGTAGTATTTGAAAGAGCAATGCGTATTTCAACGAAACCGCTTCATGGTTAAGGTACAGATAATCATTGAGGCTTTTAGTTTGTAATGATGGAATTGGGTGAGGGGGGGTTGGGAGACAGAATGTTTGTTATTCAAACTAAGAAGTTATTAATTAATAGGCCTCATCACTAACATTACAGTAAAAATTCCCTCCATGGGGCTTTTATTTTGAAATTATTGGATTGGGTGGGGTGGGGGGGTGTAGATAGAGGGAGGGAGGGTGAGGAAGGGAGGGGTGGTGAGGAAGAGATAGAGGGAGAGAGAGAGAGGAGAAATAGACAGACATACTGACTGACTGAGTGATTAACAGTGAGAAGAGGTCAGGGTGGAGGGGGGAGGGGGGGCGAGTGTCTTTATCATATTGGTCTGTTGACAGAAAGCATAGCTGCGTCATGTGACTCCACTAATCAGGTCATAGGAGCAGCTTTGAGCCACAGACAGAGATCCTGCAGCGTGTGAGCGAGTAACCACGACAACGGCGCACCTATTGGATTGGGTGGGGTGGGGGGGTGAAGATAGAGGGAGGGAGGGTGAGAGGGTGAGGAATGGAGGGGTGGTGAGGAAGAGATAGAGAGGGAGAGGGGAGGAGAATTAGACAGACTGACTGACTGAGAGTGATTAACAGTAAGAAGAGGTCAGGGTGGAGGGGGGAGGGGGGGCGAGTGTCTTTATCATATTGGTCTGTTGACAGAAAGCATAGCTGCGTCATGTGACTCCACTAATCAGGTCATAGGAGCGAGCAGCTGTGAGCCACAGACAGATCCTGCAGCATGTGAGTGCTCGTAACCACGACAACGGCGCACCTGTGATCATTAACGATCTACTGCAAAAGACAGAGACATGGCAGCAAGTTACACAGAATCCACACCTCAAACAAATGGGAACCAGCGCAAAACTATAACAGCTATCTAAAAAATACGGCGTTTGTATGAGACCCAAGACTCTACCGAACGCGTGGATGTGTTTTTATGTCTGTCCGGTAATAAATACGGCTCCTATGGCCGTTGACAGAACGTGTACCTTGTGGATTTTTGTGAGAAATATGTCGGCAGATTTGTATTGGAGCCTATGGGGCTTTTGGCAGAGGTTGTGTCACTCAAACACACCTTGCGCCAAAACTAAAGAACTCTGGGATTCCATGAACACATTAATCCAATCAGCACAACCATACCCTCATTAATCTGAAGAAATGAAGCCTCTAGAGTGTATACTTTGGCTGCAAGGACAAAAGTTCCATATTTTTTTAACCAGATTCCTGCGATGCCCCACACTCTAGCCTCGAGCTCTCCACTCTAGCAGACGCAATACACACTCATGTAAAAGTCAGAAACGGAGCGAAGAACTAGTGAAACATAATCAGTGATTATGAAAAAAGTACAATAGATATCAAGAAGCAGTTTTTTTCATAAAATAGTTGAGACTTGTGTGAACATTTGAGAGTTGAAATGGTGTCTGTAGCTGAAAGATTGGCGGAGCTGAAAAATCTGAAAGTTGAAGAAGTTGAAGAGGATTTGAAAAGCAAACTCCATTTGAAAACCATGTTAAAATATTAACGATTATTGATTTATATAAATTCAAGCTTAAGAGGTAGAAAGCTGAAAAGTCATAGCCCGGAAGCCTGAAAGAAGCTGAACATTTTAATATTTGAAGGATTTTAATAGCTGAAAGTGTGAAGGAGTTGAAAGGTGGCACGGAAGAAATAGAAGAATAATAAGTTGAAATAAAGATTAGAAGAACAATACTTGGAATGCTTAAAGCATTCCAACTAATAAAGATTAGAAGAACAATACTTGGAATGCTTAAAGCATTCCAACTAATTATACGGCAGTTTCAACAATAGGGAGAGCCCCGAATTTGACTTCCACGTTCAAACCAATAAGGAGAGCGGATTGTAAGAGGGGGCGTTACCTCTTTTTCTTGTTAATCACGCCCACTTGCTCTACACTGCAGGGGAGGGAAATAGTGTTTTTGTCCTTTAGCTGCGGATCAGGCCTCCTGAATCTCCATCCACTGTCTGATTTGGGCCTACTTTAGGAAGGTCTGCTAGCTGGTTGGTGTCCAAGGACTTTTACTAAGCAGCAGTGCTGCATTTACACAGAAGGCCCCAACCATTGTAAGCAGAGAAGAAACGGAGAGCAGAGGAAATATAAGCATTTGTATGCATAAATGTTTCTTCCCTTTTGGACAAACGTTTTTCGGCAGACAGATTTTCCATGTTCGTTGGCTTAATGAACACATCATCAATGGTGTTGGTTTGGAAAATATCACAAAACCCACAAAAGAATCCAACTAAATATGTTTTGGAAAGCTGGTCATTGTCATGTCAATCAAGTGCACAAATTTTTCCAAATAAACTTAAAGAGAAAATAATGAATAATTGACCATTTCCTGTTTACACCTTCAGACTCGCAGTGCAGGCTCTGTAGTGTATTAATGGAGAAAACATACAATAAAACACCGCCCTCATCACGCTTTGTCAATTGGTCCGACAGGAATGAAGTGCTAATTATGTAGTTTAAAACACTGAAGCAAACATCTCTGCTCAATGGGGGGAACGAATATTTTCGTTGTGTTTTGCGGCACTGTTTTCTTGGACTCTGAGCGAAGCGAACTGCCAAAGCCACTCAACTTCCAACGCACGCAGGGTGGAGGGAGGGGAGGTGCTGGTTCCGTGAGCCCGCTGGAGGAGCGAAATGCCTTGAAGCCGACTAGCTGGATGCTGCTGTTGGTCCGACTCTTCGGAGCAATAACGTTATGCTTGTGATAGAACACGTCACAACCGGTCATTATCAGAGCCGTGCAGAAATGCTTGACAATGCGCACGTGGATGAGCTCTTTCTCCGGTTGCATCTAAATGTGCAAGTGCTCACGGACAGTCTACAACGCATCATACATGACCTATTCAATCCATACACAAAACCTTCAACAGTCACATGTGTGTTCATTCATTCAAATCCAAACGCAAATCACTAACAGCTCCTCCAGACGCGAAGACACCATCAAATATTGGGCAATTTCTCCTCCCGCTTTGAACAAACATTCCAAACTGAGATAGAAAGATAAAACGACTAAACGACTCCGAATCCAATGTTAGATAAACTATAAACATTTTGAGGTTACGGCCTTAGAGGAGGTTATCAGTTTGAGATCCACTGTGCCATTAGTTTATTTTGGCAAACTAATCGCCAACTTAAGCTGTTGGATAACATAAAGTCACATTCAAGCACCCGACTAAATACGTCGATTTTGACTGAATATCCAACGTCAGGAGAGCTCTCAAATTCCACCTTCTACGACGCCTCATTCTTATCAATTCAGAGATCTTTAGGGGCATCTAGTGGAAACAGGGGGGCAGTGCATAAACAGTCTGTAAACAGTGAAAATATTAGTCAAACGTGTGATAAAAGTTATGTATTGAGTGACATTGCATATATCCAAACATTTGACCGGTTTAATCATATTACCATTTTGTTGTGTCTGGTAATAATGGAGCTAATAGAGCTACTTACTTACAATAGAAAGTCATGAGTTTAAAGCACATCTGACCAACACACATTTTGTGTAATACATTTCTGTTGACCGCATCTTTTAGATTAGCTGTAGTTCCAATGATACAATTGGAACAGTTCCACCCCGGAACAATATGATGCCGGAGGCTCCTGAACCAAACTACAACACACAACATGCCGTATAGGTCATAACAGGTAGACATTTTTTTATTTCTGAGGTCAAGACTTAGCTAGAAGTCACTGGGACCAGGAACAGCTACTTGTCAATGTCCTTAGGCTTTTAGGTAGTGTACTTGGGAAAATGTTTATCTTGAATCCAAAAGGGTTGGAGGGCAATGTAAAATCAAGCTGGCCGTTCGGCTCTTGCACTAACACTGGGAGATATGATTCAAATCATTATGTCTGGCTTTTAGACACAAGTATGGATGCGGAAAAACGTCATTTTAGGTCTACTTGGGTATTATTTCCAGAAATGGCAAATAAACTTCTGACGAGCTCAATCTCGAGAAACTATACGGTTCTGGGCGTTCTGGGAGTGGGGTGCTACGGAGACGTCCTTCAATGTTTGAAATGGGACACCAACGAGATGGTGGCCGTGAAGGTCTTCAAACAAAAATGTCCACAGAACACAAATATACGGGAGGTGAGCTGCTTGATGATTAAAACTCAAGTCATTTTAAGTCCCATCGCAGAAAAGGTCGATGACTGTTTCATACCGTCATTCATCTCCGGGTGACGATACTGGAAAAGCTCAGATGTTTGGACCCCGATAAGTCCAACGTCGTCCAACATATCATGAATGGTTCCACAGGCACAACCAGACCTTCATGGTCTTTGAAATGCTGGATATGAGCCTCTTTGGATACATGTGCCAGAGAGAATGGGAGCTTTTGCCTTTAAATGGCATACGGACCATCATCAGAGATGTGAGGACTCCAGATAGAAAGCAGTTTGTGAAGCTCTGCGCTATTCCCACCCCCCCAAATCCTTCTCATTCTGTTCGCTCGCAGGTGGCCACAGCATTAAACGCCCTGAAGGGCATCGGCCCGATCCACGCGGATTTGAAACTGGACAACATCTTGCTGGTGCATCATCAGACAAAGCCATTCAGGGTGAAGGTCATCGACTTCGGCTTAACCCTTGAGACATCCCAAGCTCAAACTGTTCAGGCTCTTGGTTATAGGTGAGACTCTTAGGCCTTTGGTTTAGAATTGCTTGTTGCTTTCTTGCTTAAGATGACGCCAATGAACAGAGTCTCGGGTGAAACGCTTTCCGCACAGCACAAGCAGCGTGAAATGGTTGAAACCAAGCGTGCGCGTTACTGAGGCATCCTGGTACCCATTCTGGGCATTCTCAATTGGGGGTGATATATGTCATGTCACCAGGTGCATATTCCTGCTTTTAAAACAGACCGTGTTGATTATTTCACATGTCGCTGTCCTTCCACAATCAGGTGTCCTGAAATCATTCTGGGCCTGACATTCAATTAGGCCATCGATATTTGGTCTCTTGGCATAATAATGGCCGAGATGCTCCTGGAATTCCTCCTTTTCCCAGGAAAACATGAATATGACGTGGTCAGTACCATTACAAGTTTATTTCTCCACACACGCTAACGTATGAAATACTTCTCATGACGCGTCAGGCATCTTTAATACTTTGGCTGAAAGAGCAAAGTGGTAAAAACAAAAATCTGAATGTGCGACTTCGGCACAGTGGTTCAGTGCTAACATTCTGATGTTTAGCAGGGACAATGTTTACCACATTCACCATCAGAGCATGTTTGCGTAGCACTAAATCGACAGTGCAGCTTCACCAAGCACTAGGTTTTTTGTGGTGTTTTGTTGTGGTGTTTTGTCTCCAGCTGCGCTTCATGGTGGACCTGCTGGGGGACCCTCCTAGGAGACTTCTGAAGGGTGGACTACATACTGCTCTGTTCTATTGTGGAGATCACAAGTACCTTATCTTCAAGAGATGGACACTTTAATGGTACAGTACTTTTACTTTCTTTGACTTAAATTGACCGTGAATGATTCTCCATTAGATAGTTTGCCGTTTGTATGAAAATGAAACCTCGTGGAGTTTTTTTCTTCTTTTAAGACGCCGGTGGAGTTTCATGCTGAAACAAGAATCCTGCCCATAGAAAGCAGGAGATACATGTTGTCCTCTCTGGAGGAGCTGAAAATAGTAGGTTTAGAAGTGGATGCCGCCCTACTGAACAGTAGAGCTTCATTAGCCAGGCACACATTACGGCCAATGTCTTCTTTTTTTTCTTTCTAAAAACTTTAGCTGAGCCGGAACCAAATAAAAAGGAGCAGACGCCGCTGACAGGAACGCTTGTGTCGACCTGTTGAAGGATATGCTTCGGATGGCTCCATGGAACAGGATCACCCCAAACAAGATCCTGGCCCATCCATTCCTAACAAGGAGCGACCGCCAACAGCTGTCCGTAAGTGTGTGCAGATATTTGACCTTAAGCTAGGGAGATACTTCTCTCCCCCTTTGTTGGCCAACGGGAAATATAAAATCTTCCAAAATTAGCGTTTCAGGTTCTTTTTTTTAGTTTAGGTTGCATGCAAGTTTCACTGTCCTCAAACAGCCTCCAGCAGCAGTTTTAAAAACTGAAAATAAGTTAAAAATGCTGCTCAGTGGTCAAACGTATGAAGAGGAAAAGGATTGGGGGCTGGAGTAGGGTAGCGTCAGACGTTAAAACTGTGAACAGTAGCATCAAAGAGACAATGGTTTCTCTCCGATGCAGAGAAGAAATATAGTCGCCAGGCCTCTCCGAAGGCCGAGTCGCCGAACCGGTCAACCACATCACCACCGACAGCGGCCTTGTGTTGGAGTCCATCGGCTACAGTGTCGAAGGTCCCGACTGCGCTTCGAACTGGGCCTCCGACAGCGTCGGCTCCTCGCAGGCGCATCCACCACTCCTCCCTCTCCCCGTTTACTGTAATTCCTCCCAAGCTGATCAACTCCCCGGTTTAATTTTGCAGAGGTCAATGAGCCAAAGAGGAAGAAAGGGTGAAAAGGAAACAGAGGATTTCTTTCCAACTTGATGGGGGTTTTTCCCTCCTTTTCTGTGGATCTCTGGACGAAACGGAGTGAAAAGAGTCTGAGTGTTTGAGTCTGAGTCAGAGTCAAGCTTGGTTCAACCCCATCAGTGGATGTTCAAAGCTCCATCGAGTTCTCAGGACTTTTCCGCACAGCAACAACTAATACATTTCATTATTACTACAGTGTTTTGTTTCTCTTGAACCGGTCGTCCTCTGATCAACTAACGTTTTGGGGAATTCAATAGTGCGTCAAACTGCAAACTGCATTTAGTAAAAACAAGGATACAAAATTGAAGTTTATATATTTTTCAGCTTTTAATCGTCCAACATGTGGTGCATTGAGGGGTCAAATGACCTTTGCCAACGTGGAATAACGTGTCTGATCCTTCGGACTCAAACTGACTTTTTATCCCTAGAAGTCTCACACCCACATTGTTCATCATTACTAAAATATTTAAAAACAGAAATGCAGTTTTCTTTTACGTTTTTCTTAATGAGTTTGACCAATAACCTCAGTTCTCACTGGCCGTCGTGGATGCTGGCGAGTCCCTGACAGCGTTTGACACTATTGAGACAACAGGAGAGGGATTGATCTTACCTAGATGGATAGAGGTCACGTGGTTATTTGTGGTAGAATTTCTTCAGAAGCTCATGGTTCGTTTAGTGGCACCTCATCACAGGCCTGATTCTCGCGCTCTCAGGTAAGGTGTGTGCCAACTATGAGCCAAGCCGATGACGATACGATGACGATCAGCCAATGAAATTGCAGAGGAGGGTCGGCGGTCAGTTGTGAGCATGCGCAGACGATTTTACCACAGAACGGGCACTCGTACGTTGCACCTGCTCGCAAGCCAATTAAACACCATAATAATTTACTAAATACTAATACTAAAATACATACAGCCATATATCTGAAATTCTAGCGATGATAAAAAAATAATACTAAAAACCATTTATTTTTTTAGATCTCCCCGCTGCACCTACGCTCCATACACGACATGATATCGCTAAAAATAGTTTTCTTTGTAACTCATTATATGTGTGATCCCGGCTCCAGTTGGGGTTGACAAGACACCAACACAACCGCGCACGAACTAAATGACAAATGCAACAGCTTTGTGTGACACACGATCGGCGCAGCGTCGCGATGCTTTTATTGTGACGGCCTCAGACCGGAAGCGCTGCCGTCGGTGCGACGCTGCTAACGGAAGACGGCAGCCTGCGCACCGCAAACACAGCGTCCCTCCGGCAGAGTGACTGTTTACTCAGATCGACCGAGGACCATGGACCGGTGTCCCGTAGCCCGTCGGGCGTAAACCTCGTCTTGTTTTTGTTTTTCTTCCAGCGTTTGTTTGTGTGCGATGAAACAACTCGTCGGCGGCGCCGGTGTCATCTAACGGTCACGGAGGTGCTTAACGGCGCGGACGTTAGCCGCGATTATCACCTTTCTAACAGGTGTGTAGCGCGTGACAATGTCGCCGTTAGGTCGCTGCGGCGCTTTTAAATAAGACGACTTTATGAGTGACATTGTTTTTTTATTTCGTCTGCTTGAAAAGTGATGTCACGGTGCTCGCTAGCTAACCCCCCCCCCCCCCCCCCCCCCATGAACGTGGTTTTATCGCGTTTAATCGGCCAGTTTGAACGCTCGTGTTTTATTCCCTCACTCGCGCTCATTCGGAGAACGTTTCCTCACTCGACGTTACTTTCTGAATCGCACTCATCGAAATTCTCTTCGTTCCGCGCTCCCTCAGATTTGGTCGGCTGATTAGCGGAGGGCAGCAGACACCATGTGGGAGTCACATGCACGATGAGGCATCAACAACAAGGGGGCCCCTTCAGGAGAGAGCCGCCGCCGCTGCTGCTGCACGCTGACCGCCGCAGGGAGGGGGTTTGCTGCGTGTAGAGGCCCTGCACAAGCAGCCCCCCCACCCACCACAAACACACACACACACACACACACACACACACGCTGAACATATGCAATGAACATCACTACAGAGTCCCCTGCCGTCATTGATGGCGATGTGGCAGTCGGCTACGTGCTGGTGCCGTTTTTCCTCCTCACCGTCATTGGGATCGCTGCAGCTGTGGTGAGTTTCAGGGATGTTCGTGTTGGCTGCAAGCAAAAAGCATCGTCATTCACATTTAGTCATTTATCATTTAGCTGATGCCCGCACCCAAAGCGACTGACAGTGTGAGACCCGCGTGTACACCGTAACACTTTGAACTGTTGTGCGTTTCAGGTCATGTATATCCGGAAGAAAAGGAGGTAGGCTTCTTCACTGGCACGACGCTTTTGTGGTCAGCCTGCTTGTCTCTTCCGTGAACCAGTGGAACTCATTGAGTCAATGACTTCTTTTGTTTCGGCCCTCAGGATTGACCGACTTCGTCATCAGCTGCTGCCCGTTTACACATACGATCCGTCAGAGGAGCTCAATGAAGCCGAGCAAGAAATGCTGTGGAAAGAGGAGGACACGAGGGTATGATGCTCCTTTTTGTTTTTAGAACTTCGGGGGTTCGGTCTCCTCTGAGACACTTTTTGACCGTTGGTGGGACAAAGTTGCGATACCACTGCAGCGGATGTAGCTTCATTTTTCAGCTCCTAGTATAACTGATATTTCCACAAATAGACACTGTTGGTTGCGCCATAACGGCACAGCGGTTCCTCATTTGGTCGGTTGCTTCCTCCCCCACATAGAAACTTGGCTGCGAGAAGTTCCGTAGGAAGTACAGTGATACAAGTGTTTGTAGTAATGTAGCAGAAAAGATGCACCACTTTATTTCCAAGCATCAAATCCCTCACGATAGCTTTCGGTGGATAGTTTTAGTTCCTCTGAAGTGATCTAATTGGTTATAAACATAATTGACACTGACAAACATTTCCTAGAATCAGTGTTTATGTTCAGTTACCGTCAGTTCTCAAACTCAACCCTGATACCTCTGCTGGTCTAAATGCTCTACTTTAGTACTAAATAGAAGGTTATAAATTAACACAACAGACTTTAAAAGATCCACCAGGTTAGTTTGTCAGACATGATGCACTGAGCCTTTAGGAACACTAGGTGGCAGTGTGTACATGACGTTTATATATATATTAGTTATGATTCATAAAAAAGGGAAAAACAACAAATTGAGTTAAATATTAGTCACACGGGCTGTCATTATCATTGTTATGATCTTAAAGGGTCTGTTCGCCATCAACCCAAAACAACATTTAGCCCCTAACGTAATCATCGTGGCTCGCGACCTCTCGAGGTCGGTCAGTCTTGTTTTTGTTTTTTTGTGATCCGGTGAAATTAACCTTTTTTTTTTCACAATAACAACCGGTCACAAGTCCTTCGTTAGAAGGGATGTTGTGCTCGAGTTATGTCCTTTTTAAAAGTGGACGGGCTAAAACACTTTGCGCTTCTTGTCCACAGATCGTACAAGGTTGGGCCAGAGGTTATCAACAGCGACGCCCTCTTCTGACCAAAGATATCAATGCGTGATGGAGGTGAAGCATGGCATCAAACCTCTTTCGGCGTGGACGCCACCGTCAGCCACCATCATCCACCTTCATCCACCGAAGTTGTGCACAACACATTGTTTGTTGGACTCATTCTGCCTCGGTATCCATCCTATTTTATGTACAGGTTCATTTCTGTGGTTCTGGTTCTCATCCTGTGTGCCGAATAGACACAGCACCATTAATTTATTTGAAAATATTTATTAACTTTTCTTTTACTATGGTATTCAGTCGTATGACTCAAGTTAAATACCGTGGGAACTTTCTGAAGATGAAGGCTCCTGTGGGTTCACGCTGTTTACGTGCATGATGTTGGAGTGGGCGGCGTGTGGCAGGCGGTTCTGTTCCTGTGGGTTGCAGTAGGCTTTTGCACTGTTCACCGTACGAATGTTCTGCACTAGTTTGAAATCCTCGCTGTGGCCTGGATACGTCGCTGTGCACAGGTTGTTTGCAGTGCATTAAAATCCAAATATGGCTTCTTTGGTGAAATGCTTTAAAGTTGCATTTGTAGACATGAAACAATATAGTGACAATTTCAAAGTTTCATATTAATATAAAAATCTAAATGATAGATTTGGAAGAGATTAGATCAAATATTTGAACTGCATTTTTTTGGTTTTTATTTCCTCTTGATTCCAGATTTTTTTTGCCAAAGGCTATGACTCGTCAATGGCACGTTTAAATAACACCAACCCCCTCACATCCACAAAATGAGCGGTGACTCGTGCCCTAAATATGTCCTGTCACATGGCATTATACCAACAGAAATGTACCTCCAGCTGCGGATGAATAACAAAGGTCTGACCGTATCGAGCTCTCAGAAAACCTCGCTAGGTCTTTGAGGAAGTCTAACCTTTATTTGCCTTTGCTGCGGTGAATGTAGTCTCCATACAAATTGTTAAGGGGAACATCATAAATGTGTTGAGACAGATGGTTATGGTTATTATAGTTCTTGTGATATTGGACCTAAAACGATGGTAGAACATGCTCCTCGGTCATCTTTAAAGCTTAATTTAAGATGCATTCATTAAATGGGTAAGCAACAATTGAATTGTATTACTTGTCGCTAGTAAAACTGCGTTGCACAAAAAATGTCAATGGACTACTGATGTAAATGTTAGGCAGCACTGTAGTGAGGCTTGCTGCTTTGAGAGGGAATTGATTGGCAGTTAATTTAAGCATGAATAAAGTGATATGACTCCTTTAAGCTCATTGAGTGCGATGCATGACGTCAAAAGAGCGACAGCAAAATTGTCAAAGAAGTTCTTTATTGACCATTTCTGATACAAATTGTTGTAGGGCACCATAGAAATATAGACATTGTACATTTATATACGGTGTACATTAAAAAGAATGATCGCATCCAATTGAGTTTACAGCGCGTAAAATGAATGAATGACATGACAGAAAAACAACGATACAGACGTCGTCCAGAGTACTCTGAGGATTTGGGGAGAGAGACATGAAGCGGCCGCTGCGTGAGAGCGGCCAAGTGGAAAAGAGCGCCCAGTCGATCAAACGTTTTGTCCATAAAGTATCTGAACCAAACATTTCAGTGCACCAGAAGAATAAAAACACACCTGCTAAACTACCACAGTCAGCAAACAGTCGTCATGCCGACCGGTCTCCCTGGCTTGCTTCTCACATCTCATGACAGTCAGTTTAACACAAAAACCTTGTAATAAAATCTTTCCAACTCACACCAGAGGTTATATCTTTGAGAAAAAAAAGAAAAAAAAACCCCGTTAAATGCAATTACACAGTAAAGTAAGCCGTTGAGTGAGGTATGAATTCCAGGCCTTGAGTCGCCTGTTTGCAGTTTTCCGGGTCCGTAACTGAGGTCGTAGCAGCTTAAGGTGTGTGAAAAAACCCAGTTAAGTGGACTGTAACTGTGGGTTCCCTGACACTTAGAAATACACAACTTTCTATTGTTTCCTTGAAACGCACATCTTCAGAAGACTATTTAAGTAGATGACCGTTTTAGGCGATGACAGGAGGCCCGAGCGAGGCGGCGCAGTGAGAGCTCGCTGGAATGAACAACTGAACGTGGAGCCTGCAGGCCTGTTGGATGGCGAGCGCCTCCAACGACCCTCCCCTACAACCCGCAGCCGCCGTGGGGCCGATTGCATTTTGCCGTACGAGCGATTGGAAACAGGAAAAAGACGCCGAAGAAACGGCGTTTGTAAAAAGCTCCCTGAAGAAATGACGCTGATGCTCTGTGCCTGGACCCCTGCCAACTCTATCCTTAAAAACACATTATACCAAAAGAAAAAATAATGTTTTATTACATGAAAAGCAGCACATTCATGTTTTATGTGCGTTCTTTTTTTTTTTTTTTTTTTTAAAGGGTGGGTAACCCGAAGGAACAAAAACACTAGTAACCAGACTAACAAGACCAGTTACATCTCCCAGCTACTCGCACAGGTCCTTGAAGGAGTTTGAAGAGGTGTAACTACACCTCCCGGTGGGGTGGGGGCAAGAATGAGTTAATGCAGATTCATTTTAAAAGCAGAAAAACAAACAAAAAAACACCCCTCTACCGCCTGTTATCTTAAACGCTGAAGCTCAACTCCATCTATAATACGAAGGATAGGTTAACCACTTCACACGGACACAAACAAACAGCAAGTATCGGTAAAATTCACCTTTGTCCAGTACAAAACAACAAAAAAAAAAAAAAGGTAATCTATATGCCCCGACATCTCAGATGCAGAGGCAACACATAAGGAACACTAAGCAGAGAGAATGTCCTACAAACCGGAAAAACTGAAATGGCCAGGCTCCTCGGAGCACACGTTCGTCCAGTAGAAAAGACTCGCGATGACGCATTGAGAAAAAGGGCCGTTACCGTTCTTGTAATTCTTAGATCAAAGGTCCATCGTTCTATCCAGTGCGGCTGCATGATATTGGTACTGTGTTAACCCTCCTCTTGGCAACGAGGGCTTTGTCGTGAACAGTGGTCATGTGGTGGCACCTGGTGTTGGAGATACAGCCCAGTTCTGGTTAACAGCAAGTCAGTATGTTGAGTGAGGTAGCGTGCGTTGTAATTACTGGTCTTCATCTTCCTCCTCCTCTTCCTCCTCCTCCTCAGATGATTCCTGGGATGCCTTTTCTTCCTTCTCCTGTGACAGGAGAGAAAAGAGGTTTTGGCTTGTAATAAAAAACACAAACTGGCGTTATTGATGTTGGATGAAGCACGATGGCGTGAAGAAGGCCCGGGGGAAGCGGGAGTGAGATGTGATTCATACGAGTGGTGAGTCACAATGAGGCATCCTGTTTTTGCTTCCTTGGATTTCCTGCTCACACTCACTGCTGCCCAAGATGTTCATTCATAAAAATGAGAGGTGGGAGGGTAACTTTGGGTCATTCCTCTCTGTGACTAATCCAATCCAGGCTTGTTGCAACAGTACGCCCAAACCACTCATGCACATGTCAGAATATACAACAAGAGTTTTCCTTGATTAAAAACATGCTTATTTGACCTCAAGTTTGCAACTTAAAAAAAACTTTCAAGACTCAACATTTGGACGAGGAACACTTAGCACTAAAAATAAAATAAAGGAGAATGTCTGCTACCACACTTCAAAACACAAATAGCTGTGATGAGCAAAAATGAGTCATCGGAGAGGCAGGCTGGAGAAACGAAGGAAAAGCATTTTCACCCTGCAGCCGCTCAGAATGCAACCAACAGTGAGAGCTGATGTAAAGTCACGCGACTCTTACCTCCTTCTTAGGTCTTCCCCTACGTTTTCCCACTGCAGCCGGGGCGGCTGCTGCTGCCGCCGGCGCCTTCTGTTGGTGGGGGGAGAAAAGGTTTACACGGTTAATGGAGCGCCATTTAGCGGGACAAATGGTTCGATTACATTTTTCGTTGTGGGCAATTTACAAAGCTTGTTGTTGTCTTTTTATCAACAGCTAAACAAAGTGAAACCGTCAATGACCTGTGATGGAGTCACATTAGGATGGGACTGTTAGCTAGCCAGTGTTTGCGTTGGGAAACAAACTGAGGGGGCCAACCCTCTAAGGAGCAATGCAGCGGCATCAACTCTAAATCCATAATGACAGGCAAGCAGATTATTCATTTGAGCCATTACAGCTGTCATTGAGCATATTTACAGCCCAGTTTATTGCCTCACTGTGCTGCTTTTCTCTCATTTATTGTGAAAGGTGGTCCTGGGAAAAAAAAAAAGAGAAAAAAAACACATCAGCAGTGGGCCGTAAGTTACTAAAGGTTGAGAACCCCGGTACAAACAATCCCAATCTCCACACAGCTCTGCTTGCAGCGGCCTGCAGATGGCAGGAGTACCTCTGTAATGAGACAGATAGAAAGAGGGGCATCGGGTTCATTGGCTATTATCTGGAAGGCCGACGGGAACTGCACACAGGGCACTCCAGTTGGCCGGCCACCTGGTCCGAGGCTCAGAGACAGCTGGTGGAGCGGAGACACAAACCCTCTGCAGCCTCAACCTACATCATACATGTGCGAGTCCTTCCTCCGCTCTCCCTTTCCCATACATAGCAGAGAAGACTGAGCGCACGGAGGAGCTGGAGCGTCGGGGCGGGGGAGAGAAAAAAAAAAAAATCTGTTGTTGCTATGGAGACGGTTGGCAGAGAAGAACTAGGGCTGTGTGCTGGGTGGAGGCGGAGGGGCGCTTGGTGTCAGCTCGGCAACAGTCTTGCGGCCGCTGCACCTGCAACTTACTGTGTGAATGACAAGCTGCAGGAAGCTGGAGGACAGGAAGTACAGGGTGCACATTGCTTAAACAACAACAAAAAAAAGTAAGGCAGTAAACCAAGGTCCCTACAATGGGGAAACCCAAGCCAGGCTATTTATGTCCTTAGGAGAGGGGGGGGGGGTCAGGGAACGGTTACATTGCAGCTGCCCATATATAACAAGTAACAGCAGGACGTCCTTTCTTTTATTTTGCAAGAGGATGGCGTTAGCTACTGTTAAAGCGGTCATCAACCAAAGGGAATGGTTGCAAAAAGAGGATTCACTGCGAGGGTGGGGGGGGGGGGGGGGCTTTTCTATTTGGTGTGGACGATGTTCCGGTTCAGGATGCACGCTAGCCGTCCCTGAAACAACGTGGAGAAAAAAAAACCCATGCCTGCAGACGGCATTGACTTACTTTGCCCTTTGTGGCCGTCTTGTTTTTGCTGCCCTTCGGCCGTCCTCTGGACCTCTTTGGAGCCGGGGACCCGCTTGGCTCCTGGACGAGTCGAGACAGAGGAACTAGTTAGCGTGCCGCAAAACACCAGGTTGCGCTTTACAGGTGATGCTTTCCGCTACTTTACATATTACTGGGAGGAGCCGGGCCCTGCACAAAACAACACGCGCACGACTGTCACGCGTAAAGTTCAAGGACAGCGGCGAATGACTCAGAGCCACGCGTTGCCATGGAAACTCAAATTCAGAGCCCCGATCCCCGTGATCCCCTGTGGTGGCGAGGCGTGTCATAGCAGACCTCGCTCCTGTTCTGGCGTGTTTACACCTGCAGCTCGTGGCAACGGAGCAATTCAATACCGAAACACTGCCCCCGTTGAGTGACAGCTTCGCGAGCCACTCTGCCGGTCCGCTCGGCTGTGTCATCCGTTACATGACGGTGGTTTCAAAAGGTGTTGGGTTACCTGGTGCTTACAAACTGCTCAGACACACCGGAAGTTTGGTGTGGAGGTCAGCGAGGGGGTGAGCGGTCAGAAGGGAGGGGGGCTCAATGGAAAAAGCAGGGCGCCGGTGTTATGGATATGCACAACGCTCACCTGCAATAACATCTACCTGAGCACTAAAGGGAACAGATGTGACCCTTGTTTTGGTTTCCTGGTTTACAAAAAAACAACACACACACCTCCAACATCCTCTCCCGTGAAAACGCGCAAGACCGGATGCGATGACCCACTTTAAGGAATAAATTGGCCCTACTTACGTCAGAGGTCTTTACTTGGGGCTGCTTGCGGGGTCTTCCACGCCCCCTCTTCTCGGCTGCCTCCTCTTTCGGCGAGACGGTCCCCTTGTCGCTCATATTTCCTCAGCTCTTCGGACCTACGGAACAAAAACCGCACGGCTCAGGGAAAATACACACGGGGCTTTGCAACTGACCGCAACGACAACTACACGCGCACGCACACACACAAAAAGAGCGCAGTAACGGCACGTCGGTGACGCGTTCAACGCAGATTAATCCGCGCTTATTGCCAGGTCTATTTCTGTCTCCTTCACGCCGCCACTCAAACGCTCCATTGACACCGAATGATTGAATTCTGCAGAAATCAACGGAGCCAATGCCCCCCCCCTCCTCCTCCACCATATAGATCTCACAGCGTGCCTGCACGCCGGAGACGCACACCGACCCGTACAATGGTGGCGTGTGTGTGTGTGTCTGTGTGTATGCGCGCTAGTGGTGAGACTTCCAGGTAAAAGAGGACCTACACGGAGACGTTTAAAATAATAATAATAATAAGTATTATTATTAATTAGAGTAATACTAATACAAGCGAGCGAGGTGCGTTGGGTTTGCGGCGGTGGAACGCCCGGACCTTTCAACAAAAGGCGGCTCCGCATTTAAAGCACGCAACCCCACCTCGAGCCCCGGCGCGGTTCGCTGCATTAAGCTCCGCTTTAGAGGACGCGGGACAAATAAACGAGGATCTCACCCGCGGTGCCGCTGCCGTTTCCTGCACTGACCTGCCGCTCGGCTGTAATCGCTGCTGTGAATTTAAGACCTAATGTTTCCTTTAAGCCTGGCTGGCTGTGCCCGGTAAAAAAGCCCTCTATAGGCTGCAGCTTTTATTCGTCAGGCGACACACGTCCCGCCCCCTCCAGACCGGCCGCGTGAAGCGAGGCCCGCGTCAAGCTCCCAATTAAACGACGGGACGGACATTTAAGACGAAATAAGCTCGTAATATTCTTACCGGCGGGTTGAGAAGTTTGTTCCTACCGCGTCCTATAAATAGCACGTGTGTCTTGTCTCCGGTAGTTAACTGTGGTGGGGGGTTGGTGGGGGGGCAATTTAAAGAGCCGCCCTCGTGGGGAGGGCGGGGGCATGATAAATGGGCCACCAGAGGAGCAGAGGGACATCCCTTTTATTCCCGAAGTTTGATGACAAAATATCTATAAGCGTGTGTTTGAAGTCGGATAATACACTTTCTGCGATACAATCCAAATATATAATGGTTACTTTGTGTAGATATGTGCTAAAGAGTACAGAGCAGAGTCTGCACAGTGATGGTGAGTGAACTCTGACCCCCAATCCACATATGAAAACAAGCGCTTCTTATCATTTTATTTCTCTTAATGCAAGCGGTGGAATACACGTTTAGATCCTGGAGTAAAAGTGCAAACACCACAATTTAGAAAACTTTCTCCAATTCAAAACAGGCGTCACAAAAGTAAGTAAAGTAAGCAAGCAAACATTTGGTTACTTACATTTTTTTGGTATAAAAAGAGAAAAGAGAAAGTTAGGAGTAAGAAGTATATGCTACATATTCACCTCTGAGATGTAGTGGAATATAAGTTTAGACATCTCATGTATGTTTGTTGTTTTGAATGAACAGTTTTAAATGGTATTTTTGATCACTTAATGTTTGTGTTGTGATTTTTAAATTCTTTATTCTTTAAACATAAGCAAAAAGTAACCAAACTGACAGGTTTGCCGATCAACATTTTTTTTTGTTTTGAGGTTTTCAAAGTAAAACAAAAAACTGTTCTCAGTCAGTTACTGACTTAAAACAAGAATAAATCAATATCAATCAACTCTGTGAGAATGAGACGAGGAGATAGTGTCTTTTTGGAGGGAAAAATGAAAAGACCCTAAAGCAACCACTGGGTTACACCTCTCTTCTTTGCTCACTGGTCAATTGATGAGTAAAATAAACCACCTCACGCTGCCTCTTTCATTCAGACACAGGTAAACCCTTCCTGTGATTCCCACTCGTTCCATTCGGAACCGACCGGATGTCCGCTGCGCGGGGCTGTGGTGGACGCAGAGGACACGGGGTGACGGTACAGACACACTAAACTCTTTTACTACCTTTCACACCACAGTTTCTCATGTAAATGAACTGCCCATCTGGAGCCGACGGCTCCTCTACTATGCAACTAAAAACAGATACCGAGAATGCGTAGTGAGCTGAAAGCGGTCGAGAAAATGAGTATTTCACTTCCCCCTTGTCTGAGCCGGGACTTTTTTTTTTTTTACAAATAACTTGTAAACAAACACGTTCAATCACTTCGTCATCTGCAGGGAGACATCAACATACTGTACGCACATGACGGGGGGAGGTTGCTGTAAAGGGGATTGCATTGGGCATGAATGGAGAGCGCGCTTTTCTCAATGAGTCCAATGTTCTGCTCAGCATGTGCTCGCCTTGCATGCCACACACCCCCCACCCCCGCCCTCCCCATTTCTCACTCTATTCACTTCCTTCATCTCTATCTTCCCCAACTACTTTGGCCCCATCCCCCACACCCTCACACATCTCTGCCATACCGGCCCCTCGGAGTGGGGATGGGGACAGGAAAACAGGTCCACTCTGTGTGAGCGTGTGTTTGTGTGAGGAATGCGGCCCGTCTCGGCCGTTGGCACCACCTGGAGACCGATGAGGGGACTCGACAGTATGACTGATAATAGCATTTTGTTTGTTTGTTGTGAAGCGAAAAAGTTGTGCAGACACCAGAAACTTGTTACGAGCGGAATTTCTCCTCATGTCACAGCTTTGCTCCATTCTCATGATCGCTAATGGAGATTTCAGCAGTTTGAGTGGAACACACTCTTGTCCGTCAACCTCTGGGACGTAATTCATTCATCACCTTATCATGTAATCAGGTCAAAATCTTGAAATGAGCCACGTGTCCACTAGTTACTTTGGCTCTTGATTGTCAAGATTTTTTCAGAGATGATTTTACATCAGATCACCAAATGCTTTTCACGCCAGTTGGTAGATTTGAACTGAGGCTACAAACGCTAAATCAGTGAGCGGCCTCTTATCACTGCCTGACCGACTGATGCATGTTTTCTCTTAAGGAATGACCAGATTGCAACCCCCCCCCCCTCCCTCCCACGGTGCACAAGAACACCGCAAAACCACCACGTTGATTTAAATGCTAATCCAAACTTCCAGGGAAGACAAACACTTCCCCATCAGACGGCGTCTTCGGCGTCGTCTCCACGTCAACTCGGGGCAGACAGAATCCTATTAACCGTCAGGGGGGTCTCGGCCCACTCGGCAATGCTTCCCCCCCTCGTGTCCTTCTGCCCTTTTCCGCCCCCACCCCCACCTCCTGCGATATGCTCATCCGTCTCCCCCTGCGGCACGCTCTCCAGCTCTCACTACCAGTCCATTTTTAGGCGCTGCGTAAAACCGCGAGAGTGCCGCAGCCAAACCGACTAACAGATGTGGACAGAACATCCCATTCCTGCCCGAGAGCTTGGGTTTCCCCTCGATTGTGCTGCTGTTGGCCCTAGATGAGCTTGAACATGACTAACACACACACACACACACACACACACACACACACACTGGGCGGGGACGGGAATAGTTGCGTGGGTGTCTTTTATATTTCTGCGAGGGGGCGGATGGAGGTTAGTGGGCGGGGGGATGGGGCTGATTCAGTCCATGAGTAGTATCTGACTCACGCAAACAGGAAGTAGCACGTGCTGCTTGTTTAGGGGCCACGCCGCTGTATTTACGTGACACACGGAGGGATAATAGGAGCTCTCTCACTACCTACTTCCTTCTCCTTGGGTCGGTCGCTGACTCAACGCTCCGCTCTTCCTTTTTGAATAGTTTTATATCCACATCTTGACATTTGTGGACTGGGATCTGGCGGGTGAATCAGTCACTCTGTGACTCAAGCTTGAGATATTTGAAAACAGCGGCGTATTTCAAAGTTTTGTTTGGCGGCCCTGACATGCCCATATCTCTCTCGATTGGTTTAAAATATGTATTTCTATTTGATGTTCCGTATGACTGGTATGCTCACTGCCCCCTTCCAACTAATTAAATCATTTTATTGGAATGCCCTCCGACCGCTCAGAATCACGCATACAGCGCGGCTTTTCCATGAAGAAATATTCAAGGTGTCCACCACCCACCTCTTTTAGCTTTGTTGCGGTAAAATCCATTAATCCCATGAGGCTTAGCGCCTCCTCGTGCAGGTCAGAGGTCAGGGTCAGCCTCAGTGCAGCCTCTTTCAAGCCGACCTCCATTATGCAAAGACAGAATTTTACCGCAGCAGCTTTTTAAAAAAAGGTGTAATAAATAACATTACAAATGCAATGTGGAGCTATTTAGGCCCTTTAAAATGTAAAGTTAATCCCTGTGATCGTGGTCACTAAAAGGCAGTCTGCTGCTTCCACCAATAGGTGGCACACTCAGATTACATTTACTAAATGACACCAGCACCGCGCGACATCTCGGCTCAACGGCTCCATCTCGTGGTGATACTTGTACACCAACGGCACTTGTGTGCTGAGCGAGAAAATATCTCCTCCTTCGCTGAGAATACATGTCCATCCACCATGGACGGATTTCCTCTGAACACACCCATTTGCGTTGAGGCGTTGCTGTGCTCCGGTTGGCGCCGCTCCACATGCCTCCTCTCGGGTTCTCGAGCCCGCAGTGATCCCGTCCAGCAGAGGGTGGTCTTACCCTGAGAAACCCTCAGCTCCAGTTTTCTCACCTGAGTCGGAGGTGTTGCAGGTTTGCTGTCGCAGAGACAAAAAGACGATGAGGTGAACGCGGGTCAATGGCGGAGATGTCTGGCAATCGCAAAGCATACAATTAAGGGTGTTCATCAGTTTTTTTAAAGGTACGCAGTGTGATTTAAAGCCTGTCCTCCATACATGACTATCAGAGGCAGCTGCATTAAGTTACTACCCAACGGACCGGCCTCGGGTCTAAATCCAGCCCAAGCGGAGAAGGACAGCAGCTCTGCCCCCCCCCCCGGCTGATGCATTGAGAGCGGTCACCTTGGTGACGGCGCATCTGGGGATTTAGAATTCACGCTCTCCCTTCTCTGTCTTACCTGATTGATCAAAAGGGAAAAGGGGCCCGCTTGCCCGTCGCCGGCCTGTCAAACCCCGGCGTGGTAGCCGCAGTCCCCGGGGAGCGCGGCGAGCGCGGCCCGCATCTGTGCCGGTTACTCACAGAGGCGAACTGGGCTCAGTTTTATCACTTTTTTATTTCCATTGGGAACGGAGAGCAGATTCCCTCCGCGGAGCGCTGATGTGACGACCACAACAAATAGGAGGACGGTCTCATGTTTGGGGATAAAATGTTCACAAACTCCTCTTCAGAACAGGATCCAGGTCCCGCTGCTTGTTTTGTCTCTTCAACATTGGTCTCATTGACTGTGGTTTGAGTGCCCCCCCCCACAGTCAGGCACATTGGAAACAGAAAATAGAGAGTCACTGTAAACCTAAAGGAAAGGGGTGTGTTGCCTTGTTTTTCTGCACAACCTACACACAAAAAATTAGAGAAGCGAACCGCATCGATCAAACTGGACGATCCAGGTTGAAGCCTCAGTAACTTGAAGGCCGGGTTGGAGATTTGGGTGTGTTTCGCTGCGACCTGGTGCCCACCTACAGATTATTTTCAGATTTAACGTCCCCAAGATGAGTAAAGTGGGGTTAAATATACAATATACCTTCTGCACAAATGTAAATAAATACTCATACATAGAGGAGGGACTCCCAAGAGCTGCTAATAGACATTTAAAATCTGTAGGTTCCCTTTTAAATAACACAATGCAGTCATCTTATAAGCGGCACATGCGCGTCTTTGTTCGCTGCCCGAGTCTAGACAGGTTAGAAAAGCAGAGGGGGAAGGTTTCAGATGAGCGGATGGCATCAGGAGCCTGCAGCCCAGCTGTTGTGTCTGAGCGGTGGCATCGGGGTGTCTGGAGTGATATCAGGTGACGGATCCCGCTCCCCGACACCAGGACGTCCGTCTCTGGCCTCGACCACGTGCCAGTGTTCGGTATCCCGTGGAAGCCGGTGTCAGACTGCTGCCTATTGATGATCGATTAGAGTTGCTGAGGATGGACGGTGGCGCTGCGCCCCACAGGGGTCTGGCTGAGAAGGATGGGCCCATTTGTAATGCAGAGGGGGCCCCAAAGCTGCATTAACTATTTAAGTGTGGTTGTCTCGGGGTATTGGTACGCCAGAAGCACTGAAACCAAGTAGCGCCAGACGGCGTGGTGTTGATGGTGATGTGCAGGCTCAGATTAATTCTCCAGTCTGACTGATTATCATGTATATTATGATCAATGCCTGGAATTATAGAGCAATAATTTAACCTTTTATTCAATATAAAACGGAAACTACATATTTAAGAGGAAAGACGTTTTTTTTTATGCACTGGTCAATTCAGGTCAGAAGGAAAACATCTATCAGACAATTTTTGGAGGTTAGTACCTCAGACCGAGGAGATTTGGCTGGAGAACTGAAGGGTTGCTGGTACGATTTACTGTGTTTACCGTGTGTGACAACCTCCTTTGAATCAAATCACGGTTGATTTGATTTAATGGCTGATTTAAACAGACTATGAGCCAGAAATCTCTGCCCACCAGCAGCACTTGCACCACCAACTTTTCCTTTCTATATTCTGAAGGTTGTTCATTCACAGACTGACAGAGCCGAGAGTTGTAGAACATCTTATTTCTAAAAACATAGCCAGAATATGTAAATAAAAACCATATTCAAAATGAATTGATTAAAACGGTTGACTCCAACATCAAAACAAACAAACCAATGAAACAAATAATCGTGAGGCTAACTTTCTGTCATTGCATATTGAGTAAATGACCCCTGACCTCAGATGAAACAGGTTAACGAAGCTTGGAATGTTGTAGTCACTCAGTACGGCCAGTAAATGAAGCAAAGACCTTTGAAATGTCTGAGGGGCTTCGCCTTTGCTTGGTGTTTGTTCCCAGTTTCGAACAGACGCTGTGAGGAGGTGTACTTGTTAAACTTTCTACAGAGAGTCAATATCTGTATCTGTTCTCCTGCTCTTAGCAGTACAGGTCTTGAATTCGGTGAAAAGGGAGTAAATTGATTCCACTGTACCTTTCCTTCTCTAAATTTGTCACCCTGAAGCCCGTCTTGTAAACTCGCCCTTGGTGTCGATTGGCCTGAGGGATGGAGGAGCACGGGGAGTAGCTGGGTGCAGGAGTGAGCCATCCATCCTCGGTACCTGGGAGGAGGAGGAGGAGGAGGAGGAGGGGTGCAGGGCAGTTTTCCACCTGCTGAATAAATCATCGCTTGGTCCATTCTGCACCCGCAGTCCAATTAACCAAAAGGGACCCTGAGAATTCAGTGAGGTGGTATGATTAATTACACGGTAGTGACAATACACAAAGCTCACAGCATCCCAAAGGGCAAGAATCCAGCGCAGCTTTTCCCTTTGGCTTCCTTTTCAAGTGTTTTCAAATGTTATTATTGGACGTTTTGGCCGTTTTGCTGACACAGAGAAACCAATTCCGTCTATATCTGTGGTAGAATCACCCACACGCAAGCAGGCACATGCATGCACATGCAGTTATCAGCACAGAAGATCATTCAACTCCCAGATGCATTCGATCTTAACAACGCTAGCTAGCGCCTAGCGAGAAATTGAACATCTTGACGCTAACAATGTAGCCTAATGATGTTGGGAACGAAACGTTTGGTGGAATGAATCCCACTTTTTCAGCAACACAACATGAGTTCAAAGGCTCGTATGCCTGGAGACAAATCTCACTTATGGCTGCCATGTGGACATCTGTGAGTGCGCAGACATTTACAACATCCAAATGTAGGTGCTTAAACTTCCTCCATAATCAACCATATGTTGTTATTTGGCTTCCACACGGGAACTATTGGCATACGAAAGGAGTGAAGCAATTCTTGGTTTACTGTTGTTAGCTGTAAATGTTTGTGTTTGTGTGAAGTATGTGTGTCGGCCAATAACTGCCAGAGCCAGTGGTGCATTGCAGTGAGCACTTACGCATCTCACCAGCCAATCAAAGTGGGGCACGGGGTCAACGTCTTGATATAGTTATTTAGGGTGCAATTATTTCCTTTTACATGGCCCGTGACAAAGCTCTAACTCTTACTACTCGAGCTCATTTAAATGGTGCTTTTCATTGAACATAAAAAGGCCGAGGAGAAGGTTGTAGGGAAAGGTTAATGGGACTGACACAAAGGCCAGACGGCAGACAAAGTCTAGCCGGGGAGTGTCACATCCTGCTTTCTTCAAAGCCCATACAAGGAGCCAATTAAGCCTGATCAGTAATTAAGCCAAACCCCGACGGCCGGGTTCTGGTTTTGTCTTTTCCAGGGGACTGCAGCCAGTCTCTCTAAGACAACTGCAGGTAATGACCTCCATCCTTCCATCATTGATGTGCTCACACATTGACGTCTGACTGCCACATCCGCTACAAAAGGTCACCGAGGATGTAACAATGGGAATAGAGGAAGTGAGAGAGAAGAAAGAATGCCTGTGAAGCCATCGGGTACTCTTTACCGATCTCCATGCAAGGTGTCGCAGCGCAGAAGATAAACAGTCAATTTCTATTCCCGGCATGTGTGGTTTGCTTCCCTACAGCATCGGGATAAAAGTGCTTGTGCGCCTTCCAGGTGGTTTTTAATAAGTTTGACTTTCTAAGTTTCATTGGACACACTTTCATTAGAATAACAGTACAAATGTAGATAAAGTCTGGTTTTCTTCACAATAGAAGATAAGTAAGAAGTAAGTTACAACAAAGAGACAATCAGCATAGAAATGACATTTAACAAGGTTAAAAATAGAGCATGTTTATTGGATTTAAATGGCAGATTGTATCTCGTGTTTTAAACCAAAGTGTAAAAACAAGTGTTGCTTTTGACATAGTCATTGGTAGCCGACCTTTATGATATTGTATGTTACCTTCAAACGGGGCCAAGCTAAACCCCCACTGCCCCGGCCCGACCCAGCTGCACTAAAATTAGAGGTTTTCTTAAGGGAATCTGGTGCACTAAAAACACAACCACGTTGGCCCCCAGGGACCGCCAGAACAACACAATATGAAGGTTCCTGTCGATGCCTTATTGAATATCTAGCACCGCTTTACACTAGATATTTGACATTTAATCTGAGAGTATACATTACAGATGTGTGTAACTGTCTTTCAATGCAGTGATGGATTGAGGTTGAGACAAATATTTAGCAGAGCAGTCAGTCGTGTTGGAGCAGAAGAGGAGTGAGCACGTTGGACGGCGTTGTCTGAAGCTCAGCTGGATTAACAGTGGGGAAAACGTTCCATGAATGCACGCTCAGAATCTTTTAACTTAATGTTACACAATAAATATTGCATGACAGCACATCCTTTAATGAAGCTGGAATTGTTATTACTATTTGTGTTACCATTAGTGTTGCAAGCTGGTGTACATTGATATTCCAGCTTCTATTTATAATAGACAAAAAATCGCTGGGCTATTTGGAGAAAGAAAACCAAAACAGTCCAAAACAAAACACACAGACACAATAAATATGTCCAAATCTCAAGTTTGGTGACCTGAATGAGTCTTAATTAGCTAAAGCAATGTAAAATACTTTATTTATTACATCAAACCTGACTATTTCATATTTAATTTCCTAGTACAACTTAACTACATTCTTTCACAGCATGATTTAAAAAAAGAAGCCAATTACAGAATTTGTTTTATCATTTTCATGTTTCCTTGGGATGGAAATTATTAGTAGCAGATGCTCATATCAAACTTTTGAAGCTTTTATATCGTATTGCGTTGTGTCATCTTTTAAGGAGACGTCATTGGACGCTTACCTTAACAACTTAAAGCCAGTTACAACTCCCTGCAAGTCCTTCAGGGGATCAGCAAAAGCCACAGATCAGAGGGTTCTTTCATTTGCTGTTGGCTTTTATGAATATAAGATTAATACATATTCTATGTGAAAATATCTGGGCGGTTTACCTCCTCTGTCGCACACAGTTTTCAGGTTTATCTGTTCCGTACCAAACACATTTGAGCTGTTTTAAATCCTCAAAGAACCAAGGACACAGACTCAGTTACCCTCAACACTGCAACTGTAAATGCAGTTTAGTTTTGATGAGGGGTATCGCCAGTAAAAGCAATTAAGATAAGCTGGAATGCTCAATGTGCTTTCTGGCGGCATATTTAGACCAACCCGTAACTGTATTTACATTTTTCTTTGTGACCATGGGGGTAAATCCACAACAGGATGCTCCGTGCTAATTCTACGGCACACACATTTGCATTCTGACAGTAGCTAAATCTGTGGATATTTTGCTGATAAAACCTCAAATGCTTTTTTTGTAGCTGGCTATTGATAATCCTGTTGAATAAACATCATTTTCACGTGTAAATAGTTCCGTGAGTTCATCCTGGGCACCCCTCTCTCCCACGCGATACAGGTCCATCTGCTATATAAAAAAAAAAAGCATTGTCGTTGTGTTCTGACTGCAGCTGCTTCTGAAGATTAAAACCAAACACGACTTATCCGGCGCGCAGTGATTGTGAAGGCGGTTTGGTGGCTTTTTCCAGATAGGGCGTCTCAATGTATAACAATGACGCTTGGCTGCTGCTGCCAACATTTCTCTGAATTGGATTACAGTCGCACAATGTATGGTAGGCAACATTCTGATCCTCGATAAACCGTGGAAACGGATAAAAGGAGAGGCAGGAGAATCTGTGAGGGCAGACGTGGCAATTCATTTTAAAATATGAAACTGCTCACTGTTTTTTAGAGTGTAGTGACCAAGGTGGAGTTCATTTATTCAGTTATTGAAATGTGATTTTTTTATTTTTGCCTTCTTGCTATTGTCGCATCAATACGTTAAATGAGAAGCTACAGCGAGGAGACGGCTAACTTAGCTTAGCATAAAGACTGGAAACATGGAGTCTCAATGGTTACCTCCATAAATAAAAACGTTTACACTGTTTTCGTGTTTGGTTGCCTGGCTACTTATCAAAGTTTACAGAATCCTTGTTTGGGTTTTGGCTAAATCACAGGACCAACCACTTATTTCCCTCTATGGATCAGTTAAGAGGGAGACACCGGAATGTATAATTTAAAGTGAAACAGCTTCTCCATTTTCCGTTATGCTTTTCACTTTGAACCCTCAGCTATTTAAGGAAAAGGGAAAAAACATTTTGTTTGGCAGCTGCTGCTCATCCAAATGAGGTCTACACTATGTGAGAATTGTTTGTTGTGCTTGTTCTGCCACGCTGCAAGGTGAAAAATTCAGTTTGAGAAAACAAAACTCTATAATCGTCAATTTCTAATTATAAATAGCAAACCAAAGAGAATTGGAATATAGCCTACTTCCATTTAAGAAGTTGGAACAAGCAGAATGTCATTTTTGATGGAAAGAATCACTTACAGAGACCGTTCAATTATCAAGAAAGTCAATGGATTCATCAATTAATTCAATTCTTTGACATCCAATTAGACTTCACAAAATATCAAAGTGGAAACGCATCACGTAAATCAGATGAACTGAATCAACTCCCACAGGAATGCAACAGTCCTTAATATAAACTTTCCCTAAAAGACGATGCTTTCACAAAACAATGCCATGAATCACCTCAATACCAAACATACTGTGTTATTTGGGCCATTTGTCCAACCTGAAAAATGTCCTGCTGTCAAAAACTCTCCCAGCATGCAATGCAGTCCAGTAGATTTAACGGGTAGATGGTTTGCATTCGTCTTTAATACTTTAAACGTGGTTCGCCTAAAGAATTATTCATATGTTCCTCTCTCGTCATGTCTTTTCTAGGTGTTTTTCTTTTGTGTGCCTGTATGGCAATGGCAACTTTGGTTGTGTTTCATTGTGTCCTATTACTGTTTTACACAATGTTGTTGTGTGATTCATTGGTGCGCTCTGTCTATATGTCGTCCTTTAAGGCAAAGTGTACTTGTGATGAATGGCAACGGAGTGATTAACATTCTTCAAACCGGGTGAGGAACCTAAATTATAAACAAAATGTCATATGCTTTGATAAAAAAACATGTGGACAGCTGTGTTGGATCACAAAACACTGGGACCCGTAGAGACGATGCTATGACATTTGAAACAATACTCTTACTAAAAGCAAAAGGCGAAAAGGCAAAATTAAAAATGAGGTTTAAAAATCATGCAGTAAGAGCTGATTAACGTTTAAGCTGTGCATCCCCAAAAAGTGGGACACGTTGCAGCACAAATGGAAGCCGTTGCTGCGGGCAGAAAAGTGCCTTCAGGGTGCTTTCAGTGTCACACATTATCAGCCGGCTCGCATGAAGCCTGGGAAGTCAAACTGTGTGATGCCAATTTGGAGGCGTGTCAGCTGGTGTGATGAATGTCAGGTGAATGACGACGCCAGGAAGGGAACGGCAGAGAAAAATGGTTGTTTGGTGCCACCGGTGTATTCTCTGTCATTTCATGTTCTGGTTTTGTTGATGTGTAAATGTGGGCAACGTGGGGCGACAATCACATCCAGAGTCTTTGGTCCGTCATATCTGAAGCATTCAGGGTTTTCATGCGTTCTGTTCTTTGGTCACTGTGGCTCTAAAATGTTGTGTTCTCACAATGAGATGTGAGGTTGATTTGGCAGCTGTGTCTTTAATATATTTGGACAATTCTTTCAATCTAACATGCGATTTGTATCTTTCAATATCGAACTCTTTGTTTCAGGGTTACACACCTATTGGCGACCGTCGAACGTGTTAACGGTAATTCTAAAAGAAAATGTTCATGCCGAAGCTTTTGAACAGCGCCGTGGTGACATGGACACAAGCAATGCGTCGCCCTGCGAAGGCCACCTGCCGTCCCGCGCTCATCTGTGGAGCGCTGCCGTGTGACAGATCCATGGCCCGACGCCCAGAACTCTGCTGCCCCGTCCCGGGACTCCACCTGTCCGTCCCAGCCTGCCCGGGCTGTAACCTCTACAGACCCTTCCCAAAGTCTGCACAGCTGTGTGTGTGTGTGAGACATCGGACCACTTTCTAACATGACTCCATCTCACCGTGGGGGGGAAGGCGCACCAACAGCGTTGCACTGTTGCACTACTACTACTAAGGCATTTCCCACTTCACGTATTTTAAGCACATGTGTAACGTCGTTCTCATTCCCAACCCGTTACAAATACCTGCTGCGGTTTGGGGTAAAGTAGGGATGTCTATTACTTTAACAAGACAAAGGTTAACATGAACATCGGTCCCGTACTTGTGCGAACCCCCCCCCATCCGCGCCGAAGTCCTTCTGATGCAGACTTAACCCTACTGCCTCGGCGTGAAAAGAATGTGTAGCGATAACACCCGAACTGACTTAACGAAACGTGTTACCCTCGCACCATTTGGTGAGATCAGGCTGCACAGCGGCATCGCGTTCGCTCTTGTTGACGTTCAAGTTATGTAACTTGTGGCACACTTCTGATCCATCTGTGACTACAGTAAAGTGCATTCTCGGGTGGATACTTCCGACCGCTGTCGCCTCAATGCCAGCTTTGTTTACAGAGTATTTTTGTGGAATTAAGTTTTTTTTTTCCCTCCTTTGATTGTGTCACCTTCGCCAAAGACGGAAAACGTGTGAGTGCACGTCTGAAAAGAGTGCTGAGCGGATGCATCTGGATGTTAATGTAGGACGTGTTACAGAAAGATGCAACACATTTCTCACCTGCTTCAGCAGCACAGAATACACCTTATTATAATTCGAACATGCACTTTTATTCAGGACCACCAGATAGAAATGTGTGATCACGCGAGTGGACTCTCACATACACTCACAATTATTTAATCATGAGTGACACACCGTTTCTTTTGGTAAACATGTGAAGTGTTTAGCCTCGTGCTGGGAGAAGATAATTTAGTGAACAACCTCGCACATCTCTAGTTCTTTGCACCGTGACACACCAGACACAATGACTGAAAATCCTCTGGCCGAACATGCTTGTTGGGTCATTGCGAGCTGCAGCCTTGTTAGCCTGCACTGCATCGCCAGCCGGTAGCAGACGGACCAGCATGAACGTCGTGAGGTGAGATGTGGCACCTCACGGAGTGATTACTGGTTTTACTCCAAAGACATATCACAGCACCACTCACCTTGATTTATCTGTTATTTTGGCTTTTAAACAAGAGCGGGACTCTGCATTTAGGGACATGGAATCACTCTGCGGGTATCGAGTCTGTCAATGCAGCACTGGGGGGGGGGGGGGGGGGGGCTGCCTACCCGATGGATCATGGTTAGGGGTCGAGCTGAATGATTCACGGGCCCCGAGCTCGCGTGACAAATATCATTTATTCATTCAGGGTTGGCCCGCATTCATTTAACAATTAGGATTGTGGACCAGAATTTAGGGTTTTTAAATTGAGAAACTTTGTTCTAATCAACATTACGTTATATTGTTTACATTTTCGATTGTTTAACTGATTATTTGTGTGATAATGCTCAAAAAATGCATTTAGGATGTAACTGTTCAGGTCAAAAGGTGAAGAATAAAGTATAAACTGTAACTCAGATGTAACACTTAATGCATTTAGGAATATTACATATTACATTTGCAGCTTTGTATCCACGTGAGCTTAGTTTGGCTGAATATAAAACCAAAAATCCCTGCACGATATAGCCATGAAGCACAAGGCTATCCCAAGTTTACCACAGCATGAAGAGGTCCGTTAAATTTACTGACCAAAAACTAAAACAAACATAGGAGCAGGTTGTCTCTTAACGGATGACATCATTTATGTCATCCGTGTCATCTATGTCATCATTTAACGGGCCTGATTACTAAATGGAAACACATCATTGACATTCAAGTAAAACGCAATACACAGCTGAGCCTTCATTTAAACAACAGAAGGGGATATAAAACATTTCACCTTCACAGTGCTGTTTGCTTCGCAGTCTGGACGCAGATCAACAGCTTGTCAGACTGTGCATTAGTGAGGAAATGAGCGGAAACAATGAAACAAGTAGCCAGTGAGCCTGCAGTCAGTCACCAACAAATGGTAATTGATCTTAAACCATTAACTCTGCATTTATAAATGATAACGCCTCACCTTCAGTCACCTTCAATTATTAATAAATTATACGTGTTTGTCTGTAGATAGACAGACAAACACACACACACATATATATATATATATATATATATATATATATATATTTTTTTTTTCCTTGATACAATACACAGATTATGGTCTTCCTGATAAATTTGTGGCAGGTGTAAACAACCTGCCAACCTGAAAGTTATACTCTTGATGAGTTGATGCATAAACAGTAAATGACTTATTAACTATTAATAAGCCCATTATTTTCAGATAATTAAGTTGGTGAAGTGCAGATACGTTTGAAAAGGTTAAACTGCATGTCAAAAATACAGAATAAATGGTGCAGTGTACATCTGCTTGAGACGGAGGCAGCTGGGTCCTCTGTTCATTCATTCCTGGAGGAGTCTGATGAATCAATGGCTGCAATCAGGACGGTAATGACGGACATATAAATAAAAGTGATTCCAGGCCGAAATTACCCGAGGGATGATCCGGGTAATGAGTGAACGGTGGACATAAACGTCGGGAGAGCTGTGTGTGTGTGTGTTTGCGTGTGTGCCCCGTGCGCGCGTTTTATTAAAGACTCCATTTGCAAGCCGACTGACAGCAGCGAGGAGCGGCCGCAGTGCACAGACGGATGCGCTAGTCGGCGCCTTAAGAATGAAATTCAATACGCGTGCGGCGCACAGTGAGCGTGCACCACAGTGCACTCACGAGGACCTAAACCTGGAAGGGACCCCCCACACCCTCTCCCCCTGCCACCTGCACGCTTAGCCCAACCAAGTGAGTCCTCAGACCTCCACTAACGCTCACACGCCTCAACACCGCGTCCGTGCGTTGTGCCGCACACAGTTGAATGTGGCGCAGAGTGGCTGAACTGGTCTTTGGGCGCACGTACCAAGGCGGCAGCGGGCGCCAACGGGACCGGCGCACGGTGTGAAGGTGTGAAGTGAATCCAGGAGAACACGCCTAACTCGGAAACACCTGCAACGTCCCCGTGACAGACACGCGCACGAGCTTCTCCTCTGCCTCGCACGTAATAAAACACACAACTCTTGAAAGGACTTGTCAGCTGCTTGAAACCAGCTCTCAACCCGATGCACGCTGCTGCCACCGGCGGCTCTCCGGCGCACTGGGACCGTCCGTCTTTTCTTGGGGTCTAATTCCAATTAAAGATCAGTTCACTGCTTTGACTAGGAACGCGATGTAATTTGGCTGCCCCCCTTTTTGTTGTTATTGTTGTTCTTGTTGAATGCGTTGGCATCGTGGTCAGCGCGAGACGAAGCTCTCGTCGGGTCATTTCTCGTGATTAGACGCACACAAACACACGTGCACACAACACGAAAAGAGAGATAGTTTCCAATCCAACGACGTGGGAGGGAAGATCTGTGGAGAGGCAGCCGGAGAGGAAGAGGCAGAGGAAGAGGAGGAGAAGGAGGAGGAGGGAAAAGTAGGAGATCTACTGCAACCCCTGGAGTCCGATTCAGCACCACTCGCAGTGGACAGCGCGCGAGCCGCACGAGTTGATCGACAAATCCTCTTACTGCCTCCACAACTAACAACACTTCGCTTTCACCCCCACACGCTTTCTTTTCTCCTCTTTTTTCTTTTTTTTTCTTTGAATATTTTATCCGTGCGCTCGTTTAAAAAAAAAAAAACGGCGTTCAAGCAGCAGGCGAGCGGCGACCGGAGCCGCCGAACGGGGGGAACGCAGGGAGAAACAAACGAGAACCGGACGGCATCAGATATCGCAGAAGTTCTTTTCCTCTACTTTCGGCTCAGTTGCATCGGGAGAATTAAAAGGTAAGAGAGTCTTGCCTGCTTGTGTCACATGGACGTCAGCGGGGTTCAGCGGCGCCTGTGTTCCGCGGCCGTGCGTGGGAGACGACATGCTGCACACATCTGAGGCATGTTTCCAGTAGTCCTCTGTGGGGGGGCTTGGTGATGGAGCACGTACTGACTTTAAAAACACACTCCCCTGGGGGAGGGCGGGTGGGAAGAGGGAAGGGGGGTGGGGGTGGGGGCTGTTTTGGGAGAACCGTGGTTCCTCTCCAAACACAGACTCAACAGATGAATCACCTTTTCTGGAGAGGATTTGGGAGCAGGAACGAGGCTGGTGTTTCTGGTGGAGGGAGCAGGATGGTGGGTGGGTGGGGGTTGAGAGACTTGGCAATACAATGAACCCTTTCATCAGCTGTATCTATGGGAGCCCCCTCTGCGCTCCACTCGGCCCGCCGTTGTCCCCCCCCCCCCCACACAAAGATCCGAGGAGTCTGTGGGTCTGATCAATGCACTGCTGGAGACACACATCCCTCGTTAGACTCCTGTGATCGAGGGGAGGCGGTGGCCACACAGTCCCACTGACACCTCTGCGCTTATATCGGCTTGTTTTGCGTGACTCTGTGGAGATCCATCTTCCTATTTTATCATTCTCAAGTGAGACGTGACGCCCCGGCGGGTCGTGTGGTTTGGTGACGCCTCACTCGAGGGTGCATCACTGTCAGAGAATAATTGCTGCTCATATTTCTGAAGCTCGCGGGGCCGTTGAACACAGCGGTTGCGACGTGTCGAAGACAAACGCTTTTCCTGAGGAGTGTTTGGATTGATGTGATGGAAAGGAGCAGCTTCCTTCCGGATTTAAAGAGAAAGAAATGATCTGTTGGCACAGACATCCTCGATTGATATGAGTCATCATATTTTGAGGTTCCACTCGTCATTCAATTCTCTGAGCCTATCGACGTTTAGGCGGTTTGTTAAGCGCCACTCTAGAACCCTCCACATCTACTTCAGACGCCTCTTCCAATTCGAGGATGTGGATTCATTGAGCAGATTTTAAAACATAAAAAAAGGAACCAGTCGTAGCAAATGACACAAACCAACTATGGAATGATTTCCAACTCTTTGAAGACCGCTCAGATTCTGTTGAAAAACACTTGTTAGAAACAGCTGCGCTCACACAGAAATGTTTCACAGAGCCACTAAAAATGTAATCTGAAGCATTTCATTTCGTTTTTTGGACAACAAGCAAATGGATCATTGGTGGCCCTGAAGTGCTTTGGGGCAGCCATCAGAGGCCTTCGCTGGAAAAGATTTCCCTTTTCTTGGCCGTTTCTACATTAATTCTCGGTCTAAGAGAACAGATTCAACGAATCTTTGCGGCACAATTGTCCACCGAGTCCGTCTCCTTTGAGCAATATCACACCGTCTGGAAAGTATTCATCCAGCAGCAGTCGCAGTAGGTCTGCACTAGTGATTATCCAGCAGGTGCAAAAAAACTGCCCGGCTCAACCTTCACTTCAGGCTTTTAGGTGGCACTGTGGACATATAAATTATCTTATGAAGCCATGTACATTTTTAAAGTCTTATCATATTAGCAACAGTGGAAATCATGAGTTTATCGGCTGTACACATGCACAGGTGTTTCAGAAACCCTAAATGGCGTTAAAATTCTATTTGCTGCCGCTAATCCAAAATCCTGATAAGTTCCAGTTCATTCACTCTGGTTTTCATGCTTTGGGTCTATGGCCTTCATCAGAGCCCTGCTTCAATATGCACAGAAACCCCTCCTGCAGCACTTGGGGTGCTTGAAGAGATAGATGCCTTTTACGTTTGTCCGGTCTGAAGCTGTGCAGCAGCCGCAACAAGATCCACCAATTAAATGGCAGTGTGTGTTTGGGATATTGAGGTTAAGGTTTGGGCCATAGTTTAACTTCAGGTCTCCAATTGGAGGTGGGATTTGTATGCAGCCAGCGAGGTAGTGTGGCCCCAGAAACTCAGTTCAAGGAAAGAAACAATTACTGGAGAACATTATGTTGAGCCTCCAACAAAACGCTTGCATAATAAAACAACAAACTGGAAGAGTCGGCTGCTTCAAGGGATTACTTGAACATCTAGGATTGCACCTATGGTGTTTTGTACATTCCTGATGGCACAAGTCATTATTCAGTGTTTTCTCCTCATTAACAACTTTCTCCCAGAGAGAATCCTCCCCCCATCTCATTAGGATGCAAAGCTTGAAGAAGCTCCAATAAACACAGCGAGATGGACAGAGGCCGTTGCTTTTAACCTTTGCATCCGGAATCCAAGCGTTTCCTTGTACTATAATCGGTTCCAGACTTGAAGATGTTTCCCGTGTACCCAGAAAATCATCCAGGAGATGTTTACTGTCATTTCCTCCGTCTTTGTTAATTCATTTTCCATGCTGCTGCTCCTGTGACGTTATAGGAGCAGGGGGAGAAAAATCATTCTTCTCTGTTGGCTTCTCTTCCCTCAGCTGACATGCACGAGACAGTGCTGAAATGAACAGGCATCCAGCAGAGGAGAGACAGGCAGGCAGACAGACAGACACACAGGCAGACGGATAGACAGGCAGACAGACAGAAAGTAATGCAGACAGGCAGACAGGCAGACTGATAGACAAACAGACAGACAGACAGACTGACTGATAGACAAACAGACAGGCAGACGGACAGTCAGGCCAACAGACAGAGGCCGACAGACATGCAGACAGACAGACAGACGGACTGACAGTCAGGCCGATAGGCCGACAGATAGGCCGACAGACATGCAGACAGACGGATTGACAGGGAGTCTTTTCCCGGTGTGATGGAGGAGCGTTACATATCGGTTCCTCCGTTGTTTCCGATCAGTGCGCGTTGATCACATTCCGGATCACCTCCTCTGCGTCCTCCGGCTGTCTGTCCCTCTGCTCCTCAGGGCTCGTATACGCGTGGTCTTGCTGTGCTGACCACAGTCTGATGATCTCCAGAACAACAGCAGATCCATTCCTCACACTCAACACAATCCTATTTTCCAAACTGCTGATTCTGCGTCTCGGGGATCCTGTAAACAGCTTTTTCCATTTCATGAGGATTAGTCATTTCTGTCTTATGTCTCTTTTTGTAAAATACTATATTGCAGAACTTTTTTGAAATAAAGTTCAGATGCTCTTGTGTAAAACTACCATGCTGTAAGAAAAATCTCTCATCACGCACTGTAACACACGTACATTTAATCAAGCACAAATATGATGTACTTTCATTTTCCTCTCATGCCACTTTATCATTCTGTTACAAATAAATACAGACCGTTTGTCAACTTTGTCAACAGTGTAGACCCACACACGTCATCTAGACTCGATCGACTGTAACGGTAGAAATAGTTCACACCATGCAGGCGGGACAAACAAACACAGGACCTTCATCCAGGAGACAGCTAAAAGTACACATTGCTTATTTTGTGCACGTAACATCGTCACATTCCGTCCCAGCTGCAATTATCTGACAGCTTTAGTTACTGTGCAGATTATGGTCCATGCAGGTTTTGTGTGCATGAACCATAATCTGCACAGTAAAGCAGGGCTGAGTGATGTCAATGAGTCTGTATGTAATGATTTGATGTGAGGATTTACTGTTTTCATCATTTTCATTAATTTCTTTAATCATTCTGTTTTCTTTTTTGTTCATGTTTGTTCTGTTGGTTGGACAAAATAAACGCTGTGAATGTGTCCCGTGGGCTCTGGTTAATTGCGATGGCTTTCTATCAATTTTGAGAAAGGTTATCAGCAGATCAATCCCGTGATGAAAATAATCATTATCAACCGCAAAATCATGCTTCTACATCAACGTAGGAGAAATAAAAATAGGATGCTATCATATAAGGCCCATTTTTCTGAGTATGTTTAACATCCAAAACACATTTTCCTAATAACTCTTTTAGTGAAGAACACTTTTAAATGCAGGATTATGACATGAGTCGTGCTTTGAGTGGTGCAGAGCTGCAACTCGCCTACAGGTTGAACATCTTCATTAGAGGCCTGTTGACACTAATCAGAGATGACATCCGCTAGCACTCTGGTTAATTTACGAGATTTACAATGCAAACAATGGAGGCGAATAATCTCTCCTTCGCAGACAGAGAGGTCCTCATAATGGAGACACATTTGACAAGGTGTCGAATTAGGGTGTCTTCTCAGCGCAGGTGATCATGGGCCATGCTGTCCTCAGCAAAACTGCCTTCGACTCACATCTTAAATAATTGTTCCCTCTTGACAGGCAGAGTACATTTAAATGAGTCAAGAGCATAATGTATCTATATCACTAATGCATCTGTTAGAGCTCAGACAGTGTGATGTTCTGGTCTGACCTCCGGAGTCATGTAAGTGAGATAAAGTACCAGTAATACGTACTTAAATAAAACACTGAATGAGCTTTTTGACCTTGACATATGGCTGGGATGTTAGCGAGTTCCTTTTTGTGTCGGATTCATTTGTGCAGACATTTTCTTAACTAAACAGGATCATTATATTTAATTACCAGTTATCTTTCAATCCCTTGGCGAGATTGCGACATCAGTCTTACCAAACAGCTATAGATTACATCTGCCTCCCTTTACATTAATGTCTTCACATTCATCTATCGCTGAGGCAGGCTCGGGTTAAAATGCCTGCTTTGTTGAAGTTAAGGGACCTCTGTTGTCATGGATACAAGATGGGAGAATTAAAAGAAACCCCTGTTGACTGGGTAGGAAATGGGAAAGAGACGGTGTTAAAGTCGTTTGTTGTCCCGTCCGTCCACCATGACCTCCTCTCTGTTTGGACTTCTTCTGTAGCTTTATATAAAACATAAAAGCTTTTACATAAAACAGAGTCATAATGACGACTGCCAGTGACTAATATCTTTTACATTTAAAGGCTTGTGATGCTTCAGCTCCCACCCAAGAATCGTCACACGCACATACGACGACTGTAGTTTAATACTTTTCATTCCGTTGCCATAACGCAGCTCAGTGGAGCATCTCCTGCAGCGGCGAAGGCCAGCCGCCAATACGCGCTGGTTACTGTAACCAGCGCAATCTGGTTACAGGAATCTGTGCGTTCATTACTGAATTGTGTGTTTGCCATTTGAGCGGCTTCCTCTTCGATGCATGGGTGTTCTTAGGATGCCAAGTGACGGCCAGAAAACAACCCCTACATGACGAAATGAGAAGGAAAAGGAGGAAAGTACAGCCTGATGGAAGGGTTTTAGTAGATGCAAACACCACTAATGAGTCATTATGACTGAGAGGGATTATTTAAGTATAAATCCTCCAAAACTAAAGTAGATAAAATATATAAAATAAATTGTATTAACAAAAATAGGAAGTTTAAGTCATATAATCATCCTAAAATTCAGATTGAACGGGAAGCAATTGATAGAATAGTCCATTCGCTTGGCACCAAAAATGCAGTATATACTGCATGCAGTTTCTTCTAGCTGTAACAGACCAGGCTGGCAGGAACCTCTTAACGGCAGCGCGAGGAGAGCTGAGTTCCTCCATCCTGCAGTCCACAGCCTGATCACAGTTTGTGTGCCACACAGGCCGGCTGCACAGAAAACGCACACAGAGACGTTAAAATAAATGTGCGTTTGGATCAGATGGGGGAAGTTATCAAAGATTTATAAAATTGTAATAAAACATAAATCCCACGTAGTTTTAATGTAGACGAGATGGTCGGACGTGTTGAATGCAAAGCAGATCCAGGCGGGAATCTCACTTTGCTCCCGTTTCTTCTCTGCAGTGAATGCTTATAGATCCGCATTTCAGATCTGATTGTTCCCTCGACCCGCTGGTGCCTTGAACACAATAACCAAGACTGGTAACGACCAGTACAGGAATCCAAGTCCACAATCGAATGTGATCCAAGCGCGAGAGGAAGCGGAGGACGTATTTGAGGAAGCGCAATGTCGTCGTTTCTCGGCAAAGCGCATTAGCATATTGACTTTGCGGGAGCAAATACAGAAATCAGCTGTGATCAATAGAGAAATGCAAAAAGGAAAAACACCCAGGATGTTTTCTTCAACGTCTCCTGCTCTCTTGGTCCAAAGCTCAGCACGGCAGTCACACCGCTGTCCTCGCCGGCATCCAGAGAGCCGTGTTTAACGGCATTAAACCGTACAAGGGGGAGGGCCGTTGGGGGCTTCAGGTGTTCACCTGGTCCTGTTTCTGCTCCGTAATGGGCCTGTAGGACTACTGTGTGCACCGCGGGTCCAACTAATGGTGTGCTGATGTGTGAGGGCCCATTACTCAGAGAATCCTCGTCATTGCCCCCCCGCCCGCTGTACCACGCTACTGCTCACCGGTAATGAGACGTCAGTATTTACACCAAGTCCTGAATAGTAATGCAGAGGCAGCAGAGTGGGACACCGTGCTGAGAACTCCCAGCGCTGGTGTCTGACACCTGTGGGTGGGCAACTGAATTTAGTTATTCAGGTAGCAGACGTGCAGACATGCAGGAGGCAGAACAAGCAACAAGCGTGTGACCTGATAGCAAATAAAGAAAACACTGTCCATGATCTCACTGGTAATTCAAGGCAAACGAAACGCTACTACTTGCATCTATTAAGTACTGCGACGTCTTCACAGTACATTATTGTGTAAGTTGTCGTGAGAATCTCCACGCTGTTTGCTAGAGGTTGTGTTTGTAAAGGCAAATATTTCTTGCGTGTTGTGTCGTGTGTGCAGCACTTCCCCCACGGGGACAGTAACGTATATCATTTGTGTTAAATGTAAAGAAAAGAATAGTCGTACTCAGCTGTAATAGTTCCCCGATGTTTGAAAGGAGGACACCGCTTGCTTCGTGACACCATTATTGACTCACTACTCTCTCCGACGCGCACCGCTGTGGGCAGCATCTTCAATCAGCTGCTGCGATGTTGTGGGTCGTGTTTGTTTCGGGTTTCACGGGTCCTCGGCCTTGTTTACAGCGTGGCTGTAATGGGGGCTGTGTAGACTTTCCTCAGTCAATACAAACAGTGTCCCAGACCCCCGGTGTGGCAGTGGGAAGCAGACACAAACACGCGCACACACACACGCGCGCGCACACACACACACACACACACACACACACACACACACACACACACACACACACACACACACACACACACACACACACACACACACACACACACACACACACACACACACACACACACACAGCAGCACTGCTAGATTGCCTCAGGCTGTTCTTCTCGGGATGTCTTATCCATGTAGAGAAATATTAGTACATGGCATGGAGTGCCTTTGATAACTTGCGGCGCTCCACTAGATTTATCTCTACTTGTGCCACCAACGTGCTGCAGGGCAGCGCGGACGAGAATATGTGGCCTCATTATGAAAAACAAAATATCGGATTTTGTAGGAGTTCTGACCCTCGGCCGCCGTGTTTCATTGGACAAGTGGAGGGTTCAGCTACCTTAAGTAACCACATTTAAAAAAAAATCCCATCACTTTTAATTGATAATACAGCTGCTTTTTATGATTTATCCCACATTTTTATAGCGTGACCTTTATGCAACAATATTATCCAACAGAACAACCCATTCAGTTCATTTAAGTGCTTTGTTACATTCTGGGGGATCCAAGCATTTCAACAATCCCAGTCAGTGTAAACTGTGTCTAAATGCTCCTTTTTTTATTTATAAAAACTCCTAATGAAATTACTAGAAAATAAAGGATCGTATTTAATTCAACTTCCAAAGAGTGCTTTTAGGTCTTCCCCCAGGTGCCCGTCGCAGATCCTGTAACAACTGGATGTGGATGAATATGTGGCTTCTTTAATGATTAAAACACCTCACTTTGCTAATTAAACACAATGAAAAATCCGAAGCTTACAAGTGGTGGAGTTTTATCAATTCAAAACTGTCTCTGAGAACCTCTAATTAAGGGCATCGGCTGAACTAAAGGGCATCCGTCCAGGTGCACTCTGGGTAACAGCCAGCTCTGCATCACAGTGCAACAGCAGCCGACCGTACGGGCTTTCTAATGAAACGCTCCGTCTCTGTCATCAGACGGCCGTTTGCACATCTATTGAACCTCAAACATTCTGTTATGCAAGGCGTGCCATTGACCCGTGCTGTCCGGCAGCATTGTTTCAGTTATGAGGAGGTGCCTTCACTGACGCTTCATCAAGAAGTCACATCAGGATTTTACATTTTATGGATTTCTTTTTTTTTATTTCTGTCTGAATTGAAGATTGTTTCCTGTGTGATTTTCCACCTCGTGCGCTGGACTTCGTTCGGTGCGATTTGTGGATCAGTGGCTGGCGTTTAATATATGCATAATGCTTAGTTTTCTTTGATGTTAATGTGTTTGCAGGGTTTAACATTTACCAAGTCCGACACACAACACACTTCCTCCAAAGTTGCGCTCCACTTAAATGACCACAGGCTTGAATTATGGAATAATCTCCACCAACAGAGTGGTGGGTCTGCATGTAATGGCACAGCTTAGATGTTTATTGGGATTTAGACCACTGTATTTGCCCACAGGCTACTAAATAAATGCCAGCCGCTCATCCAGTGTGACAACTTGGGCAACCAAAAAAAGAATGTGCAAGAACCAGCGGAGGATAAACAGGAAGTGGTTTTTATGAAGCTGAATCTCCACGTGTAAACACAAGGGCAAATAATACCTCATATTATGTAATTATGTTGAGGTACTTGTACTTACTTTACCATTTAAGATGCTAAATATTGTACTTTTTATTTCACAGGATGTTTGACAGCTATAATATACAGCCGTTTATTTTTCATATTAGGATTCTGCAAAACAAAACAATTAGTAGGACATTATATATATATATATATATATATATTATATATATATATTATATATATATATTATATATATGTATACACATATATATATATATATATATGATTGAATTGAGAAATTGTTTAAAATAGCCACAGTACTTTATGACGTATAAATATTTTTTCGTTCTATATAAAGGAAAAAAAAAAAGACTAAAAACAGCCAAACTAAAATGAAAAATTTGAGCTTCCTGAGAACAATAATGTTACATTTGTAAAGTTAAAAGTCTAATTAATAGCAGGCTGGCTTCAGTCTGTAGAAAAATAATTCATGTCTGAATTAGGTACATAATTGTTTTAATACTTCCTCCCAAGCAAACGATGTAGGTAGTTCTTTCTTTACTGGATACACAAAACTAAAAGTAATCACCCAGATGCTGAACGTGAGACCAATCAAAGAGTCGTGTAGTCTGAGATTCTCTCGTTAATCTCAGTTTATAGTCGGTAGATGTGCATATTGAAGGACGAGTGGTTGAATGCGCTGATATGTGGCGGCCCCCCATCAGCTCTTCTGGAGGTTGTGGTCATGAGACAATGAGGCGGCGTATTGTTTACATCCCAATCCTCCGGTACTCTCAGATACTGAGGCCAACATGCGCTGAACAAATGCTGAATGAGGTCAAAGACTTTCCGTATTCTGCCTAATCGTACATCATTAAACGGTCGCGTCAAAGAGCTGCAGGATTTCCCTGTTTAAAGAACAGTCCGGTATCCGGACTGGAAGTTCGCCGCTCTCTTTGACAGCCGTCCAGGGAGGATTGAAGCACTCCTGAGAGTGGTCTTATGTTTTATTAAGTTCAACATCCATTTACATTTCAGACAGTTAAACTCCTTGAAAATGTGAGGATTCTTTCTCATTGTTTGATTGATTTTCTACGAGGTTTGTCTCGCAAAACAAGCAACTTGGAATTCTGACACAGCAGTATCAAGTATTTATTGACAGAATAATGAATAAGATTCTGTCACCTGCAGCGTCCATGTAAAATAAATAAAAACTAATATTCTTGAATTAAAATCTGTTTAATTTTTTGGAGACAAATACCCAGAAGCATAATAAACAGTATGTGTTCCAGTTCCTGGCATCACAGCACACTGCCAGTCTGCATGAGGCATCCTCTCACAACAACTACAAATCAAAGACACGCTGTGATCACAAAACCCAAATATTTACCTATTGCAGAGCAGAGCTGAATTATTAATGGTAGTATTAGTTAACAAACCCCATGAAGCAGAGGCCCTGCCAGAGAGTCGTCTGTTCCCTCGCCTCTTATCGAGTGGGATGCACGGGATCATTAGAGGCTAATGCTCCAGGTCACTTGCTGCTGTAATGAAAACATACAACCTCAAAGGACAACACGGAGAGCTGACAGGCAGCTCGAGAATTAATATTTAATATAGTGTGACATCCAACACCTACACTGTATGGGCCCGATGCAGAGCTATTGAATACTTTATTTCGCATCGTGCTTTCATGCTGTTAATTAACAGAGAAGAAGTGTCAGAAGGAGTTAAAAGCACCAAAACGCATTTAGTTAGATTGGGAATGATGCACATCTAGCGCTTAAATCTGATTGTAAGTAGCGTCCTACTCATACATTAACTAGAGCTAATTTCATAGTTTGAGCTCCTCCGTCCCATAAACCGTATATAAGAAATGGACGTGGTTGAGATATCGTCCATTGGTGTTTTTGAGCCTCCGCTTGAGCATCGTGGCCATCGCCATGACGCGTTTTGGCCATCGAATTGTTGTTTCTTTGGTGTGACTGTGGAGGAGTGACACTCAGTATACGGCTCCGGTAGAGAACTGTCAATCACGAGGTAGACCCGCCCTAAAGCCTACCCTTCTTTACTGTCTATTTTACTCTAAGCGGGACAATCATTTACTGCATTAAAGACGTACAAGTAGTGATGTCCATAAACTTGTGTTTAAATGACTTACTGAATAAATCAAGTGAGAAGTGGGGTCATTTTCTCACAGACTTCTGTACAGTCAGTGGAGAGAATGCAGCTTTAAGACACAACTGCATTGGCTTCCCTTTTTAAAACCGAAGGGCGCCGCCTGTTTCTAGCCTCTAAAACGTGAGGATTCACATGTATGAAACAAATGAACTGATTATGAAAATACTTGAACAACAATAACGCTCTGTAAAAAAAGTCGCCCCCGCTCGCTTGTTGCCCGGCAGATGCCTAATCTACTCAAACCAAGTTGATAGA
The DNA here is from genome assembly GCF_964276395.1 of Gasterosteus aculeatus. NCBI lineage: Eukaryota > Metazoa > Chordata > Actinopteri > Perciformes > Gasterosteidae > Gasterosteus > Gasterosteus aculeatus. The sequence goes on from NC_135689.1 coordinate 4,742,257, forward strand.
CCTGTAATATAAATGAGACCATCGGAGGATCCGTCTTCATTAGGAAGAAGATCTGGAGCGAGTTTCTATTAGCTCACCATCAAGATGGGGGAGACTGTGAGTAGGAAATTACGCATGTCACAAGACAAAGTGCGGCGGGGGGCCGCGGCAAAGCCCAACGGAGGATGGAAAGCCTTCATCAACGACGGGGACCACCGGCGCCGCCATCGCCCAATGTGTCTCAATGTAGGAGATCACATCCAACATCTGACGGATCGTCACTTCCTCTGCGCGGCTCCAGAGGGGAAAGGACGGCTGCTGCTCTCCTCGCTTTGTTCCTTACGATCAAAGGTCTTTCCCACATTTGGGTCATTATTGGGAGAGGAGGGGTGGGGGGGGGGGGGGGGGGGGGTCTCGTCTGCAAGGGTAATAACGCTTACTGCTCTCCTGCTGATAACGGCGGCCGGCTGAGCCCCGGGAGAACCATAAACACATTCACACAGGAAGTAAATTACACTGACAGCAGAATGGAAGAGTTTGGAAGATGTTTTTGTGGGAGATACTAAAACTCAATTCAAAGGTCATTATCCTTGTGAATGAGAAGCCTGGCGCTGATGTTTTTCTTCCTACCCGTTTCCTGCTTCACTCTCGTCCTTGCCAGATGAATACGGTGCGTCGACAGTGACGGAAGCAATTCCATCTTCTCTTTATTTTTGCGGCTCATTGTCGACTGACCTTCCTCGGAGGACTGTGTTTACTAGAGAAATGTCTGGAAGGTGCAATGGGGCTTCCCATCGAGCTGAGAGGAGGTGAGTGCAGGGCCGCCACGCTGGAGAAAACATGTGTATGTGTGCCTGCAGCTTCTTCCGTGGCCTTTTCTCCCTCCGCTCACCACGCTACTTCAAAACTAAATGTGTCCGTGTGCTGCATCCTCTGACGATGGTGAAAACTATTCTCTGGTCACGTGAAAGAGCACGCGATCGGTTTAGCATTGAATTCCTATTGAACACACAGTGGCAAGTAGATTTTTCTCGTACATCCAGAATATTTTATTTTTTATTTCATACATTGACAGCTATCTGAATTGACACGTTTGGCAAGAGCTTGGTAAATTGAATTATTCTTCGGCTGGATTGTATGATGCGTCTTGAAGGAGGACTTTTTCTTGCATACATTGCTACTTGTTTCTAAATTTGAATAAGTGTGTTTTAGTCCTGTGACGTCGGCGGTTCGATCTCTTGGCTTTTACTTATTTACAGGGTGAAATACATTTCAGCTTAACCGATTTATTTATTAATGATACATTAAATATCTGGATTAGGGTTATTTAGATTCTTATTTTCATAATAAAAATGATGGAACCTTTTTTCTTTATTTCTGTATTCTTGCCCAGTTAAGGTTTGGATGTAAAATAGGACTTTTTTTCATTTGCAAGTACATGACATTCAAGCAAGTTAAAGCAGTAAAAACAATATCAGCGTCAACAGGATTCATTGTCTAAAGAAGGTCACATGTTTATCTATCTAGTGTTGGCTGGCTGGCGTATCAAAGGCCATCCTCCATGCTTCTTTGCCATCGCAGGCTTCCCGTTTATTCGAGGTTCTGCCAGCGGTCATGAGGCTTGACGCTTGGGGTTCAGCTGACACAAGGGACAGAACTCGGGGTCTACGCAAGAGACACGGGGGCGGGGGGGGGCAATTGAAATCATTTGCTCAGTTTCTTTGGTGTTGTCGTCACCCGGTGATGATTTCTGGGTAGTAGGCGTGCTGATATTGTCCGTGGTCAAGTCTCTTAATGTGTTGAGATATTGCGGTGGCGTGTGCACGCTCAGCACACTCAGCACAGCAACGTGCGGCGGGGCCCCTTGTCACCTTACACCACCGCACCACAGGTGCAACAAGTATGAGCTGATACACTGAACCCCCCCCCCCGTGTCTCCGCTGACCTCCACGACGAGGAGCCCCCAGGTATGACAGCGGTTCAGTGAATTCCGGTCGGCGGTTTCTCCAAAACATGTCAGGGCGGCACAGTGACACCTGTCCCCGGTAACGGTTGTCTGGGAGCGGTGACAGGCCGCGCCGAGCCGGACCCCTTCTGTGGCCCGTCTCCACCCGGCGGCCCCCGGTGATTCCAAATGGCAGCGGCAGTTAAACCGTCAACCACCAGCGCTCTTCAGGGTACCGTGTCATGTTTGGCAGAGCCATTTGCCTCGCTGGTTAAAAGTCACACGATAGAGGAGCTGGAACCCGATGGTCTCTATGTCACATACAGCATATTCACAGTGTAGCTGTGAAACAAGTAAGCAAAAAAAAAGAGTTTGAAAGTACCGAAGCAGGGACACATTTGAAGATTTAGTGAGTCCGGGGGACAGTCAATGCCGCATCAGCTCATCTTACCCTTTTTCACCCAAATTTCAACATCACAAATGTGCGTCTTTTCAAACAAAGCTCTGATTGAATGCAATTATAGTTATCGAGGGTTTCGGCTCCTGATAAACTCACCTTGTCAATACTCTTTTTGAGAGTTGGCAATTATAAGAGAAACTGCATTAATAGTATTTTGGGACGGAACCATATTTAATTGCACCTTTTTCACTACAACAGAAAGGAGGGACTGAAAGGGAGAAAATAATTGAAACGCCAAATTGAAACACCTTCATCTTAACAGTAAGCACCTCAAGGAGAGCCACATGAATGAGTCAAATTAAGCTGAATATCAAACACTGCACATGTCAGTTTAAAAAAATACTTAATGACTGTGACTACTTCAATGCAAATGATGAAGGAAACCGGAAAACGAGCACAACATTGTTAAACAGTGTTGTGGAAAGTTTCTCTGTTCATGTGCTGGTGTCAGTGCAGCGCAATGGGAACGTTACCAAGAGGAGCCTTTTTCCATCATGTGGATCCTCGTTTCTGAGATTATTAACGATCAAACGTTTAATATATTTGTAAAAGTATGGTGGTTTGAATTAAAGGGACTGCAGGCCTGACGTTGGGAACTCGGATGGTTGGCAGCAGCTTCAGCTGATCGGAATAACAACAACAAACATGGACAACGGTGTCATCACAGAGGAGCCTTCAGATAAACTTCCCAAGTCAACTGGAGAATTTATAGAGCCTATAAAACTGTGGCCTTAATAACACCGAATATCAACAGCAACTCTGTGTTACAATAAAAAGAGATATGATGGATATTTTGAGCTACACAAATCTTTCAGTTACAGACTGGCAGCCATTTGTAAACCGCTTCTATCTCCAACCAATGGATAACAAGTCAAACTGGGAACTTATATCTAAGGGGAAGAACCCGAAACAGTAATGGGAGTAAATGTAGGAAGAAACATCATTCAATCATCAACAAACACGTTTGTAATTAAGAGTTCTTTGACCTAACTTATTATATATTATTTATGTACGTGGCTGAGCGCGACCCCTGTGTGTGCAATTCTTACAAATAGTCGGCCACTACAGGCCTTTCTTATGGAAAGTCTCGTTACGCACAGGCTGCGTGTTTGGTCAATGGCCGTCCTGGATGTGCCAGATTAAGACTTGGACGGCACATCTGGGCACATCTGGGCACATCCACCCGCCATGCGGCTGCAGAGTTCACGTCGCAAAGGACAACAACATTCAGCAGTTCCTCCATGAACACCAGGACGAAGTCAACGCGCTTCCACCAACTACACAAACATATGAAACCTTTATGAGAGGTTCTAGAGTGCAGAGTGTGAAGCAGAACCCCTCGCCCCCCCCCCCCCCCCCCACACACACAGCTGGAGGCTCTCACGCTGTTCTGCTGCAGCTCGGAAGCATCTGAAGGACTGAAGCTGCTCTGAAGCAAAATGTCGGTCCGCCTCCCCGCGTTGCGCCTGATAACCATAAATATATACATCCTGAGTTCAGAATAACATTTTTAACAATGACTAACCCCGTGCATGCAACCTGTCTAACAACACCGTCACACTTCCTCCACAAGTCTGAGCCGAATGCCTTCAGGTGAACGTAAAGGCTGCAGCAGCTCAACAACGGTGAATACGCAGGGAAATGAAATGCAGGGCTCAAAATAAAATGTGTTTAATCAACTGCAAAACACTGAATGAGCTGATTAAACGTAGGACAATAGGAACATTCCAGTAGCCTTTTATTTAAAAGGATTTCCCCCTCGCTGTGCTACCAGGTAAAAACCCTCTTACAGTTTGAGTACTACTCAGAGAGCAGTATATTTTCATTAAATAATTGAACATTCAGGATTGCCCTTTACATACAGCATTCGAGTAGACGGAGACCAAGAGCAGGTCCACGTAAAAGGATTGAGAGGAAATAGTCCCTCCACAAGGTCTGCTCAACTGTCTCCATCGGCGCTACAATCCCCTTCCTGTGTCGGCATCTTGTAATGTCTGCCTGACATCAATATGTTATGAGTAAAAAGCCAAACATAGTTCCGATTCTGTCATTGTGTGTCGAATAAACATCCTTCAAAAATAGCAACTCACGGTCCCAACGAGTCCAACGAGTCCAAAGCAAAAAGACATGTGGCTGCCTACAGCTGCTTATACTGTAATACGACTTAAAAGTGATACATAAAGGCCTAAGAGCTGTAATTGGTTGTCAGCATGGGGTCTGAGGTTGTGAATCCTCCTCCCACCTCCCCTTCCCTCCCCTTGCTCAAGCCCGTCGGCCCCCCATCCCTTTTAGCCCACTTTCTCTCATTGGCACTTTGCGATGTGTAAATTGAGGGAAGCATTTCAAGGTTGTCTCCATCTTTGATCGTCACACACAGCGAAAATATCAAATATTAAAGCAACGGAGCTCCTCAGCGGCGCACACGTGGAGACACGCAGTGCCACCAGAACTCGTAGCGTGATGCACAAAAAGCAAAGCAGTGTCCCAGGCTTTGCAGGGCGATCCCCACGCGCTCTTCTTTCCACAACTTTCAACTGTCTGGTATTCTAAAGTTTGCCATCGCTAGAAACAGGTCAACTGGGAGTCTCGTCCGTACACAGAAAGAAACTTCAAAAAGCTCTCCAAATGATTGAGTAATGGAAATACTTTTATCTTATTTTTTGTCTGACTCGTACAATGGGAGGATAGAGGACTAAATTACAATACAATGACCTTGCTTTACTATTTTACTTCCCTGGCGGAGATCTGAGAGCTGGAGTGACATGAAATGAGAGTGAAATTAGCCCTGCTGCGCTTCCTCTCTTCAAAGCGAGAGTCACAGTCACAATGAAAGTTCCTTCTCGCCTTTTCTGTTGGTTTACGGGTCGCAAGATAACATCCACGGTTACAACAATAAAAGTGCACACGTTACTCTTCTTTCGGGGGTTTTGTGGCAGCTACCAAATAGCTTTAGTACCATCTGGACTGATGTCGGGCTGATTTGCATCTCGCCCTGGAAGACCAAGACGGAACACGCAGTCGTGTGTATGATCGGCGTCACAGAGAAGCGTAAACAAAGTGAATTAAAAGGCCGGTGCATTGAATCTGTATAAAGGACAATCGGCTAGCGCACATGGGGCCAAAAGGATGCAAACGCACATTGCACCCAAACGTCACATCCCATAAAACCAGTTTTACTTGCATTTGAGTGGATACGACAAATGTGTCATGTTTAGGAGGTGGTGAACATGAGTCAAGACTTGATGTTCGTCACATGTCACACGGACACGTCACACGTCACACGGCGACAACAACCAGTGAAGTCTGTCAAACCGGTCGATGGCGCTTGTTTCTCTCGCGTGGTGCGCACATCCTGTGGTAATGACATTCAGCCGAAAGCCGTGGAACGGTGCAAATGGTGTAATAGCATTGATCTACTGAGCGACGAATACGACGCGTCCGTAATGAGATGAAGAGCCACCGCAGACATCACCCGTGCAGAACCTTTCCAGCTGTCGGTTTGTGAGCCTCTTCCTGTTGCTTGTGCAGCGCGCCCTCTTTAAAAAGGTCTGAGGATCAATAGGAAACCCCTTCAAGGGCTTCCTTATTACCTTTAGAATGCCTTATTTATATTTACGAGGACTTAATCTCATTCGAACTTGGCACAGCTGAAGCTTCGTGAGTGCAGCCGCTGGTTCTCTGAGGGTTGAAATGAAACCAGCACACTCCACAGCACATGACCTGACGCCCCATTTTGGACACAGCGATGTCCCCCAAAGACAGCGCCAGTGCTTCCACTGGGGGGGAGGGTGGATATTTCATTTTCTGGGTCAAAGCCTCTCGCCTCTCTGAAACTAAATGAAGAAATACGGTCTGTGTTTTCTCTGTTCTCGAAAGAGTAACTCGACCGAATTATATTTAGCCGTTTGAAAGTCGAGCGAAACAACGTTAAAGATCCGTCGCAACATATTGCAAAAAGAGGGAAAAAAAAAAACTCCCACAGAGAATTCTTCTCTTGTTCGCCAATTTCCATCCTTCTGTGTCTCTGTGACAGATGAGGGAGGAGGGACCTGACCCCCGGCTCGGGGAGAAAAAGCTAAAAGGCTTGTGAGAGTTTCCCCCGACGGGTCCACAGGGAAGCGCCTCTGCGCGCACATTAGCTCCTCACACTTCTACTGTCAAATGTCAGTAAGCCAATAGCCCGACATCCACGTCAATAATGATGTGGCATTCCGCGATGAGCTCACGGTGCTCCTGCAGCATTTGAGGCGAGTCCTCCGTGGAATCCCTGCCTGCGTGTGGGTTTTTTCCACTACATGCTAAGGCAGATAGGATCTGATGAAACATTAAAGTTTCAGTGAGCCTTTGAGGCCTCTGTGGAAAAGGGGAGCAGATGCTGCAAGTATGTTCCAAGGTTTAAATCCCATCTCCAAACCCGTTGGGCATAACCAAGAGTGGAAATTGTGTATTTTATATATTTATTTCAATAGAAGCAGGGGAAAGATGCGGTTTCCATACGGATGGATGGCTACAATACATGTGGCAGAGTGTCACTCCCCCAGTATCCGTTCAGCGCGTCTACTCTGTGCATGCATGAACAGCTGATGATGTACGCCACGTGTATTATATAGTCTGAAAACTGAAAAAGCCCGAGATTCATTTTGATGAAGTGACTGCACCTCTCCATACGCTGTCAATGTGATTAAATAGATGCCATTTGGTGAAAAGGTGATGCAAAATGCTTTATTGTACCACAAAACCATTTCCTCACAGAGCCAGATATTCTGCTCTGTTACCCAACCTAAATGACACATGAAATTCACTTTACGTTACAGCTTTTTAACTTCAGCTCCAGGTTTTTTTTTATGCCGAATAGAAGAGTTGGTGCGCTGAATGGATCCCGGAGGCATTTTCATGTGTCGTACGTCACACTCATGTGCTTCAGCAGCTGTTTCTGCTGTTGGTGTCTTTTGGGATACTCCCATAGTGTTTGTGTCCCGTAGATGCTTGTCTCGTTGCCGTGGCCACGGATAGTGGACATGGAAGCACAATGCTGACTTGATTTGGAACGTCTTCTTTTTATACTCTGTATACGTCTTTTTTTTTTGGGACTTCTCAAAAGTTTGCTTAAAATCGCCGTGACAATTGAATAGAAACACGACTCTTTTGGCAAGCAGCGAAAACAGTGCCATTACTGACAGGAACGAACCCTTTTCGGGTTTCCTATTATTACACACACACACACACGCGCGCACACACACAGTTGCGTTTCTATCAGGTTGACTGAGAAAGTGTTTGTTTGTGTCTGCCACACGATGGCGGATCCATCTGCTGCAGACAGCTTGTGAGATTCCAGTGTCCGGTCAAAAGTGACAAATGAGGAAAAACCATAAGTGGACCATTATGCTTTAGGACAAGAGAAAGCCATTAGAGGCCGAGGATTACGAAGCAACCTCGCTTCAAAGAGATGAACAACGATGCTGGGAGCGTTTTTCCTCCTCTGTCATCGAGCCCGTCTTCAGCACCCTCAGTAGGCCATTAATAAAGTGGCAGAAAACAGTGCAGGCGAGTGGCATTTCCACAATGAAAACACACTCAAGCACACACAGGGCGCGTTGTTGTCGGTGAATTCAAAGTTCCATTTTCACCACATCTTTTTCTGCATTCATCAAGCAGCTTTACCCAACGGGACTCAGACTCATCACCCCTTCAATGACAAATGAAAATGCTTTTCCAACCCCGCCGCACACAAAGCTCTGATTGTGATGGCCGTGTCAGGGAAATACAGTGATTTAATTCCCCTCCTCTGCCAGGTGGAGGCCTCTCTGGCCCTCACAGTGGTTCCACCAGCACGGACCTTCAACAGGAACGCCGCAGACACAACGGGTTCATTCTCTGCAGTAATTAGAGCTGTTCAGAGATGTAGTCCTCTTTAAGGAGAACGTTTCTCTAATTGCTACCTTTGTCGCAACATCCCTGCGGTTTGAAAGGATGATAACAGCCGGTCAAAGTAATTGTTGCTGCGTGAATTCATTTGTTGAATTGTGCAGGAACGTTTCGCCCAGGAAACCGGTTATTGTTCATCACTCAAAGCTGTTGCATTGTTGCACAGATGCTGCTTATTATGCCGCACGACCAGCATTTTTGTACATATGCTAATATGCTGCGCCAACAACTTCAGAAAATATGAAGATAAAATGGAATGTGCACCTCAAGGGATTTTACAAAGTGCATTAAGCATCCAATAATGCAGTGATACTCATTAATTCACGAGCGAACAACTCAAAGAATCCTTGTAAAGGGCGAGCGCAGACCTGCACGCCGCCCTCAGAAATGGATATGCTGGCCAATCACTGTGATTAAAAATGCCCGCGGTTCTCCCACGCCTTTCCTGTCGGGGTGAAAGAGATAATGAGACACTATAACGCACATTATTTGGCCTCGCTGTGTGTGGCCTCGCACGTTTCGACAACAAAACGGGGGCAAAGATAACCTCGCTGTTTCAGTCGGCCTGCGTCGTCACAAAACTGATAAAGCAACCTCTTCTGCTGCCGGCCATGTGTGCGACCACGCATGCATCATCGTATTAAGACTCCCTGACAGCAGTTGACAAAAACGTACCCTGTTTTAATCAGTGGAAAACGGATGGCTGCAGACTTGGCACATTGTGGGTAAAGGCTCCACATGCAGGAACATGCACGAGCCAAATCTGCACACAGGCACTTTCTATTAGGCCTGTAAAAAAAATCATGAATATTCATATATTAGAAGAACTATTCTCCAGTTCGCATATAATTGATGCTAGTGCAGCATGTACGCACGTACGTGGGCTACCTCTACGGTAGCTATTGGTTGCCTCTTTGTGTTGTTGTCATGCACCCGACTAAGCCAAATACATGTAAGCCCCCCTGAAAAAAGGGAAAGAAAAAGATCTCATCGCCTGAAATGTAGATCCACTCGGAGGGTTGAGGCTTTACACTCATCGCATGACTAATCAACATCCACGCAGGGTTCAGGCTCATTAAACGGGCCCTTTGTGCTGCCATTAATAATGCAGAGGCAATGTGAGAGCCGGGATGTGCTCAAAGACCTGCCATCTCATTAATGCCCCGTTAATTGTGCAGGTTAAGACAACGGCCTTCGGGGCAGCTACCACCACCCCCCCCACCTCTTGTTAGGAAGTCAGAGAAGTGGGAACGTTTTCTCCTCGGATCCACCTGGAACGACTCCGGTCAGGGTGCTCGTCGATACGGCAGAGAAATGTATTCGCCTCGCAGACGCGTTCGTGTGCGACACTTTGCTGTTTTATGAGGAATTGAACACATTTGTACCCTGCAGTGGGAAAGTAGCACGGTGGGATTAGAGAAAATATGGGTGGAAAAGTAGCACCTCGAGGAACAGGATGTTAATGGAAGTGTGGCTCTGAATTTAATCTTGAATTCACTGTGAACGCTCCACAATCCTTACCATGGCACCTGTGTTTGTTTCACTCCCGTCGCTCCCATGTGGAAAGCAAATCCTCAACAAACATTTCCACTTACTGTACAGAAAATGCTGTAAATGCTGGCAACTTCTCAATAAGGTTATACATATTCTACAGAACTTCTATAATGTATGAAAATTGGGGAAGAAGTTATCACCGCGACCAGAGCCGTCGACTGACTTTTTGCCAGCGCCCACGTGCGCATTGCTCCTCTTAATCTGGCTACATTTCCCTCAGCTGGATTTAGGCTGCCAGCTCGCTGGCCTTTCTGACTCGCTCCTGTTCCCTTTTCCTCCCACCTGCTTCCACAACCAAAATCAATGTTCCAACCCTTTCATCCTCTCTGCAGATTGCCTCCACCGGGGCAGAGTCTATCAGGCACCCGCAGACTGACATTTCCCTCTAGCTGCAGCACCTACGGGGCACTCCATAACTGACTCAGCCCCCCCCCCCCCCCTCCCCTCCCCGAGGGGCGGATAATCCCGGGCTAAACCCTCAGATGCTGTGATTAATGATATGTCTGGTGGTGGTGACCCTTGTTCTCGTGCTGTGATGCCTCATGTCGAGCCCGGGGAGCTTAGGAGGGCTGACGGGGGAGACCTGTACAATTATGCACCGGCAGAGCAAAGCAGCCCCCTGGCAAACGATCAACGCCACTTGAGAGGACCTTTATTAGCAACAAGGCACGCGCTGCACGCCGCATATACATTATGCTAAGAAACAGAGCCTGCAGTGTCGCCCCAGTTGTTTATACACTGTTGTGTTAATAAAGAGGGTACATTAATTCTAAATGTTAACTCATGCGTGGTTAACGCTCTTCCTTTCTACATACATTTATTCTGTATACAACCACACTTGTTAAAAGGCACCGTGTGGAGTTTTCCCCGTCAAATGCATGTTGCATTGTGTTATTGAAGCATATGTTACGTTAAATGTATTTCTTTCTTCATAAAACATCAGCTAAGATGTTGTTGAATCATTTCAAACCTGCTTTGTGGTCGTCTACGTTGACATCGACTATCGGTCTTACTCCTCCGCTCTGTTTTCTGCCGCCAACTATCGATCAGGTTGGTGAACGTCATCCGTTAGTCTGCGATAAACCTTGTGTACTTTGAAGCACGAGAGAACAAAGTGAAACGGCCAACCGCCTGTTGGGTGGAATTTCAGTCTGCGTTTGTCTGTACAGGACAGGCGGCGACCTGAAGACGGACCTTATACATGCATTCTTTCAAATCGCCATCAGGAGGCGACACGTGTGCTTAGATAAAGAAAGTTTGGTTGTATTGTTTGTGTAAGTTTATGAGAGAATTTATCGCGTTTAGAGTGAAATAGAGCCGTCAGTCCGTTGTGATTGACGGGTCACTAACCCAAAATTCAGGTCATGAAAGTGAAGTGTAACCTCTCTGATTGCCTAAACGTGTCTAAATTAGCTTCCGGTTGTACATACTGAGTAGAAGCGGGTTTAGTGGAAACTCAGAGTTTGTTAACCCTGAGATGAGGGAATGGAAGTTCTTCAACCGCCGTTGCGGCCAAAAACCGAGATGGCGACGATTGTTTAGCAATAATAACCAAAAGCGTCCACAATTGGCAAAATAGTTCCATATGTGATCAGGCTGAAAGTTAAATCAGGGCTGTGCATCACTTCTTGTTCTCCCAAGTGGGCAGCCAATCAGCAGTCATGTCAGTATTGCGCCTACGCCTTTCTAAAAATCAGGGCGGTGACTAAAGAAGGTAAGAAGGAAATGCCAAACTGTTATTGCTGAGGACACATTACATAATCGTTTCCAGGTAACAGTTTTCCCTCGGGGTACGTACTGTGGGAATGAAACAAATGGCGCTGACCTCGTTGAATGAGGATCGCAACGGGTCTCCATCATTTTTAAGGAACACCTTAATGGGTCCTTGGCAAAGCGTTCAGACTAAAAAGTTTCAGACAGCCAAACGATTCAGACAAAGAAAGAACAAAATCAATGTTTGACAGCCAAGTCGGGGCTCTTGCTCGTCTCTGCCAAAGTGCAAAAAGTACTTGTTTCAAGTGTCTCTGTTTCGCTCTTTAGAAGCTTATCTTCTAAATAAGTTGACTCTGGTGCAAAACCCGGATAATAAACTCTAGAGGATTGAATCTAATCCAAACGCACCTTAGATTACCAAACTGACTGCAGTTGATGGGCTTAGTGATCAGCTTTTGTTTTTTTCTCATCCAGACCCAAAAGATCAGTGCATCACCGGGAGGCGGATTGCGCTCTGCTACTAATCGTCATCCAGTACTACAAGTATACTCATCCCAATCTTTTACATGATCCCGTTACGGATCAAAGTCTTTTGCAAAGCTCTATTATCAGAAAGTGACAATCGTTCAATCAGACACCTATTTCCTCCGAGGAGCCCCGTTTCTCCTCCGAGCTCCTCCCTGCTCTCCTCTGGCGTTGAGGGTGAATGCTTAATCTTCCGAACTTGATGAATTGTAGCACTAGACTGGCTCTCAAAAGATGCATGCATTTTTAAGTACAATTATGAGAACAAAATGTCTTTATTAAGCTCTATTAGCTGACAGCAGCGGGGTTGGGGGGGGGGGTGGGGTTGCTGCAACAGGGTTTCAGCCCATATCGGCCTTTTTTCTGCTGAAATGTCAAAGAAGCTTGTGAAGTTTTTCACAAAAATGTTTTTTTTACACGGATTCACAATCAATGTTGCATTCAGGCTGTGCCCCGACTTCTTTCATCCTAGAACTAACCAGAGGAAAGATGAAAGGGACAATTTTCAGGTGCCACGCTTCACTTAATGGACGGTCTTACACTGAGTTAGCTTGGTTTATGCTACGCTTTGCTACAAAGAGAGGTTTGCATTCTCCCTCTATCTGCTGCGGAGAATTTGAAGAAAGAGACTGAGGCGAGAGATAAAGAGGACTAAAAAGGCTGTGATAGAGCAGGGAGAGGGTGAATAGTTAATGGCCTGTATTCAATTGTAAAAACCCAAGATGCACACAGTAAACCTGTGAATATGGATGAGGCCAAAAGAGAATCCTAGCATATAAAAAAAGGAGCCTGGGGAGTAAGATGTCCTCTCGTATCCCTGCAGAATGATGTTTGTGGGACAAAGACCTTGAAGTTTGACACAAGGATTTAACGGCACATTATTATATTCTCATAGTGGTTTGTAGCAAGTTTGAATTATAAGCGTTTCATTCTTGGCACAAAACCTAATTTTCTTGAGCATAAAGTTGAGGCAGAGTTGATCTGTCTCACTTAAACCAGTAAAAGATGCTACAACTACAACTAAATATTATTTTAATAAACAATAAGCCGCAGATCTTCCTCTCAATTAACAGATTAACTGTCTAGATAAGCTTAAAAGTCTAGTTTCAGACGTTGATTAACTAATTATGCAGATTAGTAATAGTGTCGGCTCTTGATGTATGACATATATGAGGCGTTTAGTTCCATGTAACAGTGTAAGAAGGGATCAACAAGCGGTGTGGGGATGTATTCTCACGTCACGTCAGTTGCAAACTGTGGGTTGGTGGACTTGGCCTGTCAGTTCCCTCCGGTGGGATTGGTGGACGGCTTCACAGCTTCAATCACCCACCCGCCGCTCTTTGAAAGGAGCTCCTATAAAGTCAGAGGGCGGTCACTTCTTAGTCCTCAAACAGCCTCTGCCGAAGGTCAGAGGCTTCCGATGGCGGCGAGATCCCAGCTGACAGGCCCTGTGGCCTGGCCGGGGGCCATTGTCACTAAGCCATGCGCTGGACCCCCTTTGGGTCAGTCACGACGCATGCATGCATTCATGCATGCGTCGTGACTGACATGAAATGCTGCTGGAATGACTGATTTTAGATTTTGTGTCCAGAGAGAAGTGAGGTGTTTTTTGCAAAGAAGTTATCATATTTCAGGATCATTAATATTTTTTTATATAAATATATATATATATATTTTTTTTTTCTCTCTCTCTTTTAAAAGGCTTTTTTCATTTTTGGGGAGACTGTTAAGCCCTCTCAGGAAAATTTGTGATTTTGGGCTATACAAAATAAATGAATTGAACTGAATAAAACAGTGGACGCCATCAAATGAGAACAACTCTTCCGAAAACATCAATTAAGACAGAAAAGAGCGAGAAAGGGGCCACACGAGGAAGACAGCCGGGAGTACAGCACAGAGAATCATTAAGAACATCTTCCCTGCTTCTCTCCGGTGCCCGGTCAGATGATCCAGTGGCTTGGAAACGGTATTTGTGTTCATCATTTGAAGTAGAAATCATCATGCACTATTTGCCTGCAGTGCTCTACTGTACCTCTTTAATGGTTAGCGAGACACTTTCTGCCAACAATCACAGAAAAAAAGGCTTGGAACGTGAAGAAAAAGAAAAATGGTGACAGATTTTTAACACCAGTGCACTGGCAGCCCAATTAGCAATGATGCAAAGCTTACAACCTAATACCCCTTGATGCAGTGTGTTTATTCCTCAGTTCCACTCCTCTTGGCATGCCGATAACACGCTCGCTTGGCCACACTCGGGCTGCCCAGCGTGCACGTTTGATGAGATGAAGAAGGGCAAAAATCACTTTTATAAAATCTTTAGTGTGGGGATTAGCTCCATGTCATGAGACCAAATGCTCACTGGGAACCCTTTGAAGCTACCAGATTCCTCCAAGAAGAGATAAATGGACAAATATAGGAGACATTTCAGAGTTGGCAGACAGCGTTACGCAAGCTGGGCTCTGCTCGCTACTTTATTTTAGTCATAATAGCAGAAAAGAAGAGAAGATGACAGTGGCAGGAAGTAAGGGGAGTGCGTGTGACGAGACCTTTGATGGGAGGGCCAGCGAGTGCGTGGCCCGATGCTGCGGCAGCTCGTTATCCGTGTGCGGTTGACCTGCAACAGAGCGAGCAATGGAGGGAACATCTCGTCCACTGGGCCCCCGCAAAGGCAATTATTGTCCATGCGATACAAAAGGTACAAAAATAAAAAAAAGTACTGAGTAATAATAAGTAAAAATATAAAAGTGTAAAAAAGTCAATTCCCTGCGACACAGGGGTTCATACGCTGGAATGTTTCGATGTCGGGGTTAGTTGCAACCTGGGGAGAGTCCAGGAAGTTACTGGGGTCCGTTTCAAGAAGCGGGTTTAGTGGAAACTCAAGAGTTGGTAAACCCTGAGATGAGGGAAACTCTAGTCTGTTTCACAAAGGGAGGTAACTATAGCTGAGGGTCAGTCACCACGGTAACTGAGCCTGTGAACATAACCTGGTCGGGAGCAGGTTTTCTTCAATAAACCTTGAGTTTCTTTCAAAGTCTCCTCTCTCTGACAGCAGCCCAGCCAATCACACAGCGCGCTTTCATTTCCTCAGTTTCCTACAACATTAGAATATTGGCAAAGCTGCAGAGCCGTGAGAAAAGTGTGTCTCGCTCTGAAACGTCTTTTAAACGTTTTTGTTCCCTGGACACAAACCAGTGAAGCCATTAAAGAGGACTTCCACAGGATTGCACCTGAATACATTTTTTCCATAGGTGTTTTTTGGGAATTTTGGGAAGTTTATGACGGAACTTGGAAAAAGTTCTGTGTGAGGAAAAACCCGCGACGGCAAGAGCAAGTGAAAGGGGAGTGTGGCGTATTCCAAGTAAATGGTTTATCGCTATATTTGGTTTCGGGCTGTTTGATGGGTATTATAAAGTGCTTCAATAATATGGTTGGCAGAGTGCTGTAGCATTAATCATATACAAACAGTTTAGGAATTTGGGAAGTGCACTCCACTCAAATAGCCAGGACAGCTAGGGGGCGCTATATTGGTAAATACCACTTCCTGTGAATTCTAAAGCTACTCCGTGTGTTGAAAAGGCGGTTGCTGCCATTCGATTAAATGGGACCACTTAACTAATGGTGTCGTCTGTTTATGGCCCACGTTGGCTTATAACTTCATTCTTTTGATTGCATTCTGAAAAACCAATAAAATGGTGTTTATTTGCAAATATTACCCTGCAAAACGTGTCAGTATCACACGTTATGTCAGTGTGCCGCAGAGCAAACTGCAACATACCCAAACCAGGGTGATTCGGGGAGACCAAGAACACGGCATGGCTGCTATTGGCTGTCAATCAAAAGAGATTATCAGGGAGTGAGGTAAAAGAAAGGAATTCGAGGCCCTTCAGGAACAGTCAGCTTCCCTTTGCATGGCACGTCTGTATGTAAAGGAGCACAGAAGGAAGGTGGGCGGCTGGTGTTCTCATGCTCAGAAACCCACTTTATCCATTCAAGCATGTCTCAACATTGAAACGTACTTTGACAGGGTGGCAGCGGCCGGAAGGATGCAGGAATCATGCAGTCACTTCTGTCACCGGGAGCAGATAAAACCTTAAAGCTCAATGTGCGATTTCAAATGTGTGATTCCTCACACATAAGTCGGTGCCCCCCTATCGTTACCTGGACGTGAGCTTCACTTGGAGCGCTGGCTTTCTCCCACGAAACCCTCGCACACTCTGAAATGTGCTCAACGCTCTGAGCCAGCCATTACTTGACTCTCAGGGTGCAGCTCTCGGAGAGCGATTTATTGGATTCAGAGTGCTTTACATGGCAGCTGCCCCCGTCGCTCTTCATTTGATGTCCCAGCGGCAGGCAGAGAAATAATTCTCATTCTAGCTTGAAAGATATTTGCTTGTTGGTTCTTCACATCACAAGAATGGTGGAAAAAAGTTAACTGCTAAATATGCCAGACCTCTGCCTTTACTGTGAAAGAATTGATTCATCCTCTGGTTTTGACTTCATGTGTCATCCCCGTCTCTCTAATCACAGGCATGACACCAGCTCATCGACCTGCAGGAAACCAGCGCCGCGGCGTCGTCTCGCTCGAGTAACGATCCCCCTCGCACAGCCGTGTTCAGTCTGCTGGGAACTCCGGCAAAAGGAAAGGCCACATGTGGAGCGGCCGCGAGAAACAGTCCAATGTTCGACATTTACCTTATTGTTGCACTAATCAATTGTGAAGGTTTCAATTGGTGGATGTACTCGGGTTCCTCTCGGAGTCATGTTTCCCCGTGAAGCGAACAAGCAGCACTCTACGAGCTCCATTGACTAAATGAAAAAGTGTCTCACGCCGTCCTCTCCGTGAGTCTCATCTGGCACATTTAGGACGAGATTCAAGAGGTACCAAACTACCTGCCTCCCCAACAAGCTCAAAGGGTTCTTTGTGTGTTTAGTTGTTCCTAAATGTGGTGGGACATGACAAATTCGTCAATGCAAAGTGGGACACAGACTCATCCTCAGCCGCTTGTTAATTGCTTCACTGCCTCTCATGAAAACATCTCATCTCCCTCTCTCTCGAAAAAGAATTTAAAAAATCTGTCGTCTTGAATTAGAAATAAAGGAAGCAGTAGGACCAAGTCATATCTCCCCTTCCCCTTCGCGGTCCTTCCTACATTAATTGCGCATACACTGTACGTTGGCACCTGAAAGACCGTGAACAGAATTGGAAGCCCGGTTGGGGTTATTCCGCACAAATTGAACGACTTCTCTCGTTCTGGTAGATGTGTTTGTCAGATCACAGGTCAAGTATAAGCGCTGCGTTTGCAAAGGCAGGAGCAGTTCTGACGGCCCGCAGGCCGGAAGAGCAACTGACTAACATCAGGAAAAACATTACATTTTGTATTTCTTGTTAGATATAAAAGAAAAGATTTCTATTGGCCCTAAACTGGCGTCGAGGAGGAGCAGGTCCTCTCGCCACAACACAAGATCCAATCACATGCAATGTGTGGTCTTCTAACATAATGTGAATGTAACGAACAAAGCTTGAGTGTTGTGTGGTGCTTGGTGTGTCTCTAAATCTAATTCTTATCAGCCCTGGGTCTGCCTGGTTGACACTTTCTGCTTTTCCTCTGACCCTTGGACTCCTCAAGACAGTGGCGCATGGTACGTCACGCAGCTCTGAGGCTGCACCGCTGTGGCCGACCAACAGTTCAGTCCTTTGATCCAATTCTATCATCGTGATCCATGAAGGCAACCAAGGCGTCTTAGCAGGGGGAAAGATATTTCAGACGTCCTCCCCAGGAGTCTTGAATCGTCTCCCCTCGAGCTGTTTGATAATGGAATCTGCATTTTGAAAGAAAAAAGTGTTAATGAGCAAATATGAATCGCCAGCTCCGGGTGAGCGAGCTAATGGACAGTGTCCTGGAGACGGGGAGGAGGGGAATGGAGAAAAGGGGAAGTAGTTTTGCGGGGGGCGTGATGTCTTTAATGGAGGAGGGATGAATGCAGGGAGCGTAGTACTATAGAGTCACAATGCATGTAATGAAGCCAGGTGCACACTCCCCTCTGCTTTTCATTTCTCTCAAGCGCCCCTTTTCCTGCTGCTGCACCCTCGTATCCTTGATTTCAGTCTGACTCATCACACGGGGGAAGCTTCACGCAGATTGAATGCGATACTGACTCTGAATATAATGCATCCCCGGTGAACAGTGTAATATTTGCCACAAAGGTTACTCCGTACCAAAAGAAATCAGTGCTGAAAGGATCACATTATCCAGCACTGTCCAGCTTCCATTGAGAACAAACATCCATACGTTTGCTTGATCCAGAAGTCGCCTGAGAATCCTCAGCCATGCACTTTACTTGAATACTGCAAACAGGAACTCCTGATGGTTCATTCTAGTTTTACCAAAGCATTGTTGGATCTGTAGTTCCAAAACAGAGAGGACAATGGGCATAACAAACCATTCATATTAACCGTATATTTGTATTATCTATTAATTTTTGATTACAGCAGAAGGTGTGTTGAGTGACTCAACACACACACGCACACAGAAACTCCAAATGTAGTAAAATTCCCCCCATTAAATGCAAAAAAGGTTGTTTGTCATATATAAAAATGGCGACAGGATGTGGCCTGTATTAGAGTCTCTCCTCCTACAACGTACTGAAATGCATTCTTCTCAAACACCACAGCCCAGTGAGTCACCGCTCCTGCAGGATCCGTCACTACTATCCTTTGCAATTCCACAGCTGCCTTTGTTGTCCAAAAGAGAATAGTCAGAGTCATCAGTTTGACGTCAATAATAATTAAGCTGCCGTTTCTTTCATATTCCGGCAGAGAAAAAATGATAGAGGCAACTGAATATCACAATTCTCTTCTTTGATGGATTGCTGCTGATGAAGAAAAAAAAAGAATGACGTTTCTTTAGAAATGAGGGGCGACTGCCACCATTTCTACTCTCTTCCATTCTCGTTTACTTGTCATGGACATTTAACTCGACCTGATCATTTGCAATGAAGAAAAAGCCCTCTACGTCTCCCAGCGGAGCAGCAGGCGGAGCAACGCTCTCCGTCCTGAGGACTTTGTCTCCGTCCTCCACTGTGATCGTATGGTCTTTTGGGCCTAAGTATCTCCTCTGCTGAAGCGAAACGGCCAAAACAGCAGCTCGCTGTCGGATTAGGACGTAACTGTCAGGCGGGCCGGGCTTACAGCGTGACAGACCTATTAGCTGGCCGCATGTCATTGGGGGGCTTTGCAGACGCGACAGGATGTAAAATGAGGGGGGGGGGGGGGGGTCTTACTGCATTTCTATGGTGCTAGTAACAGCAGTAAACTTGTAGGGCATCCTTTTCTACGTGGATTATTGACTATTTGATAATATCTGTACAGCGTTACACATTGTTAGAGCAGCGTGAAGGCCGACACCAGAAACCACGTCATTGGTTGGTTGAAGTTCTTCTGGTGTTTAACGTTGGGAAGGCTTTGAAAAAGACGGCTTTGAGGCTCTCTAACACAAACAAAAGCTGAAATGATATTCAGTTGCTAATGTTCGGCTGGAGTTGCCTCAGAATCAGTCGGGTTCCTGCTGGCGGTTTGCTCGTCTTTCTGCCTGCGTGTTGGCTGGCGCGTGGCCCCAGGCTGATCCAAACTTTACATTTCCTTTTGCCGATCTTTGATGACTTAGCAGGGAAAAGGTGGATTTGTTTCACGTGTCCCTTCATTTGTAGCATTTAATCATTTCGCAGCTCTCCGACACGTCAAATCCCTAAGAGAAACTGTCTTGAGGGCATTCGACTCGCCCCGAACAAATTTAGGTGAATTGCACTCAATTAACATGTCAGAACAGAGCGTGCAGCTAAAAAAGAACCTCTTTTCAAAAATCTCCATGCAGCTAACCGTTCTAGAAACGATTACCAAGACAGAAGACAGAACAATAAAAAAAACAATAAAATCACAAATTCGTTGATGTTGAAATGACTCGTGGCGTCTTTTTACGCACCTGTTTACCTTAATGTTCCTAAAAGCCCATTTAAAGTGCCCCAAAAAACAATCCGAACTAATGATGATTCATTTCATTATGAAGAATGTTTCACTGGAAAAACACACAAATGCCACAAAAGTGTTTTCCATGGCAATGTGTAGCGGCGTGAACCCTGCCTCAGTGAGGCAGTGCACGCTGCAGCCGGTAGGGAGAGGAAGGGGGAGAGGGGGGGGAGCCAGAGTTCCTCCTCGTCACAGTGTGGGGAGACGAGACGGCTGCCGTGAGGATCCTCTGCAGACAGCTGATGTTTATCTCCTCTGCCCATCTGGGCCTCTTAACTAAGCATCTGGCAAAGCTGCCACCGTGCGCGCGGCTGTTTCTGTGAGTGATGACAGTGTCGGGCCGCTGCTGTCCAGCCCTCCCTAAAACACCCCCGGACGCAGGGAGGACCCCAGCCGAGCAGTCGAAGGCTTGTCCTCACGACGTCGCCTGAGTACAACCTTATCCGGTTGTTTCGTTCAGCGCCGGCGTTGACGCCGATTTTAAAATCAAACGCCTCCGCTGCAGCGTCTTGGTTTCCGGGCTGAGATTGTGATCTCTTTGAAAATGATCAAACAACATTATTATCAAAACGCCCACAAAGTGAAATGCAGTTGTGGATTTAAAAAGCTATTTTTGGGCCACCCATGATGCAAATCTTTCTAAAGCATACAGCTGTAGAGAATCCACATGTTTCATCTAACATTAACCACCTTCGACATGGTGCTTTTCCACTGTTGCTTAAAAAGCAGGCGCAGCCTTGAGCGAGTGCAGCAGTGCCGCTTCTTTACCTGTTTCTCTGTTTTCGACTGTCCTTCTCTTCCGAGCTCTCCCCAGGAATATGTTGCAGCAGCTGGTAGGACATCATCCATTATAGATAGCTCTGTTTTAGGGAGAGAGGGGGGGGGGGTGATCTGTGCAGGACGATAAAAATATCTCCTCTTGGTTTCTTTGACTCACAAGTCTCTTGCCTCCTCCAATTCAACGAGCCAGTGCGAAAGATGGCGGCATCTCCACTTGAAGTAATCGCCTAATATCGCCCCTCCACCGCTGGTGGCCGTGACAGCTGCTGCGAGGCAGCACACCTTCGTGGTCTTGAATGAGCTTTTGCCCTCTGTGTCCTCTGTCCAGGCCTCACCGCCGCGGGATGCCGTATGTTAGCACACAGACGCAGCATGGAGTAAAGCCTGACCGATGTGTGTGTGAGATGGTCAATTGGTTGAGAGAGAGACACACAAAGAGAGGGAGAAGCCTGCATGACTCTCCCACTGTGCCCAGATCCTCTGCTCTGTTAGACTGGCACTGTGGGGGGGCAGGCTTACTGTTGAGAGAACACACACACACACACACACACGGTCCCCATTACCACTGTTGATACAAAGGGTAGGAGAGACTACGAGGGATCAGGTGTGCAAAGAGCAGATGTGTTCATAACCCGAGCAATATTGTTGCCTTCGTTATCCAAATCCCATGCTCTTAATTCAGCACTTTATTTCAGAACCTTTTGCTTGAAACGCTCTGGAGAGGATCTACATGAGCGGAGCAGTGTGTGGTTTTGAAGTCTGTGAAACGGTGCCAAGCAGCAGCGAATCAGTTATGCTCAAGGCGCATAGAAATAATTCATCGGCGCGCTGTGAAAGCAGCCGAGGCATGGGTGCAACACACACGAGATGCCCTGTGTGGAGTGCTGCGTCCAGGTATTATCTCCGCTCCAATTTTAGGATGCAGAAACTCGTTTGCATCTCTGACTGTCCAAAGCGAATGTGCGGTTCTGAGTAAAACGTCAATTAAAATATGCAGAGCGTGACGTAGCAGCGTGTCTCCC
The DNA here is from genome assembly GCF_964276395.1 of Gasterosteus aculeatus. Classification (NCBI taxonomy): domain Eukaryota; kingdom Metazoa; phylum Chordata; class Actinopteri; order Perciformes; family Gasterosteidae; genus Gasterosteus; species Gasterosteus aculeatus. The sequence goes on from NC_135689.1 coordinate 4,764,183, forward strand.
GTTCACTAATTCGTGCAGGACTGTAGACAGAAAGACAAATGCAAACCCGCCCCAATCATCTATTGTTTGTCAGATCAATGCGACTTGATCTACTTTACCTGGGATTGCTCTTCCTGTTACTTCCTCACTCAGCGTGGTTACATGGATTCAAATAACTGGCTTAGTCGGACAGAAATCGAAATATCCGTTTCATGTAAACACCTTTGTCCGACTTTGTGCGGTCCGACTACGATCCGACTAACACCCCTGGATAACTCGATCCGATCCAGTTGATAGTTCGACTATTGCGGCATGTAACGGTGAATCGGATGAGGAACTGGACTCTGCGTCTTTGCGCGTGCTTGAGATCCTGACGCCGTCTTCTCTCCGTTATCAAATCAGCCAATAGCGCCATTCGCATTCGCTGTGCTCCTATTAACACCATGCACACATAGTAGAGGGATGTAGCTTCACCTTGCTCTCCGTTCGCCATCTTTCTCGTAATGTTGATGTTGTTGTTGTTGGTTGTTGTTGGTAGTGGTGAAGCGGTCAAGCAACTAGTTAGTAATGAAAACAGCGCCACCTATCGTATCGGATATGACATGCTTTCGGCCAATGATTCGATTTATTCACTGCCATGTATATTGGGATAATAGCACTTGCCCCGAAAGATTCCAATTATACCGTCCTGTAAACACACTGAGTGTGTAACCCCTCCGCTCTCGTTTTTTCATCAGGAGTCTGCTGTGGGACCCGCCGGCTCGTCTCATGACTTTCTGCCTGCCTGAAGGACGGAGAGGAGCGCTGAGGGCACCCGAGTGATCCCGGAGAAACGCAGGAGGCCGACTTCCCACCTTTGTTCTTCGCCCGGTGAGAATTCTCCCCGTGGACTCTTGTCTCCGCTCCTCTGTCTCTAGTCAGCGGCTGTAGCCGCCGCTCTCAGTGAGTGAAAACAGAGCGACGGTCCATAACTACACACACAGTTTGTGTCACAGCTTTAAACCACCAGAAGAGACTTCTGAAGACAACTGCGCTCTGAAAAACATTGGGCCCACTACCCATCAGGACATTTGCATGTGCGTGTGAGTGTTTCTTTATCAAAGGGCTGGAGTTTGCGAGCGGATGCAGATTTAGCCTTCCGTCATGACTCTGCGCGGAGGCTTCGAGAGGCCGTGGGTTGGCTGCTGCTGGGTGTTGCTGCTCGCTCGTTGTTTCTCCGTCGCTTGGGCGGCCAAGCCCAAAACGCCGGGCCACACGCACCTCAACTCCGTACGCATCGACGGGGACATATCGCTGGGGGGGCTGTTCCCGGTGCACGCGAGGGGAAACGACGGCAAAGCCTGCGGGGAGCTAAAGAAGGAGAAGGGGATCCACAGGCTGGAGGCCATGTTATTTGCCCTGGATCGTATCAACAACGACAATGAGCTGCTGCCCAATATCACCCTGGGGGCGCGCATCCTGGACACCTGCTCCCGGGACACCCACGCCCTGGAGCAGTCGCTGACATTCGTTCAGGCGTTGATCGAGAAGGACTCGACCGATGTCAAGTGCCTCAGCGGCGGGCCGCCCATCATCACTAAGCCGGAGAGAGTGGTGGGAGTGATTGGTGCGTCCGCCAGCTCCGTGTCAATCATGGTAGCCAACATCCTGCGTCTCTTCAAGGTCAGTTTCTCCTCCTTCTCGCTTCACTTTCTTTGTTTAGTATATTTCTCATCACGATTGCAGGGCACGGAGATATTAAAGTATTCCCTGCGGGATATTCCCCCGACGTGTTTTTGAAGATCAGATTCTCAGTTGAAAACTGTGTAAACCAAAAGAAAAAAACGTATTCTCACACCGAGGTGATATAGAAAAGCACCTCAATGGAATAAACACGCACACGCACAGAGACGCACTTTTTCACGCCACATTTTACCGTCATTCTCCTCATTTCTTCTCCTTAGAAATTTGTATTTTCCCAAAAAGCTTAAATCACAGCAGTTTTAGAAATGTCTTCCCCATTGACCAGAAAACGAGGATCTGACGATTACATAATCCTTCCTCCCTCTAATGACATTACTTTGCCAGGAGTCTTTAGTGTTGCCTTCTTCTAATTAATTCGGCTAAGCCAAGCATGGAACCATGAGCACATTGCGCTGCTTTTGAACATAATGCATAAAATGGGCCCAGGGTAACACATCAACAATGTATGTCAGGACTTTTTGTAAATACCTGCTCAGCGGCGACCAACCAAGCTGCAGGCCAAAGCCCGACTAATGAGCGTGAGGACTGTGTCAAAACAGGTTGTCACTTCTTCATAATATCCCAATGTTCATGCCGGGGTAGCCCGAGTAAGAAGTCAGTGGTTATGTATTGTAACCCTTGCCCCGTGAACACAAGTGTTGAGTCTTATGTGCTTCTAGGGCCTGATGGACTTGTTGTTATAAATCCACTGATTAAACTGAGGAATGTATGAATATAAATCAGCCTTGCAGGGACTGAACATTACGTATACAATTACTAGTGAGGAGTAATAAGAAGGTATACAATATGAAGCTGAAGGCGTTGCTGCTTTTTTATTAAGGGCCAGCTGACACATGGCTGGCGTCACGGGTCGTGTTCCTCTACGTCCAAAAGGAAGCCATGTACAAACCCGGGGAGTTTTGTCTCCTAGCTGAGCCCAACACACCCAGCGTGGTCAGCACACTGCTCCATGTCACATGCCAACATGTTTAGCACATGCATTAACGTCTGTGAGAGATGTTTCCAACCTTTTCAGTCCCCGGTGTCCCATGCAGAGTACTCTTCTGACTGCAGTGTTTAACGGATCACATGAAACCAAAAATTAATACATAAATAAATGAATAAAACCAAAGCTTTCTTCCAGATTGCTGCTGTGGGGCAGATCAAATTGCCAGAAGATGGCTTCTCCACCCGTAAGCTTTTACGACGTCTTCACAAATTGGCAGGCCTCTGTTTGGGCAGCAGTTTGCCAATGAGTTGTTGTGTGTTCTAAATAGTATGCCAAATCCTGCAGTGGGAACAAATCCCCCACCAGTAAAGTTTAAGTGGTTCCATCCAAGACTTTGAGTTCATGTGCACAACTTGAGTTTTGTGCGAGTGCTACTCGGTTATTCTCCTTCGGGATGGAGGTCAGAGTGATTTTGATAGACAATGGCCTTAAGGGTACCTGCCCAGTGGGCTTGAACAGCCTGCTTCAAAGGGCCTTGAACACAACGGGCACATCCCACTGACAGATAGAGGAGGATGCTGCAGGATGAGGCTCCTTACTCCAGGAGGGAAACACTATATTTTGAAAGACAGCTACTAAAAACTCTCCAAACCACTCACGGCCACAGATGGCGGAAACATAAACTTTGATTTATGGAAGAGACATCATTTTATACAGTGGGAAGTAATCTTGGCATATGTCATTTCCAAGTACGATCCTGAAATGTCTAATCTGTCCTGTGCATGATACAAGCACCGGCGATATTTAGAGCAGTCATTAGCTGAACGTGCTCTGAATGTCGCAGAGCTGCAGGCGAATAACGACGAGTGGGATCACATGGAAAAGCACAAGAAACGGCTTTGAGGAAATAGAATATGTGCAAATGCATCCACCTTCAGTGTTGGATTTGTCACTGGTGGGTGGGTGGGGGGGAATCACAGGGTGTTCAGTCCCTACATAGACAGTCAATATCTTTCCAGGTTTAAAAAATATATTTTATTTAGACACAAGCAGTGCACCCAGGATGCAACATGGATGGTTTTGCAGCTTGGTAATAGTGGAGTCTTACAATTCCTTTTCATCGGACCACTAACTCCAATCAGCAAAGTAAATAGTGAACCTCTTTATACTGCAAAATCTAACATAGGTTTCACCATCATCCCTCTGAGGAAGTATTATATGTTGTAGATCAGTGTGGTATCACTCTGCCTTATCTTTTTCTTTATGTCTTTGAAAGTCTCACTGTTCAGCGCTGATTTTCATTATGTTAAACTAAATGCCAAGTAGATAGCGTTAATTACAAAAAGGAGCAGAGCCAGTCACAACACTGGTGGCGACCTTTCTTAAAACATCGCTCTTTAGAAATGTATTCCTCTAGCAATTTAAATAAACGTTGAGGAGGATTGGAAAGCTCTAAAAGCCTTTAATCGACTTGTCTTTGCAGTCAACAGGCGGAACATTTTTTTTCACGAATCACACTGATACAGAAACAAGAAGCCGTGGAAATGAGATTTGTATGGGGCCAGGAAGTAGCCCCAGGTGAAAAGAATCATACAGGGTTTAATAGTTTTAATGACGTTAATACTACACAAAGTCAGAAGATGGTAATGAATATGCATGACGTAGACCTGCTACTTGTTTTGGGGATTTATGTATTGAGTCGGTTGTGTAGCAGCTCTTTATTTTAGTTAATGTGTGTCTGTTTCTATAAATCTCTCTTTAGGATTTAATCTTCATGCTGTACTGTGCTTAATGTAGCTAATTATTATATAATGAATTACCTTCATCGCAATTCAGTTAATAACCTTATTTAAAATAAATGAACCCACAAATGCAATCTAGAGCTATGTTATAGTGTATTTGCCAATAAGTTATACTTTTATATCGGCTGTGGTGGAATTGCATGAATTTCTTGTTGTGAGCAAAATGTATGCTAATTCTCTGGCAATTGGCCAAATGCATTGTGGGAAAAGCAGGTAATCACCAACGGGTGCAGAGGAAGTTGAGTAGAGGAGAGAGAGGGTATATTAAAATAAAACAATGGGGAGATTTTTTTCTTTTTTTCTCAATAAGCATCAAGCATCATTTTTTGGAACAAATACTATTTGAATATCAGAATGTAAAAGTCTGCAGCACCCATCAGAAACCCCTCCGCTTCAATTACAGTGCATGCAATCCCCGCTGCTCGCCCCAACCCCCAAAGGATACGGACCAATAAGTGGATCCGCGTGGCTCGCTTCTTTTCTCCATTGTTAAAGTCACGTAAACCATAAGTGGGACTCCTTCGAGTAGCACGGAGAATTTCACTGCACACCACTTCTCTTTAATCAACAAAACTCAACGCTAAGGATTAAAACGCCAATAAGTTCTCATGAGGTGTGAGCTACGAGGTTTGAGGGCTGGTTTGTTTCTCATCATGCAGTACGGATACCGTCGTGTTTATAAGATGACTATATAGATACAATAAACATATTATACCACCGATGTGATTTTGAAAAGAACGCAGTGGGAAGTAGTTTGTTTCCCGCCCGTGACCGGCCTCGTGCTTGACGTTGTTCTTCCTGCTCCTCACTTTCGGGCTCTCCCTCTTCCTCCTCACAGTCTTTGAGTGCCTCGGGGCAAAGTGTTTGCTCAGCACTCCGGAGCAGGCAGGATTCCGTCCCCGTGGTGTACCATGAATATTTTACTATATTGTTACGTAACTTACGCTGTGGGATCCTGGGTGGAACGCTCCCTCTCTGCACACCTTCATCACTGGGTCCAGCCTTTGTCTGTTCTGATCACCCGGGTTTCCACAATTCACCACAAGCAGGAGCGAAGTGCACCGGCGCTGGAGGTAATTAGTGCTTGGTACTTATGATACTCAAGAGAGTGTAATTAAAGCCCCAGGCTTTTGATTGTGTCTCTTAGAAATCTCTGAAAACAGCTACAGTGGCCGTCATGAGGGATATTGCAGCAGAAACAGGCCCTGTGGTTAAGGTTGCCTGGCTGAGCCAATCATAAAGCTCTCAGGCAAAGAGGGGAGTGGCTTGGGCAGCTTCCAAAAGGCACCTCTCTGAATTAGGAACAAGTTGGTCTGCAGGCCTGAGTCTCTGCAGGAACTGTGGAGACGGATGGAGGGGGGAGAGGTGCCGGCCAGGTGGGCTGAGCAGATAGAAGACGTTTAACAAACCGTCTGTTGTGCTGTCTGTAGAGAAGAGACCTTGCATCCTACTTTCTCTCCCCTCATTAGAGATGGAGGCAGAGGCCCTTAGGCACAGCGGCTTCCTCCCCCTCAGCATTTTACTTTTGGAATGTCTCGCCTGCGAAAAGTGAGGCAGACTGATCTCACTCCCAGAGCTTCAAATACCGATGTCTGGGCAGTGGCGCCTTTGCGCTTTGATACAAAGCGCCCTTTAGCGCCAGCAGGGTTTCAACTAACTGCATTGTAAACCCATCCGTGTAATTATAAGACGCTCAGAGAAATGGACATAAAAGCAAAGAGTGTCTGCGATGTGTGGGAGGGAAGGTTGGTGGATGGGTCAGACACCACCGGACTTGGACTCAGTGATGTCTCCTTCATGTCACATGGGTATAAGTCCACAGTGCAGTTAGCAGTATAACAAAAAGTTGCCATGTTTAATGTACTCACTTCCTTTTTAGTTTAGTCTCGGTTTCAACTCCTGAGTAAATTGCGTGTGGTCACATGTCCGCTAACATCAAACAAATCACAACATAAGAATGGCACATTGTCAATTGTGTCTGATAGGACTTTGTTTCCTACAGTCATGCGCTCCACCCTGACTTCTCAGTGCTCTGTCACACCTGGAAGGTGCACGTAAGCTCTACCCCGTCACCTCCTCGGCCAAGTCCTGGGTCCAAGTCCTCTGTAGGATGAGAGCCTCAAGCACCTGGAACTGGGCGGTAATTGAGAGGAGAGAGGAGAGAGAGAGAGGGGTCTGGATGGGAGAATTGATTCTGACTAAGCTCCCTCCCATTCAGTGCCAAGTGTAATTTGGTGCTCACTACACTACATTAGCTCATTCGCGCTGCCCTTTCCCTGAAACCCACCCGCTCATGTCCAACAAATTCCAAATTTAGCTGCTGAAATTCATACACCCGGAGCGTGTAACCAAAACAAGCAAACGGGGAAGCGAACAGCAATTGTTTTCAGTGTGCTCACAGAACAAAGAGCCCGTACTTGACTTTTACAACTGAGCGGACCAAATCCACAAAGATGTCTCGCTCGACCCCAGATTGCAGGCCTCCTCTATCCGCCACAAAGGAGAAGCTCCTTTAGTTCAGGATTAGTTCAGACTCAACTGCCTTTGCCCGCCCGGTCACTTTTCGGGACGTTCATGAGTGATGGCTGCCCAAAGCCTGGCCCCGACTTGGCACTAGTTTATCCCCTCTCTCCTGCCGTCTGCAAATCCCTCTGCAGGCAATCCGCACCACTGCTGGCAATCACAAAGTGCCGCTGTCTCCTCGTGCGCATTCTCTTTTCAAGATATGTTAGGTTTTACTCAAATTAATTCCTGGAATTGAATTAGCGGGCCCACCGAGGGGATGCTGGCGGGAGGGTAACACTGTATTTTCTTTTTTAAATGTAAGATTTAATTCTGCTGAGCGTTGCTGTGAAATTCTCAAATCCAAAAGGGACAGCGAAGAGCAACAACACAAACGCTACCGCGGCGGCGGCAATCTTCCAATCTTGTACATTTAGATGTGCATCTGTTACCCTGCTCTGACTTTTTCAAAGTTTCAAACGAAGAAGGAAAGAGTACAACAGAGCCGGGCCGTCACATAGCTTTCCCTGAAAAGAGCGTGGGATTAAAGGCTTGGAGCTGTCTCACCTGCGTAACCTCCCCGTCAGCTCCACAATCCATCACTGTCCCGCTGCGTCGAGGCTCTGCTGCCTGCAAGAAAAGGGTTAGTTCCACAAGTAAGAAACAACAGAAAACCTTCAGTAGCTCAAGCACATTCTAAAAACAAGTAATCAATGGTGCGCTGACAGCTTCCGTATTGATCGCGGGAGAGGGATATTTTTGATTTGTATTAATTTAGAAAGCACAGGGACAGAGTTGGCTGGTGAACAACGAGTGATAACGGAGAGCTCGGTTAAGTCTTAATTACAGCGCAGCAGTTCACGTGCTCTGCTCTGGTATGAAAAATACAAAAGCTAAGAGACAGAAAAGGTCAACGTAATAAAGATTTCATGGGGCCCTGTAAGGTCCCCTACAGGGATGTTCTTATAGGCATTGTTCTGTCAGCCTAATGCTTGCCGCTATCTGGAGTTTACTGGCAGCGGCGACAGAAGGAGAAAGTTGGGCCGCCTTCGGGCTAAGCAGCTTGGACATCGTCCAGCCTTCCAGCACATGAGACAACATGGAGGCTCCCGTGACTCACTGCCGTGTCACACAAAGAGACTCGCTTTCTGGTCACAGGCGGCTGGGATTTACCACAGAAACACAACATCCAGGCTACAACTTAGAAATGACTGCGTCGAACGGATAGCTACTCATTTTACATTTTGTTTGTGTAGCGAGCGCTGTGCTACTGTAGGGAGACAAAGAGACGTTGTGAATTACCTCCGTAGACTGGATGGATCATACAATGTAGTTTGCGAAACACGGCAACAGAAAAATGAAAAGATTAAGACTAAAAAAACACGCTTTCAAGGCTCGATGAAACATAAAGATATTTGAGTTGTTCAGCATTGCAGCTTACTAGCTTGTTAGCTTATATGTTAGCATGCTTGCATGTGCTAACTGAACACAAGCTACAGCTCAGGCTAATGGAAATGTCTTTATTTTTACAGGTATTAGCCAGTAACAAAAATATTTAACGTTGAACAACATGAGAAAATTTAAGAGATCACCAATTTCATTATAATTTCTCCTGTGGGAACCATAAATATGTCTGTACAAGGTATTGTGCTGATCCATCCAATAGATGACAAGATCATTCTGTGAATCCTGAAAACTTTCCATCTTTATTATAGTTAATCCTCGGGAGACAAATATTCAGGTCAATCAATACAATAGTTGCCCAGATATTTTTTTTACTCATGCACTGATACTAGACGAGAGGGTTTACCAACCAGGCTGATCATATAATTAACAAATATAAACTCTGCCAAAAGAGAACGAAAACACAATTTCCCACTGGATTCCCGCAGGAGTTAAGTCTCCACACAGCGACCTAATGAGGATAGCATCGGCCGATGTGGAGACATTATTTAAAGATGTATCAATTCCATGAGTTTAGTTTTGTTGAGCTTGAGATAAATTGCCTATCCTTTAAATTTGAAAAAATCTCAAATGTTAGAGCGATGCCACAAAAATTTGGGGTTGCTTTCTCATTTCAAAACACAGATGGAACGAAACAACCTGACAATTAACTAAAATGGTTTCAGTGGCTGTGATATTTACTGTTTGCCAAACAGAGGCACGTACTACATGAGGTAAACCAAAGGCAGATGCTATTTGGCCACAGGTGTCACAAGCAAACAACAATATTTGCACACATTAGATACTGTCTGTGTATATGTTGCCTACTGTAGCATATGTTTCTTCTACTGGAAGTCTTCAGTTTGCCCCGATCGTCCACAAAAAAGCTGCTCCCCGCATTTACTTTACCGCTCTTCATACTACTACTGCTACAACTATTACTACTTAATCTCTGTGACCAAACCCACCAGATGGTCACACAGAGACATCAGAGAAGCTGTTTGGAAAAGGGCAGGCGCTTAAAAAAAAATGCAGCAGGAGATTGGATGAACCATCTGTCCGTCAAACTCTTGCCAAAGCGAGTCAAGAGAAGGAGACATTGAGAAAAACGACAACCACGGCAGCAGAGGATTCTGATTGGTCCGTGCTTTCGACCTAACCGACACAAACGATTTTTGAGTGAACTGGAGAATCGTTGCTAAAAGAAGTAGCGTATTGGACTTGGCCAGGTGTGACAGCCGAATAGCTGCCGTGTGACTGATGCTGTAAATAAACACTTGCAGTTCATCTATTCAGATTTGTTCCAAGCCGTTAAAAAACATTCAGACCCTTTGCATCTTGATTGCTTCAGCTCCAGTATAAATGCGTAATGGTCTCGCACCAGACGCTCCCACCAGCCTCATGCATTTGTCTACATTTTATTCAATCATGACTCCCCTGAGCACTTCCAGTTCTGTTTCAGCAGCAAACTAAAGGTGGAGCGCTGCCATCGAGGAAAGACTATTTGCATCAGTTTATATCTAAAACTAGTATCAGATGAAACCGACTGCATAGTACTGAAGCCAATCATGCACACTCTCCAAGTCTTTCTCCACATTCACACGACCAGCTGGCAGAAGGAGGGTGCGGGGGGGGTCAATTCTCATTTACAGGCTAATTATCGGCTCCAAAGCTTCCTCACACGATGCATATGCAGTTTGAATGACGTCGAATTCAGTCCCACCTTTCTACGCGTGGCATCGACTCAAGTGTAGCGGTGTCCAGCAGTCCGCACAACAACAGCAACAAGGATGCTGATAAAACAGAATAACAGTCATCTCTCATGAGGCCGGCGAGCCACAGACCCTTTGTGAAATCTTGTCCTCGGGAACCAGCATTTTCTATTTCGTGTTGATGTACTGTTTTGTATCCCGAGGTCCTTTGTGTTAGTCACCGCCGATCTGGCTCATATAATACCATTTGTAACACAGTTAAACAGATCTTGTAGGTCGTTTTATCTAATTTTAGTTGCAAAACGTTAGAGATGATGGCTTTGCACTTTCAGACTATAGTATTTATGTATTAAGAATGAAATATGTGCCTCAATAATAAACACGGCAATAGTGTTGGAGGAGTGTTAATATCATTGGTATTTGTTTGAGGCTGTAATACGTCAGAGGTCATTTCTCATCCAGAGGAAAGTGTGCGTAGACACTGAGGTTCATCCTCAGGTGAAGCTCTGTTAGCACCTTTGTGGTAGTTTGCACTGTTAGCTGCAAGCGGCAGGCGGCAGCAGAAATGCTCTCGAACTCATATTCAACATTGTTTTTTGTTTTTTTCATTGTTGTTTACTGATCTTTCTGAAGACATATAATTCAGAATCCATTTAGTAGGAATTCTGTTACTGGATGAAGGCGAAACTACTAGTAACTGCCATTTGTCAACTGCCTTTGTTGAGTATATTATTGGCCAGATGAGAGATAATGTGCACACAGAGAACAAGGTTGCTCTTCACTCTTCACTCAATCTCACCTTTCCTTTACTTCTCTTCCCGCCCTTCTCCTTTCCTTCTGCATAAACTCCTTCTATCAAGCGACTCTCCCCTCCTCTGTTACCCATGGTGCATCTCTTCCTCTCGGCGTTTGGCTGTCGGTCCTGGCACAGGAGCGGTCGGGTAACAAACATTGTTGCCGCGGTCAATGGGAATCGACATTCATTGTTGGTTGTAAACAGGAAGCGAATCGCTGCCTTTCATGCCAGAAGCTGACCTTTGCCGACTTGCTTTGTGGCGGCATCAAAATATTTTTTTACTTTTTTACACTTCCGACAGACACGCTGGAGGGCTTTGTCTCTGACGTATAAACATGTGCCATATTAAGGCAGGAAACTTGTCTTGTACTTATAGGGGTGTGTGGTGCAGTATACATGTTTTTAGGAGGCACATGAATAGAAAATGATTCGCAGGTCGCACAGATTTGCTTCCTGGATTTCCTGCTTCGCTGCCGAGGAGGTTGCACTCTCCCATCTCGGGCTACGTGTGGTGCTTTCACGTACCTCGCTATCATCTCAGGGTGGGGATCTTTGCCCCGTGGGGCGCCTCGATAAACCCGGGACGTGATCCGCGGCTTCAAGGGTGCTGCAAGTCCCTGCTGCTGATATGCAGCTAATGAAATGTCGACACAGCGTCAGTTTAATCACATTAACACTGTCACATCCTTTATTTTGTAATCCACCACTTCCTCAGTCAGAGAGAGGATTTAATAGTCTTTATATTTTAGCTCCCCTATTTTGTTTGACCTGAGATTTACCGTCTGGTCCGTCGCAATGACGCTGCAAAGTCGACAGTACAGATGGTAAACCCACAGGATCCTGTTGCCCCCCTCATGACCATTACTTCCCCCCCGAGTATTATCGACGCCTGGACGAATACGGCGCGCGGATGGACTTGTTCCAAAGTCGTTGAAAGGTGTCTTGCCATTAGATTTAAATGATAGTGCAGGCTGTGTGTGGCAGATCAATATCTGGGAATGAGCATATCCAACTTTCTATAAATTCTGTCATTGACATGTTCAACAAACAAATAGTGTTGCTATAAATAGTTGGGTTTCCATTGTGTCAATCTATCTGTTAAGTGTCTAAGGGGAAACATGGCTTACAGTATTCATCCTTTGTGTGTGTTCCTGCAGCACAGATTTATCCATATTATGTGAACACCATTGTTCATCAAAATGACTCCATTTCTGAATAAAATATCATATATATGTACTGCAGGTAAAATAGGACTTTTGGTGCATGGGAAAGGAGCACTCCCCCCCCCCCCCCCCCCCCCCAATAACTAAAAACATAGTAGCATCTCTATTTGGGAAAGCAATTAAGCAGTCGTGGAAAGGGGGGGGGGGCTGCAGGGGCTTAAGATAAGTATATTCAATTAAGGAAATCAGGTAATTATCCCCAATGTGAGTGTGAAACTTACTGAGACACAAACTGATTGGTTTCAATGGTGCTCAGAGAGTTTGAGATAAAACCTGAGGAAACGTTGGGTTCAACACCCCCCCCCCCCACCCCCCCTCACCCCTCCGCCCCAACCCTCTCCCCCTTTTCCCACTGCTGGATTGGCACCACTGGATAAAGGTTTTAGCTCGATAAGCAGGATAACACTGTTTACACCGATCAGTGAGGTGATGTACAAAGTCAGCTTCAGTTTGAAGAGCCCGTTTCAAATAGCAAGACGTGTCCTCCCGGCAGCCGACGCACCCCCCCCCCCCCCCCCCCGAGAAACAGATTACCCGTGCAGACACTTTTGGTGTAAAAGCCCTCCCTGTGGACCCTGTGGATACATTACCTGCCTGTGCACCGTTCTCACAGTTAATCTACTAGTCGATGTTAATGGAGGCGTCGCATCCCGACATGGCAAGTCTGCAGCAGCGTGTGTGTGCCCCCCCCACACCCCCTCCTCCCCCCTTTACCACAATGTTGTTTTGTGTTTTATAAGCCCTGTTCAGGCGGCACAGCGGTGACGTAAAAGGCCTCAGCGAAGTTACCTCCACGCCGCTTAGTGAACAAGATGTGGCGGACTAATTGTTTTGTGCTATGCACATTAATCACATGTGCTTCACGCATGAAGACATCGCACAGCAATTCAGCGTTACATAAAAGATGATCGTGATTCAATGTGACGTGGAGGCACATTTTAAAATGTCCTTTTGTTCAACAATATGAGACGTGGGGGATTTATTTTCATTGTCCTCACAGAAATTGAAAAATGACGAATTGTCATAACTCAGGATGTCTGCTAACTATTCCCCACTGAGGATTATCCAGAATAACTTTTCTAGCGCTGTGAGCGCCTCAAACCGATGACGCTGTTGCGACGGGGAACGTGTTGTAAACGGCTCGATTTGGGCCACCGTGGACAAATTACACAGGCCTTGTGTTTTCCTGTGAGGGAGAATCGGAGAGTTTGTGTGTCTATCACCTGCCGCTTCGATGCCGGTCAGAGTCCCCAGATACAACCTCAGTGTATTTGATTTGGCAAGATCTCAACGGTCAGCTAAAAGCATCACCGCCAGGTTTAAAAAGATTAATCACTTTCAGCTTTGCAGCAGTGCAACAAACACTAGGTCGAGTTTTAGGATTTTCAGCAAATTTCTTTGTTGCTCTAAATATTTCACGCTGCCGTCAAGTCTCTGTGAAAGCCACGTCGCCAGGCGTTGCACCTACGTTTCATCTCGTTTCCATTTGCAGGTCCTAAACATCAAAGATCTCCCTCAGGTGAAACGCCTGGTTTGCTTGCACGTGGGGAAGTCGGCTGTCTGTTGGCATCATCGTCAGAGCGCACGCAGGAATGACTGGATTGAAGCACTCAGGCGATCCGCCCGCACTGCTCACAGACTTTAGCGAGGCACAGCTTGATTTTGAGCAGGAGAGACTGCAGGCGCACTCACTCAACCCACTCTGTTGTCTCATAACTGCCGCACGCCGCATGTGCTATCAGTGCTGTTCGCCGCCCCGCTTTGCTTTTTCTGCAAGTTAAGCAGGAAAAAAAAATATTGAAAAACAAGGAGTAATGAAATATTTACAATCCAAGTATTGAGGTTTGCAGAGGAGTGCCTTTTCTTCTCTCTGCGCCTGCTGCGCACGTCTCACGTGCGGCTGCAGTTTCACCTTTTGTTTGATTCAATCTGTTGAAATGCAGCACGACAGGACAAGAGCGAGTGATCACCGTACAGGTAATATGTGGGTAGTGTCGGGATCTCCGACCCCCCCCGAGTTGGTTGATGGGAAGGATTGCAACACGTTGATCAATTAAAGTTAATTTAGAAGAGAAAAAGATTCCATGAGCAATTCTCCGCAGATATCTGTCTCTAACTATTGCTTGCAAGCAGGAGGTCCAACACACCAGCACGTATTCCAGCGCTCTGTGTAATGGCGTCCCCGAGCAGAAAAACGCTGAGTTTTTATACACTTGAAGACAGTTCTTAGCGGCAGTTTCGAGAAGCCACAAATCCAGTTGAGATAAGAACTCAGGTGAAGCTGAGGGAAACACACAATGCTCCTCTGATTGAAGGTCCGTGAGAGCAAGATGACCCCCTTCTCCAAACACAGCTGCAAACCCTAAATATTTCTATCTCTCCATCTCAGGGTCAACCACTGCGACCTCGCTTTTAGCACCGGACAAATTACAATTACAACATGTTTCACCACTGCCGGCATCTCACAGTAGACAAAGCCAGCCGACTGTCCACTGGTTTGTTATGCGCGTTTCAATTGTTGTTCCATATAATACGTCTGCTATTAGAAGGCTCTTCAACGGGGGAGAAAGGCGGCCCCCACAGACACGTGTCACCCATAACAGGGTGTCAGCCCTCATAGCCTCTGAGCCACTCCTGTTCTCTCTGGGTTCTCCTAAGATATTCTTATTTGACCTCAAAGAGCCGATCTAGAAACTGGTTTAAATTTAAACAACGTTTTTATTACTTTTATGGTCTGTTGCTGAAAAGAAAGAAATAACCCCATTAAATCTGTTTTATTTAGTAATGCGGTCTTAATAGCTTTGTAATAGATAATGAAGTGGTACTAATCAGTACTTAAGGGATATTCAGAGGGGACTCAAATCCCATAATATGAAAAAAGGACAGATAGAACCTACCCTAGATTTATTTAGAGTTAAAGGACGACAATACATGATCTACATACCTTCCAGTTGAGAAACTTGTTATGAGGATAAAAGCCAATGTTTTATCAGTTTTAGAGCTTCAAACTTTTCAATTTCTGTTTCCAACAGCCTTGTTGGTTTGATTTTGGTCATTCAATACGCATCCCATGGGTTACAGCCAAAGCACACAGATCAATAGTGAAGTCAGAGGCTTTAAAAGCTGGCAGGATGAATGGATAGCAGAGTGCTTTGAATTATTCAATGGCGCCGTCTCCTTTGCGCTGACACGACTGTTTACACATCTTACATTCAAAAGAGCAGCGGCCGAGATGTTAAAAATCACAACGGGGACCATTAACTCGTTACTTTAACACACCACTTCTTTTCAAGACACGTGTTTTCTTGTTGGAGAGGAGCTATTAATTGGTGTTTTGTTCCTTGAGAAACACACACATATATATATATATACACAAGAAGCAGCCGTCAAATTCATTTAGATCCAGCTGAGCAGCGTAGGATGCTTTCGCTCGCTGTGCTATCGCTCGCTGTCCAGATGCAGAGGAAGAGACTCCTTCTTCTCATGCGAAACATGCCTGAGGCTAAATCGCATTCAGCATTCACTCAACACAATTCGGCCCCCGATGATAGCATTAACTAAAAAAAAAACACCCCACCAAACAACAATCAGTGGATGCTGATGCGTTTAACTTTAACAAGGCAGCCAAGAGCCACATTTTACATAACGGACGCACTGGTGGCTTGATTTCCCAGCCGGAACGTCTGTGAAGTGGTCGACCTTATATTCACCATGATAACCAGCAGAAAGTGACCTGCTCAAGTGGAGGAACCGCCAACACGTCCTTTAGTGAGGTTTTCCTCACCGAACATGCAGTATGAAGCACTCCAGCTGTAGACATTCGATCCTGAGGTACGCATTACAGGAAATACGAGCGATCATAAACCGAAGCAGAAGTAAACGTGCTGTCGGTCGCGTCGGGACGAGAGGAGTGTTTCTGTAAGTGCATTGACCACTTTTCTTTTCTATTCGGTACAAATGAACATGCAGCAGCAAGAAGGCAGAGTCACATGACCTTTTTGTTCCCCACTGAGCCGAGCGACCAGGGCGATACTTGGAAACTCAAACAGCTCGTACGGGGAAGAAAGCTTCCACCAGCTGAAAATGTTGCAGCGATCAGCTGCAAACAGCCGATCCCATTTCTGAGCACATTTTGTTCCCACAGCCAATAGAGTCAGTGTCAGGACAGCCACAAGTCTTTTTCTGCTCCTAAGAAACGGCAGAAATGAAAGAACTCTTTGGTGAAGGACGAAATCAAAATTGGTTTTAAGGGTTTGAGCGGAAGATTGAATCCAAATGAAACTGAAGAAAGTAAAAATAAATCAAGGTTTTTGAATATTAGTTGAAAAGAACTGTGCAGGAGCCAGAATTAATTTAAACCATTTTTGGAATCATGAGTTTAAACGGCCGTAAATGTAGGCAGACATTAACTTTAATCTAACTAAATGTGGGAAGTGAGCACTCAAGGCTGAACTCATCAATTCATGCTCCGGGGCAATATGTGCAACACTAATTGATACTTAAAATAAATACATTGATCATTTATTCCTTGGAATGGATAACAATGCAGACCGAAGAAAAAAGAAAGATAGTCGCCGTCATTTTTCTCCTCATAAGATACGATTTTTTTAATTAGTCCCTCAGCGGGAAAATTCACAGGATTACAGCCACGTAAAAATGTGTCACAGAGCTGGAGAAGACAGTGTGAAGAGGATGGTAATGGAAACATTTTAGCACACAGTGCAATAACTCAGTAGTGGACACACTGATTTCGGTCTGCACACGTCAACCCAACAAGAAGAGCTCTGCGTTCGGTTGCAACGACGACCCGAATGCGTTTGATGAAAACTCTTTCAGAGATGCTGGCAGGGGAGAGCAGATAACAAAGGTGCACTCAGCTCCACTCGAGTCAACACCTGTTCCCATTTGTTTCTCAAAGACTGACACACTGCGACTCGTCAGCCGCGGCTCGTGGAAACAAGATCTAATTAGCTCCCGCTCCCGACTCCAAAGCGCCATTACACCTCATTTCCTGACAGTTGTTGTAGACGTCCCCTGTTATTAGCTGCCTGTGGTGGCCCTCGACCAAATACAACGTGCTCGGATAACTTCGGTTATCTCAGGACATACTGTATTGGTGAAATACAACGGCACCAAAAGTGCATAGTTTGAGGAGACGGAGACCCGAGGGAAAAACAGGCTTCCCGGGGCGGTGGAACCCCAAAGCGTTTCCGAGGGGTTGCGTACTCCACCTCGTGTACTCCACCTCTTCCGACGGGAGCCACGGAGCACAACAGGAAGGGACGGCGTACAGCGACGGTGGGCAGAGTCTCGGGGCTTTGTTTCTGTTTGTGTTTATCAGGCTTCCACAGATCCCTTCCAGCGTGGGCGTCTGGGGTAATGGATTAGAGTTCTGGTGCCAGCGATATCACGGTTGAGAAAGAACTGCATATTTTAGACTTTCTTTGTCTCCATGTGAGGCCTGTGTATGTCACTGGGGAGTTTGACTGCTACAGATTTCCCTCCCCTCTCCCCCACCGGCCCGGCGGCCCAGTGCGAGCGACATTTTGTGCAGCTACACCCGGCGAACCCGAGGGGTTTGTGGAAGAGTGCTGGAGTAACCGGCCGGCCGGGGAGGATTGAACATCAGAAAAATGAATGCCAAACGCAGCCAGGTGCACCAACACCTTCTTGCCGAAAGAAAAACCACAGCCAGGTATTATAAATAACACTTGACTTTAGTTGAAACTGTGCAAAAGAAATGTGTGTCAAAACTTCACTTTCAGGAACACAAACCTTGCAATGTGCAGGATTTCTAGGGCAGCAGAGCGTCCAGCTGCCTCCCCGAGTGCGTGTTCTGTCACCAGCGCTCCGCGGTGACCGACGTCATCTGACAGACATCCATTTCAAAACGGGAGCTTATGGAGGGAACGTGTGCGAAGATGAAACAGTCATGAGATGCTTGCTGACATCGTGCTTGTCGATGCATCCTGAAACCCTGGGAAGCATAAAGTGTTTGCGTGTGGAAAGTTGCCCCCTCCCCCCCCGCGGCTCTGTTGAAGAAAGTATCTCATCTCATTAACGTCACCGTCGACCATGTCGGGGTTACTTATATACTTAATTATATACATTCTTATTTGTGCCTCCTGTTAGTGACTTGAGGAAGAATCCAAAGCGAATCAGAGCCCACATGAGTGGACACATGAGAGGGACTGACATTCACTCGCAGCTGATGGACACGTTTTAGTGGCAGCAATGAGTTAGCATTAGTCATCTTCTTTAAGTCAAAACTTCGTCTTGTGAAGTTTTTACACGTCTTTAAAAACGATCTTAAGTGGACGCCGTCACTGGTCCTGCAGCATCTATTTGGGAGGCAAACAGAAACACAATGCCCTTTATACCTTTTATTTAGCAGATTAACAAATGCCGCCAACGATGAATGTTTTTCTCCTTTTAGCTCCGTTGGGCTCTGCACTAACTCCTGGGGGAAATATCCGGCTCTTCAGCCATTAAATGCACCACAACGTTCACCAGCTTGTCGGCAACTGTGCTGTTTGTTGCTGGTCAGAGAGCGTTGAGGGGGGCTGTTAAAGCTGTTTTTAGAAAGGAAACAACAGCTGCTCCCCTCAGTATTTTGGAATGATACTGATGAGAGCTGTGAAAGAATGAAAATACTAAGTCGGTCGAGCTGAAAGAAACTCTGAAAGATTCTTCAACGGGTGATACGAAAAAAATATTGATTAGAGCAACTTTGAATTGGCTTTTCTTAGTGAATGGGAGAATTCAAAAAGGCTTAAAAGAATTTAATCGTCCTCCACACCTTTGACCCCCGTCTACATTCTCACAGAGAACCGAAGCTTGTCTCCACTCTGGTTAAAAGAAAAGACAAAACAACATGATAGGACTATCAAAGGAAGGTTTGAAAGATGTTGACTTGATCGAACTACATGGCTACATGGAAGATAAGAGAAATATAATTGGTAATTCCCCCGCCTCCTACAAGAAATACCCCCTGAACACACACACACCTGCAGGTTGTGTCTCTCACACAGAGAGAAACGCTGAACTCCAATATGTCGCATGCTTAGAGGCAGACTTTTTCAATGAATCCAGAAAATGAGAGTCAGTAGTGGATGAAAGAAATCCCACCTTGAAATAATAAATAAACCAGAGGCTTAACCCCCCCCCCCGACACTGGGCATCTGAGCTGGAGCTAAGCCAATGGAAAGCGGCACGGAATCCTTACTGAATGAAGGGAGTCAACTCTGATCAAACAAAAGCAGCTTTGCTCCCTGACGCTTAAAAGAAAAGGTCCAGCGCTGAAGTAACACATCAACTGATGGAACCAGACGGTCACGTCATCCCCCGATTGAAATGAATCACTGCGGCGGCCTCAGCGACCTGACAGCCCAGCGACTAAAACCTCGGGCGATGATGCTTCACGCTGCTCCAGCTGTTGCCGGTTCGACTCCCAAGTCGCTGCACCCCACCGCGACTAATTAAGCTGCTGCAAGCGTCCGCCGCGACACCCGCCAAGGGGCCGGGGGGGTCATACTTGGATTTGCTGAAAGGCGATGGCCTCTCATTAAATCAAGGCCTTAACTCGGCCATAAAGTCCGGCTCTGGGCCCCTGGAAAGCGCTCATTAGCCCCCTCCGTCCACCGCCAGCCTCTGGAAGAGAAGACTTTCCCTTCAACTCATTAAATGGCAGGGGCTTCCCTTCCCTGGGAATCTTGAAAACAAAAAATGTCTCTTAACCAGAAGAGACTCCAGGGCTTAACTACTACTCACCCGAAAATCTTCATTTAGAATTTCCTCCCTTTCTTCCTGTTGTAAGGTGAAAAGGCGTCAACAAGGCTTTTGCTAAAGGAAAAGAGAGGAAGATTGACACTCAGTGAGACACAATCTCCAGAAGGCAAATAAGCACATTCCTCTAAATGTCTAAACGTTAAAAACTTTACAGACACTTTTGCGGCAGTTTGCTGTCTGCAGACGTCGCCACGTTTGAGACGTAGAGAGGCAACAGAAATTCTCCAGGTCTTGCGTATAGCGCCTTCAACGCTAGTCTTTACAAATAAAAATGGCCTTTGGAATATGTAGCATCATAAAGGAAGGCGTTCAAAACCTTATTGAGTGATGGATACGATATGGTTGAAATTGCAAATCCAGTCATCTAAATACAGCTTTTAAATCCATAAAATGACGTCAGATTAGTGGAAGCTTGGAAGGAAGCAGACATCGTGCTTACGATGTCTGCTTCCTTCCACGATCGGTATATTTAGTATTCTGAAGAACACCTCAGCATCTAACTTTACATTCAGGCTTAAAAGGTGTCCAGAACTTTTCCCTCGTATAAATATCCTGCTGCAAACCTAATCATTTCATCCAGGAGGCCGGCTGAACTCGCGCCCCAAGTGAAAAGACTTACAACTTGCTCCCTCCCACACACAAGCTCCTGGGGTGAAGACTGTGTGTGCTGGCTCGATTGTTTCCGAGGTCCACTGCTTGTTGTTTTTATTGTTTTTTCAAAATCTTTTTTGTTATTGTGCTGGCCACAGACTTTCACACGACTGCTCGGATTAATTGGGGAAGGCCTGTCTGCCAAATTTCAACCATTTCTGTGTGAAATGGAGCATCGCATTTGTTCAGGCAGAACAGTGCAATCACGCACCCCATCAGCCGATCAGTGTGAGCTCTTACAGTCACCAATCACATTGAAAGACGTCAACGAGGGGGGTCTTCATGATGAGGCAGCACAGGCACGACGCTCCCTTTGCTGATCACTCAAACTCGGTTTCGAACGGGGGGGGGGGGGGGGGGGGGGGGTGTCGAGCGGTCCTGCATTCCGATCAGCTGGCAGGTCTCATTGATCTGTAGCTCTTCCGTACCTCTCATTGTGCCAATCGCCTTCAATCTGCCACCTCACAGGCCGCGGAAATGTAGTTGCATTTTGCTGTGCGTTGGTTTGCTTTTGACACTGAAAAAACAATGAAATCACATCACAAAGGTAAGCATCAGGGAGTAATTAGACATTTTTCTCCTAATTAGCACCGGCACACTTGCAACAATGCAGCGCCTCGTGCTTCCAGCAGCAGACAGTGTGTCACTGTGAACGGGAACAAACAACACCATTCAGGCACTTTTGGAGTATTAATAGGATGTGATGTCTTGGCATGGTCTGTAGCCTTGTCCTAATTATGGATTGAATAAACTTGCAGCCTGTTTTGGCGCTGACACTAGAATGACTGTCGTCACATGAATAATAGATCCGGCCTTAAATACCGCATGATTCTCAATTCATCTGCGGGCATCGAGTACCCTTAAGGACATTATGCCTCCGCGAATGTGTTTTGGGGATTTTAGGCGCGACGTGTGAGTTGGATTCTCAGGGGGAGATTATTTTCGGTTTGTCGGTGAGTTCCAGAGAATCAGTGTGTCTGCAGGGCGTGAATGGGGATTATGCCGCTCCGAAGCCGAGTGTTGAATAGTCACTATACAAAGGAGGGGATACCCTGTAGATGAATGCGATGGGCCCATACACAGACGCTCAGGCTTACCAAACAGAAAATCTGTTTTAAAATCAGGGAAGTATACATGTTGTGTCCCATTCAAACGCTAATCTTGATTCAAAGTGATTTAGTACATAGGCTCCATGAATTAAATCAAAGGGCCGCAGGACCCTCGGCCACTGACAAAAAGAGGAATTAATACACTTCGTGCCACCTCTGGTTGACAAGGTGGGACCAAACTGACCAATCACAGCCGACTTCTTCTCCCAAATACTTGGTGCAATATTTCAGTCTGGGCTGTTGGGTGTTGCACTGACCGACCAACCAAGCAGCTCCATCAGTGGAAAAACCAGGAGCTTGATGGTAACAGCAGAGGTGTACTGACTATTTGTATTGTCCCACTAGCACATTTCATGCATTAGTTTAATCCAAAGTTCCCATGAAGCTCGGTGTGAGTGAAAGGACCGAAGGGACAACACTGTGAAGCTGCTCCTCCAGACTGAAAAATCAAATCGACCAAGAATTGATATCTTGTCTCATCTTTCATGTTTATACCGCCCACTTGTTGTCACCTTCTTCTAAAACTCTAGAAAATACCTGCCCTCAGTGATGGGAATCTGCTGCTATCCATGGCAGCCCACACACACACACACACACGCGCGTCTCTGGCACACTGGCACCGGCAGTGGAGCTAATCTCTGCCTCACTAGGCCTCATTAAGCCGAGACGCGGAGTGAATATTGTGAGCAGCAAACACAAGCGGCAGTTGATTCTTTGATGGGAAAAAAAAGAGTAGTGAGAAACGCTTTTCCTTTTGCTCTCTTTTCTGTTTGTCTGTGCCAGTTGGGTAGCTTTTCTTAGTAAGTTTGTTCCTTCTTTTCTTGTGCAGTATCCAGGAAATTAGCCTGCAGTGCGGCGGTAGTATCATGCTAAGTGTCGGGTGGGAGAGTGCGGTATAACTAAAGGGTGTGTTTCTTGTGTGCACCAGGGTTGGAAGTGAACCATTTGCCACCTACAGCTGTGGCTGCTGGAACCTTCTAGCAGCCACGCAGGAGATTCCCACTTGATGTTTTGCCTGCAGATGGAAGAAATCTAGAAGCGTGTTTTAACATCACTTGCTAGCGTTTAAGCCTTGTGGGCACTGAGAAGTGGGGAAGACGATATTGTCTTAGCACGTCAACTGATGTCCCATTTATCGCACTGTTGTCCTAAATTAATTGACCTGTACTCATATCAGCATTGTGTCGCTCTGTGAGGAACGCTAATGACAGCACTGTGACTCAGAGTGACCACCACCTACTCACGGGCTTATTTTGTAATGTTATATTGGCATGCTGACATTTACAAATGAGCACATAAAACATAATGTGAACCCGAGATTGATGGGAATGTTTTTAACTTAGTAGGTATTGGGTCATAAATTATAATCTTGAACTGGTATTGACGCTGCAGGGAAAGTAAGGGTGTAACTAAAGTTATTGCAATTCTTCCTGAGGGAGACATTTTGGCAACAATCCATCATACATATGTATAAAAATGTTCAAGTTGGTGTGCTTCTACTGAGCTTATCTTCACATTTATTTTCTATCTTATATGAAAGTCAACCCGCTATTTGTTACATAGAGGTGTGATCCATGCCACCATTGTATGGCAGCACCCGCTTATGAACGTTTCACATAAAGGTTTTTGGGGGATTTGGAAGCTACAAATCGGGATACGTGCCTTTACAGTCCATCATCTACACGATAAAATAAAGATTTCTTTTGAACGAAAGCTCAGCAAACTGCTAAACAAAAGCCAACCTCTGGTCTCTCGTTAATCTCTGCAGGTGTCGGCTGTCGGCCACCACGTTCACTTAAGGCTTTTACTTGTTTCTGGGAATCCATCCAAAACAAAAGAGAATCTCGTATGCGATCGTTTTTCTTTTTAATGCGAAAAAAGGCCAGTTTTCCACAGGCTGTTGAGCCGGCGTTTCGCACGTCAAAGCATGAATGCCTGCTCGCATCTTAAGCCGCAGGTTTCAGTAATTCAGAGGGTTTACAAAACTTATTTCACCCAATCAGACCCGATTTCATCAGCGTTTACACACCAGGGGCAAAGTCGAGCTTGAAAATTCCGATTGAGAATCCCAACAGGCGTACAGTAACAGGGAGCCTCATGACAAAATGCACAATGTATTGTGTAATGTCAAGACTGTGACAAAGCCATGCAGAGAGGACACACATTGAGTGGCTATTGGACAACAGAGCTCATTGTGTAAATTCCGATGCTAATCACAGAGGTTTAAGTTGCATCATTTATTTTTCCATTTCAACAAAAGGCCGGAGGAAAAGATACAGTGATGAGACTTCCTGCACCTGCGCAGCCTAATGAGAGACGAGGAGCAACATCTGCTTTCCCAGATTTGTAGCTGAAAAGGAAGTGGGTGAATACTGACACGCTGACAAAACGGTTTGCTGCTGTACAACATGAAGAGAGGAGTTTTAGGGCGCGATTGTGAAAAGGGAAATCATATTTTCTTTTGGCACCTGCAACTTACCAAAGGCACTACCTCTTAAATGCAAGAATTGTCAGTAGGTAAACAAGAAAAATCCATCTGTAAAGCTTGGAGAAGGTTCAGTCCTCAAAACACGATAATGACTTGTTCCTGCAGTTAATCGGCTCATTTCCATAAACTAAACGGTTCTCCCTTAGCATTATTGATGAGTGTGTAGCAAGGTTCAACAAATGTAAGCAGTGTTGACTTACGATTCTAAATAAATGTGCAGCCACGCATTCCAGAGAGGGGATTTATGTTCTCTACCCTTCAGCAGAAATATCAGCAGAGCTATCGTTTGTTTTTCTCGTCTCCCCAGTGCACTATTTACCAGCTGGGAGGAAGTAAATCTCATCATCGAAATCAATTAATCAAACAGCAAAACACGGTCTAATGGAGGAAGCCCTGGTAATCATATGATGGCAGTAAAAGATGAACGCAACGGAAGAACTGATTAGCCTAGGGTTAAATAGTGCACCTCTAACACAGCAAAGAAATAGCATTTCATTTACTGGATGAGGATTTAGTAAAAAACAAAAATGTAAAGATTCATGATTTAGAATGCTTCTCATTTTTCCTCCTTTTTTGTGTCTTGTAAACATTTCCACACACACGTCCATCTGCACATCCCGCACCCATTAGCGTAACCCAAGCCGGTAGCCCAGGGAAAAAAACACTCACTGTTGCCTCGGAAACGGTTGGATCCGGGTGCAACAAGGTGCTGGGCATGTTCCACAGGGAGCTCGGTCAGTGCTGACTGCAGCAGATTCCTCAGCAGCAGCTTCACACACACACACACACACTTGGGAGCGCTCGAGTTCATGTTCATAGATCTACAGCAGCTCGAGATGAGTCAGTATTTGAAACAATCTGAATCAAATCTCACTTTGTGTCTACAGCTCATTTTTAGGGGGGTGGGGGAGGATGCATATTAATGGAGTGTTTCCAGAAAACTGACTCGCCGCCATGACAAACGCCGAGGCGCCCTCGGGGCTTTTTCAGGGGAGGGCTGAGTCAGCCGTGATGTCAGGCACGGGCACCTGCTAGCCTGGCGGTAACCAAGCAACTCATCTCCCTAAAGGGCAACGTAACATGTTGAGAATAAAAGGGCACTTCTGATCTACAACGGGTAATTCTGTCCAATTAGCTCAACCTCTTTTTTTGTTCTTCACGAGCTACGTGAACAATATCCACAACTAGAGCACATTATCTCATGAGTACCTCATTTTAATGTGGGTTTCCTTTCCAATCTAGAAGGGAAACACAAAATAAAGTATGTGGCTGATGGCATGCAGCTTGTTTTCACGTGTCGGTTGGTAATGGTTAGTCCTTCTGTGCCGTGGCCTTAATAGACTGTCATATACCACTTCTAGCAGGCACACAACTGTTTGTATTTACACGCGCTAATGATAATATGCCG
The DNA here is from genome assembly GCF_964276395.1 of Gasterosteus aculeatus. NCBI lineage: Eukaryota > Metazoa > Chordata > Actinopteri > Perciformes > Gasterosteidae > Gasterosteus > Gasterosteus aculeatus. The sequence continues at coordinate 4,789,755 of NC_135689.1, forward strand.
CTGCTGTACACGACCAGACTTATTGAGAGACATGTGCACCACGCTTTGCAACTCTGGTTTAACTCACTCTGCTTTTCAGTGGTTTTAAATAGTGGCTCACTGTTGTTCCACAGCCACAGGTTCTTTACCGACACAAGCTGCTGTGGAAAACGGTGCGCCAAGAAAAGCACTCCTCAGATTCGACAATGTCTTTAAACAATAACGAGAAAGTTTAGTGCACTGTGTTTAACCATCACTTAGTCAGTGGGCCATTTACTTTGATTTGATGGATTTCCCTCAGTACTAAAACACCCATAAGTGTTGCCATTCCCTTCGGATACTCCAGACGACGATATATCCAGTGGATAATTTACTATTTAAAGTATGTGGACCAAATTACAGAAAAACTCCCCTAGAGGACGATTGTTTTTGAGATCCAGATGATCTACTCTTTCATATTTAAAGGCTGCTGTTGACACTCAGACAAAAGCCTCCCGTCACTGTTTACTTCATGCTCAATGTCTTCAGGAGAGCCGGTCGTGTACACAGGGAACTCTGCCCAATAAAGAGGAGAGCCTCGAGAGGGAGAGGGGTGAGAGCGTGAGGCTGTAGAAGTCTGCAACGGAGAATATTGTCCTCTCTATCCGCAGTGCTTACCTTCTTACAAACAACATCTGTCACTGATAACATATCAAAGGGAAATGATTGCGTGCACTTTCTTTCGTTCGCCCCGAGGAAATTCACCCCGAAAAAAAAAAGAAACGTCTTATAAGACACAGTATGATGAAAAAACATAAAAAGAGCAGCTACATTATGAGTCACAGTGGCGGGGGTACAAGCAGATAACAGCGACGACTACCCAGACAATCGCTTGACTCCGCACGCTGCTCTCGCAGGAGCTTAAATCTGCGTTGGAGGAGAGATCCAGAGCGTTGGGGCGGCTCTGCCTCTCCCTTCATTTAGAGCTTTTTCATACCACTGCGATTCTGTCCAGGGAGTCCCATTAGCTCGGTTACGCCTGGCCGATGGGACGATGTCCTGGAGCCCGGTTGGACGCGGTGGCGCTCTGATCCAACGCTCGGCCTCTGTAGCCCGAGGTGCCGCTGCGTGCACGGAGGAGCGTCTCTGTATCTCCGTGGCCTGCGGCGCCGTAGCGCTCGGCGCCAGGACGGGAATCCTTTTACGAAACCCGGGGATCGCAGTACAGAGCATTTATTACTGCAATGTGTCTCCCTCTGAGAGCCAACGCACAGGAAGATGCATTTAAACATATCGCTAAGCTCAAACTTTTTGTATGTAGTAGAAAATATATTATAAAATCATTTTACAAAATGGATACTCTGAACTGCTCGCTGTCCTGCTGGTGTCGCGGACACGTCTATGGAGTAGACGTGGGTGGGATGAGGTAATGACCATTGAGCAATGTCCCTATAAGCCTCGCTTTCACTATGCAAGTAATTTACTCAACATTACTACCAACCTAAATGTTTCATCTTTGCCGATCTTAAGTCTCTTGTTTACAAGCACGGGATTCTATTAAATGCGTTATAGAACCTTGACGTTTCTCTAAGTGAAGCCAGAGTCATCCTTAACAAATCCCTCACTTAAAGGAAATCCATTGTTAAAAACCTTTTTAAATAAAAAATAAAAAAAATCCCACTCTTCTACAGCCAGGCCCTCTGGCCTGGGTCAACATGGCTGAAACTGACACTCACATCTGATTGAAACTCTCTCTGTGACTCGCTCTGACAGTGTGCTCGTTAAATAAATAACCAGACATCAAATTGGAATCTCTCTTGTATTGTAATTACAGCTTGCGTCACCCGGGTTTGTTCTTTTCAATAGAATGTGTGAGGGACAGCAGCTCGACGGGGATGAAAATAACATTGCTAGAACCCCACGGAGAAGGAGTCAGCGAGATGCTGCTAAGTGCGCACCGTTTTTGTTTAAATGTTTTTCTCCTCCTCTACTAAGGGCTGCAAAACAACCGGCTGAAAAGTGTGGCAGTTAAATACGCTGAGCCAGAGAGGACCTGCTTATTCATTTAGGATAAAAAGGAGAGTACTTTCTTGTTGGTAAGAATGATAATGAAGTGCAAAACCCTCTCGCACTTTTTTATGCTTCCTGGGAGTGTTTAATGAGAAGAAGTGCCCTACTTTAACAAAGACGGCGTCTTCTGCACCGCACACAAAAATTCAAAGAAGACAAATATAGATAACATAATTAAATCAAACAATGTGGAAAGAAAAATAGGAGCTCAGTTAGATGAGGAGCTCAAAATGGCAAACTGGATCCTGAACAGCAAAGCCCTGGAGACATTCGACACATGGAGTCAGGATGATGCTGGATGGTTATTTCTGTGATGGGTGGGTGGGTTTGACAAACAGAGGTTTAATTAAAGCTCACGAAATACAAAAAAAACCCTGCACCCTTCAATCTTTTGTTTTATCATCTAAAATGTGTGTTTACTCCTGTAATTAGATGAGTTCAAATAGCGTCAAATGTCTTATATGTGAATCCCGAGTCAGGTAAGTGAATTGAAAGCACGAAACAGTAGCGAACCTTTTTTCTTTTTAATAAACACTTGAAGCCGGAGTGCGGAGCTCTTACATATCAATGTCAAGACGCTGCCAAAGGCGTTCACACAGATCTGATTGAGCCCCCAGGGTGAGCTCTCCCTACTCTGCTCTGCTCGGGAGGCCTGCTGACTTTCTGCTGCGCGGCGGAAAATCTAAAGAAGGGTCCGAGGTTTCAGTTTCTGAGGTGGATTCATCAGATGAAGTAAGGAAAATAATCCACCGTTAATACATTGTTTACCGCACAGTAATGTAGTGGTATGAGCCGATATGAAGACCTTTGTCATCAAGGTAACACTCCTATTGTGAACACTTAAGGATTAACACAGTACAATAATATGTGAGGTAATTGCTCACCGTATTTATCAAGGATTTATTCATTCATTTGCAAACAACCATAAAAACCTCTTATTGAAAACATATTACTGATAAATGTGGGGAGTAGATTTTGAGTTAAAATGTTTATTAACATGTTTGACACGCGGCACGTCAGCGTGCACATTGTTTTGCAGAGCTGCACTGAGAGACAGACTTAATAACAGAATACAATGAACCTGTGAGCTCCGTGACCTTGATGGCTGCCTCTTTGTGGCAGGTGCCATCACGGCTGTTATTAATAGAATCGCTGCTGACTGCACTCAGGCGGGTCGTCTTATGTCGGACGGATTCAAATCGCTGCAAACTAATGGCTTTCATTTGGATCTGACAGCCTGGTATTTGCAGGTCCCTCTCGATATGATAGACTGAATAATTTGGAGCCATTTGTTTACTCAGCGTGTCTTGCGTGAGCTATTTTGCCTCCGACGAACTGCTAAATATGTAAGCGGGAGACGGATATGTTCAATGGGCCGATTTGTGCTGTTAAAGCCGATGAAACTTTATAATACTTGAAATGATATTTCTCCCCGAACTCCCAAAGCTTTTCTGAGTTAAACATTTGTGCGAACATCAAATGCCCACAACGCGCGAGCCCGTATCTGATGAGTTGTCATCGAGGTGACGCTGACGTCGCTGCGATGTGGCATCAGTCGCATGGCGGTTCCGGCCCGCAGGGTAAACTAATCAAACCTCCTGCCCGGGCCGTCCAGAGGGAGTTTGTGCACGATGATAATCTAAGAGCATCTCGGCTGGGACGTGATCGAGGAGCGATCCAAACTGCGCTGCGGAAGTAAGGCGGGGGATCCAATTTAAGCGCTGCAGAAGACTCGCCAGGCAACAGCGGTGAGGAGACGGATCCATGAGAGATAACGCTGAGGGTTTACACCGTGTATCAGCCCGGTTTTCCCATCAGCCCTTAGAAGCCAAGTCTGACACGTCAGGCGGCACACAGAACAGGAGCACATAGGTAACCGGAGGCGTGTGGCGTGTGGCCGGGAGGAGGCGCACCACGGAGAACACAGGTAACATGCAACATGACTGAGGTCCCTTCTTTCTTCTTCTCCTTTGGTCATGCAGACATCAAAACCTCCTTTGGTGGTTTGCTCAAACGCTACATGTGCAGAAAAACATCGAGCATATCTCAGCTCGTGCCACGTGCACACAGATGCCGACAGTATCATTAAGGGAGCGACAATGTTTCCTGATTTCCCCCCGAAGCGTCAATCCAACCATCAGAGTGAATGTGATTAACATGTTTTGTCTGCTGGTGGCAATAACTTCACAGATAATGTGGAGCACGGCTGCATGACAACAATGATGCACATACGGGACAATGAAATACATCTTGAAATACCAATCTGATAACCACTATGGCTTCACATATGCAGAGTAACAATACAATAGACCCGCTTGTGCCGGGGGACATGATGCCAAAGTGAGATAACACCAGAAGCGACAGGAACACGGGAGCGCGTTGATACCGCCTTGCACGTGTGGGAGTAAACATGAGACGTACACAGCTCAACACGAGGGTGAAACACAGTGAGATTTATTAAACAGACAAGACAAAACAAATGAGCGAGCTTAAGCGGGGAATAATAAATGCCCAAAGTCTCACTCAGCGTAGTTTTATACAAGTGCCCTCTGATGGGAAGCCGTGCGATGAGAGACGAACGTCTCCGTTAAGCGTGACACAATACACGCTGCCTGACGCAATCACAGGCAACATTTCTTTGTATGTTACAAAGAACAAATAGAGGGGGGAAAAACGCGCTAAAAGATCCAGGTTTCCTTCTATGGCAGCTTCTACCTCGTCCTAATGACAGATAACAGCCAGCGCGAGTGGCACGCGGGATTTTGTGCCATTTCGTTGGGAGCGGGCTGCCATACGCAAGCTGTGACATATTGTGACTGCACAGCGAAGAATGCGATTTACTGCCGCAACACAGCGGCATGCATTTCTGCTGAGCTGTCAGTGCGTGCAGCCTCTCGTTACCACTGGAATTTATGTCGCTGCGTAAATAATTAAAGAGCTGTGTTTTGTTCTGCAGCGTTGAAAGAACGCGGCGCAGCGCCGGCGCCACAGCAGGAGCTCTGCCTGGAGGATTTCAATCGACTTTTATGGAACGTGACCGCAGTGACGTCCTGGAGGCTTCCTTTGGTCCGGTGGGGGAGGGGGGTGGGGGGGGGGGCCTGGCGGCAACCTGGGAAATTGGCAGAGTAGTAAAACGTACGGGGCCGTGATGGATGGTTTGGAAGAAGGATGTGGGGTAATATTTTGGGAGGGGAAATCTAATTTTCTCAAAGCTACCTTAAGGGGAAAATGAAGTCAATCAAACATGAATGTAATCAAACACGCCATCGCTCTTTGTAGCTGCGGAGCTCGCTCGCTCTCTCTCTCTGTCGTCTCTACTCATCACTCCATAAACAGAGGCACATCAGCCACAGCGGCGGAGGTCACTCAGGGTTTACGTTAACTGAGTGCACGAGGGAACCACTTTATTGCTTCTGTCTGATCAAATAACTCCCGTTTCTGTGGGTTTTTTTTTTTTACATCTACCAGCTGAAGGGTCACATTAAATAAAACAGGCCCTGCACATGCAGTTGTGTTGTAGTGCGCCGGTTCTCAACATGTTTACAGGGGCACGTAGTTGAGCCACTGTACCCCCCCCCGCCCCCCTCCTCTCAAGACGAGAGCGCCTTTGACTGTGCATGTCGAAGAGCATGTGTGAAAAGGAAGGGGGCGGAGGGAGACGTGCGATGGAAGCCCATTGGCCGGAGGGGGACTGGCGGTCGCCCGGTCTTGATCCATCAGGAGGTGTCATGGGGGACGTTGTGAGGGCTGCTCTGAAAACATCACTTCATGTGTCCTCTTTAATCCATTATTTATTCATTTTTTTCCCCTGTAGGAACCAGACGTTGGTAATAGTTTTGAGGATGCTGAAGGAGGAACGGGCTGAATTGTTTATTTTGTCTGTTATGCAGTTTTAAAAGAGCATGAAGCACGATCCGTGCACAGCGGGTAAAGGAAGCTTCTTGAGGAGAAGAGAAGGATTGTTTTCTATCACACTGATGTTCTATAGACAACTGAAAGCACAGCTGAGCAATATGCTATGAAGGGTCATGAAATGCAAATATGGAATTATTTGTATTATTAGTGCATAAAAGGACTAACAAAAATAGTTTGAGGTGACCATTGCTTCGCAAGTGAAAAACTCATTTCAGTACATTTGCTGCTTTACTTGACTTGATGAATCAGATATTATAACATGGCAAAGAGTGGCTTGAATAGTAATTGTCTAATCATAAAGCCAGACTTCTGATACAAAAATACATTTCAATTGAACTCAATTTGTAGCCTTTCCTAGTATTTCTGCTGGGTTTAATCATCTATAATTATAGCAGTGAGTTATATAAGTATAATGTAGCCTATAATGTGTCTCTCTATATTCACTCTTTCTAGATGAGGGATATTCACATGCATGTGATGCTGCCACTACAGCCAACATACCAGTCATGGAGCTCACGTTTTCTTTCTTCCTCCCCCGCACGGACAAGCTGCAAGCGATTCCAGAAAAGGCCGACAGACAGGCAGGCAGACAGAGTCCATGTGAGGGGGAATTGTGCTTTAAAAAGGCTATTGCCAACAGAGGGACAGAAATCCGTCCTCACTGTCCTCTGCCCTTTTAACTGCGGTTTGAGCTCAGTGGCTGTTTCTCCACTAATAAGGGCGGCACAATGAAAACAGATTTTTTTTAAGAGAAGGATTTGCTCAAATTGCAATTCCCCGAATGCTGCCGCATGACAAATAATGTTTACCAACGGCCAATTACCATATGAGGGCATATAACAGGCTGAAGTGCCGTAGTGTGGAGTGAATAGGAGAGGAAAATGTTCCAAGGTTCACACAAAGGTCTCTTCCACTAAGGATCAACAAGTTATGAAAGACCGGCAGGATGAAAGGTTCGGATTTCTCGTGCTGATGGAAACGTGTTACAAGCCAAATTAATCCAAATGCAATGATTGTCCTAGTTTTAAACGTTCATGAATAGTAATCCTGCTTTTAAAAATGACAGATGACAGACGGTGTCTCCCACACCTGTGTGCCTCAAAGCAAAAGGAAATGCTGAGTGTCTTTTGTAATCTCTGGCTGCCCACCACGTAGCCTGAAAAATGCTTTGAATAGCAGATGATCATTGGTAGAGATCCCAACTCCACAGGAGGACTGGCTGTGCATTATTTCCATTGTTTGCATAACATCCATCTACTCTAGCAGAACGATGCATGACATAACTGAAAGGACTTCTGAAGGATTCTATGAATACGCCTCCAAGTCCAAGATGGCTGCTCCACGCAACAACAGAAAAAAGATTAGCAATTTGTGTCTCATTTAATCTCCCAATTAGACTATCCATCTCCTATCCGTGAACATGTGGGTATGTTGCTTGTACGTGCAGAATATTGTATTGATGTGTTGCCGGGTGTTGGTATATAATAGTTTTCTGACTCTTTAAACTATAAGGCAGTTAAAGCAGCTCCAGCTTCAGTTAAATGGAACGCGGAATGGGTATTGATAAGGCAAGGCGCTGACATTGAAGGTGATTGATTTTGGTTGGAAGAAAAGGTCATGTTTAATGACTTGCAAGTGCTTCATGCCCGCTAAGCTCCATTCCAATATCCGGCAGGTAAATATCAGACCGAACACAGTTTAATCAAAGTGATTCAATTAGAGCTTTTCTCCCCCTCCCGATATTCCGCTGTATGGTAAAGACACAAGTCTCGCCACGCGGTACGTGATTAGTGAGCTCTCCGGTATATTCGGATGACCCGGATTTTCAAACTGTGTCAACCCGACTTGTGCCGTGGAAGGTTGAAGTAATGCGGGGCAACAAGCCCCGGCTCCTGCTGGCAAAGCCTGAGAGAAGCTCTCCAGCTCGACCGTCCCGGAGAGTCACTGAATAAATAGACTCGCGATCTGACACCCATTTATTAAATACGCAACACCTCATTCATGTCAATCCCAGATTCCTGCCCCAACATGATTTTGTATAGTTTCATTTATTTAAGGACAGCAGAAAGAGCTCTGAATGGCGATGCCGTCTACAGTTGGCGGTATTCTCTGCTGGACTCCCTTCTTTTTACCGTCCTGCTTTCATTCACCAAAATAATACCTGATGTGTCCGTGTGGCTGCAGCTTTATGGTCAGTTTTTAATCACCACAAAATGGACGTCACGGAAAGAAATTGCAGTGCAAATGTACTGAGAGGTGAGATTGAGCTTGGTGTGTGTGTGTCCTCCCTCTGCATGCAGATCCTTTGGTCTGAGACCTTCACACTTGTTAACGAGGGCCTGAGGATCAAGTCGAAGCACTCAAGCTGCTGCCCGCCAAAGAAAGCGCCGAAAACTTGAAGCGATAACCTTTCTTTAGGGACCACTTCAGTCCAATTGTGCACACAGGGTACAGAGGCACTTAAGGAGACACTCATTTCACTTTTCTATTAACTGTCAATACCCTTGTCTCCGTCCTCCGCCCTCAAGTACACTGATTTGACACAGGAGCAGGTCCTCGTGCTAGGTCTAGAAATGGAGAGAGGGCTGTTCCTAAACAAGAGGGATTGGCTAAATGAATCCAAAATGAAATGAATCCCCCAAATATATGGTTCAGTATGTTAAGCGACGTGGTGACTGCTCTCATGCCTACATGGTAAACTGTTGAGCTGTTGTAACTGCTATCACGCTAGCGCTGGTCATTCATAACAGCTTCCAGAGCTTCTTCCCGTTGTCTTTGTGTCGTACCTTTACTGAGCAATGTTGGTCAAAAAGAAAGTGTATTGTGTAGAAGTCTATGAGAAAAATTCCTATAGTGAACAGTGTTCCACGTCGCTGGTTTCATATAGTTCTCATAACAGCATGATGTCAAATGATGGTCCCATATTGAGTAAAACAGACCATATTGCAGAGTATGCTTTAGGGCGGGCTTACCGTGATTGACAGGTCTATGCAGCCGCAGCAGCCATATACTCCTCTACGTCACTCAGTATGTACCTGCTCCATCACAAAAGGACTCTCATTTAGTCTACAATGAAAAGGAGTCACACCCAGTTATCACAAACTCTCCATCATACCACTGCTCTATTTATAAGCCTCCCCGTACACCAGCCCGGCTCTCCAGGGAGGTCATTAATTTGCCTCTCTGTCAGTTCTGTGCCCCACAAAAAGTCCATCAAAACGTGGAGGCAGCTTATCTACAAGTATACATTCGCTACTCTAGAAATCACAGCCGTGTGTATTCTTATGAGAAAAGAAGCCGTTTAATTATCGCGTCATGACAAATGCTGTAAGAAGCACATAAGACGGATGACCCTCTTTATTTATTGTCTGTTTTTTTGTGTGTTAGTTTCAGACACAAATTAATTATTTCCAACAGGGTTCACATTCATGCAGCAGTTCATAACTAACTGCTGTGGATAATCGGACAAAGCCAACTTATCTTAAAGGCATAAACCGGAAGCACAGCCATTGGCTCTGATGGACAATCAACACTGCACGGTATAGATTTTTCTTTTTCTTTTTAATATTCTTCATTACCTTCCAACGGCTCAAGTGTACAGCGAGAAGATATACGGGAGAGAAGCAAGTGGACGGCCAGATGTTCCCCCGTGTCGATAAAACGTCCTCTAGATAAATGTAATGCATTCTGTTACTCTGATAACCTCGGGCTGCTTCGTGTGTGGCGCTTCACTCCCAGCTCCTGTCCCGGGAATTCATCAGCGGACTTCTATAGTAGGCTGACCCCTTGACCTGCATGAGCTTATATACGGTGCTTTTCATTCCAGGCATAGTGCCACGGTGGCTGTGAAAGGTGTTTAATGAACTGTCTTGTAAGGAGAAGGTTGTGCTTGCCCATCAGCACTCATCCGTCCTCCCTGTTTCTGCATCACTTTCTTATTTACAGCCATATCTCTGCTGCTTTTTGCTGAGCTTGGGAGTTTTCCCCAAATTGAAAAGCCCTGGAGGGGTGAATAGTCCATCTGTGAGAAGATACATCATTTGTAGGGATTTGCATGTTACGGTGTGAAAAAATGCCGTGTGCGGGATACTTGCATCTTATCCACCTGAGGTTAAACAACTAATTTGTCAGTGCACATGAAAAGCTAATGTTGATGTTGAACGCTAAATTAGATATAACAACGTGACTTATTGGTCTGTAACACAAGCCTGTGGTCAACGATCCTTTGTTTAGTGGGAGGTGCAATTTACCAGTCATGTTTTCTAGCAATCATGAAGGATATTCTACTTTACTGAATACATTTCACACCGAGTACATACAGAGAACACTCAGCACATCCTAAAAAGTTGTTTAATTTTTAAATAGCCTTGTTCCTCTCAGTGACAATTTTCACTTTTGATTATAAATAGCATTTGACAGTTTAAATGAAAAAATATATACATACATATATTTATACACATACAAATATATACGTATATATAAAACATTCCTGTACACAAATCTGCACAAAGCATTATTATTGTAGGCGCTCCTGTTCTGTCTACATTTGAGAGGAATCAGAGCTTCCCATTACGCTGATGGATGTACGAAGCCTGCTCAGTGACCAATACAATTATCTAGGGAGTGTCTAAAAGGTTCACATGATCAAATATCAGATAACGGGAGCCTTTGGTGTAAGGATTATATCCTCAGTAGGCAGTGGAGATGGAAAATAGACGCGATAGAAAGATAAAGTTGCCAGCGCTGATTGGAGTGAAACGGGTTTCTATGAGAGCAGTGACGTGCAATCATCTTCTTCCACAATGAGTCTAAAAGAGACAGGAGACGCTACGAAGAACACTAAGGCGGTGAGTGATGTTGTGCACAGCTGGTCAATGGCTTCTTCTCCAATAGAGCCGTGGAGAGCTGCGGTTGTAACGGGCGAGTCCCCGGTCAGAGACACTAACGCTGAGGAATTGACCGCTTAAAGGTTACGGCCGGACAGCCGCATGTGGCAGAAAAGGGGCTCTGCTCCTTGAGGGAGCTCTCTCACAGTCGGAGTAGCACCTGTCTGTATGATGCCATACGACACAATACACCCTCCAGGAAGAGCAGCCCTTTCTCTGAGACAGTTTCCGTGAATTCTACGGGAAAAGAGCGGATTCATGATGGCAAAGACCAAAACGAGTATTCTTATTTTTACAGGACAACGTACTTGCGTGTCTCTTCATGGAATCATCTGACGTCTCTCTGAAGGAACTCTACTTTATACCTCAAATGGCAGCTGTTTTATTTGCACACATTAATTGACATTAACACAACACTGCCTATAAAGATGAACAGCTTGTATAAGTAAATATATTTTTCTTGCTTTCTAAAGTACTAAACTCTAGTTTTCTTCACCGTGACTTCAAGCTCCACTGTGACTTCAGGGCGAACGAGCGTGTTAAAACCGGATGTGCGGGTAACTCGCTCAGGAGACCTTTACGTGAACTCGCCGAAACAACTCGGCTCCCAGAGCTATTTTAGCTCTGCATGTGCTGAACGAACACCAAAATACAAAATATTTTTCACTGGATAATTAACACTAATCAACACCACCGATGTTGCTGTGTATTGTTGAATGGCTTTGGGCTTTGAATCTGGGCTCCTTCCGGAACATCTAGGGAAGGATCATCAAACAGTTTACACCACCACTTATTTTATCTGGGCAAGAATTAAAGCTGCAAGGACTTTTATTCAGATGCTCTTCAGTCGCTGCATATTTCTTTAATATGTCACAGACCTATGGGGATGTATTGAAAAACTGCTAAACGTGGCCCATATTGTGCCGAATTGAAGAAACTCTCAATTTACAAAAGGGTTTCATTTACTGCCGTGCAAAGAGAACACAATTAATTTAATGGTTTAAAGCGCAGGAAGTTGCCTGGAGTGAAGTGCTCCAATATTTACGGAACTGAATTTAATCAAAACAACGCTTGTTCCCTTGCAGATTTAAAAGTTGCAGCGGGAGGCATGCGGCCCACATTCATCTTAAATGAGAACAGGACTGAGAATATAGTGCCCTCATCTGTTACACCTGACCTCAATAACTTCTAATCCTGCAGGTAAAATGAGTTAGTGAGTGATTTTAAGTCCTAAATGGAGGCAGCAGACGATAGAAAGACCTCGCGTGCGGTTTTACTGCAGGTTCTCGCGGATGTCATCGCTGTGAAGTGAAGGCCCGATGCGGGTTTCCATTTCTTTACCATCTGCTGGGTTTTACATTTCCCTGCCTACACGGTTTCATCCAGAAGCACTTGAGCCTGGTTTGTTGGTTTATTCTACTGAGCTCCAATTTCTTCACTTCACATCAATGACGAAGCTTGTTTACCTTGTTCACTTGGGACACATCTTCAAGTTACATCCTGGATTCAATTTCGCTTGCCTTTCTTGTTTGTCTTCGTGAAAGAAACAGCTGGGTACCAGTGTTTCTGTCTGACCTCTATTTGTTTTTAGTGCTTCCTCTGAAATGAGCCTTTCTATTCCCCCCCTCCATTCTATTTTCCTCCAAGGGATCGCTGACACATTTTAGTTTTAAGTTTACCCAGTTTGGAAGGTAAAAAAGTGGCTGATCAAAGCATGTTGTGAAACTTAATGAATAGAAAATGCAGTCTTAGATCCACAAATACTTGGACCTGATTTGTTTTCCTGAAGCAGAACAAACAGCGGTGAAAGAAAGGGGGGAGTGATAGTGAGATTTGATACACACCCTCAAATAAAGCCAAAGTGGGGCCACGAGGGCCTCCTGCAGGGGAGACGCATCAGAATTCCAGTCACTTCGGATGGTGATGTCTTTATCTCCTCTAGATTACACGAATGCTGTCGCTTAATACAGGACAGGGTTGTGATTTATTCATGGAGTCCAGGCCTTCATATTAACAGATGGAATCATGTGTAGTGTATTTTGCAGCTGTCTGCCAGTGTATTTTAAAAACACTACTACGGGATGACACTCACACGTCATTTGAGGTTCTACAAATGGGCTGTTAAAAATGAGTTTATTATATTGGCATTCAGCGTGATTGCAGTGACCTACTCCGCCCAGTAATAATGAATATTGGGAGAACTAAATCAAAGCCCAATTAGGATGATTTATGAAAAGTAATGTAAGTGATGTCTGCAAGGCGATATGACTTGTGGAGGGACTTATTACTGGCTCTAAGCTGCTTTCAACATCCCATTAAATCAAGTCGTTTGAATCAAATCATGTAAAGAAAATATCTAGTCATATCTAGTATTAACTCAAAGATTGAACTCTGACCCAACGATGCCCTAAATCAAAAGTCAGAGGACCGTCATTAGCAATAATCATCTGGGTACCATAGATACTGTATGACTGTCACGTTTGACAAAAATCCATCCAGGAGCTGTAGAGATCTTTCAGTATGTAAACCAAAGGACTAAAAATAACATGTGCAGCTACTAGCTATTTGCGACCAAAAGTGTTTTCTTTCGCTCTAAAAACGTATTTTCTTCTATGGATGGATCCAACTATTGGAAAACTGGCTATTAAGAAAAATAGTGTTTGTCGTGGAGTCGGGATGGACTACAAAACATATTTCCTGCTACTGCTCCAACACAGAAATGGTATAATTTAGAATGAATTTCACGGTTAGTATGCAGGAGGAAGTGAAGCTAGTTGTAAATGAGTAAATCATTTATTATTATTCTAAATATGCTATTTCCCATCAGGTTACGGTTTATGTTCAGGAAAATGTGATTTGATGTGAACTCATTATTTTTAATTCGCTCCATCCCCTCTGCCCATTATCACCAGATCTACCGATAAAACCGCCGTCCGTCAACACGTGTTTCTGCTTGACTCTGGCTACTGCCAGCAAAGCAATGCAAAAATGTAATGAACTGGCTTGGGTCATAAATCAGTGACACAGAAGAATGAATCATGCATGTAATTATACAAAGAAACTGTGAAAGGGCCTGGAGGGGGGGGGGCTCTGCTGCAGCGTCGTTGTTCAGCGCCTGGCTGCTTCTGGCGCGGCTCTATCAAACACAACTGGCAGTGCTCATTGGGGTGAAGCATTGCAATACATTTGATGTAAAAGAATTTTCAAAGAATTTATGATTTGCATGCAGAAACAGCAGCAGCAGCCCGATATACCGTGGATGGGTTGGGGACCAATGACATCATGATGTTGAAGACACTTTTAAGATTGGCCCGGATCGATGACTAACTGAATCTGACAAAGCGTGCAAGACTCTTTTAGAATATTCCCCGGTAATATTAAATCCATTCATATCCCAAGGCACTGTCGGCAGTTTCCCCCTTATTTCCCTTCACTGATGTCTTAGAACCAATGCAGTAGAACATGTGTGTCGCTCTGGGAGAGGAGAAGAGGAGGGTACCAGCTCAGGGACGATGAATGCCAAAGAGATAACCATTTTGTTAACCGCTGACTCCTTCAGACATTTCACTTTAATCAATTATCAGCTGTGAATCTCCCAGAGCTCTGATACGAGAGAGGCTTGTTAGAGCCGTGGCCTCTTCGATAAAACTATCACTCAAAACAAAGATAGCTTCTTCTGTCAACGCTGAGTACACACGCAACTTGTTTTTGTGTGGTCTCTAACTCACGGCTCTGATCCGATCAGCATATAATAAAGAGGGGAGTAAATAGAATTGTTGATCCATAATGGAAGATCTATATTCCTTTTTTTGATTAACTTCTCTTCACGGCTCCATTTGTCCCTAAAATCCTTTATTCATTTTACTTTGTTATAGTTATCTGTATTCTTCATCACCATCTTAAAGCACTATTTAATTCATATGGAAATAAAAGATTATGTTTCACTGGGTTCAAAAAAATGTTGTCATTAATAGTTTGAAAGATGTTTTATAAGCTTTTTAGAGCTTATAAAACATCTATTGACGTTGTGAGAACATCTCCTTCAAAGAAACTGATAAATTCAAGCTGTTTAGCATGTGACCACATCATGGCAAAGTTATAATTTACCCAAAACTCATTTTCACTGAGCAGAGCCTGAACGTCTCATAAGGGAAACAGAATGGAACGGAATGTTTCGTTAGCGGTGCTGCTAACGTTACTAGCTCTCTGGTCAGTTTAATATATTTTAATAGTAATTAAATATAACCAGGAGGATCAGTCAAACATGAGCATTAATTACAAGTTCCTTTCAACTTTTCTGGTAAACAAGTACATTATTGTTAAAGCGGTGATTAATTTATCAAAAATGCCACTTTGGTCAAATCTTCAAAACATTCTCAACCTTTAGCTGGGATCATTTGCATGTTCAACGCCAGTGATAATTCAATGTGTAATGAGATAATAAATCACAGTTGCCAGTGTCCAAATTAATGATTGCCACAGCTTAAGAAAAGGAACAACAGCCCGGTGAAGGAGCAGCATCGAGCGGCTCTGGATATACGGCACCAACAATAAGTGCCTGGGCACACCAAAGATTTAATCCAGCCGCAACATTTTTCTTTTCTTTTCTTTTTGCTGAGACAAAGTATAAAAAATGAGCTACCTATTTTTTGACAAAAGGTTTGAAATGGAATGGAACAGTCCGCCCATGCGAGAATAGGGGGGAAAGGGTGTCTGTTGTCTTTTTTGCAGAGATACAAATGTTTATGCAAACCTGAACAAAATAGAAATGGCTGCAGGATACTGTGTGGCACTGTGTTTGCTGTGTGTGTGTGTGTGTGTGCGCGCGCGCTATACAACATAACAAACAACCTGGGTGTGTGGGTCATATCACATCCTGGGCTTTCCCAACAGTCCCATATTTTCACAGGATCACACATCACCCAATTAATCAACTAGACTCAAACCAGATCCCATGCTCCTCTTGGTCCCTTTGTCCTCTTGTCCTCACGCCCGAGAGCTCTGCAGTGAGACACTGAAACCTGATGACAAGTAGCAACTTGTGTCTGAAATGTGAGGCGTGTAGTCCGTGACAGTGGGAAAGCGTAAAATAAGTGCACTCGGTTTACCTTTTTGGTTCCTCCGTCATAGTCAAAGCCGGTTTTAAATACATATTTGATGCTCATTTGCCGCAACTCACTGCAGAAGTTGGGGATGGAACTGCGACGTGACTAGTGTTGGGAGTAACGGGTTACAAAGTAACGATTACTGTAATTCCACTACTTTTAGCGGTAACGAGCATGTAACGAAGTATTTTTTTAAATAAATTAACACAGTTACAATTACTGAAATTGAAATGAGTTTGTTACTCTCTTTTGTGACGCGAAGCGGAGGGCCGGCAAATAGTAAGTCAATAGCTGCCTGTCAGCACAAAATAGTTGTGGCCACCAAACGTTGTGTGTCACAGAATAGTCGCCGTACGTGCACATAAACAGCATCGCGCCGCTCATGACGCAGGAGCGCGGGCCCGCGGATGCTGCAGGCGCCGCTCCACGCAAACAACCACGGCTCCACTTCACACGGACCGCAGTGCAGCCGATAAACCGGGCAGAGCTGAATAGATTGATCGCTCGCTATGTTGAAGATGAGATGCATCCTGTCAACTGTCGAGTCCGTTGCCTTCAGGCAAATGCCTGAAAGTTATTTTGTATTAAGTTAAGTATTAAAAAGGACTTTTGTACTATTGCTTGATTTGAAGGCCTGTTGCCCTGTTGATTACAATAAATAGGTCTAAAAAATATCTTTATTGTGTTTGACTGTTCAGTACTATTTATATTCATTACATTTAAAAAGCAGACATAAAAGTAAATTAAAAGTTACTTTCCAGAGTAACTAATTACTTTTGATACACAGTAACTGGTAAGTAATTCAATTACCTTTAAAGGAAGTAACTAGTAACTGTAACTAAATACTCATTTTCAGTAACTTGCCACTGGGCGTGACAAAGAGTCGCATGAGCCTAATTTTATTGCAGTGGTTAATTTAGCCCACAAATTAACCACCAGGTGAATACAGAGTCCTTTTCTAATGGACAATAAAGCTTTAAATAGCTCATACTTTACACAACAAAGAGAACTAGGAAATAGATGTAACAGGGTGGTGATAAAAGCAGTGAGAGCAAATTTATAATTTAAGCAGAAATGTGAAAAGGATGTTGAGCATTTTCTACCAAACTTGAACGTCTCTAAAAAATATGTTGACTGAATCCCTCACCGTTCAGCTTGGCAGAAGACTCACAAGTCCGTATTTAACAGAGAGCACATGGGAACATCTGCCATTACCAGAACCCTGTAAACATAGCTGTCACACTTATGGATCCAAACAACCCGCCAGCCAAGAGCCGTGTGAGGAGAGGGAAGCGGCTCGTAGTAATGCGACACATCGCACTCAGCGCTTATTGATACATTTAGGAATTCAGAATGCTGCTGCCACTCAGGTGGGCTGGTTTTATTCAATCACTTTTACTCATGTTTAGTCCCATGGTGGACAGTAAGCATAAAGAGCAGGAGGGAGGGATATTGGACGTGTCGGTGTCAACCTGTTGGAACACAGCCCTTAATGTCTCTGCTTTGCTTCCATCCCATTGAGAGACATACATGCATTTGTTGCCAGTAATGTCACACTTTCCGTGGGGCCTTTAAAGTCTTCTGAATACACGGAAAATTGAAAAATGTACCCCTCAGCTTCCTCAAATGTTGAGTTTGCAAATTATGATGATTTTTTAAAATGGCAAAGCAGTGATATTTTATTCATTATTTATATGGATCCAAAGCGAGTTCAGTCCAATCTTTGGCAGTAAAGTGGTGACACTCCGGCTTGAGGTCCATCAAACGGTCATCGAAAGTCATTCGGACTGTCAACTGGTCAAAGGGACACTCAAAAGTGCGCTTACATTGCAAAAAAAAATCTGAGCGACGTCGCACACTCTCTGGTTTTAAAGAGTAACAACTATTTGAGTCCTTGTCCGTAACAGAGCAGCCACTTGAGTGAGAGCTCATGCTGCATTATGCGCTTTCTCTCTCTCTCTTGCACATCAGCGAGCACTGAACTTCAATCTACCGACAGCATTCATGTGCTTTTTCACATTTTACCCTCTACGCTCTTCAAAACAGCTGCGTGGATGGAATATCTCCAATATGCAACTCAGCATCGTGTAGTTGCCTTCATGTCGGAGATCATCTAATACACAGTTTTGGGACTATTAGTTGTAGAGAATGTTCTTTACTCCGTCAGCTGCCAGGGAGATGAAGCCTGCGATCGGTTCACTCGTCCAAAAGAAGTTGTAGTAGAAAGTAGAGCGGCGCAGCACTTTTGTCAAGGGGGAAGGTCGAAAAAAAGCACAGATAAGCCTTCGGGTTGTTCTTTGTAAAAATGAATTAAATTACATTTTAAAAATTACAATATTAGACAAGAATATACTTTATTACATAGAGTTGATATAAAAATGAGTAAGAAGACACACAATTCTTTTTATTTAGGGACACTCGCTGCCCTGTGAAGTTATCGGTTAATAGAGTAGTTTTATATGACCGTGATAGACGCGGTCTGACACAATGAATCAGGGATTACATCCTGTACTAAGGCTGGTTATTGATTCATAACCACGTGACGGATTGCAGTCAGTGAGTGGCATTGATGCTTAAATAATAAAATTTGGATGGAGGTTTATTTGTTGTCTTTGCCGAAATGGCGCGGCGAAGAAAGCAAAATATACATCTATCTACCCTTCTCACTCCTTTGTTAACCTTCAACAAAAGGCCCTCCTTCCATTCTCACCTTTCACAATAAGAGCCCGAGACATAGAAACCGCTGAACTGTGTACCAGAGGGAACTCAAATTCACTAGCAGCATTTTGTCGAAAGGAAACTCCATAAATGAGTTCAAAGCAATTCCTCCGCCTGCGTAGATCTCATTCAAACCTTTTATGAAAAATGGGGCAGCTGCTGCTGTCGCAAATTTCCATCGCAGCCAGAAAGAATAGTTTAGATGCAAAATATTTGCAGTATTTCACCTATTTTGTATTGTTTATCCGAGAGTTTCATACTACAAAAAGCTTTTTATTGGTAGAGGGGATATTAGAGGGTGCTGTGCAGGGAATGTTGTGAAATATGAAGTTAGCCATGGTGAAACCTTGCAGGGACAGAGGTCGGATCATCTGTGTGGGGCTTGCAATTGTTCACTTTAGTCACACCATATTGATCGCAGTAACAATGGGGCAAAAGAGCTCAATGCACTCCGTGACTCAGCAGATTGCTTCTGCAGTTAGTCACAAACCTTTTTTTTTCTAGGCAGAAACAAATGATCTAACCGACGCAAACGCTGAAACTGTCGACTGGCTGAAAAGAAGAAAAAGCACATAAGAATTCTCTCCAACACATAGTTTGATCAATCAGTTCGCCAGGAGCACCATTGTTTAGCTCATCGCTGGGGAAGCTCCTATTTCAGAGTAGGTAAAAATTAGGATTAAAAAAAAAAAAAGTTTTCCTTTGTCAGTTGTCATTTTTGTACAAATGGATGCGAACTTCCTCCTCCGCATTCCCCTCCAGTCTTCATCACATCAGGGCCCAGTGCTTCCTCCCACTGATCATCTCTTCATCCACATCTTCATTCTTCTCTCTCTACTTTCTCTAGATATTTCCGTAGAAAACCACGGCTACACAAGCCCCTTTAAACACCAAAAGACTAACTTCTTTCGAACTGAATTGTGCACCACGTAATGAATGTAGAACTTCACTCTGAATTCAGTCTCCTCTGAACAAATTACAGTCAATCCACTCAAAACTTCCGGTTTGTTTTTTATAGATGATAGAATAGATGCTGCTCTTAACATACTTGCAGGAAGTATTTAGCGGACTGTTTCATGAGCTTGACTAAAGCTTTGGATTTTTTTTCCCCCACAGCAAACAGTACAGATGTACAATATTTCTGTACACTTGTAATGAGCATCATTACTCTCGCATTGACATGTTGCCAAATGAGCTCATTGAATTTTTTTAAAAGCCACAGTTATTTAGAGCAAGCAATTTCAACGTCAAATCTGCATCATCAATTTGCTTGAAACTCACATTACAGCAATTAAGCACATTTCCCAAGCCCATTAGCAATTACATTGATACGGTTGGTGTGATTTAAGAAGTTCTATAATCTTGAAGGGGGTGTGACGTAGTGAATGGTTACACTCTGGATGAAGTAAAGGGGTTCCCGAAGAACAACACACATCACAGGAACATTTCCTCCCAATCCCGGCCTCCTTTCATTCTCTGCGGCGGGATCAGCGAGAGGCCTTTGCTGAGGAATCGAATTCTTGACGCAAACGGAGTGACTGCGTTCCATCAGAGGAAGCACTATCGCCGTAGTCCAGTGAGCGGGAAAATCTCGCCAGCAAAAACACACGATAAGCTCTGCCTGTCCCGCTTTGGGGACAGGAAGCTGAAATTGTGTGATTGTCGCAGCCGTGGAAAATCTCTCAGGTAAAAAAAAAACTCCACCGCAAACCCTCGCTTATTTGGTAGATACGGGGCTCGACGGGTCACGGCGTCGCCACGGTACATGACAGCAGCGGCATTAAAAACACCACGAACCAGAGAGAGGGAGTCTCTCCGAGGGAGGGAGAGATTTTCAAATCAGGGGAAAACACACTTACTTAGATACGTATCGCGCATTGCTTCATTTTGCTGACAAAAGATTTTCCAAAAAGCCATTTTCAAGGTACAAAACTACAAGAATGCAGAAACTGGTATAATTTGGAACAGCCACTGTAACCCACGGTGATAACGGACGAGTTCCAATCATGCAGCTGGTTGGCACAGAAAATAGCTGCCGGAGTCCTTTCCGGCTCTATACACTTTGCAAAATTACTAAATATAACCATATCTAAGAGGAATAAATTAAAGGTGCAAAACAAGCATGTGTTACTGAGCTGCCGGGTGCTTTAGAACAGTGAAGCCGTCTAAAAAGAGACATTATTAACACCTTCGCAAAACACATCCCGCCTGACGTCAAAGGAGTGCAAGAAGAAAAAAACAATTCACGAGTTCACGCTGTTAGTGGTGACAAGAGGGAGAGAAACATAGATGTAAAAGGGAGGGAAGTTGGCAAACTGAGGGTAAGGGGGGGGGGGCCCACAGCGGGCCCCTCTGCAGAGAGAGGAGTCGATGTTAGTAAAGTCTACTCTGTAGCGTTGGAGAGGTCAGGTGACTATACACCTTTCACCATATCAGAACATTTGTTCATTCATTGATTTCAAAGTGCATTTCAGTCTCTTAAACAGAGTATCTATGCCCACCCCCCCTCATCTCAGTCGGGATGCTCAAAAGGTGAAAATATACCGTGACAAACAGCATTAGGAAAGGATGAGAAACATTTTATTCAAGTGTGAGTCATGAAATGAAAAAGTCCTTATTTCTCTCTGAAAAAAGTGTTTGCTTCACTTTAAATTGTATTGAAGGAGTCCACTAAACAAAAACTATGCGATACCAAGGAGCATTTCTCTTTTCTTTCAGTTCACTTTCATTATTTTGTGATTCGAGTGTAAAATTGACACTTGATTCCTGAGATAGAGACGCGTCTAAGAGGCGTGAGTCTTAGCAGCGCTGCTCGGCTGTAACACCAGGCTGGACGTGCTCATTTAAACCAGCTCTGTTCTGGTTTAAAGAGGCCTCAGCAGACTCCTTCTCCATCAACCCTGGAGAGTGAGGAAAGATTCACCAGCAGGAAATCTATGTCCACATTTAAACTTAGAGCATTAAATACATTATTGAAAGTCATAAAATCTAGTCAGTTTACTTCTAAACGGTGCAGTGCCGAAGCCATATGAAGATCACAGGATATACGATGGCCATAAGTCTGAAATTACTTGAGCGAGCAAAAAAATTGAGATTCGATAGCGACTAAAACCACTTTCCCTCTGAAGGAGTCAACCAGTAAGGTGCAGGTATTTCAAGTCACAAAAATAAAACCTGCTCATTGTGGGAAAAGTCTCCTGCGACATTCAGGAGCTGCTTCCAAACATCAGCAAAGCCGTTTTAACATCTCAATGCATTTCTTAAAGAAATGTAGGATAATATCAATCGATAACCACATCGAGATTATCCAACGCTGTTGCGATCCCTCCAATAAGCCTCACTTCCTGCTCTTCTATCAGGACCAGTTGCGGAAAACACAATAATCCTATTTATGTAGCCTTTGACGTTAAACAATAAAGGCTCTGTGATTTGTGACTAGAACGCAGGGTATTAATGAAGCTCCAAGGCAAATCATCACGTTCTTTAAAAGTCACACAGCAGCTTAGTGTGGCTTCGACTGGAGGGGAAAGTGTGCTTCAGCTGAGCCTCGTCAGGACTATTTAAAGCAGCAGAGGGGGGGTGGGGGGGGGACAACCATCAGCAGATGTTAGCTGTCGTATTACAGTCATGCGTTTGTACGGGACGCTGCAAGGAACCGAAGGTGTTCGTCACTCACACAAAGTAACTGTGCCTCTCTCCTCCTCTCCCGTAGATCCCTCAGGTGAGCTACGCCTCCACAGCTCCGGAACTGAGCGATAACACCCGCTACGACTTCTTCTCCCGGGTGGTGCCCCCGGACACCTACCAGGCCCAGGCCATGGTGGACATCGTCAAAGCCATGCGCTGGAACTACGTCTCCACGGTGGCCTCCGAGGGGAACTACGGCGAAAGCGGCGTTGACGCGTTCATTCAGAAGTCCCGAGAGGACGGTGAGTCTTTTCTCCGAGCGCCCTAGAGTCTGTTTGGACGGATGCCGGAGGGCTTCCCGCTGTGGAGATCTGAAAACATCCGCAGGCGGAGCATATAAACACATCGATTCATCCGGGAAATGTTAATTATTTAGGTTGGTGGTACATTGGACCTGATGATAATGTTGCTTTTTGGTTGCAGAGGGATCCTGTTTAAATTTGAACCATGACGTAGATTGGATGAACTAAATATGATGCAATAGCTCACTTGGCTGAAAAAGGAATTGAATATTAACCAGATCACGTTTTTAGTCTCTCCACAATTCCATTGACCACAATGCAGCGATGTTCTAGGGCACGTGAGAGGAACTGCTCTGACAACCACACGCAACACAGGGCTGTTTTTTCTTTTTGCATCAGCAACTAGGGAAACAGAAGTCACTTGTTCTCTCCGTCCCGGAGAACGTCGAGTCCGCCACAGCAGAGGAATGAGTAAACAACTCTGTTGTGCAACGTGTGTGCAGCTAATCGCATTTCACTCCTGTCCCGGCTCCCCTTGTGCCAGCAGACAAGTTCTTTTTATTTACTTTAGAGGTCAATAATGGTCAATAAATATATTTTACAGGCACAGGGCCTGTGGACTGCATTGAAAATGTATTTATTATGCTTGTTCAAACAATAGTCATGTGGTTAACCTGAAGCCCTCTTCAGCCTTTCCATGAAATGTGACTTTGCTCGTCTCTTCAGGGACGTATTTGGCGATGCTCCGTAGCGTTGACAGTGTGAAGGTGGGGCTGCAGAGAGCAGACCCCCGAGCACTACGAGGAGATGGCACCGTGCACTGCTGGGAATACACTCAGTTTATCGCGGGGAGCACCGGGCGCACGCTCAGTCCCGACCCCTGACCCTTTGTGGACCGGAGTGTAATCGCTACCGACGTGTCCAGTACTCTCTGTGCCATCGCGTCCCTTTCCTTCCTGCCAGCTCGAAGCTGCAGCCCATCAACGGTCGTCGTGGAGACTGTTGCAGAGAGGGAGAGAGAGGGAGAGAGAGAGAGAGACCAGTTTGTCCGTTTGCCTAACAGCCCATGTAGTGAGGGACTCAGGGCCCAGCATGACAGTTTCAATATGATTGGAGCTTTTTTTTCTGTTGAAATCTGTTGAAATCTTTGCTTTAATGGTGTAAAATGCCGTAATATACAGATGTGTCTGAAAGGTTAAACTCAAATAATTGAGTCTGTGGCTCCAGATGAAAACCAGTGAAAGTGTAAACAAGCCAGATGTAAAAACATCCAAACAGGAACCATTATGCCATAAAGTGTATAATACAATGTGTATAATTAAAGTAGTATAGTTATGTTTTGCCTTCGGATTTAGGATTAAATAGGGGTAACCAGCAGTGGGACAGTGTCATATAGTGTACAATAAGATGAAACGTAAGAGTCATGAGCTTTAGAGCTGATGCTCTTCAGCCATTCAGCCCTTTGAAGTCACATCTGAACCCCCACACGCCTTAGAATTGGTTTAAATATCTGTCAACTCACCATCAAAAGTCTGAAATGCAAACCCCCCCCGAGTTAACATTTGACAAGCTGAAGTAAATGCAAACGCCCGCAGCAGCCGTAACCACGCAGTGACGGTAATCGCTGTCCTTATTGGCACGTGATGGGGCATCAGGCTTATTATTATTACTCACACAGGACCACTCCGATTTAGAGGTTGGAACGGACATACAACATGAGCGGTAGTTGATCATCCATGAACTATTCGTTCCCTCTTCCTCATCCAACCACACAGCGAGACCTCGATGACGTCTGCATTGAATCTTTGCTTCGCCCCCCGCCCCCCGTCCCCCGTCCCCCGGGGGGCCTTCGGGCGTCGGGTTTTGTCGCGGCCGGCCTCCTCGCGATGGCAAACATTTAGAAAAATATATGTCGAGTCTTCAGGCCTGCGGCTCCTTTAAATCTGTCAGAGCGATCGTTTTCCAAACATCCGCGCGCGTCGTGTCTTCTGCACGCTGCGATTCCCGGGTCCCTTCCACTCATTCCGACTTTGATCGATTACACGACAGAGACGCTGAGGACGAGCAGGCGGCTCCGTCAAAACCAAAGCCACAGGTATTTGGCCGCTAAATGGGTTGTGCGGTTGTCTGCTCACATAATAAAACAGCCGGATCAGAACCGGCCAAAGCGTTCCATCTCATTAAGCAGCCGAAGGCCGTGCTGAGCAGCAGTCTCGCCCACCTAATGTCACACTGCTCCTGTTTTCACTGTGTGCTAAATGGGTTTTTAGCTTTGAATGGCAGCTTTGCGTTTGTTGAAACTGGATTAAATCTATGTACATTTAGTTGGTGAATTAAATAGAAAAAACAACTATCAAACTGGTAGAAACGCCAAGCTTTTTAATAGATATTTACTTAGAACTAGAGCCCTACAGAGAGAGAGATGTGTGACTGCGGCAGGTGCTACCATTCACTCAAATTTACATCACAATCAAAAGAGAGGCTTTTATATTCTTTTTTAAAATTTCGGCCTTTTCCTAACAGCGTCCTGCAATTTAATGCTTCTGTTAAAGTCTAGCTGGAGGTAAAAAAATACCCAAATGCATCCAAAGTATGCCCTCACTTCAAATATCCATTTAGCTTTACTGCCTGTCCGTTTGCTTCCTCAAAAGGGAATCCCAATGAAATACAGATGGCTTTGACTGTCCACAGAGCCCAATGTTTGCAGGATGTTTCGAAGACTGTTTTTGCTCAAATAAACTCTTTCACAAAGTGGGTGCAGTTTAATGACACAAGAGAGTCCGATACCATTTGATCCCGGCTCACTGGGCTTTCAAGTGGAGACTGAGAGGAGGCGGCTGGACGTGAAACGGCTTGACACGAGGGCAGTCGATATCTTAGACGAGATGGCAAATAACCTTTAAGACGAGACGGGCCGGCATGTTTCCTTCTCGTTTTTTTATCTTGGAAATACGGCATACTTTTAGCCTCCACTGTAAAAAAAATGTTTAAAGGTGTTTAAACTAAAAAAAATAAAGACAATGTAATAATAATACTTTTGTTTTTTATAGTGCTTTTCTGGGTACCCAAAGCTGCTTTACAATGTAAATCTAAGTAAGAGAAACGTACAGAAACACTAAAAAAGAAATGGAAAAAAAAAAAGAACTGGAGAAAACTGGAGAATGAGTCATGTAGGGGTGAGCGTTTGAATGTGCTCATACTGATGATACAGACAGTGACAATTACAAAATGAGAGAGATATGTAGCGGCTCATAAATTATACTCTGACAGCTTCTTCTTTTACATTTTTTTTTCTTTTTTTACACATAGATATAACATCCAGTGATGCTTTAGTGTCAACATATGTCATTAACATCCTCCAATTTTTTTTCACACAGCTGCCTTGTTACCCGCCAACTCGCTTGTTATTTTCTGTGATTAAAAATACCTTCTGCGTAGATCCTGTTGATACTTGGTCTGCAGGAGGTGTACCGTTTGGTACTAGGGGAAATGTGCAATCTGCTACGAGGTTAGCTGCCTGCAAACAGGGAGGTCATCTTTTGTGGGAATTTTCTGAAAGTTTCTATTGATCCAGTATTGAGAATTCCTGATGAAAGAATACGTGCAGCTTTATGTGCTGTGAGCGCTTTCAGAGACACGCCGGCAACTACAGCTGAAAGTAGAAAGTTTCACTAGAGGGAATGCGTCACTCTCCAAAATATTGTGCCGTTTGCTGCAGCACAGATGCGAGATTAGAGAACAAACACAGAGGTGCACGCTCGCCCACTCAGTCACTCAGTCACGGAAGCGTGGACCCACACTGTCACAGTCGCTCTCAGTCACAGACGCACGCGGGAACGGCCGCGCGGCGGAGCTAATTACGACTGACACGTCGCTGTTCGAAAAACTCTTATGATGACACCGTTCAGCAAGCAAAAAAACAATTCCGGGGCCGGCACACACCCGGAGACGAGGGCAAACGGGATCTGTAAATGAAGCTCGCACGATCCAACATCAACCATTTATGCCTCATGTGCGTCTCCAGTGAGAGTAAACTAGTTGATAAGTGAGAGCTTTCTCCCCGACTACGTCATTCGTTCTCTCCCTCGTCTAAAGGTTGTGCAAACCGTCGGCCCGACTGAATGCATCCGACCGGCGCTGTAGCTCCATTGGGATCGTTCCCATTGTGTAACCTCCATCACGCCGCCCCCTGGGGTCACGGCTGCAGTGTCATAATGGAAGATGATGAGAAGAAAAGAGGGGTGAAACGCGCTTTCAGTATGATGTCACCGTTGAAACGCAGCCTGGCCTTGATGCACATGTTGCTCCGTCGGTGGATTTCTTTCAGCTTGTGCTTCTCGCTGACAAGCTGCTGTCTGTGCCTCCAGTGTTAGAGATTAGAGAGGGTTCTTTCCTCAAGGAAATCAAGGCCATTTCTTTTTTCTCACCTTATTAAAAGCAGTGCGATATGATTTATTTTTCCTGCGGCATTCCCATTACATCGCTGCATGTGATCAAATTAAGTGGATGTTTCAGACTCGGGTGGTGGCACACTTTGAAGTGGAAGTCTCGGAGGAATGTGCATCCAATCCATTTCAACCACAACGATTTTTTTCTTTTCTTTTCTCCAATCTGACACACGTTGGATGGATGGTTTCACATCGTGATTAATTAGACCTTTCTTAAATGACGGTGGAAGCGGAGCAGGAGAAGGACGCTCACACGCAGCTCAGGGATGACGGGGAGATTATGCAAATGTCAGAAACGAGGCTTGCGTTGCTTAGCCTTTTGTCATGAGGGAAATGACAAGAGCAATGACTGGAATATTCACTCACCCGAAACGCCTCGCGGGAAAAGATATTGGCGGAAAAATGCTTCGTATGTTAGGACGTAACAGGTTGCTGGGAAAGCCAGGGAGCATTTCAAAAGTATTATGATGCGTTATCATGTAAGAAAGGAGAAGAGAGGCTAGTGAAGTAATAATTTCGGTATGTCAGAATAAAAGATGACATCCGAACAAGCGTTTAATCCACGACATCAACTTAACTCTCATCACAAATATATAAAAGAGGTGATTCACCAAACTGACTGGGTTTCCTCTCGTTCTGCCGCCACTTTACAGTCACATTGTTCTGCTGCTGCGCCCATTCACTTCGTTTCCCTTTCCCGCTGTTCATCACGTCGGTGGATTTGTAGTTTGCAGCGTTCGTAGCTTTGAAACTGTCACGGCTTGGCGTTCCTTGCATGCGCCCGGATGGTGCCACGTCAGACAGTTTGAAGCTCCATGAAGGGTTTCTGCTGCCGGTGTGCACAGAGAGGTTGTCATGACACAGAACTCACATTTGCATAATATGCTTTATCTCAAACACGCCACAGGATCTTGCCGACACGTCCAGAACTTTTCAAAGCGTGACCCTCCTCATCTTTTCCTGTGTTTGCATTAAACATTCGGTTGGCGCTGTAGCAGTTCACACATCGGTTAATGGAGGATGTTGAGGGATCTTGAAACGGTGACCTGGTGAAGGAATTCCGGCTGTTCCCAGAAACATTTCACCATAGTCAACATTGACGCCAGAAGCCTCGAGACCCCCGATAAGCCTCCATAGCCTAAAGCGTACGGTTCGTTTTAGTTTACTGTTCAGTGAGTAGCTGTTGAATGGTGTGAAACTATGGATTATTTCAATGAGCAATAAAGCTTCCGATTAACAAAATAATAACTAAAAAAAATTTAAGCAAATAGTGAAACGTGGCCTTTTTAATTTCCCCCGTCTTTATACAGTCAGCGGTCCAAACCATCACTGATAAATAGAACAAAGAAAAGCATCTCATCCAGACATTTGAGAAGCCCAAACTAGCAAATCACAGAATTAATCGACTAATTATCGCAGCTCTGCTCTCGGGCAAGTTTTTTTTTTTTCTGCTGCTGGCTGTATCAGCAGAGCAGCAGCAACAAGAAGCCATTCATCACATCTCAAGCACTGGTAAAGAAACTACCCTGATGTGCCTGGGGACGAGAACCCCCCCACCACAGAGATTTAAATTCTGATCATCATTCATTGTTTCCCTCCTCTGTTGTCACAAATGGAGGCAACACAACACACCGACTGACGCGGCCCGACGCGCTCGCATCAGACCGAGTTGCAGGGAAAGTTTCCTGCAGCTCTTTGCCGATGTGAGAATGTGGCCCTCCGGGCCGCGGCTCACCCACGCGCTTTTAGACGGCGCCATTAGCTTTGCCTCACGTGAGGACGGTGTGTGGACTCTGACACGGCTTCACTACATTCTCATGGTAAGAGTCAGTCATTCTGTAACCTAATTCGTACTTCGCCCCGGTGAGGCTGTTCGTACGGGCGATTCTCAGGACACACCAAGCAGGCGGGTTTTCAGCATCATTTCAAGACCCGGGGACCTGAATAAACTAGATGCTCTCCAGCTAAAACTACTCGGTGGTAGCAATAACATGCAGTTAAATCGTTCTCCTGAAGAATATCATTAGCATTATTTCAATGTCTGTAGGGGAAGCCTGTGTCCTCGGGTCAAACCGACACATTGGTGGAATAATCTCAGCTCAGAAGTTTTCAGCCGCTGTAAAATAGGACAGTGTTTCTCCAGCCTTTGTGCTTACACTGCAGAGATGAAATAAGTTTATTATGTAACGTCATGGAGGTCAATAAATAGTGTTCATAGTAGCAGCAACGGTTTCTTTGTATTTCACCATTGTGTGGCACATGGATTCTTGTAGATTGAATAGCTCGTGCTGATGTTCGGTGTTTTAACTGCAATAAAACTTAAAACAAACCTCCCACCTCATAAAATTACTGTGACAGCATGAAAACCGACGGCAGAAAATCTATTTGGTTCAGAAATGTGGCCAAGCTAGTAAAGAGGAGTTATACACAAACAATTATGCTACAAGAGTCGTATCACATTGGTCAAGTTTTAATTTTCCAACTTTAAAGAACCAACATTACTACATATACATTCCCGGCAGGCAGCAGTGTGAAGGGACCGAGTGGGATGAACCATATGTACCAAACAAGGTTGCCCTCCGTGGGCTTCCCCTGTTGAATAGAGAGCGGGTCCGGTCTCCTCGGGGACTCGCAGCGCTGCTGATGGCGGAGCAGAGTTGCTGACGGATGTAATACCGGGACCCGGTTCGCCATTTGGCTCAAGAAAATAGCCACGCCAACAAATACTTTCAGTTGATCCATCAACTTTGGGGCCAGAGTGCGACTACGTCTCTGCACTGCGGCCTTTCTCACGTAAACCGTCGCAGATTGTTAGCAGAGTCATCGATACAAGATTGAGTGGAACGTTCTTTTCTTTCAGCGAGCAAAGATTAAACCCCGTGCAGTTCATAACATTGATGTCAACGAGCTAGTTGAGCGTGCAGCACATGTTGTGGCTCTGGGGGGCTTCGATGCTCCCCTTCCTCACCGTCGTTATAGCGGAGGACGTCAGTCTAAAATGAATTATATATAACCACCCTAACAAAGTAACGTGCTTTAATGCTTTAACATGCTCTGTATGCCTCCTTGTAGCAGTCCCTCTCTCAGCTGAAATATGTATTTTGCTAAAATATCTTTGTTTCCTACAACAGTTAATAACCAGAAGGCCTCTTCTGGGGGGCCGTCGGCGCCGCAGCCTCTTCAATGGATTGTGCGATGACAGAAGTGCAATCTTCTGTTCGTAGTAGTTCGAGACTCACCGCTTCGGTACCGCTCGTCAGTCCCTCCAGTTTACGGAACAGCTTCTGAAGCACTTCAGAAGTCCTTTAAGTTCCTCGCAATCGCTCACATTCAGGAGGAAAAGCTCTCTGAAGCGTCATCATTCTTCTCCACCGCTACGCTCCATTTAGATTACGACGTATACAACGTATGATTAAGAAGGAGCTAGAATTCCTTCAGTCGGTTTCTAGGTGGAATGACAGTGGCGTTGAAGGTGTTTGCTCGGCCTCCTGGTGCTCGAACACACGGTCTCACCTGTTACAAGTTAAGCAGGTATCCTCAAATATTTGAGCTTAAATTCCACACTACCAATAAGTTTAAGTCATTATTAGCATTATTCCGTCCACATTACTCGGAGAAATACTGTATGCACCCATTTCATAACCATTTTCCCTGGATTACTTTCAGGGTAGGATCATTATTGTAGCGTGTGCTTTTGTTTCAGATATCCTCTTGGCTGCACACTTATTGGAAGATGCATCCAAGCAATCATCGTCCCCTTTGATCTAATCTTTCTTGTAAACATCATAGATGTTAAAATAGAAAATAACTTCCTTTTCATTTTTGTTGCATCTCTGCTGCTTTGACGTGAAGTGTCTTTGAAGTGTGCGGCGAGTTTTACACGTCTACGGCTACTACGTGTTCTGTAGTTATTACCATTTAAATTCAGAGCTGGTGGAAAATCAAAGGACACTGATCATCAGCCAATGGAATAATAATAATAATAGACGTCCACACCCAGTTTGCTGTTCCTAAACTTCACAACTTCACTGTCCTCTAATGTCATAGAACCAAGCAGCAAGGGAGAAGTTCTGCGTCTGCACCGTGAATTGATTTGAACTATAAGGTGGTGCAACATGTTTCAAAAAGCCTCTCGCTTTCGTGTTGAATTTGTATCCGGAGCACATTTTGGGTAGATATTTTAATTACGAATGACGGGGCCAACAAATCGGTAAACGCATAGATAGATTCAAACACACTAAATGAAACATTTTCAATACGGTTATCCCTAAAACATAATGAAAACGTACCTTTCCCAGGTCCTCGGTATGTCTTCTCTCCTGCAGACCCTTGTTTACATGGGCAGAGCCCAGGGGGACAGAGAGCATGTGTTTGTGTGTTGAACCACAGTCCAGCCTGATCTCTGCAGCAGAACATCAGGCCCAAAGCCTCTCCGATAACAACAACGACCACAACGAGCACTCAGCGAGTCGCCGATGACGTCGCCAGGTCCACTCGGACAGATACACCTGTTTCAAATTCATTTTAAATGATATACTGTGTGTACGGAGCACCGCTGTATGGAAAGCCCTCTTTGGGTGAAATGACGAGGGTCGTGGATAAATGGCACACATGTTCGGCATAATGCAGACAAATTACAGCGATCGCAGGTGGAATTGGGGTCATTCATCTTCTGCCCTCCGATATGAAAGCCATTCATGTGGTTCACATAAATTGTATTCACCACCACATTTCAAAAGCAAGTAGTTTGTGCTTCGAACACCCATTGTAGCGGGTTTTTTTGTTTGTTTTTCCAGGCAGGAGGAGGTCAGTTATTGTCTCCACATTCAAGGGCTATCTGTGTGTCTCAGGAGAACTATAATTACATATTCTACTCTTAATTGATCCCCTGAGGGAGAAAACATCATTTATTTCCGTCTCCTCAGACCTGCAGAGTGAGGTAGGAGCACACAGTCAGCGACTGAACAGCGCCGCAGGGATTGTGGGGGATTTAGTGTCCTGCTCCGGGGCACTTTAGCAGGGGTTTGGGGGGGTTTACTGGAGGAGGGAACTGGACCGAGGACTTTTCTGTTCAGGGTCAGCCGCCCTAATGATTCGAGCCTTGTCTTTCACACATTCCCCAGTATCTCCCTCCCACTCACTAGCAGCTGTATGTCTAATAAAAAGTGGAGGAAAGAAGAACACGACCTTGAGCTAATGCGCCGATATTAAAACAAAGCACATATCCTGCGGCTCAACATTTTGCAACCGGGGATGGGTCTGGTTTTTACTAATATAATTTTTTCACGCCTACAAAAACTCTATTTGTCTCCCGTCCCTCTGAGGAGCGTGAGCGTGTCCCAGCATGCACTGGAGGAAAGGCCGGGGAACACGCCGGTTCATCAACTGGTTTGCAGTTTACCAACTCGGAGGTGATCTTGTTAATCTCTGCATTCAGCTGCTTCTGGTTCACTTTCCTTTCTGTGAGTTCTTGTTCCACATGAACCGCTGTCATCACACTACAGAGGCTCTTTGCGTTGGCCGGTCGGCCAGACATGGCGCGCCACTGCATCGATGGAACAGCGCTGCTGTTCAAAGCAGAGGCGAGTTTCAAAGCTGCGTGCGGCTCAAACCGGCTGAGTGATCAGTCACTGTTTATGCTTGTTGCCAAACAAATCATCGGCTCGCCAAAGGAACTACTCCGGTCTCTACTGTAGAAGCAACATTCAGGTTGTTTTAGATCTATGCGCCTTACAATGGAAGCAGAGAGAGAGGCTCACTGTCTCCTCAGCAACGGATATTTTTAGAGGCGTTTTTAAGATGCTCAGATGTTAAGTGCTGCCTCACTCCACCAGTAGATCAGAGAGTGTCTTCGGGTGCCAGAGCGCTGCAACAGGTTACTGGGACAATGACATCGGGATCTGTGAATGTTTACTTTCTTCACTTTGCGAGAAACAACCCAGTTGTGACTGATTCTTAATCTGCATAATGTTCAGGTCATAATTGTAATTTTATCAACGGACACAAAACACGTAACATTAGTTTGATGGCTGCTACACATTTGTAATGAAGTGCTTTATAATTGTCTCCTGTTAAGTGCCTTTAGGTGGTGGTCTGGTTCAGTGAGGGTAGACTGGTGAGAAGCGGTGTGCCGACAAGAGGGGGGGCTCTCTCCCTAATTACATCCTGTCCGATCGTAAAATGGAAACCAGCAAAGTGTTTTATTGAAAATCTGATACCTCTTAAGAGAATTGTTTCATTAGCTAAAATTATTATAAAATGTGTAATGAGGAAGACCTATAATTACCAAGCCCAATTAAAAGCCACTTAGGCTGGATGAAAACGTCCTCTGGAGCAGCTTGGCGGAGGCGGATCAACCCTGTGAGCGATATTTCACTGTGCAAATACTGTGAAACCCTCATATTATTATGAAGGCACGCATCCGTGTGTGTGTGTGTTATGAAAACAAAACCGAAATAAGGGATCCATACTTGGAGTGTGGGGGGGGGGGGTTTCCTCCTGGGGTTCTCCACGGAGGTCGAGCGGTGCTGCGGCCTGCTGCTGGTTGTTGTTTGGGAAGTGGAGGAAGGAAAAGGATGATCGCTCTGCGTCCACACAGCAGATGTTGGGGGGAACTGAAGTAGCAGTGAGACACAGAATCTAGTGATCGATAGAGCCGCTGAGAGCTGCTGCATTTAGATTTCCCTTGTGTCGGTATCGGCGGAGTCTGTGCGACGACACGGAGAGGCAGACAGGCAAAGCTCTTCTTCAGCCTCAGCTAACAACATCGAAAGGTTCACAAATATGGGCAACACCCGGCGGCATTTCCCTTCTCTTGAACGCGACTGGCTATTTATAGCACACGCGTCAGTCATTTGTCAAATGCAGCTCTAACAGCGATGGTCTCTTTCTCCTTGTGTCGTCATGTGCATTGATCAAAGTGTGCAGGTATATCTCATATCAGCACACACTACACACAAGTCCTTCACAGTTGGAGTGGAGTGAAAAGATTTCATATGAATTGGAATTTAAATACAATTGAGCTCAGTGAGGCATTTGATTAGTACGAAATGCAGGTTAGATTTGAGGAATCTGCAAAAACTATGACTGATTATTATTAGAGGTTGTTTAATCATACTTTCCCATCTCCCTGTCATCATCATATCACTCAGGCTAAAAATGGTCTGAAATATGTGTGAGGAGATTTGTTTATACTGTATGTTTCAATTATTCATCTCGCCCCAGTTCATGTATGTTAAAATCCCAAACTATCCACCAATCTGTGACAACTTTGATACTCATGTGAGGTTCAAGAAACAATTTGAAGCAACTGTAATGAAACGAAGGGGAAAAGGTCTTGCTTGATTTCCAAAGGAAACATCCCCCCAACAACCGACAGAGGAATCTCTCTCACCCTTCGAGTGAAGGAAGCGCGAATCCATGAACGAGGCGAGTGGACGTATGAGCCACCGCAGGAAACCGTTACACGCAGCCTTGAGGAAAAAACTACTAAAACGAAAAACAAGGAAAAAGGAAAAGATTTGAAGAGAATGGGAGCCTCATTAAATGAATCCTCAGTGCACTGCTATCAGAACAATGTTGCAGGTCGCTGACTGAAGCCCCCTCACTTAACCCAAAGCGACATCCTGTCCCTGCGAGCTAAGCGGCGCGTCATCGTTAACTCAACCCGCCGCCCCCCACGGCTCTTTCCTCATATTCCCAGTTTTCCGGCCTTGCGGTGTCTGTTTTCACGGTGGGAGTCTGGCTGCCCTGAAGTGAACTGCATCGATTGGCCAACGAGACGGCTTTGTGCTCTGCCACCAAAGGGAAATTCATTAGCATGCACACAATCTCGGTGGCATTTTGGCAGAGCCACAGCGTTAAACGTAGCACTGGGAATCACAAAGCCTTTGTTGGTAACCGGGGGACGTCCACTGCTGCCTCCAGACCCGCGTTCAGCACCAAGGCTTTTGGAAGAGGCCGAGGGCTCTGTCACAACGGACCCTTTGCGAATCACTGCAGGTATTGTGCACGCCACTGGCTAACAAGCTAAGAAGCTAACTCAAGGAATCCATGTCACTGGAAAAGGCTCCTGGGTTTACCAGAATAAGATTGTACTGATATTTAGGTAAAGCTGTGTGTTTATTTGCCGTCCCAACTAACGGTCCGGATCTTCAGGCAAAAAGAAGATGAAATGTAGACAATCATATTCTTTTTTGTTGCCTCGCACAAAATATAGCAAGCTCTGTACTAAGAAAAATGACTACGAACAAATGGGGGAAGTTTTCAATTACGCAATTTATAGACGTCCAAATGCTTCCAAATGCCCGTCTCACCGGCAGCACCGTAAACTGAATTGATGGGGCTCCACGTCTCAAAAGCTGCCCGCTGTGGTCGGGGGAAAGACATTTTTTTTTAACACCTTGCGGCCCTCGTGCTTTGAAATATGGCCCCTGTGCACATATTATTTAAAAAAATGTCCAGCGGGTTGAAGAAGATTTGTGTTTGTTGCAAGGTAGAAGAAGAAAAAACAAATCTTTTTTTGAGTCAAAAAAAAGAGTCTCTGCTGATGAGACGCTTGCTTGCTTTGCAGAAGTAAAAAGGCCCTTTCTTTCTTCTTTTTTTCTCCTTCCTTTCGTCTTCCCATTAGGTGGTCTGTGCATTTCCCAGTCCGTGAAAATACCCCGTGAACCACGAACCGGGGAGTTCGACAAGATCATCCGAAGGCTGAGTGAGAACCCAAACGCCCGGGTGGTCATCATCTTCGCCAATGAGGACGACATCAGGTGAGTGCAATAACCACCAAATGAATCTCCTTAAAGAGAGCACACTGTTATGAAATGTTGAGGTGTAGCGTTAAGAGATGTAAATGTCAAAACCGTGTAAATTGTTCACATGGTTTCTGAGTAATAAAAACGACAATTCAAATCATCAAGAGCCAAATCATTGATGATCGATGTCCTCGAGCAATCATTCCATCCAATCACATCGTGTCTCCTCATAGCCCTTCCTGCAGGTATCTTCTCTGGCCGTTATACAAAAGCTAAATCCCCAAGCGCCCTGCTTTCCTTGCTGGGAGGAGAGCGCATCAATTAAAATTCATCATCCATTATGAAGACGGATCGTCTGCATTGAGGATGAGGTGATTAGTCGTAGGCTGCATCCACACACGCAGCGACCGGTCAGGAGGCCGGTGTATTCCTGGTGGAAGAGGCCAGTGATTCGGGCGGGCGGCCTTTTGATGACGACCCGGGCAGAAGTCCCAGAGCTTATTGACTTAATCCGGTCCTGATAACAGCTAATAGTCTGGATAAAAAGTAATTACAGAAGGCCAGGAGGATTTCGGCGCTGCATTACTGCTCTCTCCTTGAACCCGGCCCGGCCGAGCCGGCAGGAGCCTAATAAAAGCCCCCGATAGTCTCCAGAAGGAATCACCGCCTTGAGTTGTTCTGATGGAGCGCTATGATTTCCTACTCGAACCGTATATAAATATACTGCCTGGTCTTAGCTTTATAATGAGCAGAGAATTACTTATTTTAGTTGGCTTGCTTCTCTCGATCTGAGCGGGTGGGTCCAGAACGTTCTTCCTTTGCAGTTTGCTCTGTGGGTAAACAACATGGGTTCACAACATTAAACTCAATTTAATTAAATGGTCTTATTGTGCGATTCAGTGATGTGAAATTTTATTCCTTCATCTTATTATTTTACACATATTGCCTTTGTCATTTGAATTCTTTTGGCACTCACTGGTAAGAGTCTAATGAGTACGGAGGTGAACCTGCTGTTATGGTGAAAGTGAAATGTGGAGAATAAGACACAGCGCTTCACATTGTGTTGAACTTGGCCTGTCTACTTATGTCTCCCATCTCCTGATGGGGAAAAAACAATTTCTATTTTCCCAGCACGGAGCCCGTAATTGCATCTTGAGACGTGCTCATTTCACAAAATTACTGAAGACAAGACTCAGAGAAAAATCATTATCAATCAACTATGTGTCCCTGAGGTCATAAAACTAATGTAAAGAGACAAACTGTTCCACATACTACAAAAAATACAAATCCTTTATGCAACTACAAAGTCTCATGAGAGACGATGAAACAGCAAACGCCCGAGAAAAAAAACAAAAAACTGATCGTAATATTTATCTTGTGCTCCAGCACCTTTGGGGAGACATGAGGGCGGGTAATGCTTCACATCACATGCCAGGTGGCTGAGTTAATATTCAATGTTTCCTTCTTGATGTAGCTATGCTGCTATGGCAGATCATTTTTATTAGCAGCTGCCCAAACTCCCCTCCATTGGCATTAAGCCCGGACAAATGTGACACGGGTGTCATTCTGCGGCGGCCGAGAGGAACCCCACTGGGATTTGGCGGCGCGATGGCTTATCGATTCTATTCAAGTGCCTCGTGGAACGTTGTCCAAACTCAGAATAGAATATTCTAGTTAGATGGTGATGTCCTGTGGTACAATCACACCGCTCTCCTCCTCTGTCCCGAAGGCGGCTCCTGCAGGCAGCCAAGAAGGCCAATCAGACGGGACATTTCATCTGGGTGGGGTCGGACAGCTGGGGCTCCAAAATCTCCCCAATACTGAACCAGGAGGAGATGGCAGAAGGCGCCGTCACCATTCTGCCAAAACGGCAATCCATAAAAGGTACTCATGCCAAATCGGGCTATTTGTTTGTTTGTTTCTGCTAATGAATTCATCACATTGAGCAGTGATGTGATTGGCTGTCTACGGTTTCCACCATGGACATTATGCTGGTTCTCATATATAGTAGTAGATAGTAGATATAGTAGATCTTTATTGCGTGGATAGAATCTCTGTATCAAATGTTGCCCCTTTACTGCGCCCGGTGCTCGTTCTCTTTCTCAGCTCAAAGACACCTAATAAAGTAGAACATAACTTGAGGTGTTAATTTAGGCTTTAAGACTATTATACGGGCAACATTTCCCATCATGCAGTGCGGTGTATGCTCATTGTCACTTGTGTGCCGGTTTATAATTTCTACCTAGAGTGAAATAACCGCGTTTCACTACAGTAAATCATAAAATGATACCCCAGCAGATTCCTAATGAATCTGCCCCCCGTTCTTTCTAAATATGTGATTTCATTAAACTATTTTACTGCTAAGCTAAGCGCAAACCACTCATTGCCGATATAATTGATTGCAAAGCTTCTGTTCTAGCTGGGCTTTGAGTAAATACTCTGAATCATCACCAGTTTTCAGTTAATAACACATTACATGTTGCTCAGCCTATTCAAATGTAAAAACCTGATTGATTTAATTGTAATAGCGTCTCATTTCTTTCAGGCTTTGATCGGTACTTCATCAGCCGGACGCTGGAGAACAACCGGAGGAATATTTGGTTTGCGGAGTTCTGGGAGAATAACTTCCAGTGTAAGCTCAGCCGGCACGCAGTGAAGAAAGGATCCGGCATCAAGAAGTGCACAAGTGAGTCTCGGCCAACGGAGTGCACTCAATCAATGACCAAGTAGATGGATTGGTTCCTCTGTGAATACATTATGTGTGTGCGCGCTTGGTGTGCATCAGTAAATATATTTGTCATCAGGGAGAACACAATCACGCTCCTCTAATTCAGGTTAAAGCTAATCGGTGTGGATAAGTGAATGAGAATCTCTAATTTTGTCCGAGAGAAATGAATGTTCACATCACTCGTCTGTTGGCGACTTCAATCTGAAGCGGGCGACGGCGGCAATCACAGACCTCCGCCACCGCTGGAAAGATAATCAATAGTAAATTCAATCAGCCCATTAGAAACAAGCTTACGGGTTGTTAAAATCAGTAGGCTCTCCAGGCCTGTCTCGTCCCAGCATGCAGTGCAACGCTGCATCTCAAGTGGGGCCGGCTGACTGATTTGGAGGAAGCCGATTGGCTTGTAGGGCCGCGGCTGGCTCAGGCCTGAGACATCAAATATTACTCAGGTCTACACATGAGTCTAAGTACCTTTCAGGCGGAGGATATTTCCACTCGATTGTCGACTAATCGGCCGTTTTAACTGATTTCTTCTATTGCTGTTTTTTTAATGCTTTTTCGTGCTGAATTACTTATTTCTGGTAAAACTACTTTTAAAGTGGTGCTTTTGAGTGATTCTTTGCAGACTTTTAAATCAACTGAGCTTTTAAACCAGCAAATTGTAGGAGTGTTGCTCCACTGGGAATTTCGTTGGTCCGGAACGGCCCTTAACAGTGCAAAAGGGGAAAGAAGAGGTCGCTATTAATCTCCAGGAGAGGGTAGAAATTTAGAACACGAGCAAGAAAACTCCCCCACACGGTCTCTACGGCCGTAATATGAATCAATGACGCCTCCGTCTCTTTTGAATCTCTTCAGGCATCATAAACCAACTCAAATTGTGAGAATGTTATCCAATGTGAAACACTGCAGCACATTCCTTTATGGAGGCTCCCACTATCAAAAGGTCAAAAAGAGAAAATGATATTTAATAATGCAGCTCACCCAAATGCCCAAATGGGAGAAAATCATGCCAGCAAATCTGAACAAAAATACTAGTTGCCAACCAATAAATTCTACCATTCACCTACAAAAACACGGTTGTTAACGGACGTCCAATAGTGTTGAACTATGTCTACTTCACATGCAGCATATGTTGCCTATTGTCGCTTTGTACGCTGAAGTCCTGAAACAACTTCCAGGTTATTGATTTGATTAGAATAACTAGATGTGTATCCCTAACCCTGCACCCTCGAAATGTCACCAAATACCACAGCAGAGCAAAAACTAAAATGGAACAACACACGAATAGGCGAAGCTAGACAATTAAGCAGAGATTTAATTGCCGCCTCTCCAAACAACAGCGTGTGCTCATGCGAAAGAGAGATACGCTTCCAACAATCTGCATTAGCCGGTTTCAGGAGAATACGTAATCTTAAATAATGCCTTCACGTATCAGTTGTCATGGTGGCTGCTCCTGGCCTTAATTGCAGCACGCCCTTTCTCTTCTTAGTAGTCTCCGGGGTCTTTTTGTACAAGAGGTGCAATCATTTATCTCGAGAGCTTTTTGCAAGTACTATTACCAGCCTCTCATTGTTCCCTTCGCAAGCGCCATCATTTCCTGTCCACACTTTTTCCCCCTAATATTAGTGAATTGTACAAATCAGACATTTTCTAACAACCTATTTAATAAGTAGGAAAGAGTACATTTTAGGTGTAATCATGCACCCGGGATTGAAATAAATATTTTATTACAGCAGTAACACAATCAGATGGGCACGTAATTGTAATAATTGTGTGGTTAGGGCGATTTTAAGAGCACAATGAAAGCCCCTGGCCACAGACTCAGGAACCTTAACGGCATGGTAGTAACCATGGTAGACGCGTTAAAGTGTAGAAAGCAACACGGTGCAGATGTTTAATTCTCTTTCTTTCAGTGTACTTGTATTTGCTGCCCTCGAGGCGGAGATCGACTTTGTGGCTTCAGAACTACTGTACAATGTAACCACAAACTCACAGATCATTTCTCTGTGCGGATAATACAGAAATACTATCTCATGTGCCAGGAAAGGTCAAAACCTGTCAAAATACACCCAGTGTACTGAATCATAAAGAGAAGCAACAGTCAGTGTGCCACAATAAAATACAATCCCTAAACTGCATCCTCCAAAAGGATCATTAAGTTGAATGGTGGCATAGCAAAGTACAAGAAATGAAAATAACATCATTTAAAAGTAATTTAAAATGTGAAGACTTTTTGAAGAATGAAGAGTCATTCCTCCAGTCCTCTGCCTGTGGGGACCCGGGGGGGGAGGGAGGGAGGCCGGGCTGCTTCGTCTCACTTAACATGAGAATGACACCCGGCCGCTGTTAAGCCTCTACCTTTGGACAGTCGGCTCGCCAAAAACCAAGATGGCGACTGCCAAAGTGGCGACTGCTCCCACAGACACACTTCGTCAGAATGTGGACAGATCCAAAGCTCGACAGGCCTGTGAGGTTTGGTTACGGTTGCTCAACTGGTTAACCAAACTGTTAATTCCACGTCACTACAGAGCTTTTTCTTCTAGATCATTCGACATCTCCAATGTAAAGCTGTGCTATGAAGTGTCTGTTGAGATGCCTTTCGATCATGAAGTCTCATGAAACAACATGGTTTTGGTTTCCACCGAAGAACGACTGAAATCCCAGAAACCTAGTTAATTAAACCTGTGAGCCTGAGAAAATACAAACGCTTCTTACTGGTTCAGATGCTAACCGTTACTTTTAAGTTTTGCTGATCTGATTTGCTCAGAAACTCACTGTACATTCATGCTGCTGAACCAAACAACATGGACCTCCAAGGAGAATCGACTGATACCACGGAGAACTACTGAAGAGAGAGATTTTATAATAATAGAAAAGGTTTACACTGGCTCATGGCACGAGATTGTCCATTACAGTTGCATTTGTCAGAAAACGAGCAGGGACGACTCATCAATCACAATGATTTATGGCTGAGCAGAAAACCTCAAAATGAAAGTTCCCAAACCTACAGGGCTGAAAGTGATGCTGCATAAAAGCCTGCGAGGACATTCATTAGTGGTGCACTTGTTCTATTCCAAGATGTGAAGCATGCTGGAGAGGCCGAAGCCACTTGCCAACAGTCCAGCCGTTCCCTGCAGCGTTTACCACCATCAGCGTGTTCTGTGTCGCTGCTGGCAGCGATGGCTGCAGGTGCACTGCCTCCGCTTCACGGCATTCCAGCACACACACACACACACACACACACGAGATTCAACATTTGAATGGAGCAAACAGGCTCGAGTCACTCGTTTGCTGCGCGTCCCTGCAGACATGAGTCATCCACGAGTCTGCCTGCCTGCTCAATTGTCTGATGTCCATTGCTTACTGAAAACACCAAGGAGACCGAGTGCAACTAAGCAATGTTCTCTCCCTTGCAAACATCGAAGATTGAGTGAAAGAGAAGCCAGAACCCAGCAGATTTCTTCACTGTGGTGGATGTGATCGACCTGCAGCGGTTTGGACTCGTCGCTCTGTGTGATAGCTGCGGGGAAAAGATTCCTCTTTTTAATGTCCCAGCTTAGATGACTCCTGTAATTACGCGTAAGACTCGCCGGCTGCAACAATAAGTCCACTTCGTCTGACCCGCCGTGTCTTTGGAGGCCCGTGATGACAAGCACTGGATCTATTTCTGTCCAGCGGGTGAAGTTGCCCTTAATTAGAACAAGAGACATGGGAGGGGCTTGTTATGGCTGTCAAGCAAAGTTTGGCTCGATCCCAACGTCAAGGACTCTCAGACGTGAAGGCACATTCCAGGAAAGGCTGTTTGGGGTTTACAGCTGTCAAGTGCTTAAGGGGCCTCGAGCAGGCTTCTTGAGCCCTCCATGCACACTCCCCGTGTGTCTTCATTTCTGCAGACTTTGCCTCAGAGGATTGCCCACTGCTTTTTGAGGTTAAACACTGGGGGGGGGAAACAACAAGGAGGGCACAAGAGGGGTCAGCCTTGCACATTCGATTTACACAGAAACCACACTGAGGATTTCAAATTCCACCAGAGGTGAAAGAAGCCAGAAGATACGTCTGACAAGGGCTCGACTATGATGGTTGGTATAATGGTTCATAATTGGTTAGTTTCATAATTATATTCTGGATTAATAAATAACTTATAAATAACTTATTAATCAATATCATAATGATAATCAAAAAGATATTTACGCAAATGAAAAACAAGGTTGTAGGAAATCTTAATATTTTACAAAAGGTAGAAACGTCCAATAAGAGGTTTGAAAGAAAGAAATCAAATCTCAAATTCTAATTTACTTAAAATATATTATAAATGATTTATTTGCAGCACTTTAGCACTATACAATTACCTAAACTAATTACATTTTAGCTTCTTTCTACCTCGAACGGAAAGGACACACAGAAGAAAACCTGACAACGTCTTCTTTTAAAGGAACACATCGAGCCGGGCGAACAGTGTGACCCGGAGCATTCTGGATTATCGTGTTCTTTCAAAATCGCCAGGATTTTCATCCACGCCGAGGCTCGCTTTGCACTGCTGACCTTGGAGCAGCACATCGCCACATCCAGTTTCCGTCCTTTGATTCCATCCATCAGCCGACGGAGAAGAATAGAGTGTGAACACACAGCGTGTGTCCTGGTATTTCTTTGGGTTTTCAGGAAAGAGGACAGCAACAAAAACTAAATATCAAAAGGCACAACTTCATTCAGGATTTATTAGACCACAACAAATGTAAGATCAAAGGGATTTCCAGTCATATTACACCTGACGGAAATATGGGCAAAAGACAACATTCTAGGGTAATATATAGACATTGTAACAGGGCAGAGGTCAACCAAAGACATTCTTAGAAGGCAAACAGTTTAGGTGATAGGATTTAATTTAGCTTACTGACTTTCTCCACAACCCATCACATAAAAAGCACAACAAAGCCCCAAACATGGTGCAACCTGCACAGACAAACTATGAGCTCATCAACAACCTCTCCCTTTGGGCCAATATTCACCCCTCTCACACCGTGCATGTAGAGTTACGCACACACGCACAGGGAGAGGGGGTCCATGTTCCCAGTGTCAATAGAGAACTTCCTTCTCTTTTTCTGAGTCAGTCAGATACACAGCTTAATGGAAAAACTTTTATTTGTGTCGGGAGTACAAACATTAAAAAAATGGTTTGCTGCCATTCAATTTAGGCACGAGCCTTTGCGGTGGTTCTTCTCCCCGTGAATGGAGACTGAGATTGCTGCCACCTGTGCTTTTCCTGCTTTAGCAAGTCTTAAACGTCAGCAAAAGCATTTCTCCTCACAGACATTTTTTTTTTTTGCCTTGAATACCAAAAGACCAGGTGGGAGAAAACGGGGCAAATCAAATCATCTTCAATCTCATTTTGTGGCTCCTTCTTTTTCTGTTGAAATACGGCGTACCTGTTCACGCACGTAAAACTTCTTCACATCTAACACTTTTATGAGGTCATAAACTATGGTTTAAAAGCACATATTGCTAACTCATTGCCAAATGTGAACTGGGCCAAAAGCCCAGAACACAGTTCTTTCTGACCTACATGACTTTGGACAGTGAAGGAAAACCGAAGGCATCTCGCCATTAATGGACCACATGTCTTTGTACGTCTTTGCGTGGACGAGAGGGACTAACACGTTGAAACGAGAGACGCTGTGACAGTCACAAAAGGAGACAGACTGTCTATCCGGGCCTCACTTTGCCTGAAGCGCACATTTACAGACACTCAAGCTGCTTAAGCATTCAGAGTCCTGTCACTGGTGCTAAATGGCCTCTTCTCAGCGAGCAAACACTGGGGGAGCATATAGATAATAGCAGCAAGACAAACCCAAACTATTCATCTGTTTGAAGCTGCCAAGTGTCTGTTGAGATAAAAAATAATTCAAAGAAATGGCCACATCTTACGAGTTGTAGATTTCATTTGATCAAGTGCTTGGTGTGGCACTTATTGTGTGAAAGGACTGCTTGTAACCAACCAGTGAGACCTTGAGACGAGGATTATCAGAAAGTCCACTTAACATTCAAACCATCAAATTTCAGTAATAAGAAACACCTGTAAAAGCTTAGTTGGAGCCCATTTCCCTGAGAGCACACTTATTAGCATAGCTAATTAATTCTGGTCACCCTTTCCACATTATCATTATGCACGTTATTGACATAAGCTATAATTTCAAAATACTCTCTCAGGTCATTCTTTGATGGTCTTCGATGAGCAGATGAAATGAGTTGCTGTAATATAACTTACTCCATTACTTCCAAACATTTTTTTCCCCCTCAAGCAGAGATATCATTGAAAATATCGTTA
Source organism: Gasterosteus aculeatus (assembly GCF_964276395.1). Classification (NCBI taxonomy): domain Eukaryota; kingdom Metazoa; phylum Chordata; class Actinopteri; order Perciformes; family Gasterosteidae; genus Gasterosteus; species Gasterosteus aculeatus. The sequence goes on from NC_135689.1 coordinate 4,834,584, forward strand.
AAAAGCTTCATCCTTCTAAGCGGAAGGTAAGTGTCTGACTGCATCTACTGCACTGAGACAAATGAACCCGTGTGACAGGGTGTCGGTGGCTTTTGATTGACGCCTATAAGCTCTCAAGACATTTACAGAGAATGAAATATGTCAAATGTTATCAGACACTTCAACGATCACTCGGCTTCCCCGCTTCTGTCGACAAACTCTTTGGTATCTCCGAAGGGGATTTAATGCTTTTAGAAAGTTCGCTCAGTGTCTCTAAAGCAACTTTCCCATCACATTTGGTGAAATAACATCACAGAAATTAGGTACAGATTGTGCATATTTACATGGTAATCTTCATCGAGAAGGACATAAGCAGTGGGAGGGTTATAAATAAAATAATGGGAGGATATTTTCACAGCTTTCATAGCGTCAAAATATGTGATAGAACTGACTTGAGAGTTCTTTGAGACTGGTTCTCCTATTTATATTTAAAATGTTGAGAAGTAAGGACTTTACACTCCAGACGAATAACTAATAATAATCAAAACAAATCAAGAGGCAAGAATATTCAACACATAAACAGTGTTGCATATTAATAAACAATAACCAGTTATTGCACTTTAAGTTAAACCCTTTTGTAATTTTGTGTTCTCTCTGGTTAACAGTCAATAAATTTGTGGAAAAAAAGGTAAAATTAGGACAAGACTCAAGGAGCGTTACAAAAATGCAATCAGTTCATAACCAGCTTTTATTCCTCAGCTTTTCTCTCCGTCGACTCCGACGTGTGGGAAGAGGAAAGCGACGTGTTATCGTTCTGTCAAAGTGACGACGTAGGTTTCTTGTCGCGTCATCGTTCATTACGGCTTCATTCAGACGTGGCGGCGCATTTCCTCAAAGAGCCACAGTAATTGTGCCGCGTTTGTGAGAGCGAGAGGGAACAGAGGGGAGTTAATATGAGAAATATGACGTCTAAGAAGAAGACGTTTGTCTTCTCTGTCCCCGGCTGCCGTTGAAGCCGCCGTCAATCACCGTCTTCGTGAGTGCGAGGGAGTCATTAGAAAGTGAGGTTCTTGTTTTCATCCTGTGACCTTTGGGTGCTTTGCTGGATATTGACTGATTCCACTTATGTGCGGCGGGAATAGAAATTGGTCCGATTGTTACCGTGGCGGATGGTCCAACCTAAAGAGACGCATGTCTGAAAGGGATGTTTCAACTCAAGCTGCTTCTAAAAAGGTGGGAACTTTCCCGACCTCGCTGCATCTCAATGCTGTGACGGCGTCCTGCTGCCGAGGCATCCGCGACCAAAAGCGCTACGCTGTTAATTGAAACCTTGCCTAACGGTCGACATTTTCCAAGCATTGATTAGAGCACCTCAGATAATGATTGATGATTAATATACAGCGTTCATTAATAACGAATACCGAAGTGCTCGGGCGTAGAATCCCACCCCTCTCACGTCTCATTTCCACAGCGGTTACAAAGCAAACCATCTACGTGGTGCAATCTCAGATCTTCATAATCAAACCGGTTTCTTTTTGCCGTTTTGATAAATATTGAATTAAGAATATTTTGTTGGGGGCCCTCTAGTACAGGAGACCATCAGGAGATGCGTTATATAGCATATAAATCAACAAGCACCTTCAATCTCCAAATAAATATAGTCAAATGAAAAAACGGGTTCACAATTGCGTAATCAAGCCTCTTGAAGGCTCTCATTTCCTTGATTTTATACATCTAGTTATGAATGTTATACATTTTCACTGATGGGGCACCCTTTGTAATATCATGTCAGTCATATGAAGGATTCTAGTCTTGACTGTCTGATTGCATGGACCGATCAACAGAGCATGAGGACATAATGTGCAGAAAAATAACCTTTTGCAGCATTCATGAATCCATCAATTACCACTCACGCACTAATTTCAAGAGCTGCTATTTCTGTGTCCTCGCTTCCTTCTAGACCACGAGCGGATCGGAAAAGACTCATCCTACGAGCAGGAGGGGAAAGTCCAGTTTGTCATCGACGCCGTCTACGCCATGGCGCACGCTCTGCACAACATGCACAAAGACCTCTGCCCCGGAAGGGTCGGCCTCTGCCCCAAGATGGAGACCATTAACGGCACGCTGCTGCTCAAGTACATTCGCCATGTCAACTTCACAGGTGTGTACTCGTCGCCGAGGGAGGCTCAGGTGGAAAAGCCTGCATGGTATCACGGGAAATCAAGTGTATTTGCAGCAAAGCCATTTTACTGTGTGCGCATCGCGTATTTGCCTTTGGGCTTCACCAACGCGCTCATGAACAGCAGCTTCGGGCCGCTGAATGCAAATGACTCCGAGCAGAGGCAGAGATCTGTAGGAGGGTTGACAATGAGCGGCAGAACAGCGGGTCTCCATCACTGCTGATGATGTGTAGGCGCTGTGCTCCCGCCCGCCTTATCTTGTCAGCGTTGTGTTGCCCACGCAAGAGAGCTTCTGCTGCAAGTGCACCGGAGTTACAACATTGGGCACAAATGAGCTTTAACGCAGTGCACAGTATCGTCCGCTCAGGAGTGGGTCCCTTTGCATTGCACCCATTCAGAGGCTCAGAGACAGACAGACAGACAGACAGACAGACAGACAGACAGACACAGACAGACAGACAGACAGACAGACAGACACACAGACAGACAGACAGACAGACACACACACACACACAGCTTCTGTTCCCCCTCATCGACCTGCTAAATCTTTCTAAAGGAAAATAAAAAAAGTCGTTCCTGGATATTTACATATTGTAAGAGAAATCGGCACCCGCCTCGCAAATCAGCCGGCCGTGATATCGGCCAAAAGCAGACGCAGCGTATCTGCCAATTCGTTGGCCGATATGTTACAAGAAATGAACGGAAATGCCAAACTAGGTTTGAGGACATTTTGAAACATCCTCTCAGTCCTACCGTTATCACTCACCCTTCATTCAACCTGCAGGGGTCTAGGGCTTATGGGAAATGGTGTTCTTTTGAGGGAGATTATTATACATATGGCATGAACCGCACAACGTATTTTTTTTTTTTTTTATTGGAACAGAAGATCTCATTTGGCTTCAACTTTCTGTAAGATTTAAATGTAAACTTTGGCCAAGCAGACAGCCCCTCCTTCCATCTGCATTAACTACGGTCATATCACATGACCCAAAAACATTTGGAGCATGACAGTATTATAGAGCCAATCTTGGTTGAATTGTTAAACACATTTCATACCTGAAGCAGAACATTATACCGCAGCAGTCGCCGTGGGTAACAAGAACGACAATTAAATGTGGGCGCACTCTTGTTTCTGCATGTGTGGGACTGGCCAAGTCATTTTTATTATTGGGAAAATCTACTAAAAAGGGCCGTAGCTTTGTCAGCTCAATTGTTTTGTCTCTTGATCTTTGATGACCTCTTATTGAAATGAGATGGAAAACTCTACAATGTTCAGCTCAAGGAGGCAGGAAGTTTCATTTAGGTGTTCATTAACAGTCGCAACACATAACGCATAATTATACAAGTGTATTGCTTCAACACAGAAACGGGTACGATAGCTTTGAAAAAAAAAAAAAAAGGCAAAGTAGAAGCATAGACGCATATTTATGGAGGTCATGACGGCGGCGTGAGCTCGACTTTGACCTTTTGGCTCTGGAGAAAACAACATGAACGTGTGCTGAACGGAGTCCCACTTAGATCAGCGTTGCTTCAGTGGCGAGAACTAATTACACATCTGATGCATCGAGGGTCAAAGTCTTTATGCAATCAAACAGAATGCAGTGAGAAAGCCCGCGCCACCCTCACACATGATTATACAGTACAGGATGCATTTATTTGTGTGATAATTACTGGGTGGTACCGCCGGGTGAGGGGCAGTCACAGGAATTATTCACAGTTAAGCAGGAACAAAAGCAGGAACTTCTGGATGAGTCCAGAGTTCAGTTGTTTGCCGATTGAAGCAACAGATGATGTCCTGCACTGGGGATTCTTACCAACCCCAATAGTCACCATTGATTTGTCTGTTAACCATAATTACTTAATCCAGTGGGTCTAAGAGCCTAAACTTAACCAAAGATTAACCATTAAGGTATTTTTGAACAGCCACATGTACGTGAACAGCTGTATGCAAACGCTTAAAAGGAAAATGCCTGTTTTGCAGCTCTCAGCGTAAATACATAGAAAATACAAAGAAACAAAAAGGAAAAGAAAGATAAAAAGTAGAACAGATAAGCAACAGAGATCACGTTCTTGGTAAATAAAAGGAGGTGATAGAGGAGAAAAAGCTCACATCCGTTGATGATTTATCAGATGTGAATCAGATGTGGTTTGTAGGTTTACGTAAGAGACACAAAGTAGTGAAGGAACAAAACCAACATGGATGTGAATGTAGTACAGATGGTTCGCTTACTTTTTATTAATTTAGTCAATGTAACCTTTATTGCCTGGGATAATAAAGGTTAACTCGGCAGAGTTCCTGTGCATCCCTACTGAATATATAGATAGGAGACGGTGCAGCGCTCACCTGGGTTTCACTGTAGGCCCCATCTTCAAAGTCAAAACGTTGTTTACCTGCACTGAGCTCAGCTTATTATTATGTAAGCAGGTCAGTCCTCGTTTGTGGAGAATAAAAAGAAGACAAAATGGTTTACAGTTGTATCTTGAAGTCATATTTGGCAGACGGATCTGGTCTTTCAGCATCCGAGTGAAGCTTGAACTGAAGCTACAGTACAGCAGGCTTGTGTTATGGAATTGAACTGCGATTCTTTACGCTTTCCGGAAAAGGAATGAAAGGAGGGTTCCAAAAACCTGATTCCAGCATATTCTTCCATGCTGACTGAGAAGAGGGGGAGAGAGGGGAAACAGAGCACTGCAGATTGTGCAAATGAAGTTGATGCTCATCGACTGGTCAGAAATGTGCTCGATGCTCAGTGTCCCGAGGACGTTTTAAACTAGATTGTGAAGCCGTGTTTAAAGTGTTGGGATTAAACGTCGGCTGTAATGTCGGGTTTTATGATGCCATTAAAAACAGCCCCTTTTCACGGGGTTTGGTTACTAATTTGCTCTGGATAAAATTAGAAGAAGCGCTCAGTCACATGATCATCCATTATTCAGTTTATATACCTTTTAATGGTGGGTGTATTTCGCTGCACAGACCAATGCAAGCTGCCTGTGAAAAGGATCAAGAGTAAAAGAATGTGTCTACTGACGGATCCCGCCTGTCCTGGGAAGTCGGAATTTTAAGCAGCACAGCAATTGAGGACACAGTTATGGGAGGGATTAAACTATTCCTGAGGTCAGTGTCATTAAAGAGCCAACGCTGAAAAGCTAATCAACCCCACCATTAGTCCTTAACTATGCCCAATTAAACGCCTAATAACCACGTACGACTCAGCTCGCATTTACAATAGAATTAAATTACAGCTCTGAACGGTGGTACTTCTAAATCAGAGCGTCCTAATTCTGTTTCCTTTTGTGGCTATTGTTGGGTTCACAGCAAAGGCCTCCATCAAATTCACTGAAGCTTACTTTTTAAGGTTTAACGGCAGAAACTGCATCTTGTTGTGATTTGTTTTCATTCATTTGGAAACACATTAGACCTCTTGTGAGGCAAGTTAATAGGTATCATATCTATACATGTTCGTTAGTTCTCATCTTATTAGTAATTGCATGTTGGTACAAACACAGCCCCCACAGTATAGACCAGTTAGTTTAGCTCTCAACAAAAGTATTAACAGAATTTCACATTACTTACTTATAAGTAAGTACAAGTACAAGTACAAGTAAGTATAACCACATAAGTTAATCATTCTTACAGTGAGCGTCCCCTTTTTGCTACATTTGGATAAACCTGTGGCTGATGACGGGGTGTCTGTGTGTGTGTGTGTGTGTGTGTGTGTTGGCGTCTCCCCCTAAATTGCCTGGCTTTTTTATTTTTGAACACTTTCTATTCAGCATTTCATCAGAAAATGAACCTAATCTGGTTGATAAAAACCCCAGTTTGCTAACGTTTGCTGGCTCCGCATGACACACGCAGTTCTTTTTCCTTTTTTTTTCCGAGAGGTGAAACTAATCGATTAAGGCGATCAAATTAACAGTAACATACATCCCACTCAATTCCCTGTATTGCTGAGACGGGCTAGAACATTTTCATAATTGCACAGGACCGCCTGCTGTTGTCTAAGACGTGCCCTCTAGATAATGCAGAAGGATTACACTAATGCAGTTAGAACCTACAGGGTTTTCATCAAACCCGACACACACACACACACACACACACACACACACATCTGCAGAAGGGAGAAAAATTTCCAACTCCGACTCAAGAGGTTCAAACCACAATCAATACTGTGACCTATAATCAGAGGAACGACACCCTAAAAGAAACCACTCGGTTCAAAGGTAGAAGACTATACTTTTGGAACATGAACTCGTCTCCCGAGATGATGGCAAACCCTGAGGGGGGTGTGTGGCTGCGGTGAATATTTGGTGTAGCTCGAGAATTTACTGTATGCAAAATCCAAATATTCACTGCGAGCAACCCGAAACACATTTCAGCTGCATTCCAACTAATGGTATCTATTCCCCTTTAGAAGCCAATATGCAAATAGCCGGGGCGCTATAGACGCCGCTCATCGTGAGAGACGCAGAATCTGGATCTGTGAATTTTGTGTCTCCTTTCACCGTGGCTTTGCAACGAGTTTATAGGTTGGCGCGGCAACAGAAAAGCACAAGGATGACAAGACACCTCAAAGTGCTAATCAAAATCAGTCCTGTTTTTTTTCGTTAGCGCTGCCGAGTAGGGGCCTGGTGTGCGAAATGATGCAGCACACAGCAGCACTGGCCCTCCTCAGAGGACCAGGACAACTTTTGCAACATGTCAACCTCCATTTCGCTCCCATTATTAACACTACAGCGGCGTTCGCCTGGAGTTCCCTTGCGGCCTCATTTCCTCTCATAGCATTGTGGGAACTGCCCAAGTTCACAATGTACACAACGCTTATTTATCTTTCATCCTCAGGAATTGCTGGAACCCCGGTGGTCTTCAACGTGAACGGAGACGCTCCTGGACGCTATGAAATCTACCAATACCAGATCACAAACAACACCACGGAATACAAGATCATCGGCAACTGGACGGATCAGCTCCACTTAGACGTATGGATGTTTTAAACGTTACAGAAAATGTTTTTGAAAAGATTTATTGTTGGAAAAGTCGAGCATGCAGAGTGCCAGATGTGAGGGCTGTAGTTCATGCTTGATTCCTGCTCCAAAAGAAGAACCAGGCATCCAATGCTTGGTTGTTACAGGTAGAGCTTCATCTATTCACTTACTCGTCACTTATCACTGCTACCACAGATAATGATGAATGCAGCAAGCTTACGCCGGCTTTTATAGGGCAACGGTCAGCGGAATACCATTAATAATAAATGCACTTCTTCCTGGTTGTCATTCAAATTCATATGCATGGAGGCAAACAAATGCTTTGGGTCAACACAGAGCGTTCTCCCACTCCGCTAAAAGTAGGTCTCCAATGAAGTAAAAAGCCTTTTTGTTGTTGTTTTGGCTTTAACCTTATTTTGACATTTGCCACCATTACATGGTTACATTAATACACTAGTTCCTTGTTTGCTGTAGAAACACATGCATGAATCACAAAACTGTCATTTTACATGTGCTTAGTGTCCAAATTAAATTTGTTTTAAATTCCAAACTTTTTGAGGTACAAAGTGTACTCATCCTATTGTTGTTATGCCTCATTTAAGCACGAGCCCCTGGGCCTTTGTTTCTGTTGATGCACAAACTGTAGTTATGGTTTAACATCACTGCGGACATCAAGGGCCTGAGTTTCTGCTGCATATTGATCACCTTCACCTGCACAGCAACATCACCCACATGGCAACATCACGTGCGTGGCAGAGATGCCCAAGGAAGATCAAAAATGACGTATTGACATATCTTTTGAGACACAAATCCTCTAAATCATCCAGATGTTTCCGTGAATAATTGAATATTCCAAATCCCTTTCTTCATACTGGAGCAACCTGCTTCATAATAAAATATAAATGTCAGTGAAACAGCACAGGCACACAATGCTTGGTGCAATGAGACTGCAGTACCGACCATACTCTACTGACCTTGGGTCCTCCAGTCAGTGCAACATTCCTTGTGGAAGTTATTCAGTTGTAAAGTTCAACACACACATAGTGTGTGTGTGTGTGTGTATGTGTGTGTGTGTGTGTGTACTAATCCAACAAAGTGTTAATTGAAACGTGTCATGCATTATGCATTATGTAGTAGTGAAACACGATTGTGAGCCGGTCAAAAAGAGATAACACTGACTTACTTACTTAATTACATGGTATTCATGCACCTTGTTCGCGTTCCAGAATTGCGAATACATGAGTTAAAGATTATTGGTACGGTGATGTGGAATAAACGGCTCCCTTCTCTCTACTCTTCCCCTCCAGACCGATGAGATGCAGTGGCCCGGTGCGACGCAGGAAGTGCCCTCCTCCATATGCAGCCAGCCCTGCCGGCCCGGGCAGCGCAAGAAGACGGTGAAGGGGATCCCGTGCTGCTGGCACTGTGAGAACTGCGATGGTTACCAGTACCAGGCGGACACGTACACCTGCAAGATGTGCCGCTTTGATTTGCGGCCGAACGCCAACAACACCGGCTGCGACCCCATCCCCATCGTCAAACTGGAGTGGAGCTCCCCGTGGGCGGTGATCCCGGTGCTCATCGCCGTGCTGGGCATCATGGCCACCCTGTTTGTGGTGGGCAGCTTCGTGCGCTACAACGACACGCCCATCGTGAAGGCGTCGGGACGAGAGCTGAGCTACGTGCTGCTGACGGGCATCTTTCTGTGCTACGCCACGACGTTCCTCATGATCTCCACCCCCGACGTGGTGATCTGCTCCCTGCGGAGGATTTTCCTGGGCCTCGGCATGAGTATAAGCTACGCAGCGCTGCTCACCAAGACGAATCGCATCTACAGGATTTTTGAGCAGGGCAAGATGTCGGTCAGCGCCCCTCGGTTCATCTCCCCGGCCTCCCAGTTGGTCATCACGTTCAGCCTGATATCGGTGCAGCTCCTTGGCGTGTGCATCTGGTTCGGCGTGGACCCGTCGCAAGCCATCATCGACTACGAGGACCAGCGCACGGCCAACCCCAAAATGGCCCGTGGCGTTCTGAAGTGCGACATATCGGACCTCTCCCTCATCTGCCTCCTGGGTTTCAGCATGCTGCTGATGGTCACCTGCACCGTTTACGCCATCAAGACCAGGGGGGTCCCCGAGACGTTCAACGAGGCAAAGCCCATCGGCTTCACCATGTACACCACTTGCATTGTGTGGCTCGCATTCATCCCAATCTTCTTCGGGACCTCGCAATCGGCAGAAAAGGTGATTATTTGGAATGTGGTGGAGGTTTGGCCTCATTTTACAAACGACATCTATTGAATTCGTACAGACGCCAGTGCGGTCACTTATCTTTCATCAATTGGAACACGCCGCCAGCAGGTCAATTTAATCCACTTGTGCGCGTTGGTCGTCGGTTTTTCCCATTTAGAGTTCTTTTATATTTCCAATGTGCCTCATTGAGAGCAAAATGGCCACTCAAATTAGGTTTGCGGTCCAGCGTCGGCCTGAGGGGCTTTGTGCGCCGTCGTGGGGATTACAAGTTTTTTAGAGCCGCCTCGAGGATAATTCATTCACCTCAGGTTTGCTCGGATGCGTTTTCTTTGATTGCAGTTGTGTGCGCGTTGGGAGTCAGCTTTGCCAGGTGGGAATACCGAGGAGTCACTGAGTCACAGAGACGTGACACCGGTTTGGGAAGTGGCATTGAGAAAGGAGCCGGAGGAAAAGTCAAACTGAGGCCTGCGAGTGGGAATTCTACGGGTTGGCCCTGCATAATAAACTTAAAATAGAATCGTTCATGCTGCGGACGAGTTAAAAGAGTTTGTCAGAAGGCAACAAAGTAAAAAAGAGAAAAGGTGCACGTGGACATTTTGATCTGGTAAAGACATTCTTCTCAGTTTGAAGGAGAACATTAAAAATTAGACTACAAAACATCAAGGTCTTACAAATGATTGTTTTGTACTAAATGTACAGCAGCCCAACAACAACCTTTGATAAAACCAACGCTAATTATAATTGGAAAGTGTCATTAAGAACCGTCACTTACTTGCAGTATCAGCCTGCCAAGTAACAAGAAGAAAATGTAATCACAGAGGATGATACAAGATGGGAGTTGTGTTTTTAAGTTTCCTCTTCACTCGGTGAATATGGTGAAATATTGAACGCGACCCAGCAACTCAAAACTCAGCATTAACGAAGACACATAATTTATTTGGAATGAGCTTGTGGCAGAATCCATTAGACCCTCTGAGCCTGCTGTGTTGTCTGTAGATGTGGCAGAGGCCCTTCAGCATCAACAGGCTGTGAGGCACACAGTTTTCCCCACATCGCAGCCAACAAAAGCTAATCAACAAAAAAAAAAGGCAGCAGAACACAAAAAAACGCTCGGCCTCACGCGTAGCTCCACCGTTGAAGAACAGGTGGACAAACTGAGCAGAGAAATCCTGTACTGTCCAACGACTTTGACGTCCAGTCCAATGGGCGCTAAAACAAATCAAAGACTCGTCACAGAGGAGGACATTCTTATTAACCTGCAGAGCAGCGTGAGACAGTACAATCGGTAAAAGAACACTAACACTCAAACGGTTACAAGAAATACCTCAGGATCATACAAGGACCTGCAAACTTTCATTAGATGGCATGTAGCCTATTTATAATTTTGTACGGCATTCTTAAAACACAACTCACGACTAATAACACACAACCTTGCAATAAAACGGGTTTGCCTTTATTTGTTTATATTGAGAAAACTAAAGTCCAAATATTTGGAATTGTGTTCCGTTTGCGTGTTTCCGTGGTGACATTTGGGGACAGCTATCAGGACAAGGGATTTGATGCTTGGTGACGTAAAAGGAGCAATCCTGCGTCGGAGAAGCTTCATAATGGCTGAGCCCTGTGAGGGTTCCGTCCCCCCCGCTGCACCGATGGAGCGGATTGGCAATCATACCGGCGTGTCGGAGAAAATTTATGTCACCAGGGCCGATGGAAGTGGACAGGGGTCTCGGCTCTCCTCACAGAGTGACTCCACTCTGCTCTCCAGAGGGGCAGCAATATTGTTCCGAACCCACCACAGGCCACGTGTAATCTTCTCAGGAGATTACAACCACCCCCCCACACACCTAGAACGCACCCTCCCTAGGAGGACTGCTAGCACTGCAGTATGATGGAAGAAAATGCCCAATGCATCACTTCCATTTAGCACGGACAGCTTTCTTTTCGCAACTGACATGGCTTTATGGAACCTCATTAAATTCACATATATGTATCATCATCAGTGGGCAACAAATCATGCTACTTATTCTATATTGTACATCTTTTGCTTTCCTCCTAAACCTGAGTGTCCTTATAAGGTGAAGAAAACAAACTAATGACTACCTAACAGACACTCCAGATGGATGTGCGGTTTGATAAAAATAAACAAATAATGGCCAGCATCTTGAAATGTGAGGATAAATGTTGTACAAGCTCATACACAAACACATTAAGTCATGACCCCACACTGGTGACGCGCTGGTGGTTGGACCCCCTGCGGGCTTTTCTCATGCCAAAAGACTCCGTCATTTGTGATGTGTGCAAATGCAATGTCAGACCGAACCTCAGGCACATCTCTCTGAAGGATGTCTGCCAGCTGCGTTCACACTGTACACTCCTCGCCTCGTGTTCATCAACTTCACAGGACGCCCCACCATCGTATCACGGGGGTGTGGGGGCCAGTCAACGACTGAGCGAGACAATGAAGGGATTACGTTGAGGATTTTTGTACCGTTCGCTTTTAATCGAGAAGTGAATGTGTCAATATCAAATCTGCTGACTCGTCACTTTACCAACGTCAACACGCCAGAGACGGGCCTGTGTCTGAGCTCCAGGCTGATTATCATATCATATGTAGGATGTTGCTCCTTGCCGGTTGCCTGCAGCCTTGGATCTTCTACCCAGCTGAGAGCTGCAGCTGTGACTGGCTTCAGAAAACACACAATTCTTAACGCTGTTGTGTAAAATCATCTATACGCAGACTGCTCAGACACCTATCGGGAGGGCACTTCTATTAGTTATGTATCATAAATAAGCAAACACGTCAATGAAAGCAGGGTGATGAACCCAGCGTCTGAAATAAAGAAATATGAATCAAAGGCCCTCTGATTCTCCTCCATGCAAAGCTGTGATTTACATGAAAATGTTACCACCTACTATTCATATATTACTTGTGTGAGTCGGTGATTGTCCTTATGGCAATATTAAAGTATCCTGAAAGCAATACATCCCTGGCCATCACACGGCCCACAAACCATTATTCTTCCTGCAGCTTTATTAGAAAATTGTCTCTCCGAATAAAAGATGTGAATTAGATTTTCCTTGATGGACTTATTCGAGCCGCGGCGGCCCTCCAGAGAGACTCAACTCAATATTCTGGCACCAGTCGCCGGGGCCTCAGCGAATGAATGTGTCTGCTTGTGTCTCTTCCATGATTACAGATGTACATCCAGACCACGACCCTGACCATCTCCGTGAGCCTCAGCGCGTCGGTCTCCCTGGGAATGCTCTACATGCCCAAGGTGTACGTGGTTCTGTTCCACCCGGAGCAGAACGTTCCAAAGCGAAAGCGCAGCCTGAAGGCGGTGGTCACCGCGGCCACCATGTCCAACAAGTTCAACCCAAAAGGCGGCCTGAGGCCCAACGGGGAGGCCAAGTCTGAACTGTGTGAAAGCCTCGAAACGCAAGGTTGGTATGGCGCCTGAGGGGGCGAAAGGAGGAACAAAGAAATAAATGTCATCAAGGAGCGGGAGCAGATTTTATGCTGACTCACGGAAAAAGTAGTAAAAGAGTGACTTGAAAATAACTTCTTATAAGTGATGCAAGTGTTTAGCAGTTCTTTACTTTAGCAGTTCAGGAGATGAGCATTTCTTATGAGCATGCAAGAGAGGAGCGTCGCCATGTAAATGTGATTGGTATTATACATCATACTTTCTGGTGTAATCGTGTGCATAGTAGGGCTGACCTCGACCAAAGCTCGTAGACCAACACTGAAAACATGAATTTGTCAATTAGTTTTTCAATTTAGTATCTCTGTTTTCCAGTGATGAGCTCATAGGTCTCCTGTAAATAAGACATGAGGAAAATGAATGATCGCCCAAACAATTCTGAGCAAACTAAGAGCAAAACGACCAGTTGACTTATCGACTAAGCCCCATGGCCGCCCACGGTATATGACGAAGGAAGTGACTTTACTGTTCCACCCGGGTAAATCCATGTATTTGGATCTGCAGCTGCATAACCTAGTACCATTCTCCGAAACTCATACCACACTGGATTTTTGAATCAGGAGGTGCAACAGTGTGCTCACACGATTCTGATCTTTCAAACGGAACTAAGGGGACGAGTCGCTCAGTTTTGGGGGGAAAAAGGCCATTTCAATCACCAGGATACGCTGGTGTGAGCCTGCGGTCCCTGTGTGGGGGGCATTGTTACATCCAATCAAGCAACAGCACATGCTCTGATTACTGAAGTCCTGATTCTACACTCCATCAGGCTGAACAGTGTAGAAGGAAGTGTAATAGACAAAAGGCCTGAGCCCACACTTGAATGAATGCCTTTTTTTTCCCAACCTCAGAATAGAGTCGTTATGCCTCATCCGATTATAGAGCCCATTTAAAGGTGCGGATCTCGCCCTCTGATATGAACTGTGAATCTAACAACTGCTCTTTTTGCTTATGCGTCAGACTGTTTTGAGGGAGGGGAGCCTTGTGGGGGACTTTAGCCTCTCAGGTAACCTGATCAGACAATGACTTTGCCCTTTTCCTTTTCTTATTTTATCTGTGACCACTTTGTTCCGTGTTACTTTCTGCTAATGTTCAGCACAACACCCCTGCCTGCCTATTCTACGCACAAAGTATCTAAAACCCAGCATCATGAATGTCACGAGGCCGTAATCACACCCCAGCAAATGCACCCTTAACCAACACACATTAACCTGGGGAGGCAATATTGGCTGACCCCGGTTCTGTGAAATGGCAAATCAGCGAGGTGAGGTCTGTTAATGTGGGCAGATGACACCACTCCGTCTGAGTGAAGGAGACAAGCGATAGCCATGTGTCGCCAGAAATTTGTCCCCCCCCCCCCTGTTGATAAAAGAAGGAATTTGCGGTAACGGGAAAACAACAATACGCGGCGACGGGAAAAGACTGATGGGTCTGCCAGCTCCAATTCTTTCTGGGCCATCTATTCTTTATCTTGGCCTTGCAGCACATAAATATTCAAATAAGGTCCATTTATCACTGCTTCTCTTGGAAGAGATGCTTTGGGTGAAATGGCGGGAGAGTACCCCCCCCATACTCGCCCCTCCTCCATTCACCCAACGTTGCACGGGCAAATATAGGTAAACATTTACCATCACGTCTCTCGTCTGCAGCACTTTTTGGCCCGACTCGGGCTCTGATTGGATCCATCCCCTCTGACATATTCAATCAGCCTGAGCTTCTGTGGACAGATTGGCGGATTGGCACTGTGATTACCACCACGCCGAGCATGCTCGCTGACGACAGTCTTATTCAAATGAATGAAGAAATGGCACAGCAGTGGAAAGGCACACACACACACACAAAGTGACGGTGTTGCTACGTTCACTGTGTTCTGCCCTCTGGTCATCGGTCTTATGCGTTTTCACAGCTGATCAGATTCTGTAAAACAGGAATGTTAAAGACCAATGAGCACCGCTGTCAAACATGATGAAAAGGCTCACGTCAGGTCCCATATTGTCCAATAGGCTTTAGGGTTCTAAACGTTACCGTCATTCACGGACTGCTGCATGCCTTGCTTGGTGCACAAAGACTCCTTGGGTATTTGCATGAGTTAAATGATGCATTTTTGGGCCAACTACGTCTGTAGCTGTGAGGATACATTATAAAAGTGGGTTCCCTAATTTCATTAACTGTAGCAGCTGACAATGAGATGAGCACGTGAGTCGTACTCCATCTGCATCACGGTCTCAACAAACACCTCACGTGACATGACTGCAATGATAGCTTGTCCAATAACCGATAGTTCAATTTCAACCAAGCATCTATTTTTGGGCTAAAACATTGGATTGCTTTATTTTTCATTAACAAGTAACTATTCTGATTACTCATTCATCGTTTCAGGCCTTTTTGCCCCAAAACAAATCCTAAATATTCAAGATTCAGGCTTCTTAAATGGGAAGATTTATTTGAACTATTATTTTGTATGGTTGTAAGAGTTTGCTCTAAATCAGTCCAGTTGGAACACAATTCTCTTTTCCAGTTTTGTTTCAATGCATCACCGCTGTAAACGCAGCCTTCCCATTAGAAATTCCCTGCTATTACAATCTGTTCCACTCATTTGAGGAAGCGATCCGTGAATAGAGCGTTCCATCAATCTGGACGCCAACACTGACAGTTTACCGCCGCACGGCTTTGTGAACGTCACCCACTGTGTTTTTAACCCTCTCCTCCCTCCTCCGCTTTCAGGGCTGGCTTCCAAGCAGACATACATAAGCTACAGTAACCACGCCACCTAAGCCAGGGACCAACAGAGGAAGCCGAGCCGGGTCGAGTCTGAGGAGTAATCACCTGATTCTGGGGAATGCTGCGGGAAAGGCTGGAGGACTTGATTGCTACAGAAGGACTGAGAGGGGGAGGGAGTGTTGGGGGGGGTTGTTGGAAAGAAAAGAATTTGTCAATCAGAATGGAGGTCATATTTTTCTAGAGAATCAGGTAAAGGCTTGAATGGAAAGTTCATGACAAATGTGTAGTAGTTGCAGGAGGGGGATGGAAAAATAGGTTATTTTCCCTCCCCCCCCTTAAGGGCGAAGGTGTGAGCGCTGAGAAGTGACGTCTCCAGATGCAGGCTGAGTGAACCGTTTTCCTTCTGAAGTGTAAAACACAGAGTTTCAGTTCTGATCTGAGGCAGAATCTTTGTGTCTCATTTCTATATATAAAAAATAGAAGGGGGGGGGGGGGGGGGGTTCTAGCTCAAGTCCAATGCAGTCCAGAACATGAAACGGTATAAATAAAGTAATTATTATTTTTGGTTACTGATATTGTTGGGCATGGATGCTGCAGTTCTCTAACTGTACATGCCTTACTACAGCACATCCAGCATCCCTCCATGAACCAACCAGATGTGAAACACCTGGAAAATAAAAGCAGTGGGTCATCCAATTGGTTTGTTTGTTTGTATTTTTGGGATAAATGTTTCAAGAAAATGATGATGATGCCATCATCTTGGCAAACCTAATGTACAGTCCCAGAGCATGCTTGTGGGAGCATCACGTGTACTGTGCTGTGTTGTCAACGTCTTTTGGAATGCAACATTCGTCATGGTCGCCACTCACGGTGGAGGCCGTTAGCCGCCGGGTTAGCCTCTGCTGGCCAAAGAGTCACTTCAAAAAGACAAGCAGGAGGCGGATGGAAAGGCACACTGCCGTAGGATACCTTCGTGGTTTACTCCGCGCTCCTTTTAAAGTCCACCCGGACATGAAGACGTGTTGATGCATACTTCAAACATCCCACGTTCACTGGCCTTTATTCATCATGCGCTTCTCGAAGCCTTTGCCAATTCAAGCAGTTGAAAGATTGTGAGGATTTGTATTTCATATTTGTTCAACTTTTTGTAGACGTCTCGACATATAAACACATTTGTATTAAGCATTCCCGCCAATAAATTACAGAAACTCATATTTCCGTGTTATCCTGTTTTAACTATATTGGTGTTTTTCAATGTTTCAAGGTATACGGTATAAATTGTTTTACAGCGTTCGAGCTAGAATAACTATATTATGTCACTTAAAGAAAAAAAAACCACACACATCAGTGTGGTGTCGTTCCAAATATATACAGTACAGTACGATGGGTTGCCTAGGCCAGTATTACATGGGGACCTCTTACGATCACTGATAGATGCAAAGGATTGTATTCCCTTTCTGGGTCATGAATTTCAGGCCCACAGAGGAAATTGCTAATGAGAGATTTAATGGTATTTTGAGGACACAATTAGGCTCATGCATTTACTCAGCATGAAGACCACGCAGACCTTTGAAATGTTCAGAGATCATTAGGTGGATGAAGATTGACCTTCTTACTTTTCACCTTTTGACCATTTTGGGGGTGACACTAGCCCACTTAAATTATCCCCCACAATCCTAAGGAGTCATATTTTGCTGAATGTCAAATTAAAAACATGAAAAGCCGGCAATGAGTGACAGGGTGGCTGATACAGCTCTATGCAGTTTATAGATTGATTCCGTCTTTAAATGACTTTCAAATAAAAATAATTCTGTCCGACACGCATAATATTGAGAAGCTCTCGTTGGAGGGAAAGTGGGGAGGTACAGCTGCTTGGTTGTGGGTCTGGTTTCCATTCTTCACGGTGACCTTTGTGTAGCGTCCGGTACCTTTCCTTTTTTGTTGAAACAGGAGCGGACTCAATGTACTATTCATACAAATTCCATTACTGTCCCAGGTCTGACGTATTTGTCATTAAAAGTGACTCTTTCATTAAATGTTATCCTCAGCAATGCAAAAATATGTATGTTGCATGTCAAAGCTCATAAACAAGTCATGTGAACAATTTGAGAGAAAAGGTGTAATTTCCAGAAGGAAAACTACTGCAGAAAATTCTAAATAACTGATACCTTGGTTTTAATCAATGATTCTCTCAGCTTCAACTAAAGTCTACGGTGTTGCCGCAAATGTTGTTTTCTCATGAAAAACGTAAAAAAGTATTGTTTGTGGGATTGTTTGTGTTTGTGAATATGATCATTTTCTGCTTTTTTGCCACAAACCCCCCTACCTCCCCTTTATTTTTCTAAAACACTTTGTCTGTGTTACAAAAATAGAATATGTAAGTGCTGACTGAAATTAAGTGACAAGTTAATGTACGTTATTAAAATGGATCGATCCTGTCTGCTTTATGTACTGAATTATAAAAAAAAAGAAAGATAAAAAAAGAAATACAGTGCCTGGATATTTATGAATTATCTATAGAAAAAAATTACAATGTGTAAAGCATGTTCATTTTTATACAAGATATTTCTAATAAAAGACTGTTTTGCTAATAAAGCGTGGCCGCATGTTCTTACTAAGCTTCTTTCATTAAATGTTGAATAGAAAACTGATACTTAAACCCTTATAAATACTGTATTCCCCATGTTGACCCCACGAGGAAGATGGTTTATAGGCATAAACGAATGCTCCCATTCACTTCCACATATTGAGACACACAGGTTATTATCTAAACACTACTATGGGATCAGCGTTCGGTATCAGCCGCCAGGGTTTCCCATTTTGTCATTTTTACGGCTGAATCGTACAGCCGGGTGATTCGCCAGAAGGAGAAGCTGTCAGGCAGCTGAAGAGAAAATGGATTTCAACACAGCAGTTAAAAATACAAAAATCGGAAAGTAATATGGGGAAGATCTCAAGGCCACTATTGAGCGTGTCATTACATTGACAGAGGCAAATGTCAAACATGAAAACAAGTCCGATGTGGAGTTTCCACCTAGTAATCAGCGGAGGCGAGACCTTAACCTCGGCTTCACGGTGGATCGATATGGTCAGCAGTACCGGCAGCATAAGCCCGGAACAAATTGAGAAAATATCATAGCATCTGTAAAAGCTGACACATTTCTGAGCGACTTTGAATAGAAATCTGGTAAAACTATCTTTACGTGCATTTACTGCCGGGTTGAAATTGCTACCTAGATAATGAAGGATACGATGCTGTCTCCTCAGTGGCTCTCCTGCCCTGCACAATTAGCAAACACAGCAGTATGTGCAGTCTGTCCTCCACTGTGATCTATACGAGACTTCTCATGAAGGTGAAGCACATTATTCAAGTTCTAATAAAGATTCTTCTTCCTAGACGGCTACAGAACAGTTGTCAGCATCATGGAACAACAGGTCTGTGAGAGGAAAAGTATTTGTTGTTTTGAGTCCTCCACACTAATATGCCCTCAAGATGAATGAACAAAACAACGGTGTAAGAAGGGGGTCCTTCATCTGCGGATGGTTGGTTTCTGTTTATGAATTGTGTATATTGCAGTGTAAATTGAGATCAGAGAAAAATAATAAAGGAGCAAAAAAAGTAATAAATAAAGGCCTCATCATTATGTGGAGTACTTCATGTATTACTGACAAGCTCTCAGCCAAAGGTATTGATCGGGTGGAGGCTGTGACAACATGGCGGCTGCTGACTCGCACGGCAGACAGGTGCCCCTTGTTGTTTTCGTACGCTGCAGCTGGCGGGAAATGAGGATTCCAACTTGTTTGTCAGGTTCCCCTTGAACACTTCCTTTCCGAATCAGAACCGTTTAATTGGGCCATGTTAACACGTTGGCACGTTGTCGCATGCTCTCGTGGCTCGTCTCGTGGCACGTTGAGAGACTCTGAATAGGACCTTTCTTTTCTTATTTTTATGCCTAGATCCTCAGCCCTGGATGACCTACTCTCCGTATCATCTCCTAAAAATTACCAAGAGAAGAGAACATCTATTGAATGTTTCCCCATTAGATGTAATATCTCCATGTCAACATTCCCATTGTGCAAATGGAGAAGTACTGTTCCCTGGATCCTTTAGGGAATATACGCTGAAAATAAAAACGTTTTCGCCCCATTTGAAATATTACTTTAATATTTCCACTTGGCTGCTCTAACTAGCAAGTGGGTACTTCATTTGTTCCCCTGGAGAAAAGCATTCAAATGTGGCGGAGGTCGTCTGTCTTTCTGGGTGTGGTGGAGATGCAGCCATGGCACTAACCCTGCTGGGGAGTGTGGATTCAGTTGGACCCTCCCAGCGTTGTGGTGCTACACAATGTGCTGAACAACAAGTCAACAAATACTAGTTGCGTGTCATGTATCTGATCAGCGTGCACGTGTCTCACTGTGCTGCCAGCATCAAGATGAAATGATAAAAGGGGTCAGCTGGAAGTACCTGTTTGCTATGTAAGGTTGTGTTTTCTAAATATATAGATGCATCATATGTGTATTTGAAGAATGTATATCAATTGATTATGTAATTACAAATTAAGAAATGAACTACTCTTTAATATAGTCATTTTCATTTGTTGCATTGCATTGAACATTTTAAGATGCCTCCATCACATTGAACCTATTCTACCCATATGTCCAGGAAGGACAAATAAACCTGAGATAAATACTGGGGGGATTTTCTGGGTAGCTCAATAAATCACAAAGACAACCTTTTCACCCTGGGTGCCCACACTTTTCCGAAATGTAGCACTTAGCTTTAGCAAGATTTTAGATAATCCAGCTCCAGCTTCTTCTGATGGGAAGTGTGTTCTTACTCCAGTAAGGACAACAATTATCTTCAGGGAGTGTTATCTTTAATGCTCTTAAAACAAATACATGTGTCGGATTTGACGCACAGGACGACCTGCACCGAAGCGGAGTTAACAAAAAGAGAAAGTTTTACAACCTGTTATACCTGTCTCCATCCATGCAGAGTTGGTCATGTTGGAACAGTGGATGAGTAGTATTTGGTTTCTTTGGAGTTTGATCAGCCGACCAAGTCAAATCACTGTGGTCTGTGTGGCGTCTGAGTGAGCCGCATTGTGTTTTGTAAATTAATAAATTCTATTTAGTTGTAGAAATTCTTGTTGATTTGGTTCATTTTCTATGGATTTGGATGCGGGTCACATATAATTGAAGAAAGTTGCCATACCCAGGGGGCATTTTTTGATCACTAATGATCGGAGCGGAACTGAGTATTGGACTAATCTCTGGTGGGGACGAGTCCGCCTACAGGTGGGAGTCTGACCATCTGGTGTCGTGGTGCAGCCAGAACAACCTGGAGCTCAACGCTCTAAAGACAGTGGAGATGGTTGTGGATTTCCGGCGGAACAGAGCCCCACCCTCCCCCATCACGCTGTGTGACTCCCCCGTCACTATTGTGGATTCCTTCCGTTTCCTGGGCTCCATCATCACCCAGGACCTCAAGTGGGAGCTGAACATCAGCTCCATCACCAAGAAGGCTCAGCAGAGGTTGTTCTTCCTGAGGCAGCTGAAGAAACTCAACCTGCCAAAGACGATGATGGTCCACTTCTACACGGCCATCATCGAGTCCATCCTCTGCTCCTCCATCACCGTCTGGTACGCTGCAGCCACAGCCAAGGACAAGGGCAGGCTTCAGCGGGTCATCCGCTCTGCAGAGAGGGTGATCGGCTGCAATCTGCCGTCCCTGCAGGACTTGTTCGCTTCCAGGTCTCTGAAGCAAGCTAAAAAGATTGCGGCTGACCCCTCCCACCCCGGACAAAAACTGTTTGTGCCCCTTCCATCTGGCAGGAGGCTGAGGTCCATCAGGACTACGACCTCCCGCCACACGAACAGTTTCTTCCCGTCGGCAGTCGGGCTCATCAACAGAGCCCGGTCCCCCACTGCCTGACTATAACATTCCACCGGTCACTCCCCCTCATACCGCACATGCCACTTTAACTGCAATTCATCACTTTGTCACTTGTCACTTTGTCTCTTGTCTGTTACTTGTTTGTTAGTGCACTTTATGCTTAATATTTTTCTTTTTAACTTTTTAATATTTAAAATGTTTTAACTTTATTCCCTTGTTTTATACTAACCCATAGCCTTAGCCTTATTCTACTAACCCATTGCATTAGCATTTCATTCCACTTTATTTTATTACTTGTGCACTGTTGTCTTGTCTGTCTACTGTCGCGCACTAACCGCCAAGACAAATTCCTTGTATGTTTGACATATTTTGGCTAATAAATGTTTCCTGAGGGGCGGCACGGTGGCGTGGTGGTTAGCACTGTCGCCTCACAGCAAGAAGGCCCTGGGTTCGATTCCGCCCAGTGGCCTTTCTGTGTGGAGTCTGCATGTTCTCCCCGTGTCTGCGTGGGTTCTCTCCGGGTTCTCCGGCTTCCTCCCACAGTCCAAAGACATGCTTTGGGGATCAGGTTAATTGGGGACTTTAAATTGCCCGTAGTTGTGTGAATGTGAGTGTGAATGGTTGTGTGTCTCTGTGTTGCCCTGCGATTGGCTGGCGACCAATCCAGGGTGTACCCTGTCTATCGCCCGAAGTTAGCTGGGATGGACTCCAGCCCCCCCGCGACCCTGTGTGCAGGATAAGCGGTCTGACAATGGATGGATGGATGGATGTTTCCTGATTCCTGATTCCTGAGTACTGATTGGGACCTTTCCTCCAGGAGACAAAAGCCAGAGGTCCATAGTGTGCATTTGGAAAGGGGATTAAGATACAACCAAATGTCAAATGCCTCCAGCTTGCCCTCCGCACTGGCAGTGAGGGCACAGTAAACCTCATCATGAAGCCGACACATAAAGGGCCCTGGTGGTGGTGTCTTCGTGCACAGCTAGATTACACACGTTTGAAAAGGTCATCGATGGCCCAAAGTGAGCTGAAAGTATTTTCAGATCTCCGCAGCTGACGGCTATAGACTCATCCAGCTAGGTTCTTAGGAAATAAAAAAGTATTTTGTGAAATATATTACAGCTGTAAAAGTGTTAATGTGTTTTTAAGGATTGCCGTGTGTAAAACGCTTATTGTCAGAAAGGTTCATCTATTAAATTAGCATTGCGGTTTATGCACTTGGTGTTTTTTGTTTTTGTGTTGTGAAGTACCAGACATACATTAGTTTAGGGCTGTGCAGTATGGCCAAAAATCCATATCACAGCATTTAGAAAGATTCTGACGGTATCCCAGTATACAACGGTATTGCTTTTTCAACTTAATTTATTGACCCCGAAAAGGACCGCCGGCTACCCGATGTTCGCCGCTCACTGGCCAGCGAGTTAGCATGTTAGCGTGTTACCGTGTTGTGTCTGCTATTGTTGCTACCAGAGGTAATACCAGCGGGTCGACGGACTAAAAAAAAAAAACCTCTAGACACACACAGCACAAGTTGTGCATCTCTGGTCTCTCGTTGGTCCCTCCTGTAATCACTCTTTTCAGTGTTTTCATAGCAAGAAAGTTACTTGCTGTACCCAGCATGCAGTTCGGCGGGGTCATTTTTATAAATGTACAATTATTAGTGTTACGAATTATTTGTGTCACAAGCTGTTGTGTCGTGGGTTTTTCATTGTCGTTATAAAGTTACAACCATGACTCAATCTCAGCACACGTAAGACAGGTAGCTCCTCCCGATGACGTGTAAAAATAATAACATAACATCAGTTGTTATGTTGTAACCAGTATGTACGGTGCATGAGAAATTTCTACCGTACGGAAATCTTATACCGTTTGAACCAGTAAACCGTGGAGCCCTATATTGGTTGAATAAAGTTAGCACACAGTGAGCATACTGCAAAGAGACATATCCATTATACATCAATATCTACCAGCTATATCTGATGAAGAAGTATTGTTTGTGTCATTTAACTATTGTCATGGTAAAACACTGGAATTTCGAGGAAGAGCTGCAAACAGATGTGATGTTAAAGATATTGCAGGTGCATCTGTTCTTGGACAAAGTAGAGAAAACAAAAATATCCCCACCGTGATAATATTTATGAAGATGAGCTATTAGAACAGTTTACGCCTCCTCACCAGGAAGACATGCTTGTTGAAGTTGTTAAACCCCGTCTTTATGAATGTTTAAAAGGCGTGTGCGTCCTCAGATGACTTGCAATATTCTTGCATAACTGATGCACAGCATCTTTTCTGATTGCTCCCAACAAGTTCAGGAGTTTTTAGACATGCGCCTTCAAAGAGTGGCACATAAAAGGTTTCCTCACTGGAATCTGATAAATGAAATTCAAATGAGCACATATCTACTACAATTGAATACATTAAATCACCGGAAAGAAACTTTATGCATGATTGCCTTTTTCCTGGACCTCAAATAATCTTAAACTTCGTGGCAGCATAATGGAACCCTGTTGAGGAAAGATTCCATCAGCGACACTCCCTTAAATGTGTTGTTCAGGTTTGTGAAACCCAAAAACTAACTTGTTTTTTAAGGTTCATAATTAGTTAATTCATCATCAGCAGTGTGTGAAAGTTTTCAAATACAACAATATGAACAGACACAGTAAGACACATATTTATATTCCTCTACTGCGGTAAATCGAACGAAATATCGTACTTCGATACACCTATTTGCAACCTTTTGTAACTTTAAAAACAACAAGCTGATCCTGTAAAATATGAATTATTAGTTTCACATGATGATTTCACTCTGCAGTATTTGAAAGGATCAAAAAGGATTACTATTTGAGTCAACACAACATAATACCTCCTCCTTGTTGTGCAGGATACGAAAATAAACGCAGTATGACCTGCTTGTTACAGAGAATCATGTGCTCATTACCATAGCCCCTCGCACAATAATAACAGCATGCTAACACTGACAGGGTGACTTAATGGACCAGATCACAGGATGAGACCCCTCGTTTATCTCCAAGTACGTATGCCTGTGTGTGAGTGTGTGTATACCAGCTAGTGTGCTCACCAGATGGATGAAAAGCCAGGTGAGAGCCACACTTTCTGTGTTTGCATTCCTCTTCTGTCAGGAGGTGTCAATCAAATGTGTACAAGCCCTGACAGGAATTTAGTAATATCCTCGCTGCTATTTTTAACCAATCTCCACAGCAGTTTGGGCCATCTTTCCGTTTGCACGACATCATCTAACTGGAACACACACTCTAACTACTAATATACTTTATATACAAGTTGTATATACTGATTTACAGGCGAGATATTATCCTCACTTACTTAATATGTAATTGGGGGCTTCAGCTGTGCATGTATACATGAAATAATGCTCAATGATTTATTTTTTATTTACCTGTATTCAACCTCCACCTGAAACGCTCGGTTTAAGCATCTTTTAAAAAAACATAAATCATCACTTGTCCACCATCTAGAATCTGATCAGTGACCAAAAAAGTATTCTAGTAGTATATAACAAATACTCACAGTAAATATCAGGCTAGAATGCTGGAATAACAGAACATGCAAAACAGTAATCAAGGAATTATTTCTAAGCAGGAAGTAACATGTGAAAGAAGGAAGACAACGTTGACCTATTCGTCACTTGATTTCCATACATCCTCATTTACTTAAACCCAAACCACAAACTCTTCCTAAACCTAAATAAGCAGCTGCACTACTTAAACCTGACTGTGTCGTCTTATTGCCTAGGCTGAAAAACTGTATTTAAATCAACAAGGTTTACTGGAGAAGTGTTTAGAACCAGTATTGATGTATGTGATTGTTGGTAAACAAATCAGCATATTGGCCTTTGTATCGGGCGGCACGGTGGTGTGGTGGTTAGCACTGTTGCCTCACAGCAAGAAGGTCCTGGGTTCGACTCCGCCCAGTGGCGCCCACAAGCCTTTCTGTGTGGAGTCTGCATGTTCTCCCCGTGTCTGCGTGGGTTCTCTCCGGGTTCTCCGGCTTCCTCCCACAGTCCAAAGACATGCTCTGGGGATCAGGTTAATTGGGAACTCTAAATTGCCCGTAGGTGTGTGAACGTGAGTGGGAATGGTTGTATGTCTCTGTGTCAGCCCTGTGATTGGCTGGCGACCAATCCAGGATGTACCCAGTCTGAAGTTGGCTGGGATAGACTCCAGCCCTGCGACCCTGTGTGCAGGATAAGTGGTTGGACGATAGATGGACTTTGTATATCTCTGGTCACCTTGTGAGTAATTCCCTCGTTCGCCCCCTATGCGGGTACCAAAATGATGAGCCTGCATCGCCCGCCCACACACATGTCACACACGTGCTGCCGACCGTTTGGAGCTACATACGCAGCAGTGTTTGGTGTGTCCACGGATATGGCTGCTGGACTGACACTGCACCAGCTCATGATTTAGGACCGTCAAGTCACGGTGCCATTTCTCGTCTCCTAGACCCCATATTTGCTGCTCCCTCTGTGCTCCACCCGCCCCACGCTGGGTATTTGCGTGTCGGGTTAGCCGCGCTGCAGAGGGGGCCGGCCCGTATGTCTCCCTGAACCCTCTGAATAATTTAGCCCAACAGCCATTCCTATAAAAACCCCATCTATATTAATGAGCAGCCTCCAACCATTTGGATCAGCAGTCGCCGTCCCTCCATCGTGCTGGAGGTGTCGTAGGAGCCCCGCCCTCACCCGGACAATCTCAGGATAGATAGTGTGGAAAGCTGGTCCGTCCAGATGTCAAATCACACCTTCTCCCATTCACCGACCATCGCTTGTGATGCCACAGACACTCTCCTACACTATTCAATTTCATTGTGAGGCAGTTTTTTTTGCAGTTTGGTTGCATCCGCCCTCGCTCAGCAGCGAACGAGGCCTAATTCCATCACAGACATTACTGAGAAGAAACAACATGTGTGTTGAAAGAAGAAATGAAAGAAATGATGAGTAGGGTTTTAAATCCAACTGTTCATTTTGTAATTTTATTTGCGCCTATTTCAGAACTATTTGTTTGAGTTTCTTTTGGAGAGGATTAAGAGTCATGGTCGAAAGACCTCGTTGTTTTTGGAAATCTGCATAAACCAGTGCTCTCCTTTTGTTGCCCAAAAGCCATGGAGCCCTTAGTGACGAGGAGTATTAAAGTTCTTTCATAGAGAATTTTTCATTTACTGGCATATTGCCTCTTGTTCTATCTGGTTCACACTCAGCTGTTTAATAGATAGGAGGCACATTGAGCTGAGATGTTCTTCCGATGAAACGTTTATCTCGTTAAACATTTTGATTCAGAAAAAGATTCTCAGCCCGCTGGACTATTTGTTCATGGTCCAGCGGCGGGAAGTTAACTGTACTCGGGGATCAATTTACTTTTCATCAGCACTCAGTTTGAATCATTAATGAGTGTTTGGATATCTCCTCTGTTCTCTCCACAGAGCAGGAGTCAGCTGGATTTCATTCAAAGAACTAATATGCATATCCAACACCATCAATCCTGCCACAGAGAGGAATAGCACAAATTCTGAAATCTATGAACACGAGGGCTGTTTTGTTCAAGTAGATACAAAGCCGAGTAATTACTTTGGGAAAGTGGATGATGTTTTTCATCAAGTGATTGGTGACTGGTGCCTGAATTAACTTCCTCCCTCATCTGTCTAATGACATCGGCCCGCTGCCTCGATTTGTCACTTTCCTGTGTATAACTTTAGGTCTGGAGCAAAAAGGCAACAAACATTTAGTTCCATCAATAACAAGTAGAGCAAAGCATTTCTGATTATCCCCCGTTATTCCTAATTCAACATTAAAAGTCTGGGCCTTGACTTCTTTTCAAAGTTTACAAAAATATAAAATAAAAATAGGCTCTTAACATTATTATATTAATTGTATTATTGGATGTGAAGTGCTGCTGACGGTGCACCAGATTTTCTAATGTTTCATAATAAATAAATCGAATCAATGGTGAAGCCATCAGTGGGGGAAATCCCCCATTCCCTCTCTCGCTCGGTCTTCCCCTCTCTTCCTTTTATAAACATCCAATAACATCGTACCATTCCTCAGCGGCCCATCTGCCTCCCCGCCTGGCTATTTGTCTTTATGGTTAGTAATTCACTTACCAAGGGGAGCAGTGTACGACCCAAACTTTCATCAGCGCAAGTGTGGTTTTTCATTTGCAACCTAATGAAATGAACCTGGGAAATGAAAAGTCGACAAATCAAAATGGAACCAAAAGAAAAATGGAAAAAAAAAACTAACATTCCTCCTAGTGCTGCTGTACGCCACAACGATGTGGTGTGTGCGCAGCGCTTATTCCTTGTCCTGGTAAGCAGCTTGCGCGCATGGCGTGGCGTGGCTGGCTTCCAGCGGAACCGTTTGCCTCCCCGTCTACCACCTGTCCCGTCTGTGCTATGCTGACATATCTATTGGAAGAATAGTGACTTTTATCTCAATGCACTTTGGAGTGAAACTGCTGCAATCGCCAAGCTGAGTCAACACAAGCATTCATCTACTAGAGCAGCATTCATCTACTTCCTGAGCTCAGTATGTCTTCAGGATCTCTTGTTGTTTTAGAACAATAGAGATGGACGAGCGCATTAGTGACCTTGCCCTCAAAAATATGTTTTCAATGTTTTAGCGTGACATTATTTTGTACAGCTTATACATTGTACAGCTAGACATATAGAGAAATATGGTGTTTAGTTAAATGTGGTATTTTGACCCTCAGGGCCACCATACTGTAAAAACAGTGTTTCCCCTACCGCCTCCCCCAGATATTATTCCCCCCTCGAAAGAGTGGCGCTCGCAGCAGCGGGGCAGAGAGCACCAGAGTAACAATCCCCCCGGTCGGCCGATCCGTTTGCTTGACTCCCCACCAAGTTGTAAACCTAGGGAAAACACTGAAAGACTTCAGATGTGTGTTTCAAATTGCTGTTTTTTACAGCCAAGTATTTGATGAACCATCTATTTTTATCACAAGTATTTGAAAGTAATAACCTGCTCCACAGGCTTCACCAGCAGGATGCAGGAAGTGACAATATTGTGATGCTGCTTGGCATCACGCAGACTGACAATGATTCACGTGTGGCAACTCTGTGTACTTAAATAGCACACAGAGACAAAAGCAAACCATGAGAAATAGATATGATTCAATCTTTCAATTTCATGCTGATAATCAGCAACCTAATCCTTTATTAAGAGCAGAGAAAACGATTGCTTATGGGAATACAACCTTCTACGTGTACAGGAAATTAGACATTTTAAGGCCTTTTAAATAGATAAATGTTGACAGATGAGTTGAAATGAATGTGAACTTCCCAAAGTCGTCTAAATTGCAAAGAATAACTAGTTTATCTGAATAACTATTTAAATATATATATATATATATATATATATATATTTGCATTTAAATGAATGGCAATGTTTACTTCCATCATTTAGGCATCCGTTGGTCAATTTAATATACTATAATCAAAAGTCTAAAACCTCTGACACAACAGAACCAAAACAGCAACTTCCATTTGCAAATATCAGCCGATATCAATGTACAGCAGATTAAATCGATGCAACTGTACTTTAACATCTTCCGCAAACGAGTAGACGGGGAGGAAGCATCCTAAAAATGACAGCCTTTTGATGCCCCATGTGGGAAAAAAAAGCATGTCTCTGGCGGCTCGTTGCTATCGTCTACACTGAAGACGGCGTGCTGATTAACACCGAGCTCCTTGAACATAAAAAGAAAGTGAGAATAAAAAAGCTGGGTTTCATTTTCATGCAAAAGGCCTCGTCTGGTCTCAGAAGAAAATGTAATATTTATTGTCGATCAAAGGATATACCAGGAAGAGAAAGCTTTAGACTCCATTCTGTAGCTGCCGGTGGATTACAGTGTGTTTGCAAAGCCTGTCTTGGCCCTGAACTGCCGGAAAGATGTGAAGATGAAATGTCTCATCACATGTTGAAAAATCAAATACAACCCACGATGGCACACAAGAGGACTCCCACCTGGGGCTTAAGACCGCACAGCATGAATACGTTCAGAAGCAAAGAGGCCTACTATAGAATCAGCTGAAAATAGTCATTGTTGAACAAAGTTCAATTTTAGGGGGTTGCATAATCCGGCACACCAAGTTATCCTAAAATATACTATTGCCATCATCTGTGGTTATCCCATGCCTCATTTCCAACACGATATGTTTTGGCACCACCTTTAATCCATGACCAAAGGACAATCCCAAGAAGTGTAAAGTAAAGTTTCTATCTTCATACAGTATATGTGGACATGTTTTTGTCCGGTCTGATGCATCATGGCTGTTGGAGCTGACGCTTATTTTATGGTGAGTAATGGTTTTCTGCAGGGAAAGAATCCAAGTCCTTCCAATAGAGTGGTGGTGGTATATCATAGCCCTCATTAAGCAGAGCTATAATGCACCTGCTGGGGCACAGTGCCACAAGACAGGATGAAAAAGCGTCTCTCTGGACTTCCATTTCTCTAGCCTGGGCGAACAATGTGGCTTTCCTCTCCTCCCTTGATATCATTTCAGCAGCTCCAATAAAATGGCTGCATATTCATGTGGTGACATTTGTGTTTAGCTATAAACCATCTGCTTGTGGTCTAGATAGACTTACTTATGTAGGAAAACACACTGGAGGACCTATAATGATATACACAAGAGGCTATATTTATGACCAACAATAAACTAAACAGGATAACATTTAAACATGTTTATAGTTTTATCTGACTTTAGGGAGGTTGAAAGTAATATTTGCGGGTTTGGGATGGTGGTTATAAAAAGGCTGGAGCTCTGCTGTAATCTTGCGCTTAGAAAGAAAATCAGATTCGGCAAAGATTTGGGGCTTTAAAAAATTGGAACCATCTCTATTTTCATACAGCAGGGTGCTTTCGTGCACTGCATTTCATTCATTTCTGCCTCTGAAATACTGTGGAGTAGAACGCAGCATCAAAACTTCAAAAGTACTTAAGTGCGACCAAAAGAGAAAAGAGTGTCGTAGCAGAAGTTAAATACTAAAATGTGTACTTTGTTTCCTCATTACAATAGAAATGTACACTTTTCTCAGCTGTAAGTGATTTATCCTTTTGTTAAACATTAGAAATGCATCATTCACAAGAACCGCTAGCGAACATGAATCATTTGGCTCTTGCATCTGCTCCCTGACGATCCCCATCCAGGCAACAAAGCTGGGGGGCTGCGTATTTCTGTACAGCTAAATAACCGCTAACTAAATAAATGCTGAGCTCAAACTTCTCCTGTAATCAATCTTTCAGGACACCAGCATTGTCACATCAGTATAACTGCTATTGTTACATCATTGTTGGTTTCAAGTGAGGGAAACCAGAGAAACGGGGTAACCTGTGAGGGACCAGCATTACGGTATTCAGGAAGAAGATCCTAGAAGGTCCCAGAGGTTCCTGTGAAAGGAAACTTTTGATTCTTGCTGCGGCATGTTTTTGGTCCCTTGTGACGTTGGTCTTTCTCCCACGCTCGCTTTGTTACCCAACTTACAGCGGAATTTTAGCTTTCTTCTGCTCAAAATAAAATAAATAAAAATAAATGTTACACTTTGAATTCTGATTCCGTGCCAGTTAAATCTACCATTAACCCGTTTGTTCACAGCGAATACTATGAATTGAAAATACACAGTAATAGTATGCTAATAATAATAATATAATAAATAATAAAGATAATTAAGCTGACAAAGCAGTACAAAGTCAAATATCAGTCCACACCGGTGCTAGCATGCTAATGTTGGGCAGGTATTAGTATGCTTGGCAGGAAATACACTGTACAGCTGAGACTGGAGGGGTCACTTGATTAATAGTTTTAATACTTCAAAATTAAAAGTTTAACTTCCTGATGGCACTGGGTGAAAAGTTAAGGGGACACCAATTGAATGTAAATGGTGAATTTGATCATAGCTCATCCTGAAGCGAACATTAATGTCTACCAAATGACCAAATGTCATAAGACATTTCTATCTGACCTAAAACTGCCCAGGGATCAAATTTAAAAACCAATGTCTGTAGGGAAAGATAATGAAAGTATAAAAATCTACAGTCTACAAGAATATTACCAAGAAACGACCTTGGGTTAATCAATTATCAGTTTAAAATCCAACAGCAGCTCTATGATTTGTCAGTAGAATTATGTGAAAGCATTTGAGAATAACGCATTTCATCATAATCAGATTATTTTCATTTGTTTTGGTGGCGTTTAAATAAAATCTTTTTACATTAGATGGAACCCTAAAAAGCAAACTTATTGGGTCTGTCTGTTTGCAGTCTATGGTTTAACTGATGGGTCAATTCAAGCTATTGTGCTGCTCCTCTTTTGTCAACGTAACTCCCAAAACAAGTGGGAATTTTAAAATTACGATCAATTATTGTTCAACAAGTCTGACTGTAAGGGGACATTTCTGAAATGAAAGGTTAAAACACAGGTTTGCCCTTTAACATGAAGAACTTTGAGAGCTGAACATTGAGGCTATAATTGCACCCAATATAGGTACACGCATGCATTCACTGCCCAAGATCCTGCCATGGACAGATTGTAGTTCATCCAGCATTAAACTAGATTATTTTATGAAGATTCAACTGTTCAAATAAGCTGTAATAGAGCAGGGGTGCTCAATACGTCGCGATCAACAAGCCGATCTCAAAGGAAGTACCAGTCGATCGCGTGCCATCGATAAAAAAATGACGTAACACAGTCTACCGCGGGAGATGCAACTAATGGTAATGGGGTTTAGCAATTCTTGCTTACCAACGGACGGATTTAATTTCCTTCCAAAGCAACCCAGGCTGACTCCCGTAAGGTAATGACCAAGAATGTGCGCTTGTTGTTTTCTTCATATCGACTCCTTATGTCTATTTACCGGTCGCCCCCCCTACACACAATGTGATGATAGACTTGGTATTCATACTTACTGAAAGCTAATGGTACGCCAATGTCGGTACCCCCCGGTGGGCCGTACAAGACGCACCGGCGGGCCGGATGAGTTTGAGACCCATGGCTTAAGCAAACATGATATCAGAAGATGGATGTAGAGCATCACATCAGCAATTTGGTGTGCTTATCGAGCTAAATTTCCAAAGGCCTTATGAAGGCATGGGGGAAACATTTCAGTTCACAGGTGAGTATTCTTCCCACGGATATGAAACAAAACCGGCATAGCTACACTAAACAAACAAACCTGTGAAATGCTGCGATGCTTTTCCAACAAAGAATTAACACTGTTGGCTCTGAACATTCCCGAGCTTGGTAAACCAGAGGCCTGCTGGATTTGCTTGACTGACAGCCAGTAAAGTCTGTAAGAATATTTAGGCCTCACTCAGGCCTAACCCTGCCAGAGTTGCCTTTTTTTTGTGGTGTTGCCAGAGATACCGGTTAGATGATGAAACACAAAACAAGACATTTGGATGCTAATCTAGCGAAAGAAACCACAGAATCTTTTGATATGGATTTTTGGCCATACCGCCCAGACGATAGACAGGCTTACATATTACCTCAAGCACACCAAGGTATTTTAAAAGTATTTCATTTTTAGATTAAGTCTGAATAATCGTTAGTCATTTACTTGCGTTACGACCTTTGTGTTAAACTGCATGCCAAATTACTGTTACCCTGTGACCGGTTGCCGACATGCAACGGAGCATTTAAAAAGCTATCCTGTCTGGCGCAGTGCTCACGCCACATTAAATGCACAGGAAGTTACAGAAAAACTTCAGAGAACCATCAGGGCGAAGCACCTTGATCTATTCGTATCCAATTATATTTTGTCTATTTCAGCTAAAAACAAAGAAACACAGATTCCCTAAGGGCTGTTAGCGGGCCGTTAGCGTGCTGTAAGCGTACCGTAAGCTTTTGATGTTACCGTTTTAAAGAATTTCCCTTACTTATGTATCTGAAACAAATAAGTCATGGAAATAGATTTACGAAAACTCCCAAATGATCATCTTTATTGATTTTTCACTCAATATTTGTCAGCGCTGATTTACGGTTAGATTGACCAAAGCATTTTTACTAATTGTTGTAGAAACCACAAGAAATGTATCAGGTCAGTAAAGCTAAAAACACAATAAAGGGGAGGACCGACATTACTGACAATAATAGGCCACTATGGATTTTAGTCATTAGAAGAAAACCCCTGATGGCAATCATTCAGTGTCACCTCTTATTAAGAGTTTATTGATTTTGATGACTACTATGTTGCCTCCACCGACATTAAACAACTCCATTAAGGTCGACGGGACAAATATGAGGCAACACCAAGTTCCTTAAGCGAGTGACTCTGTGGAAACTGTCAGCATTCAAACACGTCACAGCGAGATGAGAGGTAAATGGGCTGCAGAGGAGACATCCACTCTAAGTGACGGGGCGGGCACCAAACAGTCTCCCTCGGCGCCTCTCAAGTGCTGTCGCTGACTGGCAGCAGCATATCATTTATGTCCATTTATTCTGAAGGAGGAATGGGCCTGACCCACAAATGGGGCTAGATGGTTGCTGGTCAGTGGAGTGCAATTCGAATTCATTCACCCACTCAAACAATCATACGTGCCATTCACAGCGTTGAATGTGGACGGGATCATTTTGGAGCAACTGCACATCTTTACATTTAGGGTAGCAGGGTTATATGTACATATACTGTTTGGGACGTGGCCATGTCTACTAATCATCCTGTGTTTGTAATCACAGCCAAGAATCTGATGCGCTCAGACAGTGACACATAAATGATGTTCAGTAACATGAACAGCAAACAAGCATTCACTGTGGTCCACAGATTAAATGCTATGCTCTGTGCAAGTATCTATTGTATATGTGATGCATAATACAGTATAGAAAATAGATCGTCTGAAGCAACTTTATTGCTGGGGATTATGGAGGAGCAGCGTGGGCTGGGTGTCGGCCACAATCGGAACACAATTTCGTCACCCTCGCAGGCTATGGAGGAGGAAAAGTAAGTGTGGGACCGTGAAAAAGCCCCAAGGGTGGTTGTGAATCAAGTGACATGTTCTACCTTGTCCCTTCCATTTTTTCCCTCCTGCCTTTTTAGTTGCATGCCTGAATCTTTGATACTAAATGGGGAAAATAGGAAGAAATGCTATCTTGGATCCCTTCATGTTTTATTTTTTAAATCCATTTAACAGTCATCAATCAAAACCTCAATATGCATAATTGGGAAAAACAGGAATTTAGATTTGACATATTGCATTGCCGTAAGTCAGAGGTCACAAACTGGATCCGGACCCAGAAGCCACCCTATCCGCATCTGGACATAAAGCTAAAAAAAGACTGTTGTGATTTTAACGTGACAGCGCACTTTTCAACCGGCGCAGCTTTAGTCGTCTTTACGGTAGTGGCTTAAAGCAGTGGTCCCCAACCACCGGGCCGCGGACAGGTACCAGTCCGTGGGCCATTTGGTACCGGGCCGCACCACAGAAAGAATATATATATTATTTTTTCTGAAAAATGTTTTATTTTGAAAATTGACCGGCTTTTCTACTAATTATGTGCGCTCGTCCCTCTGACATATTCCCCACGGTTCACTCAGCGTTTTTCTTCACGTTTAAAAATGTCCTCTTACCGTGCACGGCAGTTTCGCCCACCAGCGAACACAGAGCGCGCGACTACTACACCCCCCCCGTTATTCCGCCGGACCTTCTCGACCGCTCCACGAAATATTGTCTGACATGGAAACGGTACGTGAGGTAAAACAGGTTGGGGACCACTGGCTTAAAGCACAGACCAATAGCATTCAAGTTAAATCATCCCACCTGTTACTACTCGACCAATCGAGTATTTGCATTCCAGGCAGGATGACATCGTCTCAATACTGCAGACAGACGAGAGAGGTAGCGGCAAATTACAAATAAAAAGACGGTAGGAATAAAAAGAAAGATAGAGAAATTTGAGAAAAAGACGAGTGAGACTGAGAAAGTGAGAGAAAGGGACGGATGAGAAAATGAGGAACAAATGGCGTTCTGCAAAAAGAGAAAAGTGGACAAAGAAAGTAGAGCATTTGATCCACAATGGACAGACTCGTTTTTGTTTATACTTGTTTATACCCACTGCAGCACTAAACCAGTGTCTCATGTGCTCAGAATACATTGAAACGCCACCATGAGACGCAATGAGCTCCTCTGTGTGAGGAGGAGAATGGCCCTGATGCATTCAGGACCAGGTTTAACATCCTGGCAGGAAAAACTAGATCTTAATTCTCCCACTTACCAAAAAAGTGGGAGATCGGATAGTTAGAGGGTCTAGCCTGAATTGTAATTTCCCTTAGTTGCACCTTTCACGCGCTGTTATGACAATTCATTACTTCAGTCATTGGAACAACCGGGGAGAACGGCCGGCATTTCCACGCCACTTTTATCCAAAGCACTTCTGTGTCAGAGCTACCAGCGAGGCACCGGATTAACAAACAGGTTCAGTGTGCAACATTTACGCAGCACTTTTAGCCAAATTTTGACCCTCATTAAACACGGGAGCAAGCACACAAAGCACAAAGTGTAACCACTGGAACAGCGCTTCAGATTGGATGTCTGTCTGGTGCAAACGGTGCGGAAGAAGAAGATGTTCTCCTCTGTACATAACAGTTATGTATTAGCCAGACAATCTTATCCAAGATTGGTAATTCAATAGACTGAATACATGTATTTAACAATTAGGGAAATGTATTCCATGAAGAAAATAAACCATATGTATACAGTGCTGTGTGTTGTTGTGATGATTACAGAAGCATTTAGGGGGTCGTTGTGGCGCAGGGGTTAGAGAAGGTGTGCTGGGAAGCACAAGGTTGGTGGTTCGATTCCAGGCTGCCACTTGTTCCATGTCGAAGTGTCCCTGAGCAAGACACCTAACCCCTAATTGCTCCCCGGGCAAAAATGTGAAAAAAGCCATGGGTTTAAAGTGTAATGTAAGTCGCTTTGGATAAAAGCGTCTGCTAAATGACATGTAATGTAATGTAATTTAGTACCGAAAGGTTATACATTCAACATACTTGCCATCGCTCTGATCCCATAGTTTAACTTTTTGTTCCACTTTCTCTAATGTGCAGAAGATCACAACATGAGTCGGGATCCGTTGCAGCCGCCCCAGTGTATAAAGCTCGCAATTACCTGCCAGTTCACAACTAATGTCGGGCTCAATAGTAAACACAATTTTCAGCTGGAATTTTTCACACAAGAAGGTTACGAATGGGCAAAGTTACACGAAACCAAGCAGCCTTTTGCTTAGTTATTGCTAGGCTTTTCATCTTAGTTGTTTTTGTTTATTCCTTTTTAATTGTAGAGATCTTCCTCAAAAGCTGGCAAAAGCAGCTTACACAGTAAACACAAAAATAAGGGGAAGGTGTACTCCGAAAAAGTTCCCCCGTTGCCAATGTATTAAATGTAATTACATCTTTTCTTCTGGCAGCCTGGACCATTTTCCACAGCGGCCCTGCACAGCATCAATTCTGCAATGCTAATAGAGGCACTGTTGTTTAATAAAATGAAAGCTTAAAAAGGTATTTTTATGAGGGCGTTCCTTTCATCATCATTGAGGGACGAAGACCCATTATTATCACAGGATTATTTGTTGCCATCATTCCCCAGCATCGCCTACTTAAGGCAGGAGCTGTAAAAAAGAGAAATGGTCTCTAAAAGGGGGGGGGGGGATACACAGCAAGCAGGGCCTCACATGACAAATGAGGAGCTCGGCCTGCGCTTATTTATGGCTACTTAAATCTGTCAGTTGGAGATGATAAAGGGTGACCGCTTGATTAGAAAGTGTTAGGTTGGTCCGGTACTTGTGACCTGCGACCGGAACAGACGAGCGGGGGGGAGGGGGGGATTCACAGTTTGGGGCTCTTTTGTAGACTGAAGATGTCTTGCGATGTGCGACTGTCAGCTTTATTTGGTATTCTTTTAATCTAACCTACATTTGTTATGATGTTTGGAGAGGTGATGAAATGGGTGCCGTACTTCTAAAGTCACCGCTAAGGTAAATGGTTCTGTGGGAGAGAGAACAATAAATTGCAAAATGAATGGGGAGAGAGACTAATATAAAACGGCAGGTTGCTTGTAGCTATTCTGGGTGATAGGTGAAGAAATTGATTCAAAAAAGAAAAAAAGAAATCAATTTGCAATCACCTTCATTACAATATTATGACCTTTACTTGGACATTTGAAATGTGGTCTCCAAAGCATGTGAGGGGGTGGAGTGCAGGTCATTTGATATATAAAAAATATGTTGTTTGATATTTCTTTTATTTGTCTTTTATTGCTCATTTACAGCAATTCAACAAGACGGACCGGTAAAGAAAATGTAGTGATTATTTCGTACAAAATTAACGGATATTGCTTCAACTACAGCTGCAATAGATAAGCTAATCAGAGATTTCAGATGGCGTATCTGCCATCTTCTGTATTAAGTGGGTCTTCTGCTGCAATGCAGTTAGCAGTATAGTTCCAAGATTGATAGGCACACTCGGCCCTTTTCTTTTTTCTTCTTTTTGTTAGATAGCTGCTGCTGGACCATCTCGTTAAGTGGATGGTTAAGTATCAAGGTCTCAATGAAGCGTGTTCCGCGAGTTGATGGACCAGGATTTAAAGAGATAGGCCGCCACAGACACCAGATATTACCAGCAACGATCTCATGGGTTTGATCACAAGTCAAACAGTCACACGGGTCTTCACTCTGAGCCATTAAAAATTAAAAATGGATAAGATTAAACTCTTAACAATTCAAGTCTTCAAGAAATAAATAATAACCTCATATTTTTCCCTCAGTTTATTGGGAGGCCAAAATAAATACATGTCCTTACTAAGATTAAGGAAAAGTTATGTTATCACTCAAGACTTATACATGACTTTTCTGTTTTTAACCTATTAATTGGCATCTTGAACAGTGGTATTTTTTCATCATTTAAAATTCATAGCCTCTCTCCTTGAGGAGTTTGAGACAAATAGATAATGCACCTTAATGGCCTTCATTAACTTAAAAACACCCTCCAGTTTAAAGGACGGGTCTCACAGCAATAAAGCAGTTACAGAAAAAAATAGTCTGTGATATTTGACTTTTTAAAATACTTCCCTTTCAAAATCTCGATCTTAAAGAATGATAAAAAACAAGAAACTGGTGAGTTGCGCCGATTTGTGGTTCGGCCACAGATACAGATTACCGTTAAACAACATTCTAGATAAGATAAGCAGTAATAACGGGTGCCTGTAGGGTCGCTTTTTTTACCATCTGAAAACCATAAAGCATGGACTGTTGCCAATGCGATGTCTGTACAGAAATATCTGAACAAGCATTCAGAACGAGGGGGGCTCAAAGAGATGTTGTAATGATGTTAACGGTTTTTGCGGGCATGGGGCGAAATGTGGTTTTTGTCCACAGGTCGAATGGCTAATTGAATATTCAAACCAGCATTTGTTAAAAGGCTATTTTGTATTTCACCTTCATTCGCCAAGTGGATGGTGCCGATGTTGTAACCTGGCTCAAGTGAATTCATATTGCTGTCAAAGTTTGGTCTATAGAATGTGGGGAAAAAATAAGCAAAAAACAAACCATCCATCAAAATTTAAAATATGGCATCATAAAATGGCTCAATTTGTCCGCACCAAAATATTAAATTAGTAAGTTTACCGTCAACAAAGGCCAAAGAAACAACCTGATATTGACAACTGAGAAGCAGAAATAGGAGGTATTTTGGCTACAAGGATACAAATGTTTTTTCCGATTATTTGTCTTTTACTCAACATTTTAATTGCAATATTACTAGTAAGAGCTCTAGGCCCATATAACAAATACAACAACAAGGTAATTTCTTCTTCCCATTTCACACGCTGTTTATATAGAGAAGAACATGAACATCAGCTTAGATTAGCATTATGCTAATTATGTGACCACTGCGGGTCAATGCTGGGGGTCACATACGCAGTGCAGATGTCACAAACGTCACTAGAGGCCAAGAGCAGAAGGAGCCGGCTGCTGTAGCCAACTGCTGGGAAAAAGAGAGAAAGTTGATTTGACTGACAGCTTTCACAACACTGGCCATAAAGATGTAGACGAGCCAAATGGGGCAAATTGTTTGGAGCCTCGTTACACTTTCATGTGTGGCAGACATTTTCATATTTGAGGAATCTGCAAAAGAAAAAAGTGTTGCATGGGGTACATGCAGAACCATTGGTGAATAAACGTTATATGTGGTAGTCCTGCAAGTCTGAGTTAGTTTTGAGGTTCTCACCAAGCTACAAATTGAACAATGACGTCCACATATTTCAGATTTCTCCACACAGCTTTTCATTCACCTCACTGAGATTGCGATGCCATCATATAGTGCCTTTCTCATAACCTAGCAAAATGAAAAGGCCATTCAATGTATGGATATCAGCCTGGAATTCAAAAAGGATTGTTAAATCTGGAATGTAATTATCGGTGTAACCTTCTCCTATTTTGCAGTGTGCTAGCTGCTTTTATGTTCCGTTTCACCTGATGAATTAAAATGCAATGAACAAACTCAAGGGGGTTAGGTAAGATTTTATCTGTTTTAACACATCAAAAAGCCTTATGTCCCAAACATATGCAACTGCACTAAGCTGCATGTTAACTTCACAATATTCATGAAAAAGAAGGTTCTTCTTGTTGTTAAAGGTAACAGAGGGCCATTTACATGTCTTCTTTAAAGGACGGTGGTTTCAATTTCACAATGATTGCAAATGAAGGAAATCTACTGCCATCTTCTGGATATCTAAGGAGAAAAAGACCAACCTGGTTTTCAGTATACGTCAAATGGTTCAGTCTTCAGGGAAAAGAGAACCTGCTGGATGGAGATTCATTCAGGAATACGAGTCACAGCGAGAAGCAGCAGCAACACAGCTACCAACAACACGTGGAGATAAAAAGTACTTGATATATATAGATATATATATCTATATCTATCCTGTTTTTAAGGGATTTTTACCTTTTTGTTAAATTGGAGGGAAAAAAATGGAAAAACAATGGGGAAAGAAAAAAGTTATATTCCATGTATACATAAGCATACATGGCCAATAAAGCTGACTGATACTACACATGCCCCAGTATGATTTGTGTTACGACAGTAACACACCCAGTTTGAGCGGTGTCAGACTTTTTTGATTCATGTTATGGTTTTAGAATGTAGTTTCTGCAGGAAATGCTACAGGCATAAAAAAATCAATTCTCAACATTATGTCTGACGTTGGAGACAGGGCCAGGTTTCAGTCAATGCACGTCTATTTGCAGTTGTTGTGACAACGTGTTGATCTGGAATGGATGAGAACGAAGACTCCAAGAATCACTCTGAAGAATACAAATAGTTTTGTACTGGAAATTGCATTGGCTGCCATCAATGAGCTCTCAGGTGTGCACAGCTCGGCTTGAAGCAGCTGGTTAAAATGTAGCTGTACCTGGGGAGCTTACGGGCAACGGTCAGAGTGGCCGAGCCGGGCACACAGACTCAGTGAGCAGAATTAATCAAGCTTGAAGCCATTGGAGCTGTGAGAAATGATGAAGGAAACGGGCCACCGAAATATGTGAGGAGGATTTAGAATGCAATTCATGAAACAGGGAAGTATCCGGTCTCACCGAGGCCTCTTCATTCCTCTGCCTTCTCTCTAGTGGACAGTCCTATCCCCTCCCTGTCTGTCCTAACTAATAATTGCTAGCTCATAAATAGAACCGTATGTTGACTGCAAAGAGCTGACTGACTTGTTAATGACTTGATGGAAATGACGTTGAAACAAATTGACGTGCTATGCTGTCTAGACTGAAAGATGTATCGACAATAGAGGATTCCAATTGATCATGGTGTGCAGTATTCATAAGTACTAAGTCCAGCGCTGAAGAGAAAGGACAAGTACATACAGACAACAAGAAAATATAAGTAGAATTGGCAACAATATTTTCAGTTAAGGCAACAAAAAGCTGATGGCTGGTTGTTTTAAAGTATTTTGCAATAGCTTTCACACTTGGGAAGCTGGCTAATTGTCTCATTACTTTATGGTATGGGTACATTTTAAAATTTGAGAGATTCCATTCCTACACCTGTGTCAAAATGTGTTTACAGGTTTGTAAAAAGTGTTGCAGAATTGTAAACGTGCAAATCCTAAAATGTTTTTGTATTTTTGGTACTTTTTAAATAAGGTGTGATTAAAAAGGCTAAGAGTAAGAAGGACACACGTGTAAGAGTGATTATAGTTTTTATTGTTGATATCTACAGAAATAGTGTATTTAATTCAAAATGATAATTTGACCAAAATTTGCCTTTATTTCTACAATATGAAAATTGCCACAGGCTATATTGCAATTTTGATAACATTTAGTATATTTGTGCAGCTATAGCTGCTGACAATAGTTTTTTTTGTTCTTACAATTTAAAAAAGCCAAGACAGAAAAACATTTTTCTGCATGTTCCAAATTCAGACCAGAATAAAACTTAAGTTTCATATCAGAAACATTACTCCTCAAGTCTTTACTGGGTCCCCCATTTTCAACCCCATGAGCCCTTCAAATCAGAGCTTCGTTTGTTTGGTTCAGCTGTGGACACCAGATCCCCTCTGGTCTCATCAAAAACAGGTTTTCATTTCTGACCAGCGATGTCTGGGGTGTTCTGGTGTGCCGCCCTGAATTTAGAAACCTCAGAATACATGGTGAACATTCCCCCTACTGCCTTTCTCAGAAACGGCCTAAAAACAGGCAATATACACCTTCAATACGGCCTCTCATAGAGAGATGGCAATATAATACATATGTGTCAAATACACAGCGTCTTCGTTGCTTTCTTCTGCACATTCTGTCGTGAGATCACTGGGATTTATAGTCATCAGCGGTCCATCAGCATTGCAGTGGGCATGCGAGAGGCACCTGATGTAATCATAGCTCTTTGAGTAGACATTCTCTAAAGCAATAATGAAAGGGCGACAGCATATAGAGTATAAAATAGGATGAAGCGGCAGGCAGCTGCATTAAAGTCTGATGACTGAAACAGTGGGGATCACGGCAGACTATCTGAAAGCAACTGCACAGTCGCAAAAACAGGTTATTAATTTGTCAAAAGCTAGACAATATGTCGGATCCCGCTGGACTTTGTTTAAGGCCTAATTGCTTGTGGAATAACAATCAAACAATTCCTAAGCAAATATGGAAACGTCAAAGCCCTCTAATCAGAACCTCAAACAGACTGTCCACATTGGGGACGGTAAAGGCCAGAATGGCATTGAAGATAAATTGCCTTAAAAAAAAAAAAAAAAACTTTAACACAGAAACACAAGAGCTATTAAAGAAGCCCTTGAAGGAAATCTGCAGAAAGCAGAATTGTCAACAATATGCGGTTTAAGGATACATACAGACTGATTTCTGTAGCAAAAAACAATCTATGAAAAGATAAAGCTTAACCCAACAGATCAAAGTAAACTGTATCAAGTGGCAATAAACACTGTGGCAAACAACACTGTTCCTGTGATGCAGGGTGGATCTTTTCTTTATCACTGATACAATCAAAAAGTAGAATGCGTGTACATGCAGTAGCTTGCCTAGCATAGAAGTTCAAATACTAGTTAATGACATGTTAAAGTACTCCTCTAATGTTGAAACAATGTTTCTGAAACCTGTAGCTCTACTAACAAGTAATAATAAACTATGACAAAAGCAGCCTGAAAATGAAGAATGCCTGAAATAATTGAATGAGAAAGGGTCAATTCCAAAATTGAAATAACATAATTAAATTGTGAAGAAGAATCACCTGTCAAATATTCCATCCCAGACACACACAGCTAGAGTTTGGCTAATGGACAATGTTTGGGCAGCTTGCCTGAATGTTTTTAAATCGCTCAATATCATATTGAACTTGTGCTCCTTGTGACACTCTGCGGTGGTTAAAACTTCACACTTTGCCTGGATAAGAAAAGAGGCTCTTGTAAAGGTTTGTCCTCCTTTTCCTTTGCGTTTCATTTTGTGTATTGCTGCATATATCACTACGTCGCACTAAATCCGTCCCATGTGTATTATTACACTTTTACAGCATGCAGCATGTTCCCAGGCTAAGAACTCCAATGGTGAGTCAGCATTAAGGCCTCAGGGTTCTGCAGAAAGTCAATTGGTTTTCTTAGATAAGCTAAACTTTAAAGGGTTCGCCAGATTGAATATTTATGTTATTGCATTGATCCATTTTGAGAATTTCTGACTTTGAATGTGCTGCTGATGTTGCAATGTGTAATAAGGATGTTATATGGTGATTTTGGAGGGAAACTATATCAAAGATAATTTTGTTTATGTATCAAGTAAATGTGTATTTGCTTGCATTAGCCACGCTACACAGCACTATATGTAGATAGTAAGTGATTACCGGCGTCTCGGTCACACAAAACCTCTTGCCTTTTATTTTGACAGCCAATTTGACAGATTAGAACAGACACACAACCAGTGGGATCAGCTGAACTGCTGTGGCTCAACGCACTATTTTTGCTGAGAGAAAAAATAGGCAACACATGTTTAATCTCTAGATGGACCACCTGCAGACGAGCTGTGCCGACTAACCCCTGTGTATTTTGTACAGTCATGGTCCAACAGTCTGCGTATCTTCAAATTTGTGTGTTAAGATGTCAAATGTTACGTCAGCATTGGCTTGTTTCAAAGATGGTAATTATTTTAAGTATAACGTTATTTTAGTTTCAGTGAAATAAAAAAATAAAAATCAGTAAATATGTGAAAATTACATAGTTCAATTTATTGATTAAGTCAAGTTGCTCAGCTATGCAGTTCTTTGATACACAACACAACAGCAGGCCTGTTACTGCTCATTCTGAATGAATCACATGACATTAAAATG
The DNA here is from genome assembly GCF_964276395.1 of Gasterosteus aculeatus. NCBI lineage: Eukaryota > Metazoa > Chordata > Actinopteri > Perciformes > Gasterosteidae > Gasterosteus > Gasterosteus aculeatus. The sequence continues at coordinate 4,878,944 of NC_135689.1, forward strand.
TGAAGGCTCCTGTAGTTCTATGACTCATTTTCATTCTACCAATGAGCCAATAAATACGTATTTTTCTTTTTTCTTCATTACGGTTCTGTTTTTTCAATCCCTTCATTCAGAAAGTGTTAAAGAATAATACAGTAGTCCACTCAGGCATCTGAATTTAAGAACTTAACTTTATAAACACAGCTCTTCCAGGTTGACATGGTAGTGGACAGGGCGTGTAGCTTAGCAAAGGGTCAATTCCTTATTGTTTGATGCAAAACATGATCTTTCTCAAATTAATCTTTCTCTTTCTCAAATTAATCTGAACCTAATAAATAAAATTTTCTGATTATTTTGAGGCTAAGAATACGCTCACCCCTTGTTGAAGAATGAGTAACAAGGCCTTAACGGATGTACTATTGGGGTTTTCCTCAGAAAATGAATCTACAACCCATAGAAGCCGGCCGGGATGTCGAGTTAGCACCTCGTGGCGGCTTTCTGTGGTTCCCCACGAGTGGAATGACAGCAACGCGGCATGACATTTCATCAATAAAAGGAGGGTCGGCTGAGGGGGTTTCATTTCTAATCCAGCTGGTTTATGTGGGCTCAGGCTTACTCAAAAGCCTATTCAGATGCATTAGACGTATAGCATGAGGAAGGACAAGCATGACACAACACTGGCACCGTTTGGACTTAATAGTAGATTCTATATCCTGTTGAAAAAGGACCTGTCTGAAGTGTCAAAGCCTGTATTTCCATTTATTATTCAATCCACGAGGTGAAATATCACTAGAGGAAACGGATGGACCTGTTACATAAAATTCAAAATTAGAACGCCTTTGAGACACAAGATGTAGTTCTGTTAGTGGTGAAGTATGTTTATCGCATTGACTCATAAGCCAGAAAACAACATTTTTGGAAACAATGACATATGAGGTAAGCCTGTGTTGGTAGCAAAATTAAAACGGCTTTAATGTTTGTTCAAGATCCATTTTAAGAAATATCAAACTCAATTTACCAGACATTGTCAGACAGCCTTTCTACAGCCTCAGCTGTTGGGCAAGGCTTTGCTTTGAGCTGAATGCTAATATTAGCATGCTAGCATTTTGTCTTAGGTGTCAGGTTAGCTTGCTTACTGTTAGCATAGCGTTATATGCTTGGGTTTCACACGTTAGTGGCTTAGGTGACAATTCATCTTGTAGAGCAGATAAAGAAATTGAAGATTTCTGTTGGCGGTGCCAAAAGAAAAGTCTGATTTGCTGAGTGAACATGTCAGGCTGCTAATGGGACAACGACAACAACGAACGGGTGTCCACAGAGAAAACATAACAGGAATTGATTACCGCCCATAAAGGAAAATAGATCAGCAACTGCAAAAACAAACTGTGTAAAAGACAACCATGTTTATGTTTATGCTGTGGTGACATATTTTATCTACTACATACTAAAAGTGGTATGAATGTTAAAGACAGATTGCGTTTGACTTGTTGTGCACACTGGTACTTGACCTTGAGAACATTAATTCCTTGTTCTTTAATTGACATTCCCTTTCCGGAGTCACAAATGCCTCAAAGCCGAGACAAGGACAGCTTATACCACATAAATGCCATGACCTTGATTATGTTACATAAGAGGAACACAGCAGACAAGGGGATAAGTACCTTGTCCAAAACGTGTGATCTCGGAGTTTGTTTTCGACAACATACTCTGTCAGTTCAATGAAGGGTAACACTTGAAAGAGAACACCACATTCTGTTATTAGCTTTACAGTCCAGATTCTGCCACGTTACCTGCTAGTCACCAAAAAAAGAAATGACCATAGTTTAATGCTTCATGTTTCCATAACAGCCAAGTGTAACAGCTCAAACTCTAATGTATCCTTTGAACTCATTTGCCTTTACTCACACCAATTAACACTCTACATAACCGGCAGTGAAAGCACCACTTACCCCATGGCAGTTCAAGGAGTATGGCATTTGTAATGTGGTATCTGAACGCATCAGATAGCAGACAAATCAAATGAACTCTGCATTTGTTTTCTTGTCAGCAACTGTTCTGTGAAAGATGAGCACGCTGTCATCGGTAATTAGTGCGGTAAGACACAAACTTCACCACTAACTCGTCATTGGTAGCCCTTCCCTCTCGCTGGCCGAGGTTATTCATCCCTCCTTACATCATGCAGTGCCCACACCACCACCCGCCCCTTAATAACAACCACCCGGCTTTGAGCATCCACCTGCCTAGAGAGAAGAAGCCTCTCTTTGACAGTCACTGTCTAGGCAACCAGCTTGGCAGCTAAACCTAACGCGTCTTCCCGAAGGATTCAATATCCAGTAAAACCCAGACAGCGCAGGTTTATACCTTCTGCAAAGCCGTCTCAGTGGGAGTGAGGACAGAGCTGCAGGTAAACCACTTTCCTCATTCTTTGTTTGTCTGTGTTCTTGTGTGACCCAGGGGTGCGTCCTGACCCTCGGTCAGCCTTGGGTCATGAGCTCCAGGTGGATTATGGTTCATGAAACTATAGTAAAAGGAGATTTACTAGGGGGGGTGACAGGATGCTCTTGAGTGGAATCTACTTCGAGGTCTGGATCTAAGAGTTGACTTTCACTCCATGAAAGTGCTTGTTTGACGGCACTGTCGGGTATGAAGAAATTTTGCTCTGTGCTTTTACTTTTTCTTCTGCATCTGTGATAAAACACGAGCCAGTTATACAAGGGATGTCGTTACCATTGTAAGTGTCCATGTAACCAAAGAACGGATGTTCAGCTGCAATGAGAAAAAAAACTCTTTCTGTGTCTCAGCCCCCTCTTCTCTCCATATTGGCTTTTTAATGCTTTTTGTTAATTGTTTTGACTGTACTTTTAATACGCTGATGTTTTGGGAGCATTACATTCCGAGAATTCCACCTCTGAAAATTGAGTTAGCAGATGCCATGCAATGATGCCTGGTGCAACCATATGAAGGTATTACGGGGTTACAGCTAACTATAGCTTGGGAGCTGAGCGCCATCAGTGTTTGTTGTGCATTCAACATGACTTGGCCTCTGGATGACCGCCATCTTAATGTTTGCAAATCCTCAGATCGCTCCCTTAAAAGGATTTGTTATTGTCACGCATAAAGAAACTCAAGGTGACACTACATGTCAATCTTCTGTATTGTTGAACAAAGATGTGGCACATACTGAGGAACATAAAACGCATAGTTTATGTTATAAGATAAATACTAAGTAATATAAGTTTATGTATATAAATATACAGGTTTTTCCAAATAAGATGCCTGATGTTGGTGTTAATGTTTGCATTCTGTTCACAGGTTGCCCTTCTCACGGTTATAGCTCGCCAAAATGTGGAAAACAGCGAAGAACAAAGAACCCACTAGCAACAGACGATGTACAGTATTGTCATTCACCTCCTTCTGCACATCTTTTTTATGCCTACTTGTGTCCCATTTTACTAACTCATGTCCATCTTTTGCCAACAAAGTGGACAAATTGTCCATAACAGTATTTTCCAGTGATTATCTGGAATGTAAGCAAACATTAGTCTTGGCGAGATAAAACCATATTCAATTGCCGTCTACAACGCACTAAATTATGTGGAAGTCAATTCACCCCCCTAAGTGGAGCAAACTGAGCTGTAACTAATGCTGCCAAAACAGAGCGTATCGCTCGAGTCAAAAACAACTCGGAGGTTAACAAAGAACTTGATGTTGCATTCAGTGGAGATTAGTACAGCTTCAAACACTTTGAAACATGAAGGGTAATGCTGAGGACACAAATGTCTGCCACTAAAGTCTTTATTATGTTTGTATTCATATTAAAGGGGTATTCGTCGTTTACTGTTGAAAACAACGGTTACTGCATCTTTCTAGATGAAAGTCAGTTTAACACTTTCTCTGCTACCAACATTTAGAACAATTTTTATGAGGCAGCACTAATCAATATTTTTATAATCATGTATCAGATAAAGACATGAAGATTGTGTCAATGTGAAGGGATAGTAATGAAACTTAACAGGGCTTTACCAAAATATGCATTTATTTATGGTTTTAAGTATCTCACTTATTTCAGCTTCACTTTCATTGTGTTATGTTAGGTTGCAGCGGACAGTAAATAAACAAAAAATCAAACGACATTTGGAGAATAGCGAGTGAGTTGTTGGAAACTAAAAACGGTTATTAAATCTCGTTTCACTTTAACGGTTATAAAACATGTTATTGCTGGTTGAAAAATTTATATTTGTGCATTGTCAGTTTTCATCTGTAAAGCGCAAGGAATGTAAAAAAAACTTCAGACACATGCTGCACAGGATCTCCATCAGAATTATGCAACATGTATTATAACATGCCCCAATAATAAGCACTTCAAAAGATCTTCTCAGTCAAACTTCAGTGATCCACTGAGGATGAGAAAAAAACATCCCTGGATTAAGGTCGCCTGCCTTCTGCCCTTTGCGGAGAGCCTCCCAGTGCTTCAGTTTATTCAGGCCTTTCCTTTTCCACATTATGGCCGACTGGGTCACTTCCACTTCCTCCACTGTTTATTTTGGGCTCTCACTCAATTACTTCTGTCTCACTCCCTCAAACATTTCTCTCTCTCTATCATCTATCCATGACATCCATCTAGAAAATAAAAAAAGTAAATTGATGCTTCACGTACAGTATAGATAAATATATCCACTTCATATCCGACAGCCATAGCGTAGCATTCACTCCTATTAACTGATCTACTGTAACTTCTTTCCCCCCCAGGTTTCTCCATCGTCCATCAATACATTCAGCGTTTTAATGAAGTGTCTGGCAGCAAGTCAGGTGAAATAATAGAGAATGTCTCCTTGAACTGCTCTACGGTTTGAAAACAATTCAAGGCAGTATCTCTTATTAGGAATAATGGAATTTATGTTGAATAATATATTGGGTATTATTGAATACCGTGCCCTGCCTTTGGACTGATAACATATCTGTTTACTGCATTGCCAAATCTGTCGCCTATGTTTGGCAGGGTGCCTTTCACCTATTTCAATCCTTGTCATAATAACCTTTAATCCATGGATTAATGTTGTGCTCCATCGACTCCCGTGTGATCCTCTATCTTTGCACATTCAAAGCCTGATAAGAAAGTGTTCAGCTGCAATGCACGTTGGCAGACGATCACAATGTGGAAGTCATGCACTGATGTTTTTGAGATGCTTGAGGGAATGAATCTGTCGTGTTTTCAACTAAATAACATATTTCCATCATTCAGTGAGAATCTGAGAAAAATACATATCCATCACCACAGCATCCCTGGGAAAACATTTGACACTCCTGACATCAGCTGGTAGCAAACAATAAGTAAGTCTAGGCAGGGAAAGGCCAATTTGCTGAGGTCTGTAGAGTCCCAGAAAAACTGAACGTTCTCCGTGTTTGCTTCGGACTCTGGGAGCAGAGATTTGACCTTTCCCATGCAACCCGGGGGGTCGGATGTTTTGTAAGATAGCAACAGGACAGACATGTATTGTGTCCCTAAACCACTCAGCCCTCAACCACTCAGTGGTCTCAGTGAGGACTCAAGCTGCAGTTGTCTGACTGTGAACACACCATTACAATGGTCCAGTCTACTGAAGATGAAAGTTTTTCCAAATGCTGTTGAGACATAAGTCCTCAAAACCTTGATATATTATAGTTTAGGCCTATTAACAAAAGCAGCATTCCCCACCTGAACATAATATCTTTCTATTACACTTGTGTTTGTTTTTGATTACAGGTTATAAAGTACTTTGCTCATAATTAACCGTTTATTTTCATATATGCCGGCTTTGTGTAGCTGTCATCCGGATAAAATCCATGACTCCTGGAGTAATGATTACGCAGTATGTAATAAACATACCGGAGGGGAAAAGCACCCCAGATTTTGAGAGCACACCGGTGCCAGAAAATATCAAAGAAGGTGGGTTTTGTTATAACCAGTAGAAAAACTGAAATATTTATGCTGTTATCCTAAAAAAGATGTGACAATAAATCAAAGAAAGGTTGATGGGTTAGAATGCATAGCACTATTCTCGAATATTTGTTAATGATATGAAAATAAAGATGCAGTATTTTCATGAATCCTCCAGGGAACATGGCCATTTTTAAAGTTGTGGTGAAAGGGGATCCAAAACCGGAAGTGTCATGGAGAAGAGCTAAAGGGCCCGTTACAGACAAGAAGAAATTTCACAGTAAATATGATGAATCAACTGGAGAACATATATTAGAGGTGAGTAACTAAATGACCACACCTTTGAACAGTTTAATATCACAGTAAAACAGAATGAACAGTAAGGCTGTAATAAAATACGTAAATTCAATGTACATCTGATGAATTGCTATTATCTCGCATCATTGGTTTTTCTAGATTGTCAAAGTGTCTGGTGCGGAAACGGATACATACAAATGCTACGCTGCCAACGAATATGGAAAAGCTGTCTGCAAAACGACTTTAACTGTGATTGAGGGTGAGAGTGAAGGCAATAGTCGCTAACTAGCATTGTAATTCCCCTCAACATGTTTTCATTTGAAAGAAAGTTATTTTTGTGTATTTAATCATTTAAAGAAAAACTAGAGTTTTAAAAGCTTTATCTGACAAACACTAAGAAATTGGAGTTGAATTTCCTGCTTTCAGCCTCGAACCATCCCTCAGACTTCAGAAAATTGCTTCGGAGAAGGCAAGACAACATAAACGACAGCAAAATATCTTGTTAGATATTTGAATAAGTGTGAAAATTGAATCATATATTCTTGTCTGGCTAAACTATTTTTCAACATTTGCTTTAGTAAGGAAAAACCCGGAGGGGAAAGTGATGAAAGATTCTGGCAGGCAATGCTGAAAGCTGATAAGAAAGACTACGAGCGCATCTGTACTGAGTTTGGTGTCTCAGACTTACATTTGATTCTCAAGAAGCTGGAAGAAAAGAAGAAGGAGAGGGCGCAAAATAACTACAAGGTAAAAACAGTCGGCTCTTAAAGGAGAGCCATTTCACAGAGGAGCACCTTTTATTGTTCGCTGCGATGAGTTGATAGTTCGAAAGGCATTTGAAATATTTACTCGTTCATGTCAGAAAACAAGCATATATTTTAAAAAAGAAGAAGAGAAAGATCGCTGTGCTTCGTTAAAGCTAGAAATTGAGGTTAATGCTGCACCATGAGCGGATTAATATCTCTTCAGCTGCTCATTTCTTTTCCATTTTCTGCTCCACCAAAGGACTGTACGGCTTCTGTGCTTGCTAAACCTGCACAAATGAGACAAAATGGTCTAGTTCTTGAGGGTCTCACAAACGTTGAAATGCTCTCCTAAATGGGCTGCGAAGCAAATGGAATCTCAGCACTCTTCTGCTATTTGCATTAATATTGTAATGTGTATTTTTTCCACACATTTTCCCCTTTCTATGCAGATGAGCCTCATGCAAAAACTAAAACAGAAAATAAACCTGCCATAACCTTTTTTTTAAACAACTATTTATTCCTTCTCCCACAACAAAACAAAGGTAGATCAAAAAGAAGCACTCTGCTTCAGAGATGTATGGGTGTCCTTACAGTGTGATATCATAACTGCAATAACTTTAAGAATCGGACCATGAGCCTAAGAAGATAGTCGTTGCACTGTTTTCACAATACCTCCTTTGAGAGTTTGAATTGTATATTAACCTCCTATTCCCTTAAGGATGTTTCACTCAGAACACTATACATAGGCCTCTAACATTGACACACTGAGGCAAAGTGCAATGGCAGTGCACTCTGACAACAATACCGCTGTATTCTTCTAAATTATATGGATGCACTTTATCTGGCAGTGATAATACAGAATGTGTCCTGTGTGAACTTGGTAGGATGGTACGACTGCATATGATGAAAATGGAACGGAGGACCACAGCCTGTCGAGTGGTGGGAGGACGAAAAATTCTAATCTCAAAGTGATGCAAAAGAGCACGGGGCTCCATCGGGAGGAGGAAGAGGTCCATCTCCTCAACACAGGGCTGGATCTGACGGATGAAGAGGCCATGCTACTTTCTACAAAATTTATACGTATGTGCTGGAACGCTGTTTAGGATTAAACGTTTTCTAAACATCCGTCATGAGTGCAGGTTAGAAGTGTCTTTGAGGTCCGTTTTGCGAGAGCGAGATTACTTTTTTTAAAAACAGTTTGTGAGACAGCAGTGTTTTTTCAAACAAATATTGAAAAGGTCCTGCAAAAGTAAAATGATTTCCCCACTTAATCTATAATGATGTCACTCCACGCTGCAGTTGTATGTGCAGGTTTCTTATGGTTCAGCAGTGGTAAACACAAACAGAATATCACTCATTACTATCACATTAATTGAAGTAGCTTTGTGTTCCAAAACAAATCGTTTTGTGTTGCTTTTACAGTTTCCACTGTGGACTTTGTCATCAAAATTCAGGAGCTTAAAGCTCAAGAAGGAGACAATGTCCTCTTTGCGTGCGTCCTTACCCACCCACTGCCCAAGATCACATGGACGGGCAAGGGCATCACCCTAGAGGAGGGAGAGAAGTACAGCATCACCGTGTCGGACCACAAACTCATCCACCGACTGCTGATTAAAGACTGCGACCCGCTGGACCAAGGCATCTATTCAGCCGGGGCTGGCGTTACGTCCTGCAGTGCCTGGCTGCTTGTTCAAGGTAACACCTAACGGCAAAATGCCTCAATAACCAATTTGTCAGCGTGTGCTGAAGGGATCCTAATTGCAGTCATCATTTTGAGTTAGGATTCCCACAAATAAAAAAATAGGTGACTCATGTGTCACTTTTGTTGTGTTTTATGTCCTCTAAGCTGAGAGTGACCCTGCTTCCGCTGGGATGAGGAGAGCTCGTAAAACTACCGTGGCGAGTGGAACACCGATCGACCTTGAGAAGGTGGCCGCAGAGCAACAAATTAAAAAACGAGAGGAGATGGAGAAGATTTTAGCAGCGGTAAAAGCAAAACACAGAGAAGGACAAGTGGCAGCCATGGTCAAAAAGTCTAAAGGAAATGGCATGGACACTACTTTGGACAACTCGGGGGGTGTAACGCGAGCAGGAGGGAAGCGTCTTGGTAACCCAAAGAACAAGAAACGCATTCGATCAGGTCAAATGGATTTTGACAAGGTAACAGGTAAAGTCGATCTATGCTACATCTATCGTGTGAATAGCCAGTGGGGTTTAGAATATGTTCACAAACAAAACATGCTATTTTTCTTTTCCAATATATTATGATAGGAGTGGATGAATGCATAACATGATTAGATCTCAGCTAAATTATGTCTTTATTCTTAGTGCTTGGGTTAAATGTGATCACAATCACATTTTATAAATCTTAAGAATCTTGATAAGCAGTCAGCTCAATCAGTATCTAATTGTTTGGGCCTAATTTTATGTTTAAAGATTTTGTTCCATGGTTTCATTGTGATTATTTAAGTTTTAAATCAAACTTAAATTACAGCTTAAATATAAACCGCCGAACAGGTAATGTAAATAGAATGTTAGCTGAAGTGGAGTCATCTAAAAGAGGTCCCACACAACAAACCTGATTAACATTCCTCTGACAGGTCAACGCTCAATCATTCTACTATAATTGACACTCCGCAGATAAAAATGAAGGAGATTCTGAAGACGATGATGACTTTACCGGATCTGTCAATAAGTCAAGAAACAGAAAGCACGGTCGAAATAGAGAACATGAACAAACTGGTAAGATTACATGGCGAAACTATGCTGCGTGATATTCATATCTATATGAATGATCTATTGCTTTCATTGACAACTCTCTTTTTGAGTCCAGTTAACATGCCTACTTATTGTCTTAACAATACTGATTCCTCTGGTAGAGTTAGACCAGACTGAGGGATCAGCCGAAAGTCAAAATGATGTAGCAGATTGTGATGGAAATGAAGACGCTAGAGGCCAAAAGCACACAAAGAAGGCTCACCGGAAACAACGTACATCTGGTAGTAAAGAACAGGCAACATATTGACTGCATGGAGGAAGTTGCCAGCTCATGATTGGTCACGCTTGTCACACACATTTAACTACTGAGAGAAGCAACAGCCTTAATTGATGCAATTTATCATTTTCTGGGTACAATTAATGTACAATTTTGACCTTGACTTTTAATTTATTGATAACGTAATATCAAAGCTTTGATTGTCTGCAAAGACACTCTAGTTGACCCTAAGGAGACGAAGGTACTGTACTTGTATTTACTCCTTTTATTTGGGGTGATGTGATTTGACCCAAACAATGAAAATTAACTGAAAGTCCTTTGATATTTCAAATACAACAAGAATAAGTGAGCATGTGGAATATTACAAACGGGGCTATTTTTTTATTGCCTGTATTGTAGTTTTAAATGTTAGTGAAATCCACCCACCACTATATGAGCTTGTGTAGTAGAATGGTGGCACAGCTCTTGGGATATAATTAAGTCTTTAGCTCTTGTTGCTCTCCTTATAGGGCAAGATCCAAATGAACTAGCGAGTGACGATGAAGCAAGTTACAGTGACGAGAGTGAGGACTCTCCTGGCCAGCACAAGCGTTCACGTTGTTCAAAGCAAAGCAAGAAGCTAAAGAAAGTCAATGGTAAGTGACCACAAGCGGTGCATTACAACATGGAAGTGTAGTGTGAGCCAATGGACGGAAAATCTAAGTTTCTGATGGTTTTGCTCTATGTAGCAATTAATATTGTTCCACAACATGTTGTATGAGAAGAATCATTTCTATACTTCAATTCATGGTTATTGCACCATGAACAACAGGAGAGCAAATTATTGGTTGTTATTAATGACCCTATGAACAACCCGCAACTTTATTAATGTATTGGATTTGTCATGGATTTAAATTTGACTTTCCAAAAAAGGTGAAATTACATGTCCTGAAGAACACAGTGGGTGTGACGAGACTGAAGGTTTCACTGGCGCAGCGAGACAGTCAAGGCGTAAAAGACGAGGACCGCTGATAGAAGATGTGGTGATTGGCAAGTATCCTTAAAGGTGTCACGACTGAATCAGAGGCTCCAACATCACATCCAACAAATACACTTGCTCGTTATATGTATACCTTGTCATGCTAGCACGCTTTAAAGACCGTAATGGTTTTCATAGTGTGCTTTATATGCATAGAATACTTTACAGTAACTTAAGATCTTGGAACTGCAGTCAAACCATGAACTTCATAACTGATACTCATTTCTTAACCATAGCTGCATGTGAAACAGGATTTGCTACATTGGCAGGACACCTCCCTAGAGAAATACATTACAAGGCAAACATTTTTTTTTAAATCTTCACTAATAATATGTATATTACAGTGTATGATTTATTTTTGCTCCAAAATAGAAAATTTGACATTAAATAAAGAAAAGTTGTTATATTGTAGCATAACAAACAATAGAAATCCCTACTAATAGGACATGTTAAAAGAACTTTGTATTTCTATCATTGTTAAATAGGTCTGATTTTGGATGCAATTCAAAATAGTCCCAGTTAACTGTTTTTTGTGTGTGTGCGTTAGATCCAGGGGTTCATTTCATCTGTGGTTTGTCTGATGTCAATGCCGTCATCAATGAGACTGCAGAGTTAACATGTAAACTCAGCAGTGAAGATTGTGAGGGAGCCTGGTTCAGAGACGGCAAAAAGGTCAGTCGTAAAGGTCAAACTCTTCTTTCGTACTATATACTGTAGGTATATCCGGAACACATTTAACAACTATGATTGTTATTATTCAAGGATACTATGAGTTTGATAAACTACTAAAATACATAGAGCATAATCTCAACCAACTTTCGGTTTTATTCCTTTCCAATCTCTGATGCAGGGGACATATATGTGTTTTAAGGGTCATGCCTACATTAATTGGCATGGTTGTAAACGGATCTTGTATGGTTTAGGCACACAACGCCTACATATTGGGGGATCACTTTCGGGACAGCCTGAGATTGTTTGAACTGAACCAAACCAAACAGGGTGGATCTGAAGTGTAATACATGAATGCAACAAATCCAGCCATAGACTTTCATTAGATTCCCCCCTCATTCCCCCCCTCTTTTGGCAGTTGTTTCAGTACTATTTGGGACACAAGAGAGCAGGACAGAAAGCCCTTGTTTCAGATTTGAATAACTAATTAAGAGTTGTTGCCTGGATTGCTGATTATCATTCGTCGTCCCCTTTTCCTACCAGATATCCCCAGATGACAATTTCAGTGTGACTAATGATGGTGCGATCCATAAATTAGTCATAATCAGGTGCGAGGAAGAGCACTCTGGGAAATACCGCTTTGAGGTAGATGGTCGTAAAACAGAGGCAATGATCAACGTCAAAGGTTTGAGAATTTGTCTTGCATCTATAATGATTAGACAGTATAAACGGCTAACTGAACAAATGTATATTAACATCCATCAGACAGTATCAAATTACAGCTAAATACCAATTAAATGACTAACTGGTCTGTTCTTTTTGTAGATCCCCCAAGGTTTAACCACGCAGACCTCAGAGCTTTCACTGAGCCTGTGACGGTTAAAGCAGGCCACCACGCCATCTTCAAACTGCAGTTTCTTGGCCAAGAACCCGTAAAGATAAAGTGGTACAGTGAAGGAGAAGAGCTCCTAGATGACAACAACAACACAAAAATAGAGAAATCTGCAAGTCACAGCCGTTTGCTACTGAGCAGGTGCGAGAGAAAGAACACGGGAGAGATCAGGATTAAGCTCAAGAATGAACATGGCTTCATTGAGGCAATTTCACAGTTAATTGTGCTCGGTGAGTGACTGAAGGACAATGCAGGAAAATCTCTCATTAGGAGCAAATTTGTCCTGCCATGCACTGTTTGACTTAAGGATAAAAATAAAAAAAATTACTCAAAAGTTAACTGTCACTATAAATCTTTGCCAATACCAAAAGATCTGATGTGTGCAGGACGTTCTGTAGTTAGAAGTGCTTTGCTGTAAGATCTTACGCAGCAAACAGCGGTTTTGTTAACTGCGTCACAGTTCATCCACATAGACCAATTGTAAAAATCAGGCCAGTCTTTTATCATGTGAGTAAAGGGGCCCATTTCACTGGGCCCCATCTGTGCCTGGACAGATTTAGGTATTTATTTTCCAATTGCAAGAGTCCAGTGGGTGATAATGTGACAGTTTGAAGATGTGTTAAGTGGTTTCCAGAAGTTATTATGTTGAAAACCTCAGCTCCAAAACGGCCAAATGTAATTTGAAGTGTCAAATTAGTTTTGTATTATCTCTCAATAAAATGCTGTCTCTCCTTTGTTTTAATGCAGCCTTCTCTCGACTTTCAAGTTTTAACAAACACTTTTTTGATGTTTCAGACAAACCTACCTCCCCGCTGGGTCCTGCAGAGGTAACAGAAGGCTCCGCTATTTGTATTGAATTTAGGTGGAGGCCGCCAAAGGATGATGGTGGCTCACCAGTGATCAACTACATGGTTGAGCGACAGCAGGTGGGACGGAACACCTGGAAGAAAATTGGGGAAATCCCAGGTGTACCCAGCTACCGCGATACAGACGTGGACCATGGCCGGAAATATTGTTACCGTATCCGGGCAGTTACTGCCGAGGGTGCAAGTGGAGTGATGGAGACTGATGAAATGCAAGCCGGCACACTAGGTGAGCCAAACTGGGACTTTTGTGGTGTACGTCTGTCAGATCAGTTTGGTCCACCAACTAATCTACAATCCTATGATAATACATTATGAACTGCACACACTGAGGTTTCACGTTTTTTCTAGTCTCAATTAAACATACTTAAAAGACTTTTATTGCCATATGACAAAAGAATCCTCCAACGTGAAATCTTCTTTTGAAGTTATTGAACCTGCTCATTACAAGTCACACGGCGAAGCAATAACAATATATTAGTCACTTTCAATATCCAAAACCAGTTAAAAGTATGGAGACAGTTTCTTATTAAATTGAATGAGAAAATGTGTCCAAACTTTTCACCGGTACTGTATATTCAATCCTCCTGATGGCACAACAGCTAACCAAAAGTCCAGCAGAAAAAAAAAGGAAAATGGTCACAACAATCACAGGCCTTGTACAGCACAGAGGCCAACACAACACAAATAAAACATAGGCACACTGGAAAAATACTGACTTACGTTCTCCATGAGTCTTATCGGTTTGTAAGACTGGCGAGGAAGGTTTAAAGCCGTCCACTCCCAGGTCATCGTCCAGTTTTTCTCCACAATCTGTTGCCATTGTAAAAATAGTACACATTAAATTGTTATTGCAGATAACTTCATCGGTGCTGACTAAGTCACACACACCAGTATTTCTTCTTAATATCGATCTACCTGCCCTGAAGCCTTTCATGTTTTTTCCCTTAATGTAAACACTTTTTTGTATTCATGGATCAAGTTTAAAGTTTAACGTTAACTAGTTAACGTTATATGGTAGTTTACATTTCACTGTAACGATAATTACATGTGATTTATCCGATAATGATAACGTTATATTCTAAACTCCATCAATACAATGTGATTACAGTTCTTGGCAAGTGTAACAGTGTATATGAAGTTAAACTTAACGTTATTAATGGTGTCGAATATCAAAATGCTATCTTGTCAGATAACAATTTAAGCTAGCCTGTTATCTAACATTAACATTGGATAGTTTTTTTTTATTTTGGGTTATTTTATACATTGTAAAAATACGTTAGCACTAAGCTAACGTTAATCGTAATGTTAGCTAGCTACAATGCTAATGTTAAGTTAACCAAACATAAACTCAAACTTTTTTTAATTTGTCAAGCAAACGGTTCTTACCACTGATTAGAAGAGGTTCCTGCATTCGTCAAAGGCAATTTAGAAACAAAAATGCTCCTTCTGCTGCTGAGCAGAGATTATTCTTTTAACTAACGTTGGTTTGCGATGTTCTGGATGGTTCCGCTGCGCTTGTGGCTCGTGTCAGTTAGTAACGTGTGCAACAGACACGGACCGTTTCAGGCACAGATTGGTGACGTCGTCAATCTAATCATTCGCACCTGTGCCTTTCCCACGCGAGGTGTCAACATGTGTCTCTTTGAGCATCAGTTGATTTAGTGTCATTACTGCCCCATGCCGTGCTCCATTACATCTTTCACAGAATTCATGAGCAATGAGACACAATTAAAGTCAGTCAGTCTGTCTCTCTATTATAAAGTGAATAATTATAGCAATTACTCATGTTCAAGTGAAATTGCTTGGGTTTTCTTCTGATGAGCAGCCCTATACCACAAAATATTAATTCACATAACAATTTGAAACAATAGCTGCAAATTCAAATTATTATAGTTGACTCACTTTATTGCAAGCAACCTATCAATTGAGAGGCCGAGCATTTCAGCAGATAGTTGTCACGCATACTGCACTTCTATAAAAGCAGAGGATTCAGCACAAAAAAAGGTACAGGTGTGCCACGTAGTTTTTATTTGTCTACCAAGATACTTTATAACATGGCCATGTATATAGTATCTTGGTGGATTTTTGTGCATCAATGCTGCATTAACTTAAGTAAGTACTATCACACTACAAAAGATCAATTCAGTATTCCTGACTACAAACTTTACAGTTTGTTTTCTGTCGGTTTCAGCTTTTCCCGGCCCTCCGGGACCTCCAAAGGTGGTCAGTGCCTACGACGACTGCGTCAACATTTCCTGGGCTCCGCCGAGTAACACAGGAGGTTCGCGTATCCTGGGCTATGTGGTAGAGAAGCGCAAGAAGGGGAGTAACCTCTGGTCCGTCGTCAATGCCACGGATGAACTCATAAAAGGTCTCCGACTTTGCATTCGACTACCCTTTCAACCTGACGGCGTTGAAGACACCAACACTGATGTTTTGTCATTGTGGTTGTTTCTCTGAATTTTTTTTCCAGTGAAAAAATATGCCGTGAAAGATGTTGTGACAGGAATGGAATATGAATTCAGAGTCACTGCCGTAAACCTCTCAGGAGTTGGTGAATACAGCAACCCCTCCGAGTTTGTTTTTGCACGGGATCCAAAGAGTAAGTTAATAAACTCAACAATAAACAATAAATTGTGCGTAAAATATTCATCTACATATCTCGTAGGAATGTGTAAGAATTCAAATTATTTATTTTTAGATCATATTTATGATTACTTGAATTTGACATTAATTGTTGTGCACCCCAGAGCCTCCTGGTAAAGTCTCAAACCTGAAGGTGACAGAAAGTTCTTACTCCCACTTTGTCCTCACTTGGACCAAACCGGAGGATAAACCGGAGATTCAGGATGAGGCAAAGGGATATTTTGTTGAGATCCGACCTGCAGAGTGCCTCGATTGGTCCCGCTGTAATCCCACTCGCATCATCACGACTTCCTTCAGCGTGAAAGGCTTGAAGTCCAAGAACATGTACTGGGTGAGAGTCATCGCGGTGAACGATGGGGGAGAGAGTGCTCCCGAGGAGCTGGCCAACTATGTCCTCGCAATTCCCTCACCTGGTGGGTCATTATGTTAAAAGAAACAAAGAAAACGTAGTAATAAGCTGGTGGTTAATTCTGAAGTGCATTGATATTCCAAGCCTTTCAAAGTGTACTTTGTTTACTTCACATTACAGCCATGACAATATTCCGCATGTTAACTCAGATATTTTCAAGGTACTGCATCACTAATAAACTAACCTCTGCGTATTCTAGTGTTGTTCCCCATTGTGTAAGAACCTGGTGAAGTTGAATATTTTCAAAAAGCACTTTCGCGTGATCGCTTTTGCTCAACTTTTCTAGTGAGGCCTAAGTTCACAAACCACAAGATGAAGAGCTTCATGGTGGTGAGGGCAGGGAACTCTGTCAGGATCACAGTGAACTTTGAGGTGAGATTTCATCTTTAGGTTGATTATCTGCAAACAAGGTTTGTGGGTCTTACATTCAAGACAAGACATTACTAATGTCCCTTTTGTTTCACAGGCCTCCCCTCGCCCACATGTTATGTGGATAAAGGACAACGTGCCAGTGACAAAACGAGTCACAATCAGCAACTCTGACAGCTCATCGCAGCTGCTGATCCCCTCGTCTGAGCGCTCAGATTCTGGTATCTACTCCATTTTGGTGAAAAATCTTGCAGGACAGGAGACATTCAGTACAGAGGTCAGGGTCACAGGTACATTTAAGATATGACTTTTTCTTTTGCTACATCAATGTGGTAAGTTGTGTTGATGGATGAGCCGGTAACAGGTTTGTGTTTTGCAGATGACCCAAAGCCACCCGGCCCCGTAGAGCTGGAGGAAAACGTGCCCGGCACAGTGACAGTGATCTGGGAGCCTTCTCCCGATGAGAAGCGCGATGACCGCCTCCACTACACTGTGTCCAAACTGGACTCCACCAAACGCAATTGGACAACAGTGGCTGAAAACCTCTTCAATAACAAGTGTACAGTCTGCAACATCATGCCCGGGAGGGAATATCACTTCCGGGTGTATGCCGAAAACGACATGGGCGTTTCCGCGCCGTCAGAGTCACCGACGTGTTGGAAGGAGAAGAAGAAAGGTATACGTTTGCGACCTCAAATTGTCTCTTCTTCAGGAATGTTGAATCTGTTTCTCATTCCTTGCAGAAAAATGTGTGGTGAGCGTACCGACCAGAAAGGACTGCGACTTGCGATGCGCTCCGACCTTCATCGTCCCGTTGAAGTTTCACGCTGCACCCAAGGGCTACGAGTGCTACATGAGCTGCGCGGTGAAGGGAAACCCCAAACCTCGCATCACGTGGTACCGCAATCACATCAGCCTCAACACTGATACTAACTATTACATCTGCAACACCTGCGGCGTTTGCTCCATGTTGATTCTCCGCGTGGGCCCCAAAGACACGGGGGAGTACGCCATCGCTGCAGAGAACGCCCTCGGGCGGGCCGAGTGCTCCACCGTCCTCAGCGTGAAAGGTGAGAGAGAAACACCGCTGGTTATTTCCGAGGGTGGAATAAAAACAAAAAAACATGTTTAATTATGTGGTATTATTTCATCTTTTTTTACATACAGAGTGAAGAAACTACAGGCGGCACAGAATGAGCAGTGTTTCTTTTAAAGTTTAGATTCAATGTAAAAACTTGGAGTTGGACTGGTTGTGCTGCTTGGATGTAATACACTATTTGTAACAGGAACAAAATGGACTGTGGTGTCAATTGGGAACGCTAATAAAAATAAATAGAAGTATTGCTTAAATAAAACAATGTCCTTGGTGTTTTTAAAGATGATAAACCTGGAGTGTTTGGTCTCATGGTTCAAATCACATACTAATAGATGGAGATGGTTGTGGTTCAACATCGTTTTTCTGTTGAGAATGGATCCACAGCAGCTTGAGAAAACATGTCCGTCTGAAAACAGATGAGACTCATGATACTGTGGCAGTTGTGTGGCAATTGAGTTCATCCAAGTCTTGAGAGCAGTGCTCAGAAGATCTTTGGGGGAACCGGTTTAACAGGGGAAGTCAAGAAGACACAATGGTGCCTCTCGACAAGCCGACAATAAAACGGCAATTGACTGAATTAATACAAATAAAGTAAAGGACTGTTAACCCCAAACTGTGTCCAAATGGGCCACAAGCATCAAAAGGTCACGTGGCCGTTCATATAAATGGCCAACCATGTCCCACCATCCTAACCCACAGTGGCCCTGCGCGACAGGAGCGCACAACTGCAGCGGGCCAAAAATAGCGCACAGTAACCCTCTACGTGTAGTTTTGCCATTGCCAGGCTCAGCCCCCCCCCTCCACACCCCCACACCTCCCACACACGCTCTTCCTGAATGGACGGTCGCGGGCCCCCGCGGTCCACGCCCCCCTCCTCCTGCCTCTTCTCCTGCTTCATCGTCGCAGCCTCTCGGTGCTTTACTTCGCGCTGATTGAATCCAGCCCGCATTTGGCGCGGAGCCGCTTTACGCAGAGGGAAACCAGACTCCAAACGCCGCTGGTAGCTTGGACCCACCGCGCTCCCGGTGCCGGGCGAGAACATTGTGTCCTCTGTGGTTGGAGATAATAAAATGACGGCGAAGCATCGGCGAGGGAAAGGCAACAGCAAACATGAGGACGGCTCGTTCAGGAACGACGTCGCCGAGTCGGAGAGTCGCGCCGGAGGCAACAACCCCGCGGTGCTCTCGGTTCTATTCCTGCTCATCGCGATCGGCGGTGCCGGGGGCGCATGGTTCTGTTTCCAGCAGCAGCAAACTTTAACCCACTTAACTGACAATCTCATGGGCATGCAGATGAAAATAGTAAAACTTCAGTCGTCCCACGAAGAAATGCGACAGTCAAGCAGCGAGGTAAGAGGCGACAAAAAGAAACGAAAAATAATACTTTTTTCTAGGCGAATGAACAATGCTCCTCTTGTGATATATACATACATATTACAATATGAATACGATCTGAGATTCCAATGTGCACGTTGACTCAACAGGAAAAGGCCTCAGCACATGCTCACACCTCCAAGGTGGAGGGTGGAGACCCTCGGGCCTGTTATCAGATTTCAAAATGTTGACCGGAGTGAGCACAAAACGCTGCTATTTCTATCACGCACTCAGCTGCTGAGGTTGGTGAAGAGGAATTAATCTTGACCTGCTGCTGCGTGAATACGTGAATGTGCTCAGTGTTAAAGTGCTGTGTGGAAAATGTCTTTATTTCTAACTGGAGTGGAGATCACAATTCTAAAGCTGCGCAGAGGATGCTGCCAAAATAGAAAGAAACAAGCCAGCAGTGAGCCGAGGCTAAATTTAGTCTGTGACTTTGAAAACCAGCACCAGTTCAGAGGCTGTTTACAGGCCGGATTGTAGAATAACAGACAGGGGTGATTGTTTCATCTGTATTTCTGAAATGATAAAGGTGTAGTAAATACTGCAAGTACTACTTAATCAAAGAAACTTTCGTTCCTATAGCTGTCACTGCAAACAGAGCCGCATGGTTCATGGGCTTCAGCCACACTTTCCTCCTGTTCATAGTATCGCAACTAAGTTGCCGCAAGCAAGATGAGCAAGATTCTTTTTTTTCAGTTTGAACTCAACCACAACGAATCCGGTCTGACCACTCGTTCCCTTCCTCACACCAGCTCAGTCACACTTACACGTCTTAACGACAGCGAACAGTGGTTTTGTAAGTTTAGTTGAAATGTTTTTGAAACCAGATGCTGATTAACTATACTTAACTCCTTTCTATGCGTTACTTTATTATGCAAATTCAGTATTCGGTTTGTATCACGTGACTTCTTGCAAGGAAGGACGGAAGTTTCACTATGATGTACAGGCATGTTCAGACCTGTTCTCATTGTATATGAAATGCTTCATATAGTCCATGGACCTATGAAAGGAGAAACGTCACACGGTAACATCATGTTTACTAAATAGTTCTCATTGTTTTGGAGTCCACTTATACCGTAGTTGGTACAGGCACTTACAGGCACTATTGAATCGCTCATCCAGAGTCACAGACTTGTGGCCACGTTGACCCGGCATCGCTCCTGTGCGTCTCTTTGCAGCAGCACGTTCCGGAGAGCCTGGAGACCCGCCTCCACGCCCTGGAGGATTCTTATGCTCTGGCCCAGAAACAGGTGGCCTTGGCCACAGCGGAGCAGCTCAAGACGTCCGAGCTCCCCTCTCAGGTGCTGTCGCTCCACGCGGAGATGAGCGCCCGGCTGGCGGAGGTGCAGCAGGGCACCGTGTCCCCGGAGCAGCTGAGCCAGCTGCAGAGCTTGCTGGAGGGGAAGAGCGAGGAGTTCGACGGGGTCAGGGTTCAGGTGGACGGCCTGGCCGCGCTCGGCGTCGAGCTGTCCCGCAAGGTGGAGGTCCTGGCGGTGAGCGTCGGGGAGGCGGAGTCGAAGCTGCAGGAAGGACAGGTTGCCGCGCTGAGTGCCGGTTTGGACGGACAAGCAGCCGAGGTGCTCAGACTGAAGGGGCGGCTGGACGCTTACCAGGCTCAGCTCGAGGCCGGCACGCGGGAGATGGCTGCCGTCAGGTGGGCGGGTAGAACAAAAAGGCGGCAGTGTTGTGGAGCAAATAGCTCACCTCCGCTGACCCATGACTTGATGTTGACTTTATCAAAGCCCCTTTCGCTGTCATCGCTGTGTGTTACTTTAGTCCAGAGTCAGTAGGCCTCAAATCACATTGTGATTGATCTGATCTGTTTAAACACTTCTATTGCATAGATGGTTTTGGGAGCTGAATTGTTTAAATGTAAAATCAGCTTATGTAAACAATATGTGACGTTGCACACCTTAGATTAGAAGAAAGCAACCTAGTCAAACGAATAGACAATACAATTAACAATAAGGGGTCAGGCTTCATGGGGCTAGACAATTCATTCTGTAATATAACAATAAACCATGATTCCACTCATTCTCTTTCAGAGAGTTGCTTGAGGTCGAAGCGTCCCAGCGGCTCCAGCAGGCGGGTGTGGAAGAGCAGCTCAATGCGGTAGGTCAGAACCGGCAGGATCAGAACTCAGGAGCCCAAAGTCTGCACTCTGAACTCAGCTCAGCTGGAGAAAACGCTGCAGAAATGGGTTACCACGGAAACCGAAAACCCACCAGTCACCAGATTGAACTTGAATTGCTGAACAAATCACGATGCACGGGATCGTGATAAAATACATAACTCAATATGTCACAGATCTTTTTTTTTACAACAGTTTTGTATCATTAGATGATACTAGATCTATAATGGCAGAGCATGCGGGACATGTCCTAGTACACATACCGTCAGCACACATGGTCTCTTTGCTATTTCTGTCTATTTTGTGCCTAAAGGGAACTATAATGAGATTTCCATCTTTTAATTTGAACGAGCTAATTGCTAGGCATGGAGTCCCCAAAGGATTTACATCCACACCTACATGCCGTTTCTCTCTTATCTCATTTACCAAAGCATCTGGGTGTCCACATATCTGCCCCTCAAATCATTCACTATAAATAATCTGGTTTACTATGAACAAATATGTATTTTATTGCTTTCTATTGTTTAGCCGGTGAGACCGGCGGAGGAAGAGACAGCTCCTGAAGAAGGGGAAGCTGCAGCTTCTGAAGAAGAGGAAGCTACAGCTTCTGAAGAAGAAGAAGCTGCAGCACCTGAAGAAGAGGAAGCTGCAGCACCTGAAGAAGAGGAAGCTGCAGCACCTGAAGAAGAGGAAGCTGCAGAATCTGAAGAAGAGGAAGCTGCAGCACCTGAAGAAGAGGAAGCTGCAGAATCTGAAGAAGAGGGAGCTGCAGCACCTGAAGAAGAGGAAGCTGCAGCACCTGAAGAAGAGGAAGCTGCAGCACCTGAAGAAGAGGAAGCTTCAGCACCCGAAGAAGAGGAAGCTGCAGCACCCGAAGAAGAGGAAGCTGCAGCACCCGAAGACGAGGAACCTGCAGCATCCGAAGAAGACGGAGCTGCAGCATCTGCGGAACACGAAGCTGCAACATCTGAAGAAGAGGAAGCTGCAGTACCTGAAGGAGAGGAACCTGCAACATCTGGAAAAGAGGAAGCCGAAGAAGCATTTCCTACTGACGGAAAACAAGAGACATCCCACCCAGAAGTGGAGGCGGATGAAGGAGAAAAGGCGGCGGCACAGGATGAAGCACCTGTTGAATGGGGAGACTCGGCGAATGATGAAACTGCTCCTGTAGAGGAGGTGCAGAGTGAAGAAGAGCCTGAAGAGGAGAACCAGCATGCAGATGAAGAAGAGAGGGATACAAAAGAAGAAGTAGAGGAGGAGATGTTGTCTGAAGGAGAAACAGGACTGGGAGGGGAGGAAGAACCGTACCATGTAGCAGCTGAAGAGGAGACGGGTGACGAAGAGGAGCCATTAGGACATGACGCTTTACTGGAGGATGAATGTAAGAAAAAATAACTTGTTTTCCAACACTCAATGTATGTATTAACATCACTGTTTTGCCCAGTGCTAACATTTTCTTGTTTTGTTATGTTTTACAGAGGGCATTGTTTCATACCGGACATATCCAGAAAGTCAGATCGGAACTCTGAATTTTACATGCCGACTGTAGGAAGGAATGATTGATTGCTGTTGTGTATGTGGTTGCTCTTTGGAAGGCAAACCTCAGTCAGAATTCAGCCACTGCGCTGGATTCAAAGCTGAAATATGTACCTCAAAATAAGACAAGGCTGTTATGTTGAAATGAGTAATTCAGGGTTTTCCCTGCCAACAACAACCTCAGAAGCCTTAATCCATCACATAATAACACTGGACAGGACTCCCACTTTGTTTATGGTCAGAGTCATGTCCCGAACTGTTAACTGTCAATCACTACAGCTTAAGCCATAAGAAACGCCTGTCATGGGGACATTGAAATGAATGGGTTCTTTTTCTCACTTCCTGAAATTTACTATGAGACGATTTTTTAGTTACTGAATGTATCCCACTTTTTTACTCAGGCAAACACAGCCGACTAGAAAGAAAGAATCTTTGACGGGATAAACAAGAAAAAGTCCTGAATATTTTTTAAGTAAAGGACAAACTAGATGATAGATTAAAAAAAAAAACTTTTTACTGTAATTAAAAACTGGGAGTATGCTTTGGTTTAGCTCTTCAACGACTCCAACTCAGACCTACACAATTGTAGTGTTGTAAACTATAAGTCATCTACCAAGAATCTTTTCAGCATCATTCTTCTTCTTTATTCTTTTTTAGTTCAGATTTGACATCATTCAGTAATTTAACAAATAACAGCTGTATATTGGGGGACTACAAAGTCAAGATTTGGTGATAAAAAAGCTTCAGGAACAAATGACCCTCAAAGATTTTAGCAAAGTCTCGAGTGGCATTGAAAAGCAGAATCAGAGAGACAACGAGTCGTTTTCATCCAAAATGAAAGGCCAATATTGATTGATCATAACCTCAGTTTAAGTTTTAACTTTACAGTTGCATCTGGGGAGCTTTTGCATGGAGACGTGTCTGATCCTAACTTGAATTGAAACAATGCCGGGACTCCGAAGGAGGAGCAAGGAGCGCCTCTGCTCGTATCTGCACAGTCACTTGAGACTGATGAACCTGTCTGGGAACATTAGAATAACAAAAAAGTTCAAGGCGTAAGGTCAAACCACAACACCGTGTCTCTGAGATGCTCTTCACATCGACTGGAATAATGTGACATCCTTAAAAGTGCAGAAATAATGTGCAAGCTGTGATTGAGTCAGAAGAATAAGATCAGATATTAAGAGTAATAAATATGTTGTTAGAAAATGAGCTCTTTAGAGACATGACGAGTGGAGTCAGATGTGGAATGTTTAGTGATTCAGTTCTTTGTAGTATAGTGACACCTGGACCCCACTGGACGTTTTGCTTTTTAAAGCACACAGCATTTGCCAAGGCGCTGGTTACTGGTTGTTTGAAACTTGTATTTCATGATTTTTTTAAATAAACGCTGGTTCTTTCACTTCTCTGGACTGGATTCTGTGCTGTTGTCGTACACAATTCACATCAATCAATATTGCTTGAGCGGCGCATGGGGCGGGGTGCTGTTACCCGTATAGGCAAAGCCGGACACACTAAGTGTACGAAAGCTCATGTAATCCCAACTGTTTAAAACACAACATGTCAGCCAGTGTTGTGATAAAAATGCTCACAGACCCGCAGTTGAAATTCCTCCAAAAAAATGATTTATTTCCTCCTGTTTACGAAACATCAGTCCCCAGATGTTTTATCGCAACGTTTGAATTTTGGAGGTAAGGAAAAGATTTTACTTACTTTAAATAATAAGGCTTTCAATATTTTCTACAGATCTCGATGACTATTAAATTGAATTAGAGTTACAACAATTAGACATGAGCCATGTCTATTCTATGTCTAATTGTTGTAACTCTAATGAATTTGCACTGTTTTGTAGTTTAGCAACCTACATGTCACCACCAGAAAAGATACCACCCTTAACCTTCTTCTTTACTATTTGCTCACAGTGGATGCATTTTTATAACTTATCAAATAATACTTAAATCAAGAAATCCATTTTCTGCAACTGGTATAAACCCTTGCTTGCATTAGACCTGGCAGAATGTCTCAATCGATTGTGTGTGCATCAGATGCTCTCTCTCCCTCCCACTCTCTCCCTCTCTGTCTCTCTAGCCGGTTGCAGTCAGTTGGTTCCAGCCTCTTCCACATATCGGTGCTGCAGTGTCTCGGTGCCTCAGTCTCTGACCTTCCACAGGGACCATGCAGGCATTTCTTCCCAGGTAAGTTTCAGAGACAGCGAGTTGGGCTGCTCCATTGCTGGATTCTTATTTCACCTATTTTCTCTACAACAAGCCACTTTTTTAGCAAAGGTCCTCGGCCATGTGTTTGTCATCTTAATGTCAAGTAGCTATGCTCTGTAGGCCTCTTTGAACTGATGTAATGTGAGCTTGCAATGTTTAACTCGTGGGGTTTGGAATGAGCCCTTTCTCTTTGGCGAGCCTCTCTATGTAGATTAGTCACGATTGGCCAAGGGATGTTGTTCTTAGCAACTATTTTCAAGTCATTTATTATTCACTTTTCTTAAGAGGAGGGTTTTGCTGTGAAGGCCTTCGGCTTGCAGTTCTGGGTGGAAACATCGAATATGCTTTGCGTTGCACATTGTAGCGTGGAGTGAGACTCTCAGTCAGGACTCAGGGTGACTCCACAACCCGAGATCAATAGCAGTAAAAGCGTAGCCGGGGAGGAGCCGGCAGCTCGCCGGTAAAACACGAGCTTCACTGATGCTTCCTCAGCACTTTCTGTGTCTGTTAAGCCTCTTGCGCAAATTGAGCTCAGGTCTTTAAGTGACGATGAAAACGCATTTTAAGAGCATCTTGCCTTCTTAATTCTTTGTATTTCTCGTTTGAATGTGACGTTGGAGCATAATGCTGTTAAACTTGCTGATGGTTCATAAGGTTACATTTTTTTTTCATTTATTTAAAAATATACATTACATGGGAAATGTGTACGATTTTATATGTATATGTACATGTTATTTTTTGGTCCATGTACAAAAAGTGAGTCTGGCAAAACATGAAGAAATACTGTGAAGTATACTATGTTATTGAATTATGTGTGCTTAAATATTTATGTTTACTGTTTTTTCTCTACTCAAGCAGGTCATACCTGACCCCAGTCAGGGACGAGGAAGCGGAGTCTCAGAGGAAAGCAAAGTCCCGTCATGCCAGACAGACCCGAAGGTCAACACAGGTAAAGATCCAATGTCTGATGACACATTTTATTGGATCGGGTTTTGACTGTTGACAGATTTGAAGCTGTATAAATGTCCTACAGGGAGTGACTCTGACTGACCTGAAAGAGGCTCAGAAAAGCAACATCCTGTCTCCTCAAAACAGTCGGAAGGCGGAAGGAGGCCCTCTGGCTGAATTGAGTTGCCTGAAGAACGGCTTGACGGACGACAGGAGAGTCAGAAGTGTCTCGATGGAGACAACGGAAACAGCGGAGATCAGTCCCAAATGGCCCGATGGTCCCAAATGGAGCAAAATGGACGAGGTCAGTAGGAGGAATGAATGCCGTTTGGGAACCGGCCTCAGCAGCCGTGTTTGAATTGGAGGATGTTTGTGATTTCTTTACCATTTTTGTATTTTTCTTTAATGCTTGTGCAGCAGGGGAACGTTGAACGCAGGTTAGAAACCATCGCCGACTCTCCGATGTCAGACCTTCCGTGTTCGTGTGTTGCTGGATCCCGTGGGCTGCTTCACTGCAACAACGCCTTCACAGGTCACGAGAGCATTGCTTATATTCTGATTCACGTGCGTGTATGTGAGTCAGGGAGTGAGTGATATTGAAGAGGTTGTCCTTCCCCTTCGCCACAAACTGGGCCTCTGCATTTAACGAAAATGAAAAATCCATTCAGGCATCATTATTGTTTTCAACATAGTGACGTTACTCATGTGTGAGGTTGATCAGACACCACAGGCTTTGCTCTGGATGAGAATCCTTTGTATTTAAAATTGCTTTTCCAGAATTTGAAATGCCGATCATTGACAAGGTCTAGGTGACAAAAAACATTTTAAGAAGGTTCTTTGAGCTAAGAAAGAAACCCAGACACGACACCCAGGGTTAATTTCACAGTAAATCTTCCCCTTTATTTCCAGCAGTGATGGAAAGATCCTTTCAGAATAAAAGTATTTACTGTTTTTGTACAGCTGGTGCGATATGCCGGAGGGATGAAAATCAGAACCGCGTTGAAGATGAAGCTCCGCTGACAAGACAGCGACTCTTCTGTGATGGAGAGGTACGTGGAGAACGTCACAGAAAGCAAAGAGGTTTTGATTTAGTCTCCATTGATGGCTCTTGCCTCGTTTCCGGTTGTCCCCCCCTGAGTACCACTAGATGGAGCCAAAAGATTTCTGTTCTCTCACTTTGTGCTGAGCGGATCCGAGTATTTACAGTTCACTTGAGAATAACTACAGTCTCATGCATTCAGATCCCTTGAGAGTATGTGTGCTCATGACACACTTTGGTTATCAACACTCTTATTCAGGAAAAAGGTATCTCGGTATTAAATGCTTTCACGGCACAGGATCTCGTGCCAATTTTATTCTTCAATATTAATTAACAAGGTTGTCTCATCCCGTTTCTCTCCCGAAAGCTAAGTGCGCTTCACAGGCTGCGGAACTCTGATGCAAGACTCTGAGAAGCTCCGCAATCGCAGACGTGAAGTGTGACTTTAGAGATTCTCTTCATGAGAACTGCTGGTTAATATCTCGTGGAAAGACAATCCAGGGGGGACAAACCTCCTCCTGCTCCACCCCGTCCTCCTCCCCCTCCTCCTCCTCCTCCTCCTCCTCCTCCTCCTCCTCCTCCTCCTCCTCCTCCTCCCTCTAAGTCGCTTTGCTTCCTCACATCACATGGCTGAGGTGTCTCAGCATACCATACCATATTGGGCTCTCTGCTTGGTCTTAGCCTTGGATTCAGAGGGATTGACTGTCTTTTCTCCTCCACCCTCTGAGCTGATACTGTGCTCCCTCCACCTGAGAGCCTCACGTGAAACCACCTGAACCGCGTCACTGCTTCCACATGAGCTTCACCGAGGACATTCTATTAATCTGTGAGAAGACGGATGCCGGTCAGTGAATGGGTAAAGAGAGAGGATGCATGACGAGGATATGGATCGTAGATTCCCCTTCATTAAGCTGACTCCGGGTCAGCGGTTCAGCTGTCGCCCGCGGTGGAATCTGAACCGTAGATCTGTTAGGAACACGAGAGTCTCCTGGCATTACGCAGCGGACTATATCCGTCCGTGATAATAACACAGAGCGGCGAGGCTTCATGGGGAGCGCGACAGGCTGCCCACCGCCACGGCCGACCCCTGCGTGACCCTGTGATGATCTGAGCAGATTTTCCACTGTGGCTTTCAGGCACAGAGGGAGGGAGACAGGTGTGGCGTAGGAGGGTGTCTGATCCTTGTAAAGACATAGGCAATGGCGGGGATTATGATACGGGGGACTTTACAAGAGCGCAGGCCCCCACTGCCACTTTCGGGATTCAGTGATTCGATCCTGGCTGGTAGCACATTCCGCTCCAACACAGCTCCTGAAAACAAGCAAAGTCTGGGAAGAGCTTCGGCGGCTCGTCGTCTGTGTTGAGAAAAAAAGATAACAACCCATGTGGATAATCCTGAAGCCGAGGGTGAGGATCAGACTGGGCCAAATCCAGATGGGCTCCAGTCTTTTGAAACTCTCCACCGAGTCATATATTCTCTACAGATGGAGAAGAGCATTACAAATATACCTCATATACAAGATAGCTGCTGTTGCCGATTGCAGATTCAAACCATCTGTCACAAAAGCTTACACAGTGATACATGCAGAATAGTTTAGCAACCAAAGAACATCAACCTCTCTTTTTCATGCCTCTGTGTTTTTGACTTTATCTTTGCTTTGATCTATTCACAACAAGGAAGAACGAGGCCCCAGCAAAGAGCTACGTGCCTCGCTATAAAAGGTAGCAGGAGTCGGCTTGTGCACAAGGGGCAGTCCTGTTGGGAACTGCGTATTTTTCCTTCTCCCTGAGAATTAGATGATTGATACCACTCTCTCTCGCCTGTATGGTAAATATCGAGCTTTAGCGGCCACGGCTCCATACAGCGGGTATTGTCCAGACATTGTATTCGCTTCCTCATCAAACTCAGCAAATCATCCTTCCCCCAAAACGTTTCCGTGATTAAGACGGAACGAGGTCTTGATGTGGACGTTTAACCGGGCGCCTCGTTAATATTCCCGGGTCTTAAACAGAGAAACCGGCTCCTCGCGTTTCGGCGGGAAGGAAAAGGTGCTGACACAGTGTGTCACTCCTGACAGCATCTCTCCTCTCCATCTCACTGTGGGACGAACACAGTTACCCGACACTTCAGGGTGGATGATGTGCTCCTCAGGTAATTCTGTGTTGACCTTCCAGGACACAAACTGCTGCCAACACCGCCCCCTCCGCCCCAATCCCCACCTCCCCACCTCCCCCCTCATACACACTCCAACTCTGGCTCCGTGCTCCACCTCCCCCTTATCCTCGTCCACATCATTGGGCAATTTTAGCCCTCGGTGCCGAGTTCAGCCACAGCAGAGCTTCTGGCGGCTTTCCAGGACCGAAGGGAGCAGGGAGAGGCGGGGGTCTGGGGGAGAGGAGGGGGCAAGCAGCGAGAGGAAAAGGAGAGAGGGAGTGCGTGTATAACTTTGGGAAACATAGGAAGAGGCAGCAAAGGGAGCAAACTTTTCTCTCCTGGCCGCTTCCTTTGTAGACTTTCTTTCCCTCCACGTTTCATCCGAGACGTCAGCCGGAGCAGAACGGTTCTGTTTGCTTCACGAGATGTTTGTCTTTTGGTTCTCGGAGGACAATTGTTTTTTTCTTTTGTTCTTTTGCAATTTTTGATCTGATCATCGCTCCACCGTCTGGACTTCTGAACACGGCGTGACCACACATTCGGAACTCCTCTAGAATTAGCTGCAAGTATCTTCAGCTCATCGTGTGAGTGTGATGCTGGACTGAGACACACAGACACACACGGCCGTACACACACACAAAGACACACGCACACAAACACCTGTTGTTTTTGAGGATTCCCCGGGAGCTCAGTCATGGGCATCTGCGTCACCGTTGCTTGAGGGCCTCTGTGCAGCTGTGACCTGCTGGTGTCCTCGGTGAACGTGACAGTAGACGTTGACCTCTAGTCCAACAGAAGAGACGGAGGGAGGGGGGGTGAGATGTCCACCTACTACCCGCGCACCAAGGACCTGACTCGCACCAGGAAGTCGCTGACCGAGTCCCCGCCGTCCTCTCCGTCCCCTACAGACAAAAACTACAGAGTAAGACCACAAACTTTCCCTCTGTCTGAAAAGTGTTGATATCGGACATCTCAGTTTATTTAACCGTTTTTGTGATTTACAGAACTACGGTGTAGAAATAATTAATATTCTGGATTTCCGCCTCTAAACTGTTACTTTCTACGTTTGTTTCAGGCAAAAATATATTTAAAAAAATCTGGACCTTTTTTTAAATATTTTTTATTAATTTTGGCAAAGGAATAATGAACCAGCAGATTAACCGATAATTTAAATAGTTGTTGCAAGCCTTTTAAATATTCATAACTTTACAGTTGTGAGTGTGTTTAGTCAAAGAGGCAAGAATGTCAACTCTTCATAACAGGATAAGAGTTAATCCCTAATTACTCCATGTTATGTAAATGATGATGAACTATGCACGAATCCTGAGTCCCCGAATCACTCAGTTACATTGTTGAAATAACTTGTGAGCTCAGCTTATTTGATTACCACATTTTCTGGAGAAGACTTTTCTTCTGCATTTGCCATGTTTTGTTTTCTTTCTGAGGGGTTTTGTCAGTGCAGCAGACCGAGCTCCTTGACGGACACATTTAAAGGCACAGAAAGAAATGCAAAAATATGAGGCGCCGTTACACAGTCTATTTAGAGACACTCACTTTGCTCATCTTCTGCGTTATGCAACACTGCAGAAGCTTGCAGCACAATTGCCAGCAGTGAACGCTATCATTTTTTCCTTTTTGAAACATATCCACAATGAAACAAGCATTTATTTTCCATGACGTCAGATCAATCTGAATTGGTTTGACTCTGAAAAAACACAGATCAGTGGAATCGGGTTGATGCAGTATTTGTAGCACTTGTCCCGATGTTTTGATGGGAACCCGGTCCAGCGTGCTTCACCGCGGTGAGCAAGTGTAAGTAGAATAAACACATTTTATTGGATGAGACGGACGTTTGGAAAATACTCAGTGGTGGAAAGTAACTAAGTACATTTACTCAAGTAAAATGAAAAATAAAATACTATCACCTCTCCACTTTCAGCATTTCCATTTGATGCTACTTAAAATACTGCAGCTATAATCAAGAGCTTCTTTTTTAAATTATGTTTCTCATTAAGAAAATCTAACACATGAAGATTCCCCACCATTAGTTTGAGGAAAAACAGTTCTAGTGCCCATGAGTTTACAGCAGTTCCACAAAATATATTGCTGTGGCTCAACAAGCAAGACAGGCACGAAGGACCCAACTGCAGACCAAGAACCAGGCTGACAAACAGACAAGACGGAAATAATACGAATTAAAAGTACAGAAGAAAAGCATCGGAGGACTCTTCCACTTCCATTAGTGGACAAGATTCATTTTGACTCAGTGCTCTTAAAAAAAGAAAAAGCAGCAGCTCCCCGACCGGCTCTGATGCTGCAAAGAGTTAATAGCAGGAGAGGTTTGAGTGAGCAAAGGTGAGTGAATGTGGAAGAAACGTCTTTTATGGTTGCCTGTGCGACGTCATTTCCAGCAGGGTGGAGAGACAAAGCCGTGGGTGTGTGTGTGCATGCGTGTGTGCGCGTAGCTCAGGTTTTCCTACTGCGATGCTGCGACGGCGGGGAGGAGATGAGAGGGAGGGAGTCAAGACTCTCCTAGTGATCATTCCATCGGCTCTCAGGGACGGCTGTTAACGTTACCGTTTATATAATGCAGCAGTGAGCTTGTGCACTCCCCCCCCTCTACCCCTCCCACCACCCCCTGCTGTGTATGACGCTGCTCCTGTCACACCATGAAGCCGGAGGCAGATGTGTTTACAGAGCGCCCGTGGCTCAAGCATGCACGTTTCCATCAGTGTGACACCCTGTTGTTTTCCGCTTGTCTCCGTCGCATCTGCTCTGCCTCACAGAGTTTGCTGCATGTGCCACTTCTGACTCGCTCCTAACAAGGGAGGCACACTGCGGCACGCAGTCAGAAGAAGAATTTCAGCTATGATCGAGTTTCTGGCTTTGGTTGAAGTTGAAGAAAAAAGCACCATGATGCAGAAGTGCATCGGCTTAAGGATCACCTCTACGAAGAATCTCTCCCCGTATAACTTAAAAAAGAAATTTGCTAATCCTTTAGTGTGAAAAAGGTTTGCGTACAGTCAGGAACCCCTAATCTTGCACGGGTTTGGTGGGGCAGACGTCACGGTGATTTATTCATAAAATCAGGGGGCCGATCCTGACAGTTAATTAACGAACGAGCACCAAACATAATTGCGGAATGTTATCAGCGCTGCAGGAAGGGATCAGAGCGAGTGGGAGCTCATCATGGCCCTTTTTTCATCTCAGGTCACGGAGGTCTGTTTTTTCCTCGGTAGCTCTTCTTGAGCACATGACCACATAAGGACAGGCGCCGCTGGCTCGGTTATGTAAACACTTGGTGAGGAGCAGCTCCTTTGATGCTGCATGAAACCCCCCCAACCAAGTCTGCAAATGCCAGCACAGGAATATCAGTTCGCTCCGTTCTGTTCAACGCAAATTGTCCACCTATTAAGCCCATTACTTTAATTCAGTCTACATTACAACACATGTCATTGGGCTGACGCTTTTATCCCAAGCGATTTGCAATAAGTGAAATTTCAACCATAAGGATACAAAGAGCTTGAATCAGTACCTGCGCCGCCTTCTGAGTGAGAAGAGGACGTATTCTCCTGATGTTGTAGAGCGTGTCTCTACAAAGTCGCATTGTCGCTGTTATGTTGGGGGTCAGGGAGAGTTGACCGGTGTCACGCCGAGGTTCCTGGCAGTCAAAGTCGGCATTAACACAGAGCTGCCAAAGTTAACAGTCAGGTCCTGTGTAGGAGAGTCTTTTCCCGGAAAGCGAAGTAGTTCAGTCTTGTCGGGTTTGATTTTCAGATGGTGAGCGGACGTCCACTGAGAGACGTCAGTCAGACGGGCAGAGATCCGCCACCTGAGTGTCCGAAGTGAGGGAAGGAGAGAATTAGTTGAGAGGAGTCGCCGCAGCGTTCGGACGAGTCGGTTGAGGGGGAGAGCTGATAGAACAGAGGAGGCCAGAGAGGAGGGAGAGAGGGAGCGACTGTTGATGGGGCGAGGTCGTTAGTTATAGAGAGAGTAAGAAGTGGTCTGAGACGTGAAGTGGGGTCACAGAGAGGTTAGAGCTAGAGCAGTTTCTGGTGGATATATAGTCCAGGTGATTGCCAGCTTTGTGAGTCGGAGTAGAGGGACTGAGGGACAGTGCAAAGGAAGAAAATAGGAGTAAAAGGTCAGATGACATCTCTGTGTGGATGTTGAAGTCACCCAGGAGGATGAGCGGAGGGCCATTTTCAGGGAAATTGGACAGGAGAATGTCCAGTTCTTCCAAGAAATGACCTAAGGAGCCTGGCGGACGGTAAAGGACAACGATATTTAACTGTTCCGGGTGAGTAACTGAATTCGAAAGACAGTGGGGTGGAAGAGGGTAGAGAGAGAAGCTCCATTTGGGTGAAACGAGTAGACCTGTGCCACCACCCCTGCCAGTGGGACTGGGTGTGTGGCTGAAGGAGAAGGCGGAGGAGAGAGCAGCTGGGGTGGATGTGTTCTCAGGTGCGATCCAGGTCTCAGGGAGAAGTCAAGCGACTGCTGCATAGCAGAGCTGTCTGACTGTCTACATCTGCTTCTTGTCTGGAGCAGCTTGGATCACCAGTGGCACACAAGACAAGTTCATTGCCCTTATTTTCTCAACTGAGGTGTTTAAAGCCCTCTTTTCCTGGCGAGACAGCAACTCCAAATCCTTACGTTTAGGAGGAAAGAGGTGCTGCATTCAAGCACATCATTGATCACTCTGACATCCTATTGTGGACTCTTCTCTCTCCCGTTCTTATTTCCAGTCTCCGACTGAGGGTAAACACCTCCAGTCATCATGTGCCACGTTTATCAGCTGATGGGAGTGAGTTCTGATCTATTTGATTCAGTTTGGTTTGGAGCAGAACAGATTCTGATAGTAGAGAACATATAAAGCGATAGACGTGTCCAGTAACACGGCAGCAGACATGTAAATTACAGCTAATAAATCATAGACATATCTGTTGGGTAAGAGCATTTCTGAAAATAGAGCCAAGTGAAATCCAATTAGCCAAAAACTCTTGAGTGGAGCACACCACCCAGAATCCGCGGTGAAGTGGAACTAAATTCCGTGTGTGATCACATCAGGCAGATTAAGCGCAACTTGGCAACGTTTACAGCGAAGCCCCGCCAGCGCCCGAGGTCACACGTCGACCCGCCACACGGGAGATGCTTCGCTGCTGAAGTCATGATGTCGTCTTCGCGCCGCGGGGATCGGCCCGGCGGCCTTCTGTTCTGGGGGATTAACGGGGCTCACCGGGGAGCGCTGACCGGCGCGAACCTTGTTAGTTCAATGTTTGGCCGGATTGAATGTCGCATTTCTTGTCCCGCCGGGGCGCCAGGTCTCTGGACGCGATGTGATAATTCACCTGGAAGTTTTTGTTTTCTCCTCTGTTGTCAGCGAAATGAAAAAAACATTTCACCGCCGAGCCTCTGGCTGATCTTATCAAACAGATAAATCTGGATCCAACAACAGTAAAAAAAAAAAATCTTATCTCACGCTGAAGTGTCAGGCGATCCAACTAACATCGTTTTGTTGTTTGTTTTGCAGCATGACAGATTGTCAAGGTGAGGATTTATCTTCTTCTTTCTCTCCGGTAATATGAAACTATATTTCCCTTGAAGAATCCAACAATAAGTGGCCTAAAGTGTGTGCTGGATGTGCTGCTCTCAGATATGACTCCAGTGGGGAGAGTGCAACGGACAAACCGCTGGGCCGCGCCGGCTCTTACACCCGCAGGGAGACCAGGCTGGCTGCCCTGAGCAAAGAGGAGCAAGACTCCTCCAGCAAAGACTATAAGAAGGTAGTGAACAATCACCCCAGAGGGATTCCTGTGCTGCAGAGAGCCGATTCATCTATTTTAACAACATGCCAAAGCAAACAGATACTTGTTAGGAAGATAATACGTTTTGTCTTTTCAATATTTGGATAAAAGTTCATTCAAATTATTTACAGATGTTAAGTAGTGACATATAACAGGTGTTTATACTTTACATTAATTTCATTGATAGCGCATTTAGATAATTCCTGTCATATAAATGATGCCGAATAGTAATATGTTATTATAAGATGTATTTTACCCTATTGGAGTCCAAACGACAAAATCATAGGTATCTGCAAACATAAAGGTTCTCAAGATTTGGGGAAGGACTTCAAAAAGTGACTGTGCCAAATTAATATAATATACAGAATGAATTAAAATGATATATTTAATATACCCCATATGTTTAATTTGCTTATGTAAAAAAATAGCTTCACCATTAAAATGCAGGGGATGCATTGTATGATAATCTCAGGGTCTCTAGACAAAAGTGAACTTTGTGTGTGAGTGAAATATAAAAGCTTTGTCAACCTGCCGACACAAATATTCAAAACATGTTTTTAAAAACTATTTAAAAGGCCGGCAGAGAACCAAAAAATAGAACGTCATCTCCCCAGGCTTTTTTCTCCTGGCAAGTTATATATAATATATAAAATCATAAATCGCTCCTTGAGCAGAGTAGAAAGAAAACAGTGTTTTATGACCAACCTGTGCAAAAAGAAATGAACTACACTGAAAACTGATGTGTGTCTACATATACTTTGGGTTTTGACTGGCTAATTTTAATTAATTAGTTTAATCTAAATGGTAAATTTTTTGTTTACATATTTTGACCTTTAAATCTTTGTAATAAGGCTCATTCTTAATCGTCACAATGTCCACTTCCAGATGTACGCAGAGGCTTTGCATGAGAACGAGAAGCTAAAGTCCAGGCTGCAGGACAGCAAACACGAACTGGTGAAGATCCGCTCTCAGCTGGACAAAGTCGCGCAGGTACAGAAAAGCCAGAGAGGAAAACTGTCAGCTCAGTTCTGTTTTCACTGCTTCACCATCATCCTTCCAAGGTCCCTAATGGAATCAGGCTTCAAAATATTCCCCAATACTGAAAATAACAGTATCATTCTAACTTCTAGAGGCACGACAGACTATCAGAGAGATCTACAGTCCTTGAGTCTGAGAAAAGGGTAAGTGTCTCTGCAACATTTTGGAATGTCTATATTTTATTCTACCATCAAGATGGCTGAATGCTCGTGTCCTTTCTCAGTGTTTTTCCCTTTTTTTCCCCAATAAAATATATTCATGTCAGCGCCCTTTTCTTTTATTTACAGGAAAAACAAGCTCTTGATAAAAAAGTGTCAAACATGGAGGATGAGTTGAAGGTCAGTGCAAGCAGAAACAAATCTTGCATACTCACCCCGGGTTTAAATAGCATATTTTCTCTCTTATACAAGTCGTGCGTCAGTTATCTGGGATGTTCTTTTCCCCCCCAAACCCTGCAATAACACTAACAGTACATGAAGGTCCACGCCTCCGGCCAAGCCACTGTTACACGTGCTAAATCAAGCACGCCTAAAATGTTTTTACGGAGCAAAACACACACACACACACACACACGTATAGCCGCCGCGTTCTCCCTCCAGGGTTGTTGTCAGCCAGGTGGGCTGGAAGTCAAGGACAGGGAAGGTCAACGCTGGGGGCTCATCACCCACTTCCCGGCACGCCGAGGAGGGAGCCTGCTGCTGACGATGCTCCTCTCGCTCCACTTATCCCACCGGCGGGGTGGACATGCTGACCCAGTTCTAGTTCTAGAGCACCAAAACCCCGTCCGAGACGAGAGAGATTTCACACCCGAGTAGCCGTGGCTCGCCCTGTGTACGTGCAGCTCTCTCTCTCTCTCTGTCAGGAGATGAGAAACAGAGAAGGTGTCGCGCGCAGGCCGCGTCGTCATGAACAGTGACACGTGCAGCAGTGTGGAATGTCGGCGGCTAATGTTTGACCCCCCTCGTTTGTCGTGGTTCCCCCAGCAGGACGCCCCGCTGCGGTTCCGCTGCGGGTACCAGCCCTGAGAGCAGGTGGTCTCGGGGGAAGTGGCGGTGGGTGTAGGGTGGTGGGGGGGAGGGGAGGGGCGACGTGGGAAAAAAAAAGTGATTGACACCTGCCTGTCACCTCACGCGACTCTGCGCCGCCGAGAGACTCGGGCATGTTTACACGTGTGGACGCGCACTCTGCATCTAAGCCACACTCACTCACTCACAAAGTCACTGGTTCACTTTTAGCGAGTTGCGGCTCAGTCGAGCAGTGCCAACACGTGCCACCTACCGGAAAGGACCCCCAGCGCCGTTAGGACCCCCGAGATCTGAACACAACCTGCTGCACAGTTGTGACAATCTGAAGCTTACAGAAGAGTGAACATTGCAGTAGCTTCTGCACTCCTTCCCTGTAGGCGGCGCACGTAGGCACGGCTTCACCTCCAGTAGAGGGGTGCAGATTTAATTGGGACCACCTCTTCAGGTCTGATCCCGTTAGTCTGTAATGCACCGAGGGTCTCAGGTGCCTCTCATCAATGTGTGTCCTTGTTTCCCCATTTGAAATAGTCTCACCACTGGTGTCTTGATTACTTTCTAGCGCCTCACATTTCACACGTAAGGCCGAATTATTCCCTGTGAAACTTGATTAGGGTCAACTACGCCGGATCCCCTTCCAGACTGGAAAGTTTGTTCCGATCTAATTTATTATCAAAGAGCTCACTTTTATGAGAGTGTGATGAATTCATTCAGACGTAGTGCTTCCTCAGCCCACTCTACCCTTCTCTTCTCTCTCGCCAAGGGCACCTCTCCAGAAGCTGCACCTTCTTGTTCTGAGGACATTATATGCATGAGCTGTTGCTTTCCAAACACAGGCTAACTGTGAATTTCTTTCTTGTCTAAATGTGTTTTGGTGTTGTAAGAAGCAGCTGGATGTCCTCCTTTGAACCCTAACGTGGGCCATATTCACGTGTTTCGGTAGCCTGAAACATTTCAAGTGCCCCGCGTGTGTGTCTGTGTGTGTGTGTGTGTGTGTGTGTGTGTGTGTGTGTATTATGTGGTTTGCCCTCAAGAATTGCGTCAAACCACAGATGTTTCTGTTTAACCACGTTGAGGTTCACCTCAAAAAGTCCGGCCAAGAGGAAGTGAAGGGGGAATGAATCACTTATTTTCCTTTCACTTAAAACTGGCAAAGCTATGAGCTATGTTTGAAATAGTAGAATATACATGATTGTAATTTATCTATTTATTTTGAGCCCTTGTCCTCTGCCTCTGCCGTGCATTCAGCACTTTTAAAAGCCCCACCGCTCTGCGAGTAACCCAAAGAGAACGGTCTCTCTCCCCTGGCCTCGTTGGGTAAATACTCCTTATACGAGTCGCTCAGATCTCTTGTTCTCTCTGTCTGTGTGGGTGAGTGGATACGTGTATGAGTCTTCTTCTTTGCACATGCCCCCCCCTCCTCCCCCCTGCATGCTTTCTCTGTCCTCCCCTCTGTGCAGCTCTCTCTCTCTCTCTCCCCCCCTGTGCAGGCCTTCCCCGCTCTGGCTCAGGTCCAGACCTTGCGGCGGGTAAACGAGTGTCTCCTGGCTGAGAACAGAGCGATGCTGCGCGCCCTCGCCCGCCTCTCCGAGACGGCCTCCATGCCGGAGACGGAGGACCTCTGACCCTCTGATGTCACCTGTCCTCCCTCTCCCCTCCACCCCCCCCTCTTCACTTCTCAGACACATAACTTCTGCACTCCCTTCTTCTTCTGGTGCCTCGTCCTCTGCTGTGTTCCTCTCAGGCAGGTCCTGCTCACTCCAAATGCTTACCACCCCCCGCAATGTATCTTCCTCACGCTTTTAACTTGACTTGCTTTATGGCCATCAAAGGTCAACCCCGCTGACCCCTTAACCCCCGCCCCCCAAAAAAAACTTTCACATAAGCCTCCTTTGAAGTGTATTTTTCAGTCACCTCCATGTTGCATGGGGCTTCACATGGCATGACCATGACATGTTTTCTTCTTTTAATCTAAATAGAAGGGTCTATAAGAGCACGCAGAGACATAAAGAATAAACACGTTCATGGCGGCTGTTGATCTTGCCACTTGCCAAACACTGGGGCGCTGTGTAATGTGCTGTGTAATCAATGCAAAGCTGTTTGCCAAGCAAATAGCCGTTCTAGGAGGAAATGAAATGTGTGAGATCATCAGCATTCAAAACGAGTCCTGAGCCACTGTGTGCGTTTCGATTGGTTTAATAGCAGAAATATTAAAGCAGTGCATTACCACGACAAATAGGATTTGTATTACAGGGAATTTGGTATGACAAAAATTGGGTTAAAAAAGGGGCTCTGAAATGGTGATTTGTAACAGCATGTCGCCGTGGGGCTTTTCTCATCCACCAGTTTTTGTTAATGTGTCACAGCTAGAGAGCAGAGGGTTATTGTTTGTCTCTAGCAGAAAGGAAATTCTTTGGCAAAGACGGCGGTTATTTTTAGTCATCGCTCCTCATGAGAGACGTGACCTAGATTTTAGAAATTGACCCTCAGTCTCTCTCTCTCTCTCTGGCTTTGCTCTGTTTCCCTTTTCACATGCGGAACGTGTCGTCAAAGCCACTCCTCACCTGCATGATCGAGTGCCGTGAAGCATGTCCTCATCGTGTGGTGTCAAACGTCACTGAAAGACTACTTTTAGTCCACTTGTTGTTAGTGGCGATTGACGATATCGTGCCGTTGCAGCAGAATAGTGTCAGCGCAACAACTCAAGCTTGAAGTGAACATTTCTACGCGCTGACGACAGTTCTAACATCGTTTCTTTCCTTCTGCGGCCTCAGGTCTTAACAGAGCTCAAGTCAGACAACCAGAGGCTCAAGGACGAGAACGGGGCTCTCATTCGAGTCATCAGCAAACTGTCTAAATGAAAAGATGTCTGACGCTCCTGTTCGCCCCCCCCGACCCCCCCGAAGGCGAAGGTGCCGCCATCCACGGCGCCCCGGGTTGTGACAGTGTCCCCGAGTCACACGCTGTGGTTGAAGAGCTTCAGCGTGTGATGATGGAGTTAAAACACATGTGTCTGCGTGATTAGTTTTTTCCACATTAACCAGATAGGGACCAGCTGTGCCGTTTGAATGACCCGTCGAGGCAGAATTCCCACCGCGGGTTCGCAGGAAGGTGTTTGTAACATTATAACCGCACACCACATTGAGTTTGTTGCTGCATCGACCACTGCGTAAATGTATTTTAATGTTTTCAAAAGAGGAGGGAAGTCAAGGGGCCCGAAAGGCCACTTTGGCATGAAGATCAGATTGTCAAATGATGAATGAGATCAGGGCCGGGCTGTAAGGTCCTAGTATGAACATTCACACCGGCTAAAATGTATTTTGTTTAACATATATCTAAACTGTTGTGTAAAGTAAATTATTTTGAAAATGTTTGCGCTTAATTTAAGATGTTACGTCTTAGTGAGATGCATACTTTGATGTTGTTGCCTGGATTGATAACTTTTACTGGTCAATGTGACAACGCCTCTTGAATCACATTTCAACTCTAGCTTCTGTTAAAAATAACCCCAAACGTCCTTTTAGCAAACTAACTGGTTTGTTACATCTTCAAGGATATTTCAATAAAACAATGAACTTTTGTGATCAAGTCCCCACCGCATTTGATACGGTCATCCGACCAAATGGTATGAGTTGCTTTACTGGTTTTACTTTGCATGATCCAGACTACTTCAAAACAGCAGAAAGACAGCGGCATTTCTTCTGTAATACTGATTTATTTATTTATTTAAGTCTTTGCACCATGTGTACTAAATTTGTTTATACGGTACTGAAAGATTTCTCTCTCTCTCTCAAAATCTTCCACTGGTGGAGGCGCTGAGAACCTCGACCTCCACGACATAGTTTGATTAATAACAATCCCACGTTCTGAGGAGGAACCTGTTTCATTACATGTGCTGTGGACAGATTGCAACGGGTTGAGTTTCTATATTCTCACCATAGATTACCTTTAATTTAAGGGTTTAACTACTGCCTAAATACAGTTGCCATTTTATTACTGCAGGTATACTGTACCTGCAGCCCTGGTCATTGAAGACATTATTACTGGTGCAACTGCATTATAGTAAAATTCTTCTTCCTCCACTAAATGTTTGAAAAATGTTAACTGAACGATTAAAACCCAGAAAGAGGCCGCTGCCTGAGTGTCACTTTATTCACCAGTATCACTGGTTCAAACAGTTTGTCATTCATCATATTCAAGGTATGAACCCTTGTTTGATGTAGTCCGTTCCCAATGTGATGGTTCCATTCTGTAACATCGATGTCATCTTCGATCACATCCAGCAATTCACAAATGAGGCTCATTTGGCATTTTCCACACACGCTGTAGATATAATGGACTAGGTGGAAAACATTTGGGATGTATTGATGCCTAATATGCACACACACCGGTTTACACACTTTGCTTAATAAACTGTAACGGGACGGAGATGTTTCTCAGTGTGACATTAATGTGCTTTGCTTCACAAGGAATCATTAGGGAACACTTTAAGTATTGAACACAAACAACTCGTGGTAATTAAAAGGCCTTTATTTCCTATTTGTTTTTTTACAGAACTGGTAACACATATGATAAATTTGTAATAAGTTATTTGGTTCCCTTGATAACTTTTATAAGGATCCCCAACGTTTGTCCACATAAGGGTCAAGAGGAGTTTGTGAGCAACGTTTGTGTCCAGTCAAGGGCTAAAGCATGCGATCCACAGTAGGCACAAGTACTGACATGAACACGCGCACCACGACACTAGACACGAAGAAACACAGCTAGAGGACACATCCTGACTGTCCCCCGACTCTTTAAAAAGATGATCAAGAGGAGAAAGAGGGGAGAAAGATTTAAAAAAAGAAAAAAAGAAAGAGTCTTGAGAACACAGTTGCATCGGGGGGACGAGAAGGAGGGGGGAGGACGAAGCGCTCGAGAGGAGAGTTTGGTACGGTCCTGCATGTTCGGCAGTATACGGTATATCCATGTAAACATGAAGGCCGGCGTCCTTTGCGCTCAGCGGAAAAAGCAGATTTGAGTGGAGAGAGTCGACGAGCCTGCTTCCCAATCAGCACAAGGAAACTGATGGTACGTAGCTGGTTACACACAAACGGGACAGAGACGCGAACCAAAAAAAAGGAAAAAGCAAACGTGACCCTGGCGTCGGTTCAGACACAGTTTTCCCGCAATTCTACGTTAGAGGGTTACATCACAAAAAAGAAAGAAAAATAAAGACAGATGGTTACACGTGTGCACAAGAATACAAAGAAGAAATACAGCGAGTAATATAGGAGACAAGACAACACGTTTCAGAGTGGCGTCTCTGCCCGCTGAGATGCGCCGCCACACATTTCCACAGGGCGGTGAATGATCTACTGAACTTTGGATGTTTTCCCTTTTTAAATCCCAGCGTTTGTTGAACAGACAAACAAAACAACAACAACAGCAACAACAACAAAAACAAGCTGGTCCTGCGAACGGCGTTCCAAAACTGTGTCTGCACAGCTGACACGACGCACGGTCTCAGCTGCAGTTGTGCATAAGGTAGTGAACATGGACACAGCTCGGAAACACAGCGGAACAACCCCCGCGTTTAAAGTGGAACTGAAGATTGTTTGAGTATTACGGTCACACGCACAAAGATGTACATCGAAGGATGAGTTATGTGTCCCGTGCATGCAGACCTGTACTGTATCTGGTAGTTATTGATTCTAGTGCTGTGTAATTTGCACCGTGTCTGCTAAAGGGCCAACACGTCGTCTATTTGTACCACAAACACAAGCGCACACAGCTCCCAGTCTCTGGCCCCCATAGAACCCGGATGGCATGTGACTGCAGTGACCCAAGTAAAGTAAAAGGAAACAAATCCCTTAAATGTGCTATAAATTCGACCTGTGATTACGTTTGCCTCATCCTCTGATGTGTTCCGTTTGCTTCTACGTGAGTTATTATTTTGGCTTGTGTAGATTGAAACAGCGAACGCCGGCGACTGTAAGCAGGTACTGGCAGTATTTTGTGAAACACACTGAAATCTTGTATTTGACTTGTTCTCAGTGCATCATTCGGTCACAATTGGAAACAATAACGGGACAGTTGATAACTATGATATTGCTTTAGACAATGTGCAGCGTTGCACATCACATTTAGGATCGTTGCCAGGACTGATGACTGACGGCAGGTGGATGTTTACTTCAGAGAAAATTCAACATCTGACGTAAACTTAAAGGAAAAGTTCAACATTTTGTGGAAAAAGGCAAACTCGCTTTCTTTTTTGGTTGGAAAAGAAGATTGACACACATTAATCCTTTAAGTATGGAGCTAGAGCCAGGAGATGTTTAGCTTAGCTTAATACAGGCTAGCCAGGCTAGCTGTTTCCAGTCTTTGTGCTAAGCTAAGCTAACCGTCT
Organism: Gasterosteus aculeatus; assembly: GCF_964276395.1. NCBI lineage: Eukaryota > Metazoa > Chordata > Actinopteri > Perciformes > Gasterosteidae > Gasterosteus > Gasterosteus aculeatus. The sequence goes on from NC_135689.1 coordinate 4,922,496, forward strand.
ACGTCCGGCTCCAAAATTAGAGCACAGTTATAAAAGTGGTATCAATCGTCTCCTCTCGCACTGCAAGAAAGCCAACTAGCGTACTTCCCAAAACTTGGAACTGCTCCTTTAATGGCATTTAATGTCGATAACATTATATGTGTTTCCATATTTTCATATACTTTCTGCCATTTGTCTGTGTAAATCATAAATCTATGCATAGTTCTATGGGAGGGATTCAGGCCTAAAACTTGGGTGCCGCTGTTTAAAGTTTCTCTCAGTTTTGCTCTGTGATTGTTGGATATCTAACTACAAGGTTGTGTTGTTTGAGCAACGCGCTAAACAAACCAACGAAAAGGCGCCAGCGTGCTCGCCAGCAGTGTGTTATTGATTGTACTCGTGGTCACTAGTACAGACCGCTGTTCAACCACGAGAAGAGAAACTTGAATAGGGACCCAGTCAGGTTCATTGCACTCAGCCCAAGAAAAGAACACACTCTCTCTCTCTCACTATATATATTTATATATATATTTATATATATTTATACTTTAACTTTAGCAGTATTATTGAGAACCTATTGTGATTGTATATCTAGTATCCATACTATCAAAACAAGGCATATACGTTACTAATCACAATACTGTAAATTCAGCTACCTCTATGAAACAAGGACGTCAACAGCTTTGAAAGTAGAAAAAGACACACTCACTCTATTAAACTCACAACTGTTCCCAAAGCTCACATATACACAAAAGTGGATTTGGCCCTTTTGATGAACAAAGACCTCTGAACGGAATGTAAAAGAGAAACACTGGCCAAGGAAAATTAAGACATGTCAAGATTTTTTTTTTTTTCATAAATAAACTAGCTACTCAGCGTCAGTGCATGAGTTTTATGGCTTTAGTTTTGTCTTATTCATTTGTCTCGTATACACATACACGTATTGTATAATAAACACAGTAAAAGAGACACAGCCGTGAAAGGTTTCAGGTCATTTAAATACGGTAGAAGTGAAAATATAAACTGAGAGAAGAAGGGATTCCAAGTCATCTGTGTGCACTGGAATGGGATATTTCATCTTTTGGCAACTGGAAATTCATTTCATACAATGATATGATCCAACAGACTTGACTACTGGCACAGAAAACAACTCCCACAATCCACCTACAGATTGCAGGAATATTCAATCTCCATCTAACAAGTTATTCCAGAATAACACCGCACTAAATGCGTTTGAAAAAAAGTCATATTATAGACTTGGAGACCCCCCCCGGCCCAAACATATAAAAAACTAAAACATATTTCTTAGCAAGACAAAGAAAGAAAAAAAAGCAACAGCGTTAAAATTCAGTAACACATTGGCCTTCGAAACAACTTGGCATAAAAATGGCATCAAATTAAAGTTTTGATCACAAGGAAGTATATAGCAAGCATGCGGCTACATTTTCATCCTACATGAACTCACACACAGTACTGGACGACACACTTGCTTAAGATTTTCAGGCGTGGAAAGGTTTGTTATTAGTAATAGTACTCTAATATTTGTATGACATTCTCTCCAAAGACCCTCGTTGAAAAAAAAAAATACACATTTGTTTCATTTAGAAAATATACAGTGCGTCTTTTTTTTCCCTTTCGTTTGTGTTATTAAAATGACAAATGACATCCACTTACGTACACGAGATATTTTTGCTTTGTCTCTAAAACATGCGGCTATGTACAGTATTTTGTATAAACATGCAGTATCAACGTGTATGAACTATGTATATAGGCAAAACTACACACCAATGGGTTGTTTGATTGCTTCCATGTCGCCTTTTCTTTAGTGCTGCTTCATCAACGGAGGAAACGATATCATGTGAGAAGAAAGACGGAAAAATCTGAACATGGTCTACGTTGGTTATAAAAAATAAGAATTCACAATTTCCAACAGAGAAAGATACAAGAGCCAACATTCATTAAATTCCCCAAGCATTGTAGTACTGTCTACATTTGATTTACATTGACTTTGCAGCCAATGAGTAGTTGTGGCTGTTGATTTAAATAAAATTAGGGTCAAACAAGCGGTTTGGATTTCATCAGAGGTACAAGTTTGACCTCACCATCCCTCTTTGATTATAATTTAGAAATACACTGAGCCAATTCCATTCTGCGGAGGAGACAGGGAGCATTAGATGGTCACGCGACGAGGGCTTCTTTCCGCTGTACCACGTGTGCCACACGACAAATCCAATCGCACAACACATTTCATAACTAACCAACGAAATCTACGTGGATCGAAGAACAGTGTCAAATTACCACAGAACAGAATAATACCCAGTAGTGCAATTAAATTCAACAGTTTGGTAAGCTGCGTGTGAAGTACACGCGGATCGCCGCCTTCTTCCAGACCATGTCCTTGCAATCAAGTGAGAATCGTAATATTCAAACAATCAAAACACATTCACAAAAAGCTGAGCCCAAACAAAGCAACAACAGAAAACGGATTACATAATGCGCTTCCTTCTTAAAACCAGCTGTTATTAACAACATAAACAATTAAAGCTCTGGTTTCCGAGGGAACTTAAACACAACATTTGGATTTAAAGTGCACAAGGAATAAAAGTAATTGAAAGTGAAATAAAATGAAACTGGAAAAACAAAAGAAGCGAGAAATGAAGAGAACAACACCGCTAACTGGAAGGCGTCCCTGGTAGTTGAAAATTGCTTATTTTGTTACTTTGAAGGCTTGTCTCCTTTATGACTGTAAGACGGTTATAGGGATTCCTTTGGAGTAAAACCCTTGTATCAAGTCCATGACTGATGGCAGTAGCACAACAAGTGAGATACAGAATCGGCGGCGCTGGGAGGGGAGGTGGTAGACTGCGGGCAGTAATCGACACCTTGTAAATATCATGCCATTGGTGGTTGGAATCAGTCTCTGTTGTAACCGCTCTGATATTTCCTTGCTTTTCGTTCTAACGACACCCACCGCCACCTTGCACTGTCACAAAATATGAAAATAACCCTCCTTCTGTTGTTTTTTTTTTTTAAACCAAAAACCCACCGCTCCCTGTTCCCTAACGTAGCATCTCACGGATCCACTAACACCAGCCTTATGTTTACCGGGGGAAAAAAAACACAAAACAAGCGCTCAAGCTTTTCAATCCAATGTTTCCTTTTCATCATGTGGAGTGTTTGAATAATGAGAACCCGTTTAGAAAAAAAGGCATGGAGTTTCAGTTTCCTCTCAGTTTTCCTGAGACGATGGGCGGAAGGTCAACTAATCAAAAAAGGCAGTGTGTTTGTGGGTAACTGGACGTGTGCCTTTCACTACTCGCTACCCAACTCTAGGAATGTACTTCAAACCAACAGAATCACCTAGTATGACAACTGGCAGGTGTGGAACACGGTGCACAATACACCTAAGGAATGGACCTGCTTGTGTTATTTCTCTATCATATGGCAGTATAAAGCATTTTATTATTAAGCACTACTCTAAGCAAACCGTGTCACTAAAGGGAAGGGCTGAGAAGTACAACGTGAGTGAGTGCATGTCTTATCCCCTCGATCACCAGATTCCCACATAGCACTCCTACTGGCGTTCGCAGTCTACTCTGTATTCTTATTAATGGAACCACAACCCCAATACAAAAATAGATCTAAAGGAAATCAACGGAGTATCTGTCCATCCAGTAACGCGTCTTCTTTTTTCAATGACATGACTTCATTTACCATGATGCTCTTTTTTTTTTTTTTTTAAACTATATTTCCCATCATGTTCGGTGACATCGATGGATCTTTTCAAAAGAGGAGGAGGAGGAGGTGGTGGTTGGGTGGGTGGGTGGGTGGGTGGTGTCGGAGGGGAGCGGATGTACAGCTGGGGGCGTTCTTCTGGAATATACACTCATATGTGGGACCTGGGGACATGATGGGGAATGCATGGGTGGGTAAGGTGGAGGTGGGGACAATGTGTTCGGGTGGAGGGGGTTTACTTCTTGGCATTCAGCGCTGCGAGGGCGGCATCCACCTCCTCCTCGGGCTGCAGCGGATGCCACTGGGCGATGGGGCGACGGGGGTTGGCCAGCATGTCGGACCAGTGTTTCAGCCCGGCCCCTGTGCTCTTGCTTCCCACCAAGATCTTCCCGATGGCGTCGTTCTTGCCAATCTTGTCATAATCCAGCACCGTGATCACAGCTAGGATTTTCTGGGAGAGAAAGCAGCACAAAAAGGTTCAGGGCGCCGCGGCGACCACACGCAGATGAGGGCCGAGAGAACGTTTTGCTCAAATACTATAATAATTCATTTCGGATGAATCGCTGGGCGTTTTGTCAAAGGACAACGAGGGTCCTGCTTACTTTCGTCTTCATACAACTATGTTTTTTTTACATCCATTCGTTGATAAAATATGCTCGACAGGAGCGAGAGAGATCCCGATGGTGAAGCCGTACAGAGCCAGTCGGCCACAGTACAGCATCTACTGTAGGCATGGCAACGAACCACAGCCACCGTGGCCACACGTGTCTATTATCAGGTTATTGACCAGCAATATCTGCTAACATATTGTTCCTAACAGACCAAATAAGGCTGTGGCAGGAAAGGTCACGTAACTAAATGTTATTGCTTTTGTATTCCCAAATCGACCAATCAAACTCTGATGTGATGAAGTGAAATTGGTGGAATTTAGGGGTGTGTTCCATCCCCAGGAGGGTTTATTTGTGTCCATATAACGGCCTGATGGTGGATTGCTTGGTAGGGCTCAGTGGTGCTGATCTGGGTACACGTTTGCCTTCTTACAGTAATTAGTAAGCACTTTTATTCTTTCTGCGGTACTCTTTCCAGCCCTGCTAGCCGCTAATGGATTTTAACAAGAGAGTCCATGTGCTTACCTGCATTTGATCAATAGGAATCTCAAAGCTGAAAGACTCATTATAGTACGGATTCAAAGTGTTCTTCTTCACTGTCGTCTTCTTCTTCTTCAGCCTCTTTCCATTCTGCAGCAGGTTAATTTTCACGTAGGGATCTGAAGCAAAAAGAAGGCAAAAAATCATGATAAAGCGAATGACAGAATCCTCCCTGCACGTGCTTGTTTGGGTTGCAGTGCTGCCGTGCACCAACAGATGGGGCCAATGCTGAAGCCAAGGGGGAGCCAGGGCTGCTGCATGGCGAGCACTGCAGCGTCAGCACGTGAGCAGAGCAGCGACGACCTAATGGCCGCGCTCACAGGCGCCCTCCCGCTTCCGCCGCGGCCCCACTGCGAGCGTCCAAACGCGCTGCCGTCGGATCGCTCGCCGCGGAGACAGCGTCGAGCGCGGTGGTGGAGGAGAGGGAACGCGCGGCGCTCAGCTGCGTGCGTTTACCTGACAGTCCTCCCACGTCCATTTTCTTCAGGTTCTTGGCCTCCAGAATACAGATGGTGAGTTTGCCAGCGGTGGGGACGTAACGCAGGGAGATGCAAATGTCACCCAGCTTCTCCGGCTGTGAAGAGGAGGGGTGGGTGGAAAGTTAAAGGAGGACTGAGGCGGGAGGGAGGGGAGGGTGGGTGAGATATCACCGCACAAATACACAAACTGTCCCTTCGGAATCCCAATTTAGAGACACAATGTCAATATAAATAAAAACTGCTGCGGTGGTCTTATCAGCAAAAATTAGCGGTATTCTTAAGTACATCTCGTGGGTCTTTTCAGAGTTAATAAATATATCAGTGACCCCAAGCAAACAGAGGGATTATTTCATGTTACGGTGGCTCTGGGGGGAGGGGGGGTCAATTTATTAAAACCTGTTTTTCATATTCTGCTGCGGCACACTGGTGGAAACACATCACAGGCTGCAGATGGAGGAGTGCAGCTGATTAGGAGGACGAGTAGTGTGTCCTTCAGCCCTCTGACTCTCATTGGCGAACAGACCAAGTGGCCCCCTTGTGCCTTAGGTTATTTTTGTATCATGTCATCAGCTAACTAGGATGGTCATGCTGCTCTGTATATTTATATAAAATAGTGTTTTTTTGCTGAGAGTCAGAATTGTTTCAATATGTATTTTACTAATATGTTATTTGCAAAGAGAACCAGGAGACTTCTATTGGCTGCTATTAGATATTAGAGTCACTATTTACACATCCAGCAGTTGCAGGGCAACATTATCGTTCATTTGGAGTCTTGTTGACGGCCATCTGGTGAATGGAAGTCATATTCACCCTCTTGTGATCTTCTTCAACTCCCGAGGAAAATCTGGCTCCCAATTAGCTGTTAAATAATTGATTACGTTCGCCAGCTAGTTGCTGTCTGTCTGTCGTCTGGTGCTGAGCAGGAAGTGTACAGCCGTTTGTTTTAAGAGCTCGTTTGTCTGACAACAGCTGCCTGCTGCGGCTGAAATTTTAAAAAGCGGCGATGGGAACTGCGGACCCAACAGCCAAATAACCAACAGGAACTGATTATAAAGCTCTGTGAAGTAGCGGGGTGCAGCAGTTCTGGATTCATCACTGGGAGGTTAGGAGTGAAACTCTTAATGATCAGTCAGTCCGTGCTGGTGTTGGCCTAAACAATCTAAAAAGCACATGCAACTCTCCAACACCAGTGGAAGAAAATGGACTCAAACACGACTCTCACCTCTTCTTGATCCGCGCTGTCCAGGTCCTTCCACTCCTCAATTGGCTTTGCCAGGTCCAGGGTGTTCATGGGTATTTTAATCTCTCCGATGACATCGTGTTTAGAGAAGCGATCAAAGTCATAGACTGACATCACCAGAGTCTTTCCTCCCATCTCTTGGAATGGAATCTGGAGGACAGAGAGTAAATCCCATCAGTTACCTGGAATGGTTCCTTCTCCTCGCAGCGTGGGATCAGAACCCGACTGCATTATGGGGTCGTGACTTTGGCTTTGCTGAATAACATGCCGCTCCAGCAGAAGTAGCGCGGCTCGTTGGAATGGTTTTCTACGGGGCTGTGCCAGCAGGCGAGCTGCACCAGAGGTGGCCCTCTCCTTTAATTCGATTCCCCACCACGTTCTCCTTGTCGGACTCCTTGAATGCGTCTGATGGTCAGAGGTACTTAAGAAAAAGAACTCCGAATCAAAGCCCCTTCAAGAGACAGAAGGACGATCCACCTTCCAGGACCCGAAGGACACATCAAACCGCTCGACGTGCATGTTGTTTTAATAAGTAATAAGAAAAGGGGGTGGGGGGGGCGAGGAGCTTCAGCTTACCTTGAAGGTAAAGGTCTCGTTGAAGGTGGGATTGAGCGTTTTCTTGTGAACCTTTGTGTCGTACTTCTTCTTCTTGTCGGGGAGGACGAAGACCTTGACGTAGGGGTCAGAGGTGCCGCCGCTGTCCATGGAGAGCAGGTCAGCTGCTTGCAGGATTCCCACAGTCAGCTGGGGGAGGGAGGAAGCGCGTGACGATGAAGAAGAGTGAGCACTCCTTTCACGCGCCATCAACGATGTTCTCTATCGGGCTCCAATTGACTGATCATCAACCGCGGAAATAAACCAAGTTCTTGCCTTGTTCTCCTGGAAGTCGTAATCGATGGAGTACTGCAGCTTCCCGAGCTTCTCTTTCTCCTTCACCTCCTCCTCTTTCTCGTCTCCAGTGAGCCCGGGTTCCACGTCGTCCTCCTCGTCGTCTTCATCCTGTTGTTTCTGCACACAGACAGAGGGGGGGGGGGGGGGGGGGTGGTGTGTGGGGAGGGGGGGCAGAAGGAGGAGAGTGAGAGGGCGTTTTTCTGAGGCGGCGGCGGTGCCGAACACTAAACCATCAGCCACAGCACCCGCCTGCCACTTGCCCCCCGCTGCCCCCGCTCGCACTAGTGCAATCGGTTCATCGATGACCACAGTTGCAACCTGACTTGATTTCACTATTTTCTTGGGTGACACCATTTGCTGTTGTTTTTTGTTTTTTTTGGGGGGGGAGCATTAGATGCATGTTAAAATCTGGAAAAAATGTTCGATGTAGGGAATCTCTCTTTGACCAAAAAATGTAGTATGTGATTTGAAGAGAACTGTGTCATTGTGTGATTGGAGAGGGATAGAGAGAAAGAATATTATAGAATATATAATAAAATTAAACTATTTATATGGGGTTGGACAGAAAAACAGGAACACCTTACATTATACTACAACCTAACAACAGCCATGCAAAAACCTCTGGAAGTTCTCCCTTTCCACTCATTAAAACTGTGAATTTGCAAACCTTTTAAAAATCGATCGATACGGCCGTGTAGCTGCCTGCGCCTGTGACATTTCTGGGTGTGGAGCGCCACAAAGGGACGGGACTTTGAAGGGACTGCATTGCGGTTACACAGGTAGCTGAACAGGCAGCTGCACAAATCTCATATGCGACTCATCTGAAATGAGTCACATGAACTTAAAAAAAGGTCCACAAAATTGTGCCCACATGTCCCACACACAGGGGACGCCGCATCAGCAAAGATGAGCCAAATTCAAAAGTAAACAGACTGGAGGACGTCGCGTGATATTTCCCCAAAACACCACACAGTTCGCAGTCTTTTCAGCCCCAAAGTGGACGCCTCAAACTGGTATTTACTGCACAGCTCTTGCTCTCCATTGCACTAGACTGCAAGGCGTTCTCGTTATGTCGTCCAGCCCCGTGCGCCGCATTTTAAACAGAAGCTGTCACGGGAAGCAGAGCGTCCTCCCTGAGGGGAACTGAAGGACGAGCGCTATGAGGAATAGATCTGTGATCCTATCAAACTCCTGACGCGGTGATTCCTAACACTTTTCACAAAAAGCCCTCAAACTCTAACTGATAATGGAAGCTGTTTGCCAAACAATAAAACTGTCGGCCGTTCATCCCGAAGTGTCTTAAATGTGTTTACACTGCTACTGCTGATTGAACTCGGGCCTCATTATTGGAGCTAACTGCATTGCTGGTAAATTTATCAATTTATTCCTAACACAGTCCACTTCTTTCCCCCTCGGCTGATATTGTATTATGAATAACTGTGATTCTTGATCATTTACTGGATTAAATATCTACAGTTTACTGACAGTTAACTGCACCCGATATAGCTGACGAAGAAGACAAATCAATGTTGCATTTACATCTCACACCCAGTGACTCTTCAGTCTTTCGTCTCTTAAGAGGCGGTGGTGACTAATCGAGTTAAATCAATATGCCGTGATATGGATTATGAAGTAAACTTTCATTTCCCATGGATAACATCTCAGCATGTCCTACTTTCCTATGGCTGTCTTCTTGAAAACACACTGATGTCTTCGTAAGACTGGAGGGTCCAGCCACTCACTGATGAGCTGGAAGAGGAACAGGGCACACACACAAATAATACGCACACCATCACACCCACTACACACCATATTTCACTGTGCACTCGCACACCCACCCACGCGCGCACGCACGCGCATTTGCTTACATGCGAGCTCGTCGTGCATGCTGAGAAAACGCCCTCTCACTCTCACTCCTCACACAATATCCGCATATGTGGCATTCTCTTTCGTTATTGTCGTAAATACTTTTCATTCAAGCATGCCAGGCCACACAATGCAGGTTCCACGTTTCTTTCCGATGGCAAACGTAGAATGAATGACCTCGTAATGTCCGATGACGGATAAAAGTAATTGTCGTGTGTTTTCTTTTGTTGTTTTCTTGCCCGAGCGGCTCCACACACGTGTTCTGAGTGAGGCGTATACATCCGTGGAGGGATCATGCCACATTGAGAACCTCCAGTGGGGGGGGGGGGTTAAGGAAAAGGGTACGGTTTATCTGAATGCCTGAAACCTAGTAATGTCAGCAGCATGGGTCATCCAGGAAAGTTACTCTCAAGTCAAGTTGTGGCCATTCAATGGCTCCTACTGCAAGGGGATATGCTGGGCTTTGTCAAGACGCACAAACTGCTTTATCCGCCCAGGAACTCGGAGCGCGTTTGCACGAGTAGGGCACAGCGTGCGAATTTCAGACGGACGCCAATGTGTCTCCGCTGGGAAATTGTTGGCAACGTGTCAGCTTTTGGTTGCGTTTGCACAGTAGAGGCCTGTCGTGGTGGAAACGTGCTCAGGGCTCTCGGTTTAGGTAAAGTTCTAGCTTTTTATTTGACAAATATCCAGCTTACCCCTTGCACATGCATGTTAGTGATCTCTAGTAAAAATGCTCAGTGCACTGGTCATTCAAAGGCTCAACCACAGCGTGAGCTTCATATCCATATCAAACCGTAGACACTTAAACACGGCTTTGCTCCGTTGTTGTTTTTTGCCAAAAAAAAAAAAAAAATTGCAATCTCTTATTCTTCAAGACATAAGCAGTTTGTGCGGCATATCAGTTCAGTGGATTTTGCGAAGCAGCTAAATTGCTCCCATAGATTCCTCAAGCACCCGCAGCACCTAAGCTTGCAAAAAAAACTAAGAAAGCCATAGCACTCATTGTCATCGTCATTGCAATCCGACCCCTCCAAGCCCGGCCCGGCCCGCCACCCCCACATCCACCTCCCCCCCATCCCCGCAAGCCCTGGCCTCCGCTTACTCAGAGCGGCCAGATAGGGGCGCCGCGTGCTATCAGACCTACCGTAGGCAGAGAAGTCCACCACAGTCAAGATACACGGAGCACACATAAGACACAAAGCAGGAAGGAGGAGAGCAGAGACAAAGGAAGAGATTGAACTCACAGCAGACACCAAAGATGTGTAATCACAGCAGAATGTAGTCAGCTACACTGGCGGGAGCGAGGAAAATGACAGATAGAGAAGCCTGCTCCTATCTCGCGCAGCAGGGACGTCGCGCTTTGAAATTGCACTTTGTCAAATATTCAGTCGTGTATGCGGACAGTTTTTTTAAAAATAATTATAGGCCCAAAAACAAAGGCATTGTACTAAGTACCAATTTTCATAATTGCTCATTAATGACTGGGAAAACAATGGTTTGGCCGAAAAGAGTCCTGTCATTTTCCACTCGAATGCCAAAGCACAAGTGAGAGAAGAAAGAGCAACGACAACGTTTAACGACAGAACACATTAGACAAACAACGAAAAAAGAAAGAAAGAGAAAAATGAAAAATAATAATGGTGGATAAAGAATGTAATCAACACCTGCAGAGAATACACGCACTTGGTTAGCAGGCCGTCAAAGACAAAGAGCGATATGCGATCTAATACACTAATACAACAGGAAACTTGTCACCAGAGTAAAATGTGCACCACGAGGACTACGGCTTGTTACATAATTAGCTGAGTCAAACTTCCACACACAGGTTCTCTCTCTCAGCCCCGCGGCTCTTGCGTAACGCGGGCGCGTTGGCCGCGGTCGGCCTGGCTTTGTGTACAGTGTAGGTGTAAATCCCGCCGGCCGTGATCCGAACATACCTCTCCCCCTTTCAGGTTCTTCATTCCCATTTCACCCTTCCCCTTCTTGCCCTTCTTGTTCTTCTTCTTCTTGCAACAGCATTTCTTGATGATGCAGAAGCAGCATGTTAGAATGAGTAAAGCAGCGACCACGGCAATGGCAATGATGGCCCAGGGCGGCACTGAGGAGAATATACAGACCGATGGACAGATGGCACATCCACACCCAGAGAGAGAAGAGAGAAGCAAATACATTGACATTTGAACAACCAATCATTTAGCCTATACTCCATGTCATGTCCTGGGCCAAACATATTTAGTACGAGGTGCTAGATTAACAATTAAATTGTGTGAAAATTAGATTTCTCTGCCATTAGGAAGGGCAGCTAGTGATCAATACTGAATAAAGACATTACGAGGCTGCCGATGCCTGCAGCTAAAGACAAAATGTAATTCCAAAATCAATGCTTAGAGTCACATCAATACCAGTTGTTTGATCGGAGCGGGTTTGGGTTTTGTCTGCCACTCACGTGGGATCTTGTCGATTTCATTCAGGAACTTGTTTTTGATCTCGTCGAAGCCGTCGTTCTTCTCGACGGGTTCGGTGGAGTTGTCGGTGGAGACCAGAGCGACGGGGGCAGGGGTCACAGTCAAGGCACTGGCCCCCGTTGGGTTAGCGACTACCATGGGCGTTGTCTGATGCTTGAACAAGTTCCACTTCGTCATTTAGGCTGCACACACAGTCCCTGAGAAAAAACAGAAGAGAAATCGTCATCAAGAGAGGCCAAAGTATAAAAAACGTTTGGAAAAGAAAAGAAGAAAAAAAATCTCACACAGGAATCAACTCCGCTTGGTAAAAAGAAATGACAGCTGTCAAGGTTAATCCAACTTAAACACCCTAATGGGGGTATTGCGGTTCAGTGGGTTACACTGTAATACAGCTGTTTTAAGACTGGCTTCTAAATTAAACACCAAGCAGAACCACTTCACACTCAGTCTTCTGAAAATTCCCTAAATAATGAAAAAGGACCCAAAGGGGGTTGAACACTGACTCCCGAAAACTTCCTGGTACAGTAAGTGTGTGTGCACGGGGAATAAATGTTCACTCAGGTGACAGAAAAAGTAATGAAATGTGACTCGGGAACATTGGAATAACACACAGATGTTTATCAATTAGATCCGCTGACGGTATCGAGTTTATCTTCCAAAAGGTCCACGGCCGAGAGACTAATGCTTTCTTCTACGTGCACCTGCCACAAAGACAAACACAGACAAATATTGTAATGTACCGGTTTGTCTAGGCTGGATGTGCCTCCTGTTCCATGCAGACAAATGCTAATGAAATGGTGGATTTTGTTCCTTGCTTTTGTTCATATTTATAGTAAGTCAATCTCTTTGTATTCAGGGGGTCGAATTGTGAGATTATTTTATCATAACTATGTCTTGAGCCAGACCTGAGCACAAATTACAAATAACTAATACTTATATGTAATTTAATAAATGAAGTTTGTGATGACAAATTAAGCTGTCATCACAAAAGATATTTAAGATATAAATAAGTGTGAGTTTGCCAGAGTCTCGAACTCATGATGATTGATTTATCATCAGTCAGGTGCAAAAAGCTGCTTTTAAGCAAAATGTAATTCAAACCATTTACATTTGGAATATTTTCCTGGCACAAACACCCCACGGTTATCATTCAGTCTTTGATTGTTGAGTAATTACAGTCAGACAACGACTGTGTGTTGTTGAATGCATCCAGATCAGATCGTTTCTTTGCCAAAGGCCTCCTGTTCTGCTAACTTACATGTGCTGTATATCCTTCTAGAAAAAACAGAGAACAAAGGACGCCTAAAACAACAACGTCTCAGGGAGCTTCTGATAGGCGCACACAATCTTCCCTCGCAGAAACTATAAGACAACATGCACGAAGCAATTACAAAGACAAATTGCACCTTCATACACCAGCAAATAAAGACATTCATTTTATGTTCCAAACTCATGATGCTCCCACAACAATGTCCTTTTTCTGCAGCAGTCGCACAACAATAATTCCAAAAGTCCAAAATCTCAGTGAGATTTAATGTAATGATACATAAAGTAGTACATTAGTAAACGACATCCATAACGACATAAATATCCAACTCATGATACATAACAACACAGAGAGTGTCAACAAATGCCAAAATATTTTGGGAACATTTGACAAAGCTTGTTTTTTTAATTAAATTTACAAAACCCTTTTGGCCTTGCAGCATTGAATCCATTTCCTGCCTGGAACAACAATTTATTCCATGCAATGATGGAGTGCAGCAGTCTGCCCCTCAGTCAGCCCATTTGAAGTGTTGCTAACACACTGCGCCGCTGCGAAGGGCCGCGGACGATGATGTGAGCTCACTTGCCGACACTATTTATGAGGAACAACTCTCAATTTATCGCACCTTTCTTTTGTCTGGAGCGGTCGGCGCCATGCACTCTGGCCAACGGCGCCTGACGAGGGAAAGGCCGTTTAAACCGGCGGGAACGAGACGGAATGAACGACCACAAGCGGCTCTCCGGTGGCGTTCCCACGGGCCAAACAAATGCTCATCCGGAGCTCTTATCGCTTCCGGGAATCACAGCGTGACAAGAGCGGCAGAACGCGACCCGCCGCCGGAGCCGTGAGTGATCGGGGCGAGGCCTCCGCCCGCGCAGGCAGATAAAAGATGACGAGCTTAACAAGAGCTGCTGCTGATTTTATTAAAGTCATGTTGAGACGGGCAAAAATGAGAAGAATTTCCCATTTCTCAAGAGCCAATTTCCCAAGTTGGTGCCAGAGATTCTGCTTCCATTTATTGCCACGTATAAATTATTTAAATTGGGTCTGACAGCGGCACGGATGAGCTTATATTATTCAGGGACCAGTAGCAGCTTATACATCTTTAAATACGTGTCTCTAAAATAGCTCGCGCTGCTATTATGTGGGCAGATGTTACAAACAGCCAGCGTCTTGTAATAATATAGCGAGGTGGGAACCGAGCGTAAACATAAAACATAAAAATGATTTGGACTAAAAAATCAGTGAAAAAAAGACGAGTGCAGTGCAGTGGCCTCCCTGTCATCTCTTCTAAACATCACGGTGCACCTCATGACGTGTCAAAAGCTCCACTTACGCGTTGTGTGAATCTTACCCTGCTAGTCGCTGCCGTCAGGCCGAGCCAGACCTATTCAATTAACCTTCACGGGTATCTGCAAAAGCCTTTTGTCTCCTGAGGACGGACAGAGAGGACGCGAACATTAACTGTTGTTTTATGACAGCAATTAGCGCCGCTTCACAGCCGGCGGTTCGTGGTCACGGCGGAGAAATCCACCTCATAAAAGGGAAATATTTGAGCTTCTTTGGAATTCATTTTGGAGGGAGGAATTGCCTGCTGACCGAGGTGGCTAAATCTGACAGAGTGTCTAGTTCATCAAATTTAGCCTGAATAGCAAGTAGGTCAAAAGCTCCACCCGGAAATATCCAACCGAACAGATGCAAAATCCAACCCGTTTTGATCATCTCCCATTTCACAGACTCGAGACTAAAGGACCAAATTAACAGCTGCTGTCATTTTCTTTCCCAACGCCCCCGTTGTGTAGCAACTTAAGTAGCGAATGCATTTGCGTCCGTCTGTGCGCCATTGGGAGTGTTGAGGTGTGGTCAGGCACATAGTTGGTGCTTTGCTATTGTTTTTTAACAAGAACCTGGCCTGAAGTCAATTGCTCAGTATCGTGATGCTGATCCCTCAATGATAGAAAACATGACATAACTGTATATCCATCCTATGAGAGGCACGAATGTCTGTACCGCATATATATATAAAACAGATACGACGGTCTCAACGTCTTGTGTTATCTGATAACACAGGAGGAGGCTCAGTGGTTCAATCCCCGAGCCGACAGATTAAAAATTGGGCAAGAAATAATGGAGCCCCGCTCGCTCCCTCTCGTTACCACCGCTAAGATGCTCCTGAGCAAGGCTCTTAACCTCCATCTGCTCCGCTGGAGCTGCGCGGTGACCGGCGCAGACTGCGTGAGAGTGGAACGGGCCGATCCTGGAACGAGAGAAATCCTGCTGCAGAAATGTTCCCTGTAGTTAACTACAACTCCATTGCTTCTTATTCTGTAAGCGTTTTTTGGAGTCATCAGAATTACAGAGCAGCTATCGGTGTGATCGGGTCCTTATGAGAACGCACACTGCTGCGGGCCGGATGGGGATCAAGCATTTTCATCCTAAATGGTAGAACGAGACACCAGGACCGCAGAGAGCCTCCACACCTCCTAAGACTCTACCTCGACTAAAAGACCAACAAATTGTAGCACTTAAATTGTACTTGTAACGCCACTTATCTATAGCAAATTGTAAATTGGCTTATTTGAGGAAATTGCACTTTCCTGTTTCTTGCTCTTCTGAGTTTGTATCCCTATGGATGAAATGCACTTATTGTAAGTTGCTTTGGATAAAAGCGTCAGCTAAATGACATGTAATGTAATGTAAAATGAACTGTGAACATAAAGGTTTAGCTGACACACAGGAAGGTTATTTGTTGAAGATCACTGATACAGTCTATCAGGAGAAATGGAATTGTGCTTCTTTGCTTTTGAAACACATCCGTCCGCTTATTTTGCTTTTGTTGGTAGAAATAATCATAACTTAAGCTTATTCTGTTCCAGTGGAATCCATTTTAAAAACCGCATACAGAAATAGTCTACCCATCACAAGGTGTTTCTCTGATTATTTCACCTCTTGTATATCGTAACATGTTCTTTGACATGATCCATCTTGTCTTCCCTCATATCTAAAAGCTTTTTTTCATGGATTTTATTCACGACTGTGGAGAGATGACACAAGGAACTCGAGCCGGATGCTTTTTTGGTCGACGTATCAATTCCCAACACCTATATACGGATATTTAATGCCCTGATGTTTTATGCAAATTAATAAGAGGGACAAATAAGATAATCGGGAGATATATTAATCATATATGCACACTAATGGATTACCACATCACGTGTTGCCTTCATCATCATTAGAGAAAAATATGAGTCACTTAAAACCCCTCAAATATGCCTGCAGGCTGAGTGCTCTTACTTAATTACCACCCACCTGTCAAACTCTAATTATAATGACTACATCTCTTCCCACATACAAACACAAGACGAAGAAACGCTGCCCTCCCTATCTGATGCCATCATGCGTGATGACCCACTGACCACACCGCGGTGACAGGAAGCCCACCACCTGCAGACAAAACTCCACGTTACTGAGGGCTTATTAGCACCGGATGCAAGCCAAAACAACCCAAGGAGAGCCCAAGTCATCCAGCTGTTTCATTACACGACAACAAGGAACCTGAACGGCAATTAATTAGCGATATGTAGCCAGACGGTAAAGTCTTTTGTCCCCCCCACCACCCCCCGGCCCTTTAACTTGCCTTCGTGCTAGTTCCCACAGCTGTCTGCCAGTGGCCAATCTACGTACGCGTTGCTCTGCGGGTTTCATTACGGACGCGGCATGTGCGACATCGAGAACGTCTCTGCACGCACTCTCAAAATGGCTTCTGCAGAAGCAGAGGAAAGTGGTGGCGGGGTCATGTGCCCGCAGCTCGGGGCAACAGTCAGGAGCAGTGGGGCGACAAATTAAGTATTGAATATTTGCCGCAGCAAAAAGGTTGTTCGCGTTGGAAGGGAAAGAACGGGCGGCTCCTCGGCGGCCTGCAGAAGACCAGGGTCCTCAAAAGATGTAAAGTAATCTGAATAATGTGACCCCGATGAAATCATTCATCCCCCACTGAGGGCCCTGCCATCTGTGACATTACGGGTTATGCGTGGGTGGGCGGAGTGTTTGGCCTCCAGCTGTAGAAGCTCTGCACCATTAATGTGGTTTGCTACAGTAAACTGGAAGGGATTATTCTTAAGATATACAAGCAGTCAGTGAGTTTTTCAAATACTAGAGAATCTTAATTTGGTAATTTGAGGTTTCGGCGAATGCTACTTTTCATGCAAAGTGTGTCTTTCATAGTGGCAGATATATTTTTTTTCCAGTGAAGCTGCATGCATGTGTGTGTGTGTGTGTGTGTGTGTGTGTGTGTGTGTGTGTGTGTGTGTGTGCTCTAGCTTTGTATTTGCTGTGCCCAGGGACTCTTTCATCTCAATCCCATCCAGCTATTTTTAGCGGCGCAAGATATGGTGGATATCATACAAAAGGTAATTATGAGTCACGCACATCTTGAATTTACGATAAACACACTGGAAGAAATGGGAGGAAAATATCGGCCGGACTTCCGCTGAGTCACAGCCGACCCGTCTGATCCGCCTTGACTCGATTTTCAGCCGAAAACGTGTGCGGGAACATTTAGAGAACAGGGGGCACGGTATTTTATTAGACCCATCAGACAGAGCATTACTGCGGGCCGGAAAGCCGAGCTGAGATGGTGGAGTTGTTTCAATTAGAGTTAATGTGCAGCTTTGTTCCTGAACTCCTGCTACTCTATGTAATTCACCCCCGCTGAAATGGACTTGGGGCCTCCACAGTCATAATGGTCTCATTTTGGCAGAGTTTTAATAGGATTACAGGGGGGGATACTGATGGCTGCATTGCTTGTTATTTACCATTGAGGGATGAGAAACTGTGTGGAGCTCGACCTGAGACGAACCTTAAGAGTAGTCAGCTGTAAAAGCAGAACAATTTATTATAATAGAATCGCAGCTATTTCCATTTCTGTCAATTTATTGAACTCATTACTGATAACAGCTTTTGTAAAAAGCTTTCTTTACCGAAGCATGAATCTGAATATTGAGCTTAGAGGTGCTGGTGGCTCCACAGGATCAGTACAATGACATTGAGGTCTTTACAGCTGCTGATAGTTGCATCTTTCCATGTTCCTGGGTCACATATTGCCGCATCGAGCCACGCTGCATAAATATATCTCCGCTACGCACATAATGTCAGTGTACAGTCCCCAACAGTCAGTAAAACTGCGAGTGCGTGGCAGAGACAGCTTCCTGCAAAGTAGCCTGCAAAGCCCTCCATGCTTTGTCAGTTCATGGTGGAGAGCCAAGAGGATGACGGAAGCTCTGACAAATCCAGCAACGCAGCACGCCATTCACAACTTGCGCCAGAGCCAAGATTCCCAAACTCCTGACCAAGAGCCCTCAAGTCTGCTGCCACAAAACATCGGTGGGGAGGTGCCAAGCATCTGTCCGGATGCTGTAGCGTGACAATAATTAAGCCATTCAATTCAGTTAACAAGTTGCTAGCTTTAATTATAAGCAAAACTTGCCTCTCGTTGGAGGGAGGGAAATATAATCCGGTACTGTAAGTAGCCTATATTTCTGGCATTTTCAGCTTTAATAAACATTATCTTTTCCAGGCTTATTTCACTGGTACCAAACTTGCTTACTGATTTTCGGGACGCAAGCATGCGCGAAACAAGCGCAGGACGAGACGGTGACCATCCGTCAGAGAAGTCAACGTGGCGAGAACACCTTTACGGCGACGCAAAATGCAAATGCAAATCAGGAAATCAGGAAATCCTTCCGCCGCCACAACCGAGAGAAAAATTGGGCTTGTGTATCGTCCCGCTGAAGAGAATTAAGAGAAAAGCCTCTCCCATTGAGTGCCGACCCAAAGGGCGGTCCAGAGAGGCTCATTTACAAACCCGCTTGTGTAGATAAAACAATGCTCATTCTCACCTGCAGCTGAACGTGACTCAGCTATTATCAGGGGGGATCCTTGAAAAGGACGCGGGCGGCGCAGGGGTTTGAATGCTGAGTGAGAACCTGCGGGAATAAATTTCAGGCAGTTGCCATACATTCTCCCTCAGCCACCTTCAGCACAACCCCCTTTCCCGTTCCCCTGATGGGTCGATTAATCACTCTGTCACACAGATAGTGACCCAATCTGCATTTAGAGCTGTGTGGAGAAACTGTGAAAGAGGAGAGGACCTCTGCAGAACTGCAGATAGGACGCATCTACACTGACCTTATTGTTTCAAAATGGAAAATATAAAGTTCAAGGAGCAGTTTGACGTTGGGTTTTGTTTTCTACTGGAGAAAGATACACAGCATATATCACTTTCATGTCCATTTATTAAATATTTAGCCACAACCAGCAACCAGCTAGCTTAGCTTAGCATAAATACTGAAAAATAAGGGAAATAAAAAAATGTGCCCCTCAACAACTCTCATGTAGAATCTTACTCGTTTGTAGAAATAATAATTCACCATGTTATGTACCGGGCTATTTCTATAGGCTTAGAGCAGTTGCCAGGCAACCGGCAGACTCCAGGAAGTTGCTGGTCCCTGCCAGGAGATAGTTTGGCATATGACCTGTGTAAAAATGCAGGTTCGTCATATTTAAACATGTTTTTTTGTGCTGGTTGAAGAAACAACAACTCATTAATGATGTATCTCTTACTATTGGATAGAGCCAAGCTAATCAATTCGCTAAACTGTCTTTTTGCTAAGCTAAGCTAACCAGCTGCTTGTGGCACAGACATGAGGCTGGTATCTATCCAAAACGCCAAATTATAACATAGAGCTAAGTGCAGGATACACATGCTAACTTACACTACAAGGGGTTGCATCAACACAGTTACACACAACATCCCCAGTATGATGAAACACATTGAAAATGCTTTCACTCATCTCTTCGGGGGCGTGCGCGTGTTACTCTGCTCCGCATTTCACTCTCTGACCATCACAAATTCCCCCTCACTCCCCCGAGGAACATGGATGTTGGGTAAACAAATGAGGCCAGACTTCTCACAACAACAAAAAAACGGCATGTTTTTCTCACTCAGAAGATAAAAGACTGGTGAAAATGCCCCCGTCAGCTAAGCTGTGACTTCTGACCGTTTAACACCGAAGCTGTCTGCCATTGTGTGCCAGCAACACACCATGAAAGGGTCCTGCGCCACTGCCAGGGGGGGGTCAACGCTCACCTGCAGCGCAACGCTGACCTCGGGTAACGATGCAATACCAATGACCGTTGTGCCAACGAGAGAAAATCACAGACTCATTCCGCGTGTCCAAAACGGGTGGCTTCGTCATCTTGAACATGCTTCTGCTTATGCAATACTTGGAATACTAGCTGATGAAGAAATATATCAACGCCATGGAACGGCAGGAAGTGAAATACGACAAAGGTGATGCGGACGCATGAGGGCATATCCGTTCAAGCAAGACACTCCAGGAGGCCGCACGGTTAGAATAAGCCTCTTTTTTTCTCTTCGTCTTTGAGCTGTTCTCAGCAATCGGGCACCAGCTGCCTTCTTGAAGGGGGGCCAAAGGGAGGAAAAAAAAAGAAAAAGAAATACGATTGGTGAACTTCAAAGCATCCTCTCATTTTTCTGGTTGTGTAGACGAGAGTCTGAGTCTGTTTCTCAGTGTGAGAGCCAATGGGAGCGGCAGCCTGAGGTACGGACTTAATGAGCCTGCCTGAATGTTTTAGTGCCTGACGGAAAAAACAAAGATTCAGATCATGCTCGGCATGAAATTGTCTTCTGCACTCCGGATATTGGATGAGTAAACATGTGTGCAGGTATATATCTACATATGATACGATCCTACACATCCACAAGGTGTTTGCTTATCGCTTCCCTGAAACATGAGTGATCCCGGACAAACCTGGTTTATATTACAAGGTGTTACTTCATATTGCAAAGCAGGCAACACTTAATTCCCTTTGTGCATAATGTGAAAGTTGTGTTAGATTTTGATTTGTTTAAAAACTGCAGAGCTTCACCCGGGGGCTAAACGACCTCTGCCTCGCGACAACACATCAGAAATAACTGTAACATCCATTCAGTAAGTTTTTTTAATCAATCGCATTTGCAATTTAATGAAAACCCTGCTTTGATAATGACGAGCCCGACCCCCCCCCCCCCCCCCCCCCCCCCCTCCGGAGTCAGCATTATAGGTAGGAAGAGGCATAGTAGCCCGAGAAAGGTTTTGTCCTTGGTACTGTCACCTCGGTGCTGCCTGTGCTAAATGTCCCATGAGAGACAGCAGGAAAAAAAAAAGAGCATCCTGCAGCACTTTTTGTTCAATCCCCACCCTCTCCTCTCCATACTCCTCAGCACAACTGTCAGCCTCTTTCCATGTCCGGCTCCTCGCTCTCAAAGAGCACGGTGGCTCGGGTCCGTTTTGTTACACGCGCATATAATGCGGTTAACCCGAGGTTTTTTTTTTTGGCTCCGGTTGTTTGTTGTCTGTGCGTTCGGGGAGATTAAAGAGCGACGCCGGTGCGGCTACACGGGTACGCAGAGCATCTGTCAGCAGGGCAGCCTCCTGGACACTCTCCAGGAAAGAGGAAGTACGTCCGCTGGGCAAAAGCTAAATGAGGCATGATCAATGAGAATAATCGCGATCCAGTACTACACTACATCCCTCCCTCCTTTCAAAAAAAAAAAAAAAAAGACAGTGCCTTTTGTGGAACGAAAATGGGTTGCACACAAAATGGTAGCAGCCAAGGCTTTCACCGGGGCAGATGGGGACTGAGGTGATTTTCAGTGTTCCCATCACAAGACTTATGATTAGCTTTCAATAAAGTTTGGACCACATGCAGCAGGAAGTAACGCGTACACAGCACCTGCACTGTGCTGAAACCAACAAGAAGCCAAATCACACACAGCCTGGAAGAATTACAGCACAACACCCGAGCGTTAAATGCCTTTAAATCCAGATTCCTCCTCCTCCGTGGAGGAGGAGGAGGAGGAGGCGTCCGAGCAACGCCGAGGAGAGAGCGGAAACACGCCCTTACCAGCCCTACCGTAATCCCGAAATCCTGTTCTCCACAAGAGGCTGACCCATTCACCAAAGAGGCACTTAGGGTTAATGTAACAATTCCTTAATAACGTCCCTCAACCGCTCCCCCATCAGCACCAGGAAACTGCAGTCCTCCTCGCACTGTTTCCACTGCAGCACTACTTGTTCTCCCACACACACACACACACACACACACACACACTTACACGTACACACACACACGCTCACTCATTCTCTTGGTGACTACCCCCACCTCTGCTTCTGCCGATCCCCTCCTCCTCTCCCTCGCTCCACTCTTTCTATCTCTGTCACTGGAAGGATCCCCCTCCCATCCCCTTCTCCCCCCCCTCCCCCTTTCCTCTCTCCATCTTCCATCTCTCCCTCCACTCTCCGGCTCTCACTACTCAGCCGGGCTGATTTGCGATGCTGCTCACAAGGTGCTGCATGCAGTGCCCCGGTCCGACGCGCGAGGGGCAATCCGCAACCCGTCCCTGTGCTCCGCCGTCCGACCGGGCGCCCACACCCTCGCTCGCGCAGCACGGCGTGCAGCTGAGCGGCCGCTGCACGAAGAAAAAAGAACGGATGTAAATAAGTAAACAAGGAAAAAGAATGACACACTGTGGATGAGACCTCGGCTAAATAACGAGACCAAGACGGGAAGAAGGAGCCCGTCATTTGCCATGCAGCTGCAGTCTGCCGTCGTTCCATTTCCATCCATCTATATGAATGATGGCTTTGCACTTGCTCCCCTCCCATCAAGGAGGATTTTAATCCTACGGAGCATCTTTGCCATGTAAAAAAAACAAACATTTGCTGACCTCACACTGCTTTGTGTAAGAAGCTCAGTGAAGACAGTTGTGGGCGACCCCCCGAGGACAACCGCAGGAAAAAGGCATCAAAAAATGAATACATCATTGAACAAATAGTGCAAAGTGCCACCCAGACGCCTTAGCTCACACTGCTGCCTTCCTTTGACAATGAGCATGTGACTAAATCTGCTAGTTTAAAGACAAGATGTGACGCACTCTTTCTCTTAGCACCAACGCTCAACCAGACAGTTTGGAGCCCTTCGGGTATCACAGCGCGTCACCGAGAATTATCATCGTCCCCTAAGTGAATCACCCTCCTTACCGGCCGGCAATAAGCACTTGAACAAAAAATCAATAAAGTCTCAATCGGAGAGAAAATGGAAGGTGGAGTGGGATGGCTTTTTGTAATTTCAAAACATACAACGGGAGGGAGAACGAGAGAAATGTAATTTGTTTCCTGTCTATGGAAAATACTGTTCCTCAGTTTTTGGTCCAGACAGCGATGCACGGTAGCTGGTTTTTGAATAATAGGAAGTGGTCTGGTAATTATAAGGGCGGTGGAGCTGTCCTGGTTAAACACATCAAGGAAAACGACACGAGCGCTGGCTTTTACAGCTCGAAATCTTCGTCTCTGAATTCTGGTTGCTGGCCAATTTTCCAGATTTTTGTTGTTGTAAACGAATCACAGAAAAACATCAATAGAGACAATGTGTCGGTCGTCTCTCAATGCTTTCTGCCCCCCCCCCCACTGTCTGTGGCATGAAGCTCATTTGTTGTTTTGCAGCCGTGCCTGCGTCTACATCTATCTATATTTGATGTGTTTTAAATCATTTCTGGACTTCAAAGCTAGATCCGGCTTTGGCTACACACACAAAACCCGTTACCAGGATGAGTTCACCCTTTGTTTTTGGTCTTTTTATGGAGCGCTGGCAGCTCCAGCTCTTCTGGATGCTCTCCACCTCCATATTGTTTTGTGAAGGGTGAAAGTAAAATGGCAGCCTTGCGATGCGATTTGGACCAAACAAAGCCCGATAGTTTATATCCCCTCCTCATCAACAACATGGCAAAACATTTAGGCCGTGCTGCAGAATCTATAGATTCAAGCCCAGAAGCCCGTTCGAGCCTGCATCGCTTGCTTTGTGCGCTCTTTGTTACACAACGTGAGCGATACCGCTGCAGCCCGGTGGCCCTGAACCCAGCCGGGGTCTGATTCACCGTCTGAGTGGGAACAGGATATTGATCCAACTAGGACTCATTGCACGCTGGGTAAACCCATGGCGAGCAACACTGGCAGCCGCCCCATGAAACACGGAGAACAGACGCATGGTGGTTTCCAGTGACAGATGACAAATACGAATGCTCGCGTCATCGTTTTAGACTGCTGACCGCTGCTGTTACACCACACACTAAATACACTAATGATCCAGCAATTTCATTGACTGAGTAGTAAGAGAGAAAGAAGAAAAAAAAAAAACTCCATCAGACCTTACTTTGAACTAAACAGGCCGAGTCTCCAGAGAGATTCAGTGCAACTCAGAATACATATTTAATAAGGCGCGCCTGCTGTGGAAGCCGACTGCATGGAGAGCAGCCATGTACAGCCAATCAGTCAATGGCTGTTCTACGAAATCACATGCAATGCCATATGTTTGAGCATTGAGCAACGAGTAGAGGCACGTGGCTGGGTTTTAACACGGTGACAGTACTTCAGAGACGCTGGATACGATCTACAGAACCTCCACAGGAAGAGAGCAAAATAGGAAAGATGACGAAGATTGTGATGCTTCTTTTCTATTTTGGGAATGTGAGAACAATAAAAAAAAAAAAAATCGACAAGATGTGTCTCGAGTTTCCATATACAGCACACATGCACAAAGAATCTCATCCAGCGCTATTTTTATCAAGTGAAGTCCTGAGGCGGCGGAGCATTGTTGCCGTTCTCCACCGATCTCCAAATCTTTTGTAGCGAATGGTGCCTTCATGTATGTGTGGTAAATGTACTCCGCCGCGGCTGCCAGGCAGTGGGGGATTAAGATCTGTGTGTTAGGATGTGGTGCTGCAGATGAGAGGAGGTGCAAAAATGAGATTCTCTGCGTTTCATTTGGTTGGCCCATTTAAAATATGGCAAGGCGAGATGGAAACCCCTCTTATGGAGCCCTGTTTCCATAATGTGCGTCTGTGCCGCGGTTCGGAAACTGCTCTGCGTTACTGAAGATTGAAGGTGAACTGCAGGTGACAACTAGTGAAATTGTACACATGAATACTCAGAATAACATCAAGTGCGTGACGTATTGAAGCAGCAACAAAGGCCATTTAATAAATAATTATTTGTGTTTCGTTGTGCTACAACTAAAAATTTAATTTTCAAAATTAAATGCCAGCCTTCACTGGTCTCAGCTTCTGAAACACTTTCTCCTGTCTTACATTTTGGCAAAGAGCATTTCTTTTGGAATGTTGTTGTGACAAAGAACAAAATAAATGGACTTTATTGTCGCTCGTACAATAAATTGCCACACGACTCTCTCGGGTAAATGGAGCCTTTCAGCCCATTGCTTTGGTTTTTACGCCCCGCAAAAAAACCCCTCTAATGCTGCTGCATATTCAAACCACTAAGTGTGGACCACCATTCCCTTCGGCCCAAATAGATGTTGAGCTGATCAATGATACCAACAAAGAGACTGACAACAGGCAGTGAGGGCCGAACGATGGCAGACGGCCGTGGTAACGGAGTCGGTGTAAAATCAAACCGCCCTTCAAGGCGTGGCAGTTGCCCGCTGAGTTTTATTGGCTTCCTGCAGCCTCTGAGGCACTGGAGCTCACATCACCGGTGAAAATGACTCTTATTCATCGTCCGAGGCCCGGAGTGTGCACGGTGCGCTGGAAAGCCAACCAATCCGACGCTAAGTCATGTCCGCGCGCAGTGGGCTGCACCTTCATCCTTGGCCACGCCCCCTCCTGCAGACTGCACACTGCAGTGAGCTCCTTCACGCAGAGGACTGACGGGGAAAACCCAACACGCCATCCAGGGAAGTCAATACACGGCTATTCATTTTTTAACTCAACGTTTACCCCAAAAATAAATGGGATGCATGAATAAGTCAATTCTCATCAGTGTTTAATTACCGGACAGATAAAACAAGAAGAAGAAGCGTCCAGTCATAGATGGTGTGCAATCTGGGCCGTGCCTTCAGTGGACAGTAGGGACACAGGAGCAGGCAGGAAGGAGGGAGATATTCCTGAGAGGGCGGCTGGAGAGGACGGAGGCTTCTAACAATGTGCAGTGATCTGTCTCCTCGGTCACAGCAATGACACTGGGCTGCACTGATGGAGTGGAGGATCTCCTCCTCTCTCCTTCTCTCCCCATTTCGCAACCTCAGAGGTCACGGGAGGTCGTTTGGCTCAGAGCCTGGACTTAACACGTAACATATACCGCTATAGTGGGATACTCACAGCCAAATGTCGATTCCTTGAAAAGAAGCCGGTAATCACAGTGAGAATGTTGTCAATCAGAAGCTCTGAAAGAGAAAGACAATGTGAAGTCAGAGACGCATAGTTCCATCGTGGAGTCAGAAGAAAGATCTCTCATTTATTTCTTGGAGAATCTTGGCGGAAAGGTCAAACCTCTCTGATTATGCCGAGCAGTTAAAGTGGTGTGAGTATCTTTGGAAGATAAGCCATGGCATTACATCATGCTGACACCCGGTGTGATTAGCAGTCTAGAATAAAGCCGTGGAAAAATGAACTTTTAATGTGCACACTGCAGAATCCCATTAGAGCCAAAAGAAGAATATTGATATGTGTCTCCCGCTCACATAAATAAGATGACATATAGCCAAGTACAAATGAATTATGACTGAAAGCTACACGTTGCACACTACGCCTCAGTTATTGAACCAAATTATGGTCACAACCGTAGTACCAGTTTAATTGTCGGCTGTGAACCAGAACAACAAAACGTAAGACTCCACCCAGCAAGCTTTGGGATTCTACACATTTTTCGGCAAAATCGAGCCCCTTTTGAATAAACGTTTGTTTATAAGACATTGGATCCAATATTTAATTGACAAAATTTGAGCAAAATTGATTACTTAAACCAACTAATTATGAGCCGAGCCAGATCCCTGTGGCTGTTGTATTACACATTGTAAAAACAATTTGGTTAGTTTGGCACAAATAATGCATATAGGCGACATGTATCAGCGTTATTTAACCTGTGCATAAACCAAAGTGGACTTCCCGGAGTCTTGTCGTCGGGGAGGAGCCGGGGAGCAGGGAGATAAAAGGTTTGTGAGCTTTTAAGATAGCGGTATAGCCTCATCCACCCGGCTCCAAGCGAATTAGCGTTTTTTTTCCTCCCAATGACGCACTATTCCCTGCAGGTACAACAACCCGCTCTGAGATGCTTGCTTAGCAGCGAGCCGTGACCGAGGACTTTCCAGTGTGCACGACCAAATTAAAGAATTTTCAATTCCGTCCGTGCTCTTATAAAAAACCTTTCAGGGTTTTTTCTATTTGTTGCCAGATATCCTTCTTGTTTTCTCACCAAGACAATCGATTTCATGATCCACTGGACTTATTTGCTTTATTTTGATTGTATCACGAAATGCATCGACAGAAAGAGATGGCCGACTCCGGCGACATACCTGCAGTCCTCATAGAAACGCTGAGAAACTGTCAAAGTGAGTTATTTGCAGTTAGCTGAGGCACTAAAGTGACAGGGAGGAGTAAAGCAGTGCTTCACACTGCAGCACTCCAGGAACACAAGTGGCCTTTTATTTCAAACAGAAAGGTCAACTGACAAGGACTGGATTCAAAACAAGAAAAGATAAACTCAATCAAATTGGATTGGAAACATAAAGGTTCTTGGCTGCTATAGTCTTATATAATAAGATAACGTTAAAGTAGAAATATGCGTTATCCTGTAAAGGTACATTCATGGGTCCAATCTTACACAAAGAAGGCGGGAAAAAATGTAAAAGACCATAATTTGGCAGGCTGACATGGCCGACCGGCTGAGCCCGTTCTAAGATACTATCACGCAAAGGGAATTGCCTCTTGGTGAACATAATTAGATCTTTCACACACCTATGTATGTCCCCAAGGGACCAAACTCTACGCAGAGGCAAAAGGAAAAGGAATTTAACGATTTAATTTCTTTCATCGCAGGTCCACGTGAGTGATCCGTGTTATTATCAAAATGGACAATTGGAAATCAAATCGTTCAATGTCAGGATGTAGGTGACATCAAATGTGAAACAGTTCCTGCACTCTGAGGAGGAATTTAGAACAGGTTGAGCTATAGAGAAATAATACCTTGCTGCTACATTATTAATGATATTCTATTATTTTTTCATGTTTTTGCAAATTCTAACTACAATACAATTGTATAATGTCCTCATTGTCCATCACATGCACTTTGACAATGATTGTTGCTTTAATTTCCTTGTATGTTAGTGTCTCCTGTAACCATTAACCGTCATCTCATCAGCGTTACCAACATTTTTGCCACCAGTCCCCAACTCCATTTCATGTGTGAAAAGGATTCCAAAAAGCAGCGTTCTAGTTGACTCTCCACGGCTGGAACAAAGCTTTCTGCTGATATTCACACTGCTGTCCACGAGAAAGAGCATTCTTTGATTTATGTTTCCTCTTTATCCTCCAATTGACGAAGAGGGCAATGGAGTCCAAACAACTGGAAAAGTCACTCGGCACCGAACTACAGAACCATCCGTTCTTTAAACGAGATTACTGAGCAGCACTACGGTTGCAGAGCCCCCACGGCTCCCATGTTCTCCCCCCCCCCCCCCCACCCCTCTCTCCCCCTCTCTGTCTCCAAGACACGTGGCTCTCCATGACTGCTTCTCCCACACAGACGTGGGGTGGGGGAGGAAAGGGGTGGGTTGGGGTGGGGGCAAAGGGAGCCTACAGGAGACTTTGGGGGGCTCTCAGCTGCCCTGTGCTCTCTGGAGCGTAGCGTATCAACGCTGGAAGAAGTGCGTGTGTGAGCGAGGAGCGTTCTACGCAGGAGGAGATCTGGCCCAAATTTAATCTCTCTCTTGTGAGGATGGAGGTTTAGAAAAAGAAAAGAAAAAAAAAGAAGGGCCGAGCCTGCTGAAATCCCACCGGCAGTGCTGCAATGCAGGGGTTTAACACGGAGCCAGAAGGCAGGCGGACGCTTTAAAGAAGCGGTCGTGCGATCACACACATTTTTTGCACAACCTAAAAGGCCCACGGGGGGTCCCGTGAAACACAAAAGGCAGTTTGACCTGAGACACCGGAATAAAGAGCGTCTGGCGGTCGGAAGGAGGGACTCCCGATGTCATGAAATGGGTTTTACGAAGCAGCTCTTCTTTAAGCTTGGTCAGACGTCACATCTCAGTGCACAGGTAGGTCAGGGATTTGCTTCACGTACGTATTAAGTCTTAAAGGTACAGCGTGTCGCATTTAGGGGGCGCTATGGGCAGAAATGAGATATTTTATCTTAAATATCTTCTGTTGGTATTGTGTAGCTGCAGCACTTAATTCTGCACAAACTGAAACGTCCACGTTTCAACTGGTCACAGTCTGTAACCACACCACTAGACGCTTTATCCTTCACACTGTGTCTCCATAATGATGAACATCGATGCCTAAATAAGCTACGATCCAAGTGAAAACAACACCAAGACTTATTTAGTAATCCTATATTAGTCATAACTGGTCTGTGTGGATGCTGTTTGACGCAATCTCGCAAATGCCAAAGGATGTAGATCCCATAACTGGTAGTACGAAGCTGATTGAGGGAACGGGGCACATGAAAAGGTTTCCTTAATGCGCCGTTTGCCTGAATGTAAATGGAGGCGGCTGCCGTGGGCCTCGCTGTTTATCGCCCAGACAGTTTCCCCAGAGTGCGAGAGGGCGAGGAGCGAGATGGGTGGTTGCGTACATGACAGATCGCTGACTGTGGGAATCCTTTAAAGTCGGCAGAAACATGCAATCGGCGACACTTTGGCATCTTCGCGCTCCGATGCAGCCGGGGCGGAAACAAGAGAGAGAAAATGCGCTGCCCATCAAACGTTTGATGGCAACGTGGCGGCGCTCCTCCGTGCAGGACGTCCTGGTCCACGTGTTTATAGACGAGATTGTTCCAACTAAAACCAAACGCTTACTAGTTTCTGATGGTTACACACTAATGAATAAAAGTATTTTATTTCTGCCAATATATAACCCCTTAAATACCACACTGCTCTTTGAATTTGACAACATTGGTAATTAAAAGCAAAGCACACTTTAGGAAGTGAAGTTAACACATGAGGCAGGAAACTAGCAAAAAGTGGGTCGTCGTGGCGCAGGGGTAGTGAGGGGAGCCAAGGTTGGTGGTTTGAGTCCCGGCTGCCCCATGTCTCAAGTCGAAGTGTCCTTGAGCAAGACACATAACCCCTAATTGCTCCCCGGGCAGAAATGTAAAAAGCCACAGGTTAAAAATGTAATGTTAGTCGCTTGGGTAAAAGCGTCAGCTAAATGACCTGTAATGTAAAATAAAAACGTCACATTAAATAATATTAATTTGAAAGATTTTCCCTGTTGATGTGCAGGACTTGGATGTATATGTGTTGTTAGTAACACTGTTAAAAAGAGTCACTTAGCCCGGGACGATCAATACCACGGTGTCGTTACGTTGCCCCAGTAAGGAATGTTAGTGATCTGAAATGGCTTCCTCCTCCGTTCTGCCACCAGCAATTGTTTTGGGTTGTAAAATGCCGTTGCTGGTTGGAACCCCTGCTGGCAGAGTTCTACAGCAGCTTAACCGACAATGTTGCATCCAGCATCTCGTCAGAAGTGAGTCCCCAAAAGGTACCGAAAGGCCCCTTTTTCCTCCTCCACAAATGATCTCAATGGACCATTGTCTGCAGGTTCTCCTTCTAATACAGCACAATAGAACATATATTTGCCAAATGTTTAGTATACACATCTACGGATTCTTACCGTGTACTGATTTGTAAACTGTCAATGAACTTGTTCCCATACAAGTACCTTCAAGTAAATACCTCAAAGGCCAGTCCTCAACCTTTATTGTTATAATATCTATGCAGTTGCGGTCTCTCCCACTTAAAACACCTTTTAGTGGCTATTTTAAACCGCCATTGACTGCCTGCTGACTCCCTGCTGACTCCCCACCACTGCTGAGTGCCCCCCCCCCCCCCCCAGCTAACGGAGCTACCGGCACACACGGTGCTGCGTTCCTCTTGGCTGCTCTTGTTCTATAAGACTTTGAGGCGACTGCTTTCTCACATCGACGCTTGCTTATGAATTTATATTAAATAATTTTTAAGAGATATTTGGTGTCATGACAATGGGTTGCATTGATTTGCTTCATTCATTCAATCAATCAAACACAAAGGTTGCTGCAGACACACCTGGCACATATATGACATTTATTGAGTGCATTGTTGTAGTGAAAGTGTGTTTCCGCTGAGCCCCCACAGTGCTCACATGATAAGGGCAGACAGAAGCACTGTGGGCCGACACTCTTCACCCTCAGCATCCCTTACTATCCTGCATTAAGCCCTGTGGAGATCATCCTCTATTTAGATGCACAGGTTAAAAATAATTGGGCAGGGGTCACAGATCGATCGGCTAAATTTGAAATGTCTGCATCAAGTACATTATAAAGGTCTCCATCAGCCTCACAACCTCACAGCGAGAACAAGAAAGAGTTTCTTGGTCCTCCAGTCTTAACAGCTTTTACGGAGCGACTTCTTGCTTCACTTATTCAAACCGAATGCTATTTTTCACAAAGCTGCTGTCCATAAATCCTACTTTCCTCTGGTTACGTCCTTCGTGGAAAGACAAGACCTGTGTTTATGAGCTGAAATAAGGCGATTCATCATCTAGTTCCAGAGAAATGGTCAACAGCTGGGTGGAACCTGCACACAATTCCAGATTAATTGCTTCCCTCCTCACATGCCCAGTAAATGAAATATAACACACGCTAGACAGGGAGAGGATTGGTTCATATTAACAGTATCAATTCACTCCCTGCTTTTGACCATTAACATTGCACACACGTAAACGTGTTGTACCAGGCATTGATTGAGTTAACAGATTATTATCCCAATGGGAATAATTTGTTGATAATTATGGAAAGGAACAATCTGTGCAAAGACAAAGGGAGCAAAGACTCGAAAGCCTCCAGAGCTCAATGTCTCTGAATTATGTGCTACCTGAGAGCTGTGTGGCTCTAGAAAAACAACACAACTCCCCAGGGGACCAACAAACTCTTATAAATGTCAAATAGGTTCTTGTGATGTGCTCTGCAGGACCTTCAAAATAATAAACCACAAAAAAACAATATATATTGAAAGTTGGGAGGAACGATCGATTCTCATACCGTAAAGCAAGTGCTACACGTCCAATCTAATTCTGATCCTTTATATTACATGTTACGTCTTCTAATTTTATTTTATAATTTGGGGGAATTCAAAGAGTGCAGTGTTGTTGCGGAGGGCGGATGTTCTTTCTCGCTCCTTGTTGTGCGGTCAAAGGCATCGTGGGACAAACAACAGACAAGCCACAAGTAGCAAACAGAGTGGCTGCTCACGGGGATCATTCACCTTCACATCATGAGTAAACTCTATTACAAGGCCGGCCCAAATCTTGGAAACCACAGCGCCATTAGTCAAACACAGATTGGGTGTGACAGATAACCTCTCGTGATGATCTCCTTGCACCACAAAAAAACTGACTCTTGTTGCTGCACAATGATGCTGTATCAGAATCAGTCTCACCGCAGTGAACAAAACGGACACTTTCCTCCGGTTACAGGACATTTCAAACCATCAAATAAAGTAGGTTAATGGCAAAATATCTGTCAAATATTAGGGTAAAGGAAAACACTGTTGTGGAAAGATTTACCCGAAGAACATTGCAATATTTAACTGAGATCATCTGTAAAGTAGACAGTCATTTTCAATTAAGCGCTCATTAAAAACTAAATTAGAGCTGACCTTTGAAACGTGCTTGCACAGGGATGGGGAGAGGAAAGTAGACTAAATACTTTAACTCATCCATCTCTGATTGCAATTTAAATAAGAACTGCGCCGACATAGTCTGACGTTACATAATATTAGCCAAAGTGCCTCATAATGAAAAGCATGTCGTAATTACACCAGCTTCATCTAGTCATCATAAATACAACTTAAATTGTATATCTAGAATTTAAATTGTATAATCATTTTGTATGTGTGTTCCAAAATATCTCGTACGATCCTTTTTAAATGCTGAATTGCATTGATGTCTAGTGGTTAGCAATCAAATCAAGTGTAGTGTTCCTCAGTGCTGCTACCCGGAAACCGTCTCAAGTGATCAGCTGCACATTAGCAAATATTCATAAATACAGTAGCTCCTTCTAATTGCATTTATTTCACCATTGAAATAATATTTCTGAATACATCCGTGAGAGAAAACACAAAATACTGTTGACGCCGTGGGGGTGACGCTCCTGCAGCCAGACAATAAAGGAGAGACGCCGCGGGGACGCTCCTGCAGCCAGACAGTAGTGTATTATCACCTGCCCTCACGAGGCCTCGTAATCACAAGAGCGGCATCAACAATCAATGGCAGGAGCGAGAGAGAGGACGAGACCAATCGATGCCTGTTAGAAACATGGCGGTAATTGTGCACTCATCAGTTTGGAAGCAGCTACCTGCCGCGAAGGCCGAATCGTTGGAACGCTCCTACGATGAGGCAGATGTTGTGTCGTCCAAGGGTTGTGTCTCTTACAAGTGGTTCATTTTCTACTTGCAAACATTATACATCTAATGTTGTGAGGCTTCAAGTGAGATTTGATTCTTGTGATCCAACACCTGGTTCCCAGAAGATTCCCAGATGAAGATATCCTCATCAATATCGAAAATCAACCGATTGAGGGCTCAACAAGCAAAGTCTGTGGATGACCAAAGTCTTGGACTTTGTCCTCTGTATATTTTGGCGAACGGTAGCTGTAGCTCCTCATACAATGGAGCCGTCAGACGTTGTTGGCAGTCAGCGTCAGCTGGCTGACAAACACACACAGTGCTGCGGCCTGGCTGGTAAATGTTACCGCAAAAATACTTCACTCGCTGGCAAAAATGCAAAGTGAATCATTCAAAAGGGTCACATCAAATGTTTCCAGCTGGATGTTGCACTAACGGTACGTTTTCAGCACATGCCCATGAAATCAAACCGGGTTTTATTTCTTTCTTGGATTTCAAATCATGCAGTGGGCTGTGCATGTGATGTCTTCCTGTGACTTTCTATCATGGCGGCATTTTGGCTTTCCCGACTGTTTGGTACCCCTAAAAAACATCTTTAAAAAAACAATTTGATTCAGTTTGAACTAGTTGTAAAGTCCAGTTACACGAGGATGGGTGTGGTGATCTCTAGTTTAGTGTTTCTGCATAGTCATCCAGCTCACTTTAGACAAGTTAAATCTTGTGATTATCTATCCTTTTTATTCCTGCCAAACAAGACAAACTTTACAGGTAGCCGTGGGATTACTGGATTACATTAAATCTGGTTTCACCATAAAAAAGGACATAATGTCCACATTTTACGGCATCCTAACAGATGCAAGTTAATACCCTCACAATTAAAAACCAGAAAGCCTTGAAGAAACACATAACAAGCCAAATCTTTCTGCTCAATGGACAATATGTGAAATCCTGACAGAATTGTATCAATTATTCAGGAGGAAAAAGGCTCACAAAAAGTACTGCACCCCCCGGGTATGCAGCAGTAAATCACTGCGCAGCACCCCATCTGCCGCTTGTCAGAGCCAGCGATCGCTGTGAGCCCAGCGGTGCTGAACAACATTGATCCTTAAGTCAGGCCTGATTTCCATTGTGAATCGTAGATCAGAAAAAGTGCAGGTGAAACAAAGTCAGGGTAAAAATGTTAGAAAATCAAGAAACACACCTCCATCACATTTTATAGTGCCCTCATTCCATCTTCAGTGCCATAAGTGAAAGAGTAATTCCGTGCACACTGTGAGCAGTGGGATGTTTCTGAATCCATCTTGCGTGATTCACTTGGGCCAAAGGATGAAAAGAGTGTAAAAAAAAAAGTGTCTCATTAAATATTGAGCGTCCAGGTGATGGGATGCAGAGGACGAGGAGGGTCCAACACCCTCGTTGGTGTTCCAAAGCGTAACCTCCCCCAGAGACAAAATGTCCCACATTGAGACTTCAATCATGCAACGCCGGCGGGCGCGTAGGGCTCATGGCGGGCTCGCCGAAATCTGACTAATCGCTGAGCGAGCCACAGCGTAGACTTACTGAGCACGGGGCTATTTCAGGACAAGTAAACAACAGAATTCTCCTCAATATTCAGTGACATCAGTTCAGTTATCTGGAAAACCACTTCGTAACATGAGAAGTGACGCACAAACTGACACTGGACGTTGGTTTCTCCGGGTTCCTGATTTTGTGACAGTTTTGGCGAATGAACGTCTTC
Organism: Gasterosteus aculeatus; assembly: GCF_964276395.1. Classification (NCBI taxonomy): domain Eukaryota; kingdom Metazoa; phylum Chordata; class Actinopteri; order Perciformes; family Gasterosteidae; genus Gasterosteus; species Gasterosteus aculeatus. The sequence goes on from NC_135689.1 coordinate 4,957,821, forward strand.
CCGGTACATTTTGTAAAGTTAGCATTTGCTGTCTGTCAAAAAACAAAAATCAATAGCGTCATTTGTACCTTCATTCAAGTCCTCATTGGCTGTTAGAAGTCACAGCAGCATTCAAACTGCAAATATGTGAGAAAAAAAGTCACTGTGGGTTCTAATTATGTTGCTGACGTTCAGTTATTCTGCACGTCCAACTCAATATTTTGTCTTGTCAGTCAAAGAATTACTAATGTCTAATTATCTAATTATTGGCTGTTTAAATTTCCTGATGTCTGTCTGCGACGCCCTTCGCCTGCTCTGGAATGTTAAACGTACCAAACGTGTTCAACTCTCAAAACAGCATCAAGTGATTATGAGCTGCACTGATCTTATCATGTGGACCAGAACCGCCGTCGCTGGCAGCGTTTAATGTGATCCAATATAGGTATTAAATAAATGCTGACACACCTGTACAGGATTTAAGCTTCAAACCGTTGGATGGGAAATAATCCGTGTGTGTTTTATAACTGCCTGACGTGTTGGTGGTGCTGCCTATGTGAGTCTATAAGGAACGTCAGCAACTGTTTAAAAACAATTAAATAAGAAGTGATGTTGAACTTGCTTCCTTTTGCACACGCTGCATAAATCAGAGGCTCCATTTTGCATCCACTAAACGCTCCAATATGGTTGAAAAGGAAAAAAAGGAGTGGCAGCTTAAGAATGGGCAGCGGCACATAATGCCCCGTTGGTTTGACTTCTATTGAGGCTTAACTTTTCAAATTTAGACTCATTTCTTCATTTTATAATGTGAAAATGTCGATGCTGCATAAATGAAAGGATCGTTTGTAAAGACATTCTTAAACCTTTCCGCCGCATGCAGGGAACCAGATGAGAAATGTACGTGTAAATCACTATGAGTGAACGTGCCGTTGGACGACGAGCTCGTCACCTGAGCCGAGCTGACAGGTCGTTCCTCTTTTCGCAGAGAAGAAGTCCAATTTCATCAGTTCCTTGTTTTTCAACCTAAAATGTTCCTGTACAAATAATAGTTTTGTCTGGAAAGTGCAAAAGAGAAAATAAGTTACGCTGCAGTCACATCCACTGTTTAAGTTTCTTTTCACTTGTTTTTTATAAAGGACTGACAAGTCGCTGATTAAAAACTGATGATGAGAATGAAGTGTGGGCATTTGAATTGAAATTGATTAATATACCATTCTAGATTATCTATTTAAGTGACACTTCAGTGAGGAACTCTCGTAAATGAAAAACGTGTCATTAAGACTTTTAATAAAGTGCTATCAGTCTTATTTCCATCAAGAGACACACCAATATGAATATGTAGAGAAATAAAACTACCAGCGAGGGATTTTACTTCATAAGTCAATATTTTGCACTAGACGGCTTAAAGTTTACAGATTGCAAATTGACACAGAATACAATACATCGGTGACGATTACAACCACTATGACTAAACAACAGACAACGCAAGCCGCAGGCATGATGCATCAGTTCTAATCAATCAATCAATCAAAAACGTAATATAGAATTTGTCACTCGCAGTAAAGAGAACATTAAATGCTGGCCCGTCCTTCCCGGCATAATAAGGGTAAGTTGAAATAAACGATTTATATTACTAATTAATTCTTTTTTGAGGGGGGGGGGGGATACTACGCATCAGGAATTCAAATGCACAAAACACAAAATAGGGAGCTTTTTCGATCTTTAAGCGATTCCTAAGCCGACTATGTCAGCTGGAGCCAACGGGCAGACGCACTGTCAGAGCTGGTTAACGGGGGAGGGGGGGGGGGGGGGACCAGGAGATGGAAGCAACTGATGTCCCTCCCAGCTGCAACCCTCATACGAGAGCCGTGCAGAGTGGCGGTTGTGAGACAGCCGGCGGTGAACAACCCCCCCCCCCCCCACCTCCACCTAAACCCCCCCGCAACTAACACGCACTAAAAACACTCGCAGCCACTCCGACTACGTCAGCAACGCAAGAAGGAGCTCAGGTAACAACACACACAGAGGGAGAGCCAATCCATTCTCTGCTCAGGTAGGTAGATGTTTGCTGCTCTATGGACGCTGTGAATGTCGTATATTATAGTAGCAGTATATTCCTCCTCTAGGAAGGACTTTGCATAAAGGGATTTGGTATTGTGGAAGTGGTAGTTTTACTCAAGCAAAGGTTCTGAATACCTCCATCGGCAATAACTGTCACCATCAACTGCTAATGACCACTTTCCTCCGTCCCTTCTATCTATCAGTAAATGAAAAACAACCCGATGTTAAAATTCAGATGAATCGCCTCCGCTTTGTGGTGCTTGTCAATGCCGACTCCACCGCGTCCCCGGGGACGAGTGGTGACAGCAGCGTGCTCCCTGCATGACACATGGCGAAGCACACTCAAAGGTCAATGATATCCCCCAGATTCGCTCCACACGGGCACGCCGGCCAGCCAGCCAGCCCTTTGCAGCCGGTCTAGGACATCACCCCAGTCTGACGTAGCCTGGTTGTGTTGAGGATGCATGACCGAGCCGGGGCCGTGCCCATGTCTCCGCGCTGGTGGGCGAGTGTTCTGCCCCGCTTCGCCACTGTGGATTTTCCCGAGCTCATGAGTCTTGTGCCCACTGTGTTCATAACACCGTCTGAAAAACCAACTATCAACCTCACTGTCACGGCCTCTTTGACGCATTTCCGTGAGGGGGGCGCAGACCAGCCGTGGCCCAGATAAACGGCACCCTGCACTGCATGGAGAGGCTCCCTGCAGCAGTCGGGTTTACATAAGAGCAGGCGATGCACAGGGAACGCCATCGCTTCCAGGGCTCCGTTTAAAACAAATCCAGACTAATGTGCTCCTCGTCCTTCAGTTTAAAAACCGCAGAGGTCTCTGGCTGTTGGCTGAAGCTATTTAGTTCAACATGTCACCAGCGCCTGGCCGGCTGAAGGGTCGAGTGTGAGGGAATGCTTGTAAGTGGTCGACTCAAGAGGAGAATCTCACTCTGGAAAACGATGATGAGCAAAAGATATCTGAGTGACGTGTTTCCTGTTTGGAAGATCGGTAACTGAATTTAAATGAATTTTTTTGTCGGAAAAGTCAATAAACCACCATAAAATCACCAAGGAATAAATTTAATATAGTTGACCAATAAATGCTTCCTGCCTCATTGCGGCTGCGGTTAACTTTACTTCTCAGAGCATCACTGATGACGAGTCATTAGCTTACGACGCTCGCTTGGAACCGCTTGGTCTTATTACAGCGGCCTGCTGCTGTGTCTTCTTTGACGTTGATGTATAATCAAGGCCCGAGCAGCCGACAACGTTGGTCATGCAAGGACCCATTGGAATTGGAATAATAATAATTATTATTATATTTTTAATTTCGTCTTGGAGTTCCCTTCCCAGCGTGATCTGTTTCACCGTACTGAATACTAACATACTGACATCATCAGTTCACTAATTAGATCCATAGCATTCTGCTTTCAAGGGCACAGAGAAGGGCTGAAGCCGAAGCAGAGAAATCTGTGGAAGCAGCAAATATATATGTGCGAGCATTCTGTTTGAGAAAAACAAATCCAAGCGCGCGCTAATTGGCTACGCCGACAAGGTTTTGAGAGACAGCACTACAAAATCTGAATGAGTATATCTCACAAATTGAAAGAGCAAAGCATGAACATGTGAAAATATGTCTTTGCCAAGAGCACGTGAGAATAAGTTGGACTTGAAATGAATGCAAAGACCCCTCAAGCGTTAAGGAGGATACAAGACCACTGCAGCGGCATTTTGATGCCCACCCACCCACCCACCCCCTTCCCTTTTGTTTACCTTTTTTCCCTCCTGAGCTGTCAGATGTTGTACAACCACACTCATGCAAGCCCTTGGCGATTAACACAGACATGTAAAAATTCACAAAGCATTTTCATTCAACCAAAAGAACCACAGTGGAGCTCTGTATTGGCTTTGGAGGCTTTGTGAAATGATTCAAGAGGACTCTCCAGATGTGAGGGGAAGATTGCATAAAAATGTATTTATCAGCAGCTTTTAAGATAACAATGCTGTGAGTGGACTTATAAAACTGGGCAAAAAGAAAAGATGGGAGCCATTACTTTTGATCAATATAGCGCGTTGAATATCGTGTCCATCTTGCTAGTCCCAACTATTACCAGCCTTATCATGGAGGAAATAGATTTTGCAACCCTCCATCATGCTCTTGGAGAGACAAACCAATTTGCTGTCAAGTCAATAATCTCTCTGCGAGAGATCGAATCTGCAAGATTTGTTCAAGTTGGCTGGAATACGCTGCCGGAACACAAAAATGAATGAATTTAGGTTTAAAATCAAAAGGGACGTTAATTAGTCAACGTTCATTTCTTCTCGTTAATGACGCTTCTTTTCATTGCAGCCTGACTCGGGGCAGGTTTGCTGAGCACAAATGGAATCTTTTATTGTCGGTGTGGCAGCCGCACAATGACCTGAGTGCAGAATGAGTGAGGGAGGACGGCTTAACACGCCGTGCACCTCCAGCTTTACAAAGCACATTAAGTGACCTGCCACTCACGCAGCTGGAGTCCTTCATTCAAGTCACACAAATAAAGTGCACTGGAATCAAAACTTCTAATTACAACAATCGTCATTTTTGAGTGCTGATGATTTTTCTATTACTTATTAAAAGATAAATATTTTAATGAAAAGGAACCGTAAGTCATATGTCAAAGCTCCAAACAATGGCTGCTGGTGAAATGGGTTTCATGACTAATGCGTGTCCTTATTTTGAACTTGTTTTCCTTTTCATTTCTCAATCTCGCCACAAGTGACACGACTGTCAGAAGAGCTCACAGGGATTTTTCATTCCGTATGCCGTGTCCTTCGCCTGCACGCTGGCCTCAAAAGACTCAAAGAGAAAAGAGGCAGCCTTCATGCTGAGCACCTACTCACACAGCAAAAGTATTACGCTCCCTCCTCTTTCTCTTCTCCTTGCGTATCTCTTTGGGTAATGTTGCATTCCACGGTGTTCCTCTAATGAAAAACATACATTTGTGTGCTCCTCTGATTTGTAAAAAGCTTGCAGGTTACACGATGCAACACAATTATAAGATTCCCCATCACCATCGCCTGCAGTTAAACCTAATTTCAAGAAATGTCCCAGTATGACACGCGAACGATTTCAATGCACGCATCTGCCAGAGTTATGGTTATATTTCTCTTTCTGTTGATGTTGGCAGCGCTCTGAGCCTTCTGAATTTCAGATGGGCGATTTCTCACAAAGCTAAAAAAAAATGGCAACTCAGCCCTCCCACTGCAAAAATCCCCCAGGGACTGCAGAGAGAGAGAGAGACAGAGAGAGAGAAAAAGTCTCCTCATCTCTGAGATTTCAGGGGACAGGAAAAAAATATATATTTCCAGAAGCTTTGTGATGTTTCTCTGTGTAGAAAGAAAACCTCAGATTGGCAGTTGCCTTTTGGGATGGACTTGGATGAAAAATAGGAACAAAACACTCAGAACCTTTGAACCCACACGTTTTAAACCCACTGGAACCCTGAAGGCGTGTTACAGGATGCACCTTATCTTCCAAGTTCAATCGCATTCGCCTCCACTTGCACTGATAATGTTGAGGTCGTAATTTAAGTGGGATTTTGTTGCTCTCGGGGGACCGGGATGAAACTGCCATCATTACCAGCTTCCTCCTCGGCGTGTATAGAGAAGCTCGGAGCCGACACAGGGTGCATTTCAAATGCCTCTGCGCGGTCCCCTCAGCCCTTCTGACGAGGACAGATCCCCGCGGTGGCTTTTTGGCAGACGCTTCTAATCAAAGAGAGGCACCGTTTCAGAGCTAAATACAAAAAGGAAATCGAAAATATACTCCACAGAACACGCGTATGGATGACGATGAAAAACACTTGGGCAGAGCTTGACCGTATAGCAGCGAGGACGTGAAGGCAGGGCGCGTTGCAACAGAATAGACGTCGAGGACTCAGAGCAGCTACGGTGATGATGAGGTTAGGTGACAGGGGTGCAAGCGCTGCGGCAGGATATAGATGTGATCACCAGCAAGCCAGTATCCCCCTGGAGACGGGGGGGTGGGGGGGGGGCTAAACAGGTTCCAGAGCTCTGACGGCACCAAAGACCAACAAGCTCACACACGCTGAAGCCTCGATGCATCTAACACATGACTTCAATAACAGACATCCTGTCTGCACCTTTGTGACACACGTGTGCACGCATGTGCATTCCTGAAAATATATATGCACATTGCTTTAATGCGTGAGTTGATTGAACGGCTGAACAGGCAGATGTATCCAAAGAAACAGGAGCAGAATAATGGTCATCGTCTACGAATACGAAGGCTAAAAAGCTGCCCTTTAAGCAGCGAGCACAACCTCACCATGTAGATAACAGGCGAACAACAACCTGGAATCTATGGGAAAGATGACTAAATGTCCTGCAGGACAAAGCCACTCCCCCTCCTACCTCGTGGTCCAGCTCGGGCCGACGAGCTGACTTACACCAGATGTGTCATATAGGAAGCTGTTTTGCTACAAATTGGATGATTAACAGAGCCGTGCCGCCAGCGCTGAGGCATTTGGCCGTGGAACGCGGCTCAGTGGAGGCTGATTGGCTTTCAGGGCCGAGGGGAGCAGATGGGACGGGGACTCAGATCTGGACCAAACAACAGAAAGAGCCTCCTTAGTCCTGCGTCGACATGCCACTGGTATACTGCTCTGTAATCAAGAAGGATTCAACCCCCCCCCCCCCTCCACCCACCCCCCAATAAAAAGAGGCAGCTCTGCTTGTGGTAGTGTAGCAGAGGCCTGTTCTCCACGGCGCCTTTAGCTCCACCCCCTTCACATTAATTATGCAGCTCAATGCAGCACTCCGGATCTCACCCACTGCAGCTCACCCACACTACAACACTCCGCTGCCTTCTCCCACTCTCTCTGTCGCTGTCACACACACACACACACACACACACACACACACACACACACACACACACACACACACACACACACACACACACACACACACACACACACACACACACACACACCACAGTGTTGATCTCTGCTTTCCCTTCACGAATAGTCAGACAGCGTTTAACTCACCTCGAGAACACTGCGCTCTCTCAAGGACGAAAAGACATGACTGTAGCAATTATTTTCTTCCATTCTTCAATGGATTTCGCAAGGTTAGAGGATCTAACACCTCTTCGCCGAGGGAAGTAAAAACACCTACATGTGTAAAACACAGGTAGAAATAAGATTCTTCAAACCACAGCTTTCCCACCGGCCACCAATAGGAAGCGGCCGTTTGGGGCATCGGGAGCATTTGGTGTTAATAAATACATCTAATACAGTTACGCACATTGCAGCTTTATCTCTTTCAGAGCCCCGGTGCTGATTTCTGTGAAAATCAGAAGCAAACACGCTGTGATGTGCCGCAGCAAACACACTTCACAGCTCAAACACCTGTCTGCCGAGGTGTAATTGACTCAACTACTCAGGAACACTGTGAGTGACACAATCAGACCTTGTCACAGGAAGCAGAGAGAGCGAGATAGAGAGTCTCCACGCTACACAACGTGAATTGCTGAGTAGAGGATGGGAGGGGGGGGGCAGCTCTAGCGTTTCAGCCGTCCGACCCCTCGGGCAGGCGAGCGGGACGGGAACGTAGCAACTGTTTATGGAAAGCAGAAACAAGTTTCTCTGTCGAGCTTTCACGTGATTAGGAGTCATCCGCTTCTACGCGCGTGTGCTCGTGTGTGGGTGTAGCTCGCTCCACCAAAAGGCCGCGTAAGTAATCTCATTTAAGTGTGAGGCTGCCCCGCGTGAGTCATCCGTGGATCCCGTGCACACTGCCTGGCTTTAAGCTGAATTAATGTGTGGTGGTGGGGGGGGGGGGGGTATTTTATTCAGTTCATAGGCATCACTATTTGCTACTCCAGCATCATCAACGTGATGTCCAACCACAGGCTTTCAAAGGGTGTGCTCTGTTTGTTTCCCCCCTATTGTTGCCCTTTACAATAAGCTCAATAAAGTGACTCTCCATGTTTGCAAAGATGCTACCTCTGGAACAAAAGCAAACTGCGAGGCAGATGTTCCTGCTGAGGAAAACATGGCCGGGGAAAACGGGATCATTCAGCTAGTGTGGGGTGAAGCGAATGTGTTATACGCTTACATAATCCAGGGGGAGCGTGAATCGACTACTCCCTCTGTCTGCAGGAGCATGAGTGCCGGCAGCCGCGGGTCGGCTGTTTCGAGCATCGTGCTTCCATAAATAACCCCCCCAAAAAATAAAATAAAACATCCCCGTGCTTCTTCCCCGGGTGCCGGGTGCACAACGGGGCTCTCTGGGAGGCTGCCGCTGATCGTGCAGCTCGGCTGCTGCGGGGGTCTTTTCGGTGCATGGACCCGGATGGTGAGCAGAGAACACGGCGGGGGCTGGGCACCGCAATGTACTGCAGTGCACGTAGCTCTGCGATGCACACCCACTCTCTGCCGCTCCTGCTCTGCCTCTGACAATCTCTCAATCTCTCGCTCGATCCATCGCCCATCGCTCGGGTTGCACGTCTTACATCCACATCTCCGCTGTCCTCTCTTTGCTTTCGAACGCTTCAAGGCCATTTTTTTCCCCCCCTCGGCGTTGAAGCCGCCTGTGATCCAAGTGTCCAACGGCGTCTCTCATGTTCTTCATGGAAAGTACCCGGCCCTCTGTCGCTGACTTGCACACTTAGTAACTAATAATACATCTTGTAACCTTTTCCTGGCGATGCAGAAGACACACACACACTGTTTTTCCACTGACACTTAGACACTGTATTTATCACAGAGGGATTCTAGTAAAGCCATTGAGTGCTTTCACTGTGTTTCATCTGCACAATCTAAACAACACAGATGTAACACTATTTCACGGCACCTCTTCTCATCCTGATCTGCAGAGTTTGAGGGATTTTTGCCAACTGCAGGATGTCACAGTGACAGCCGTTGGTGCTCCGCTATGTTGCCCACACCATCGGTTACCGGGGCACACCAAACTCTCACACACACACACACACACAGAATGAGCAATGACAAGCCCAGCAGCTGCTGCCTTCGTTACCAAGAAAGTCAGCGAATCTTCAAAAGAGTTACCGTACGTCGTTGGTATGAATACATGAGAACAGATCTCTTATTTCTGTTCTCAAAGAGCAAAACTGAGGTTCCTCACTATCCAGCATTCATCGAAGGCAAATTCTTGCACAGGACCAGAGCTGTTTATTTTGGGATGCTGAAAAGCCTGCTAGAAAATACTGAATTAGATTTAAGTTTGGGTAAACTAGTCATCTTCTCTAATTTGGATTGGTTTAATCTCCTCCGTCTCTGACACGAAGAGGGATGCTGGGTAATTCTTGGAAACCGTGAGGGGTCTTGTTTCCGTTTGCCATTAAAGAGCACAGGTTCCTAATCATTGCTATCCGAATGTGTGTCTCAGTGTGCCGGCTGCATCCTGCAGAGACACTTTCCTGCTCGCTTTCAACCGTGATATGAAACAAAGCTTTGTGTGACAGCGGGTGTCAAAGCTACAGCGGCTGCAGCCAACACATGTTTTACATTTATCTTTTCAATGACTTAGCATGACACCACTACCTGTTAGCGCCTCCTCAATTATTTTCAAATTGATTTTCTTGGAAACGTAATGACTCAAAGGGCACCGTCGGCAGACCAAATGTACGATTCCTGCCCTTTCAATAACATCATCCTCTTGATTTTATATTACCACACGAATGGACCCATGTAATGAGGTGTCAAACCTCAATGATTTTGATGCTGCAGTCAATTTCATGCCCTAGTTGGATATGCCTCTTGGAGCTTTGCATTGAAAAAGGGAAGTTAGAACAAAACCACAGCAGTGACACTCCCACCTTGAGCAAATAGTGATAATACAGGTAGACAAGCACAGGGAGGACACGTTGTTTTTTTCTTCTCTTTTTGCTAAGGAAACAGCCATGAACTGAGTCCTCAGCACCTTTCCAAAAAAAAGAGTTCTCTTTAGGGTGGACGGTGCTCTAGACGAGGAGCGCTGCATGAATAATGGAAAGTGTTTTCGACCGAAAAGGACAGATGTGCACAGCCAACAGCCGTTCCTGTCAGAGCAAAATAAGACTTCAAAAACGAGCATCGCCGTCTGTCAGGTCGTCTAAAGAGACATTTTTTAGTGGAATAAGCTTCACCTTAGACTCTCCTTGGACCCTCTTTATGAAAGACTGGTTCGCATCACACAATTGGAGAGAAGCTCTGTCCATGGTGCTGAAACGACTTACACTTCGTTTCCGGGCCTCCTCCTTATTCCCCCCCAGATAATTTCAGTGTTGAATAATTTAAACATGATTTAAATCCAGTAGCAAGGATCAGTGAGGCGGTCGGCTCCATGATTATCTTGTACTCATGTGTACTGTGGGAGGGTGAAAGGTATTAACCTTGCTGCTTTGTGATATGAAAACGAGGGTACATACTGTGCTCCTCGTCCTACCTAACGCGACGCTTTTACAGCGTGCCCACACAAAATACATCCATCCATTATTTCCTCCCATTCTGCAGCAGGCCAGTGCACACAGACGTTTGGTACAGAGGAAACACACACTGCCCACTGCTGGACAGTAACATATCTTCATTCAGAAATGATGAAGGTCAGACCACCGAAAACAAAAGATGGTGGGATGTATAAAGATAATAATGCATAGTTTGAAAAAATATAAATGTGCTTTAGTAGTAATAACAATAATAATAATTAATAATGATAATTATGACAACAAACTACACTTGAATTAGTTTCAGCTTATTTTAGAACCATATGTTCAGAGCATAAATACTCCAGCGAGGGTAAACATTTTTTTCCCTTATTATGTGGTAAAATGTCCCAGAACATCGGACCAACCAAACTAAAACTCATCTCCCGGCTCCAACGCCATCAGAGCTCGTTCAATCTGTTATCTGATTAACCCCAATGGGACACAACGCGGGCATGCACGACAGAACCAAAATGGACTTCTGGTACTGCGAGCTCATCAACCAGGGGGGAAAACTTTACTTTTAATTCCATCGAGGGAACACAACCAAGTTGTACATATGGTGGCAGTGATGGCGGAGGCTGGATGCTGAGGCAGCTCTGCGTTGGGGTGTAATGAGATACTGCAGCACTAGAGAACCGTGTGCACAGAAACTTGCCTGGAAGCATCAGGGAGTCCCGCACTAACCTCCCCCCTCCCTTCCCCTCTCTTCCTCTATCTCTCCCTTCCTCTGCCTCCCCTCTGCTTTCCTTTCAAGTCTCTATAATGTACAAAATGAATAAAACAAGTCACGCGTCGTTATCCCAGTGTGAAAGACTCAAAGACGGCAGATGAGCCAGAATGCAATCTGGCAAAAGACGCTAGAAAAAAATAAACTTCAGAAGTGTAAAAAAAAAAAAAAAAGAAAAAAGAAAAAGCAAGCTTATAGTAGGAGAATATAACCGCTTACCTTCTGTGCAGGTCGCTCTCCTCTTGTCACCGAGCTCTCCCCCTTCTCCACTGGCTCCGACACACTTTGAGATAGAGAGAAAAATAATCAATCTTCTCTCACTTTCTCTTATTTCCAGTTTCAGAATGAATAAGTCAGGAGTCGAATGCAGCCCCCTGGACACACCTTTACCCTGTCCTCCTGTAAACTCTGCCACATATGCACACACAGACACCCATTCAAATGCACCCCAGGACTGGAGTACACAAATTGATAAAGATCTGCTCAGGGGAGCATAAAAAAAAAACTACACACACTCACACACCGCAGTTTTTCTTTTTTCCCTTCCTCTTGCCCACTCGCTCTTCTGCTTTTTTCCTGCTGTCTTTGCCCGCACTGCCTCCTGATTGGCTCAGCTGCTCTTCAATAACATAAGCTCTCTCCTTTAATTGGAGGGGGGCCAGTTGTGTGGTGCACCAGAAACCCTCCCGCCCAGCTCATCTCTCATTATTTTCTCCCCCCTCCCCGCCCTCCTTTGCAAGTGCCCGTGGAGAAGGATGCTGAGCTCTGCAATTTCATACGCATCGAGCAAAAGAAGAAAGAAAAAAATAAGCAATGGAGGACAGAAGGGGGGGGGGAGGGGGAGTGGGAGCGTTGGCGGCGAACCAGCGTACCGCAATGGGACAAGCAGAAGCTGCATGGGAACAATGATGGGAGGGGGTAGGGGCTATTAGATGAGACGGGGGCGGATTTGGACACATAGTCCACCCAGCCGCATCACGCTGAGGTGAGACAGCCGGTCGGATGGGGGGAGGTTTCCCCGGCACTCGCTGCAGCGCGGCGAGGTCGCTCTGCTGCAGTGTGGAGTCTAATTGCCAGGCAAAGAAGGGGGATGGGGAGGGTGAGGAGGAGGAGGAGGAAGAGGAGGAGAGGGGGGTTGGTTGCAGTGATGCTGAAGTACAGTCTTCCAGCCGACCACGGGTAGATGCATGGGCAGCCGCAGTGTAGGCTACAGCACTTAATGCCCTTTCCTTCTGAATTATCAAAGGTGCCCTAAAGGAGAGCGGGGAGGGGGGGGGGCAGCAAACTACTGACAAGTCTCATTGCAACCGAGGTTTATGATAATTACTCACACCTGAAGTGCAGGTCGTCATATCCTTAAATAGAGCCCCCTTCACTCCAATTATCCTGATTTCTGCATCATCAGCTCTCTGCTTCTCATTTCAGTGTTTGAAAAGCTTGGGGGGTGGATGTGGGATTGACTTTGTGGTGTCAGATTCCCTCCCTTCACTCATTCTTTGACTGGCATCTGGTACCTTTTCGATGAGAGCCAGCTGGACCGGAGTACAATACCCGATGCAGATCAATAATGGATCACACAATATTCAACCCTCTACAGAGGCTACAATGAGTACATGAGCACTCTAGAAGTAATAGGATACCCTGAGAGAAATGCAAATAGTGTGTTTGCCCAATCCCTGCCGGGGGGGGGGGGGGTGGATGAGCAAATAAAGAGACGCCCGACATTTTAGGCTAAACACCACGTGACGAGGCGGGGCAGGTGAACAAATGAGAGCATCACCTGAAGTTAGGGACATATTTAGATCAGCGTGCTTCCTCGTTCTTTCTGAAAAGCAGAGATTCCGGAATAACAGATGATCAGGAGAAAAGTGTTCATGAGAGTTTGGCTGATATTTACGTGAACGAGAACATGTATTTTTATTTAAATGAACAGGATTGCCGTGGATGACACAGAAAAGTGTATACTTGTAATTACAATGATCTTTTTTTCTCCCCCCCACATCAATCATCTGCGCCTGTTTTCCTTCATCGCTGTGGTCTCGGCTTTCTCGGGGAGGCTGTAGACGGTGATGGAGACGTTTGTGGTTTTGAAGACCTGTTCCAGTATCTCTGACACTCTACTCCACTGCAGTCGATCCAGGCCACAACCAATACTGTCAGGAAGAGAGCGCCAACACAACTCTGGTCACATCTGCGGCGCATTTATCGAGCTAATTGGTATTTCTCTGTTGAATTGTGTTTCATGAAGTAGACGTGACACACACCGAGGCATTGATATTCTTGTTACTCCGTTCGCCAGACAGTGGGACTTCATATCCTCAAGGCTGTGTGTCAAGCTGTCATAGGTGGGCTTTTGGCTGGCCTTTTTCTTTGTTATCTGCGTTGTAATTACAGGAAAGCATCAATAATATCTACTGCAATATTCGCGTTACATAGAGAGATGGTATAGGAAGCAATTCAGATTGACTGCTACATCGTTACCAGATAGTAGGCAAAACGTCCGTCTCGTTTTAACACGGCGCAATTTCCTGTCAGCTTTTCTGTTTGGAGATAAAGAAAATAGTATTCATGTCAAATTAGACACAATACAAACCCCGGGTATTATAGTTTTTTTTATATAAATCAAATCAATGCTGTGCACAAACAAACAAAACAGTGCGAATTTTTCTTAAGCAATATTAGAATATATAATATTTGGATAAAAAATGTGCACATGAAAAACATTTCCATATGATGGCACGGTGCAGAGTGCAAATCATCAAACTTTGATACAGAATATATAAAATATGTGACAATATGCAGCTCGGTTATTTATTAGAAAATTCACTTTTTTTTAAAAAGGCATGCGTTTCTGTGCTGGAATCGATGAGACCAAAAATAAGACCCTTTCACTCCTGATGAATATTTAATAGTAAAAAGGGAGCCGACTCACTCTGTTCCTTTAACTCCTCTACCCCTTTGAACCTCTCCTTGAACATCACCGCTATGCCTGCCCCCATGCGGCAGTCCTCGCTGATGCAGTGGGCCAAAGCCTGGTCCCCGGGGCAGGAGAACAGGTCCCCGCTGACATAACGCAGTCTCCGGCTGTCTTCTGGGGCCTGGCCGGGAGGGGGCGCCGTCGCGCCACGTGATCGTGAAGCACAACACGGAAAGGAACGACAAATAAAAACACTGGCGTCAGCCGACGTTCTATGTACAAAAAAATACATTTCTTAAGGGGGGCACCTTAAACCGAAATAGAAAAAGTATCCCCCCCTTTACCTCGACGTCGTCAGTGTTTACTGGTTTGTCAAGTTCAGACGACATTCGCAACAGTGACGAGCGCACTTGAGCGGTTGGTTGATTTGCTGTCTTGAGCACACATTAAAAGCACTGCTGGACGACCCGTGAGCAAGCTTATCATGCGACGGTGAAGTGTCTCCGATGGCCCACAAACCGTAAATTGCAGTGGCGGCGTTTTAACGCCAAGTGGAGGTACTTTTGGTTGGCTCTTTCATAGCTCTGTGGACTCGTCACGAAGCAGCGCCGGTAGCTGTCTTATCATCTCGCGAGAGGACGCGAGACCTCGTGCATGGCCGAGGCTTTATGGAAAGAATCCAGGTTTAATTTAAGTATAGTCACCGGGCAGACATTTCACAGTAATACACTGTAGTGAACATTTGTCAAAGAGGTTCTCCCTGAATGCACAAATTGTTCCCACTAATACCTTAGTTTCAGTCAAATAAATAAACAATGAATAAAACAAATGTAATGCTTACTGTAATACATACAGACGTGCCTGACAGTATCATTTGGATGCATTTTCTTTATTTGAAAAACATTGTTGCTTTAAATTACATATAACATCTGCACTATACCCGTAATGCTTTTTACTATTGTTATGAGACGTTGGTGGAATGCTGATGTAGAAATGACTGCGGAAGATTCAAGTGTCAATGCAACAAAGAGGGAATGCGGAAAATGAAAAATGAGTTCTAATCATTCAAAGTGAAAAAAAAAACACTTCTGCGGCATTCCAGAAAAACATAAATATTAACAGACCAACAAAACCATAGTTTTCAGTAAATGGTCCAAACTACTTTTGCACAAGTGCTGACCTTAAACATTATTGGAAACTAATTGTCGCCCCTTTTACAAGCAAAGCAACACGAAAAACGTTCTAATTCCTAAACGACTGCTTTCAGAACAATGCCAGGAGGACTGTTGTGACGTCTTTTATCCACAGCTTGTAATACGTAGAAAAATATCCACGGGATTGGTCACGCATGAATGATGCGTGATACTTCGACAGTCCACTCATCAGAAGTCCGAGCTGCGACTCTGCTCGTTCATCCAGTCCCCGGGGTTGACGTCCATCTGCAGCATCTTCATCACCCACTTGTCCCTCCGTGCTCCATCAATGAACTCGTCCAACGAGAGCTCCCCTAAAAGTGATGGGGGACAATTGCTCTCTTGTTGCTTTTTGTTTGTGTTGCGTTTGAATCCCCCCGTGCAGCGACAAACACTCACCGTCTCCATTTTCATCAACCAGCTCAAATATACGGTCAACCACTTGGTCCGGGGTCAGCAGGTGGCATTCTTCATCCAGGTCTCCGTGGCAGGCTTTCTTCAGCCGATAAATAGACTGAGAGTGACAGAAAAGTAGGTTACAACCAATCCTGCTGACTGCGTTCCATTACAGCGCAGTGGTTTATTTTGAAATGTTCCTCGAAAGGTTTTCGAAAGCGTGGCGGCAAATATTACCTCCACGATTTCAAGAAGCTCTGTTTTGTCAATGCATCCGCTTCCGTCCTTATCATACATTTTGAATGTCCATTTCAGCTTATGCTCCAGTTTACCCCTCAGGACTAAGTTCAAGGCTGCCACGTACTCCAGGAAATCAATGGTGTTGTCCTGTGTACGCCGAGAGAGAGGATTTATGAAGCAACATTCGTGTGTAGCCAAAACGATTGAATATAAATAGGGCTCCTACTAGGAAATGCATGCAGGGCCGCAAGTAATTGACCATCAGAATCTTTGGCATTTAACGTGTGGCATTAACGCAACTTTGGTAACTTGCGACAAGGCTCATAGAACCACACAACTGGGGTTGGTACTCACCCCGTTCTTGTCAAAGGCTCGAAACATGTTTTCGATGTAATCCGCGGCCTCCTTGTTATCGGCAACGCCAAAGAACCCCTTGAACTCGTGCATGAAGAGAGTTCCGCTCGGGCACTCCACAACAAATTTTTTGTACCATTCCTGCAGCTCCGCCACATCGATTTCCTTGTCCGGGTCGCTCTCCTCGCTCAGGCGCTGACCCATAGTGGAAATGGGGAAAAGGGGATTCTCGCTTACATCACATGTATCCGTTGGACCTGGGTGACTCTTCCAAGCATCCCTCTGCGTTACATATTATTTATCGAGCCGATTGCAGAGTCGACCGTTGCACCAAATCGACAAAGATCAAATTCGTCACAATGGCATGAATGTCCAAATAACCTGAACTGTATTGAGTTCTCTATTGTGGCAAATCCCACCTGAGCCTCAGGATGAGCCGCAGCCTGTTATGGATCACATGATGAAGGGATTAGATATGTACACTTGTCTAAATCAATTAGTTAACCAGTAGATCCGGAGAGGATTTCCTCGTGGCACTGCTCCTGCCTTTCCTAGGAAGGACATCTGTTAGCTTTAGTAACACGCACTCGTAGGTTTCAAGTACCCATTTGGTATAATTATTATGTGAATCCATTTGTGCATGTGATGACCTGTTGTGGCACAAATAAATCAGGGTCTCTCATCCGCCGCTGTTATTTTAAATTATTTATTAATCTTTCTCCTCCGAGGTACCAAGCGTTATGGAAGCGAACCACGGCACTGCTGATGTGGTCCTTTCAGTAATGGGTCCTTTCTGAGTGGTCTGATGATTCACGCAGGCCAAGCGCTGCCTTATCCCCGACGGCGGTGACCTTCAGAAACCATGTTATTTACGGCTCCCCTGATTACTGTTTACACGCCCCGCTGTAGTCTGACTGCAGCCGATGATAAATGTGGTGTAGCTCAAGCCGCTAATGATGAACATTACAATTTAGGCATCGAGAGGGGAAATTTGGGATACGGGTGGAAACATCCAGCAGGCTTTTTGGCCTTAATCGAGTACTGACTGGGCAGTGAGTGTTTAACAGAATAAGAGTCGCGGGTAATGTAATCGTAGCCGGTGTTTACAGGCAACGGCTTGTTCTGGCGCAACACCTTTGTGTGCTGACAACAGGGATAGTCATAATCATAGCTTAAAAGTGTCAAGGCCACCTGAGGTATCACTGGAGGTTAGCGCCACAATGAGGAGATCCGCACCTACTGTTCTAGCACGAGGGACATTTTAAGTACCCAACCCGCGCTTGCTGTAGACGAGCAGCTACGTTCGGCTGTGCTCGAGCTAAATGCTGGCAGGTATAATGGCGGCATGTTGATGCTCAGAGGCTCTAACTTTTACCATGTTGGTTTAGCATTTATAATGATGGGAATGCAGTGGATTAGTTT
Organism: Gasterosteus aculeatus; assembly: GCF_964276395.1. Classification (NCBI taxonomy): domain Eukaryota; kingdom Metazoa; phylum Chordata; class Actinopteri; order Perciformes; family Gasterosteidae; genus Gasterosteus; species Gasterosteus aculeatus. The sequence goes on from NC_135689.1 coordinate 4,975,589, forward strand.
GTAGTCCAGAAATTGGCTTTAGATGAGAATAATAATGTCTGTTGTGGAATCTGGTGTGATAATCCGCCCATATTTGAGTGCGACCTCATTCAGCCCTCATATTTCTAAAAGGGAAAAGCACATCTCCTTAATATTAACTGAGAATACATCACATTTTTAGCATTTATTGCCTTCCATGAACGACACGAGTTCCAGCATTCCGTGTCCAGCTATCACCAGGTCTGTGGAGGCAGTGGACACGTATTACAAGTCTACAAAAACAGATTTACAGATGCTCACTGTAAAAAAATCCAAGCTATCAAAAAGGGACATTTGTACAACTAATGTATGACATACAGAAAGTGTAAATGTACCTTGTGTTATTTTGACATATTTCGATGCAGGAATGGCTTCCCATGAGTCAAACTAATATGTTATCTTAACAAACGGGGACTAACGTGTGTTAACTTGGGCTTAATAAAAGCAAAATAAAGCAAAGCTGTGACATATTCCACATCCTTCAAGGGTTAAACGCAAACAAGTGCAATATAATGTTAGTAAGAAATACGTTTTCAGCTTGGTCATTGAACAAGCAAAGAGAAGGGTCTCACATTCCTAATGGCATGAGTCCTCATCAAACAGGAGAGACGCACAATCCCAAAAAAAGAACAACAATGCTTAAGCCGCAACACAACTCAAAACGTCGAATGTATCTTTTACAGAATTCATGCCAAATGACTTAAGAATAATGAAGTTATCGGATAGTTCAGTTACAAAGGTTAAATTATACTGTTCATATAAAAATCTGTGGGGGAGGTTAAAAAAAAGTGAAAAGAATCTCCATAGTCTTTAAATCATTTCCTTCCAGTTTAGACCAGGCGGTGTGTGACCTCGAGTTAAAATCGAAGAGGACCAAAAGATCCTTCTGTGAGGAATCAAGGTTCACTTTGCTCCTGGTCTTGAAGTCCAGAGGTTCACAGTGCTACAGATAGACCCATTACATGGTATCATACAGTGTAAAAAAAAGAAGAAAAAGAAGAAGCCAGTCAGTTTGCCGACCGGGCTTGAGGACAGACATGTTCCCCAGGCTCTGTCGCAATCTCTGCGCTGTTCAAACTGTCAGTGTTGGCTTCTGTCGTCAAGTCACGTGAACTAGAAGAAGATGGGACCTGCTTGTCGCCGGGTGGACCTTCTCTCTCTATGCTGCGAGAGCTCTCCTCATTCCCCTCGAAGCTCGTGCGCGTCTCTGATGGAGCACGCTGTGCGTCCGGAGCCACGGTGCTGTCCTCCTCCACACTGTGGACGTTCCCCGTCTCAGACAAGTCCTCATCCCTTTCAGATGGTTCTGTCCGTGTGCAACTAGGCTCTGGGGACCCGAGTGGACAACGTTAACATTAGCGCTGCAAATAACCGCTAGTTTCATTATTAATACAATACAAAGAAATGTCTGAAAATGGTGAGAAATGCCCATTGAAAATTCCCAATGAGACTTTAAATGTTTGCTTTATCCTTCCATCAGTCAAAAATATCAATATATCAATCAAAAGGAGGATGCACTGGAAATCATAATAATGTATTAAGCACTGCACTAAGACGGTCAAAATTGACACGCCAAAACCTGACTTTGTCTCTTCTTATTCCATGGGCCTTTCTCCCTGGTCAGCGAGCGACTACATTACCCACAATGCTACCTGACTGCAAAAACAACCGTGTTGTGTTCTATCTGAGAGTGGTCCAAACACTCACTCACGCACGGCGGCTTAAGTGAGGACGAGTTCGCTCTTACCGTGATCCTCTGCAGCAGGACGTGTGTCACAAGAGGCTCCACTTGTGTAGCGTTGACCACCAGAGTCCTCGGAGGACTGCGGTGTCTCTGGCGAGCTCTCTGGCGCTTTTCTGCAGGACGACTCATTCTCTTCGTTTTCCCTTTCGTCCTCTTCTTTTTCGTCGAACTTGAGCCTCTTCACCTCGTGCTCGCCAGTCTCATAATCCTCCTCTTCCTCCGCCGGGTGTTTGTTCTTAATCCCGCTGTTCGGTGTGATTTCCCCCTCTGCTGACGAGGAATGACTGCACACATGGAAAAAGGGACAAATCTGTTCAGTAAATGGTTTACTTTCAGATCAAAGGAACCAGAAGCTCATATATTCATTTTAAACAAGGAGAGATTATGCTGCTTATGATACATGTCATTACTGCCCCTCCGTTTAAAATAAGTGTAATACACAGTATAATACACACACACCACACGTATTTCAATTACCCGCTATGGTGCTCCTCCACCTCCTCTGTGATTGGCTCTCTACTGACAGGACAGTCAGGGAGCCCGTTTGTGGAGAGGGAAGACGTCAGCGACGACTTCGGTCGGTTGAGCGGTTTCGGTGTGTCGGGTCCGTTTACATTTCGGCTGCAAAAAATAAAAAAATGGGGGAAAAAACAAGCATTTCTTATGCAAGTCACATTACAAGATGGAGAATCCGCACAACTTCTAAAAACCAACGGACAGGCAAGAGATGACTGCCTTTGCGGTACCCTAGTTGGATTTTTGGATATTTGACTTGACACTAATTCAATGTTCCACTAGGTGGTGTATGAGGCTATTTTAGATTTGTGGAAGGCTCCCACCTGTCTGAATATAGGGAAGAGTTACCGGGGAACATCACTCCATTCATTCTGTTTACACTGGATGCCCCATTTTTCCTTCGGAAGAAGTAGAAAGGCACAAAACATCTGGCTGTTAATTGTAACTTTGAAAGTGTGTCTAAATGAGCGAATTCAAGGGAGCCGCCAATGTGCATCAGAAGCAGCCGAACAGAAATACTGCAGCCAGCAGAGCAAGTGGGAGCAAAAGCTCGACAGCTGTTGTACTTACTCTGATGTGGGGCCCACACAGCTGACCACCATTACATTCTGCAATAACGAAGAAATTATATATATTACAATTCAATTTAAAATCACGGAAATTGTATTTTAATACAGAGCTCATCAATATCGTTTATCTCGGGTGAAAACATTTTAGTGATGTCATGCAGTCAACAAGCAGCGCCGTGCTCACCTTCTCTAAACCCATGAGGAACTTATCTATTCCTGTATAGTTGCGCTTGGGGTCCGTGAGGAGTTCACATAGACGCTGGATGGTGAATGGGATTCTGGAAACGTTATCAAGAGATTTATTTAGGATTAGTCACGCAGAGCCATCAACACCTGCCAAACCTGGCAACCCTGGAGCGGAATGAGGGGAAAAGGTTGCACCATCCCGCATCGCAGCTTGTCACGGACATCATTACTTATGATTTCTTTGTCAATATGCTTCTTCATTTCAAGGAAACGGTTTGCACAGTATTACGTGTTCAAATCTCAAATTTGGATCAGTCCGAGGAAAGGAGCCGTTGTCAGCTTTGTCGTTTGAGGCAACTTAAGGTGACCTCATACGTACGGTTTTATTTTGCAACACGGAAAATTCAGAAGAGATTTCTGGGGTTGATGAGAAAAGGTGCAAAATGCCAAACATTTAACGCCCGTCCCACCATGGCTGTTACAGAAAAAACACTGTGTGGAAGCATAAAAAGTAAAGTGTCATATCATCAGCTTCACTCACCCATTGTAGCCATCCACTATTTTTAAGATCCTCGCCTTCATCTCTTCAAAGGGAACATAGTCCACATTGGGATTATGACGCGCTCTCTGTTCTGGTGTAGAAGCGTGGAAATCGTCCATGACTTTTTCCAACTTAAACGCAAAGTATGTTTTGAACTGTGACCACGAGATCCTGGAAGATATCGGAAATGCAAGTCTGCACGTCACACAAACAAGAGATTCAAAAGTCTTGGAACACTTTTTACAAAAAGCCAGAATAGAGGAATTTCAAAAAAAGGTCTTGAGTGCTGCGTGAGAACATTTGGACAAGTTTAAACGTGATGTTTTGTGTGAGCTACTCACATGGGCTGGCCTGTCTTTGCAATGTGACACAAGAACTGCTCCAGTTCAGGACAGGTCTCTTTCTTGCCTGTCTTCTCGAAATCTGTGAATTCACAAATAAAACACACACACACACACACACACACACACAAAAAGATGAGTTCATTGGTAATAACGGGGATCCAAACAGCCCACCAATCAAACAATGTGTGTCCCTGCATGAACCTTAACGCGAAGTTGAAAGTTGTGTCGAATCAACACAGAAGCACTTGAACACGAGAGGATAATAATCCGGAAATCATTGTGGACAATCTCGAAATCTTGTTTCGTTTCAGTCTATCGTTACTTTTGGCACATTTATCATGCGCCGACTATGATCAAAATGTTGCTAAAATTGAATGAATCAAATGGAAATGTTCTGAATAGAAAAGCAAAAACATACGTAAAGTTTTAAAACATACATTTCAGTTAACGAACTGTGAAAGTTCTTATAAAAGTTCCTAAATGAACATGTTACCGTGATGCTATCCAGCTAGCGTTAGCTGTTTACATAATCTCCAACTGTCAGAACGGAAATAAACGGTTGAAATATAAACAACTTCTTTCTCTAAGAGAATATTAACGAAGCATCGAGCCCATGCAGACCAGATCGTCCATATGTGCCTCCTTCAAATGTTTTAACAGGTTCATCTTTGTTAGTAAGCTAACGTTAAGTTATAGCAACACACGAAACGTACTAAGCAAACGTTTGAGATTTATTTTATGTGAGCATCATTGCCGATGTCAAAGAGCGAATCTCTACTTAAAGTAACTTAAATATTACCTCGAAACGCCTCCGATAACGCGTCGATGTCCATAGCTGTGTCCTGTCACAGGCAGGAAACGCTCGCTAGTTAGCATATAGCATGTAGCAACCCGACAAAGCTAGTGGAAGTGGAGCATCGGACTGCGCATGTCTGAAATGACGTGTTGACATTTGCGGAAGATGCGTTCCAGTTCAACCTGAGAGATCAACAAAGCACTTCGATGCGCTTGTGTCGACGGAACGGGCAGCCATAATTGAAATTCTTCTTATATTTATAGCGCAACTGGTTGTGTTTCGGGTTAAATCATGTGCCGACCTCAGTGACAGAAACTTCTGGATGGCTCTAACGTTACAAGTCGCAGGCGGTCGGCGGGCGTCATCGTTGGCTGTTGTTGTGACGGGCACAAACCGGGTGGAAGCGACCAATGAGTCAGCAGCTGATCGAGGTTAATTTTACCCAACGGACCTATATATAAGTCTAACGTCCCTGGCAACAACAAAAAAAAAATCTGCACAAGAGACCTGGTCGCTTCTTTTATTCGCAATCATTGGGGTTTTTGCGAGGTTAACGATGGCGGTTCCAGTAGCCGCATTACAAGTGAACGCATCGTCCGGCCCGAGTCTGCTGGAGCACACCATCCACATGAGCATTCCGAGCGACAAGGAAAACAACACTCTGCCTCTGCATTCACCCTGGACCTTCTGGCTAGATAGGTAAGACGCTTCTTTTGATGTATTCATCCCTCCCATTTGTAATATTATTATATATATTTAGTGTTAAAAGGTGAACCCTTTGCGGATGGCTGTTTCCCTGAGAACAAAGGAGGGAGGTGAGGAATTCATCAGGCCTGCTTTGTGTTGGCCTCCGCAGATCAGAAAGCGTTATGGATGTTTCTAGCAACGCCTGTGTGTAACTGCGATGACAGGGAAAGACCGTCTTAATAAATCTCTTTAATATATTAAAATGACAACAAACACTACTTGTGATGGTGTCGATGCAGCTTTCCAGTTAACTTGTTTTCTCTGTGACCCACATCATCCTCCACTGGAAGGATCTTAAAACAATGTATTGGCAAAAATAACGACCTAATTTAAGGAAAGGTCCCTTTTTAGTTCAGCCTTTGTGTTGTTACCAACGTTGTTGTGTCACTTCTCTTGCCATGGTTCAGTGAAGCAGTTTTTATTTGTCTGTTGGATTGACACCTTTAGCTCGCTTCTGGCTTTACACAAAGTTCCCAATTTAAAATTCAAACGCTTCGATCCAGCGTTTTTGTTTTTCAAAATTCATGTTAAGCAATCACAGCTGATGTGAACACAGGTGATGTTGAGTTACAGAAGCCCGATCATCCAAATCAGAGGGTGCTGTGTACAAATGGGGTCAGTGTTGTTTACTGGCTTATTAGTCATCTGATCACCCCCCCCCCCCCCTCCTCCTTAAAGCCCAACATAACCTGTCTGCTCAGAGGGCAGCTCGCTGAAACTCAATGTCTCCGTAATGAAAGATCACGTCATGTTCCAGGACCTGAAATCTTTACAAGCAGATATAAATAGGTCAATTAAAGTCCTTAAATTAAATGTGCCTGTTTTTTGTTTTTTTTTGTCAGATCTCTACCAGGAGCAACAGCCGCTGAGTGCGAGTCAAACCTGAAGAAAATCTACACCGTGGACACCGTCCAGGTGAGACGCTTCACAGTCTTGAGACTGGCGCACCGCTCTACTGGGCTCAGTCTTACATTGTGCCGCACTCGGGGGTTTTGGGCTTAGGAAGGAGTACTGGATGTGATGAAAAGGTCAATAGCAAGTTTTCCTTACTTCTACTATGACAGGCTGTTTTGTGTAATGTGATGTAACAACTGAATTAGAGACGATCTAACTAATTAGCATGGCAGGTTATTTGTTGCGTGTCATTGTGTTCATTACAGGACATTAAAAAGCTCAAAAAAACACTTTTTATTGAACCATTGCCACAACTGTTTGATGAGAACTCGTGTGTGTGTGTGTGTGTGTGTGTGTGTGTGTGTGTGTGTGTGTGTGTGTGGTTAAGAGCAATGAGGAAAAGACCTTTGGCAGTGACCTTCTACCTCATAACATGTTGAATATTAACAAGCCCAACGGTCTGCCCTCCCTGTGCCGATACGATGTTCCAATCCAATAATCCACTTTCTCTCCTCACCATGGACCTGGAGTAGAACTTTTGGAGAGTTTACAACAACATACCCGGCGTCTCTAACCTGCCGCTGAGATGCAGCTATCATCTGATGAGAGGAGAGAGAAAACCGCTCTGGTAAGTTTGCATTTAAGATAAAGGCATGCCCGCGTTTATAGTATTTGAAGATGTTCAAAATTTGTGGAATGTTGGTTTGCAGGGAAGAAGACAGCAATGCCAAAGGGGGTGTTTGGAAGATGAAAGTACCCAAAGAATGCACAGTGAGTGGCATAATCAATACATTCATTTACCATTTTCTCATTGCTTATTTACTATTTAATGTTTTCCTTCATATTACCAGTCTGCCGTATGGAAGGAGTTGCTATTGGCTACCATTGGGGAGCAGTTCAGTGACTTTTGTGCCTCAGGTAAATTTTCTCGATGGAGTTATGTGAAAAAGTAGTTTTCTTTTGCGGAATACTGCAAAATCCAAACTGCATTAATCTGATTGTGTGGGTGCGCTCCTGCAGACGACGAAGTCGTCGGCGTCAGCGTCAGTGTGAGAGAGAGAGAAGACGTGTTTCAGGTCTGGAACGGAAACGCTTCTTGTGCCAACGAGTCCAACATTTTGGGGCGGATCAATGAGCTCCTTCCACAAACGCCGTTCAAAGCTGTGTTTTACAAACGTGAGTATTTTCTAGGGAATATTAACGACATGACGTTTGTCCATTACGCTTCACAATGGGAGTCATTGGTCTTTTTTGGTTCATTTCAGCACACGAGGAGCATCACGCCTTCGAGGGAGGTCGACGGCATTAGCACATTTTTGAACGTCGGGACGCTCTTGTACATGTTTTATCGATGCTGAACATGTTCAACAATATTTGGGGCCGTTTTGAGTTTATAGTTACTCACAAAATTATCTTTGTTACCTCAACATGTGGCCCGTTATCATTTTCAATTGATGGAGTTTACCATCTTCAGAGCACTGGTGTAGTTCATTATAATGACTGAAAGTTTTAGTCTACTGCGAAAACCTTTTAGTTTGTGTCAGTGTTTGTATGTTTTTTATACTTCAACGTTTTTTCAAATCCTCAACCAAAACAACATCATCATGTACATGCCAGCTTTTTTAGATGTATTATGGCATTTGGTGCCATTTCCTGAGCACAGACAGAGCTATGTCTTTTGATTAAAATCTCCTTTTGGGATCTAAGAGGAAGGTTAGTTGCATAAAGCAGACCTTTATCTTAACAATACAATACAAGGCTTTTCTAGTGAGCTGTCTTCTCTGTTGTGTTACAGCCAAAATAGTGTCGCTTAAAATAATGTTTTAGTATGCTGGAATGATTATATATGAGAGTTGCACTTTTTTTTTTTCAGAATATGCGCGGATTGTGACAGGAATATGTTACAAAAAATGATCTCAGTCCACAAATCAACAAGAGTAAATGCTGAGAAATATATGCAATCATTTCTATTTGGTAGAATTTGCAGTGTTGTGGTTGTCATTTTGTTCAAGTATCTACCCCAAATCAAGCACTTTTGTGTGTGTGTGTGTGTGTGTGTGTGTGTGTGTGTGTGTGTGTGTGTGTGTGTGTGTGTGTGTGTGTGTGTGTGTGTGTGTGTGTGTGTGTGTGTGTGTGAGAGAAACTGATAACTGAGACCAAATCCCTTTTGGTTTTGTGTCGCCTTTTCCGGTGAAATGAAAAGCTGTTTTTGTTTATTTTTCTGGTCGTGGTTTGAGATGTGTAAGTGACAAATTGTTTGGGATATGTTTTTTGTTTTTTTACCCGTGTTAAAATAGAATTATGGAAGCCTGCCCTTTTCTCGGACGAAATCGGTCCCCATACAAAAGGAACCAACACATATGTGAATCTGTCACGGAGAGCGATTCCAGAAACAGGGGAGAAGATGTGGGTTTAAATGTCACTTTCCTTGTGGAATTGCTCGGGGCCTCTCGCGCTGTTTGTGTACGGATCGGGGTTGTGATGCAACCATTGAAGCAGGGTCAAATAACGGGAAAAAGTTAATGCAGCAATAGTAAACCATTTCTGACTAACTTGTTTTCTTTACGTGTGTCCCTCAAGTCTATAGCTTTTAAGATGTTTTCTGTGGTAATGTAAAATTCTATATTTGCGTTAGTAAAAAAAAAAAACATGATCACATTAGGAGAATTAGTTGAACCACTTCACATCAGAGGCATGTTACCCCTTTGTTTGTGTTTGACAGGGTGTACCAGGCAGACTATTATGTGCTGCATAGAGCAGAGCAGTTGAGGTCACATTTAGCTAAGGGGTCTGCATCGAAAACCCACAGAAAGAATGCCGCTATAATTCCTCCATCTAATCCAATGTTCACGTGTTTATGATGCTGGTGTCTTTGCTTCGATTCACCACTAAAGAATATTAACAGGAGGATTTCAGACCACAGATTTTCCCGTTATTCTGCTGTAGTTATGTAATATGAGCAAATACTGTAGGGTAAGGGAGTACTGTACCCTTGTTTAGCAGTCACTTCTGATCTCAGACTTTGTCACTGAATGTTGATCTTGGACGGTGCCTTGCGTTTACCAGCAGTTTAGAATGTTGCCCGTATTCAGCATGTTGGAATTGTCTATAGTCATATTTCTCTGTTAGTTTTACACGTGTTTAAAAAAATAAAGATGCCTAAACTATATTTTACTGTTTGGAGTACTAACTGACTGTGTGATGAGATTATCAGTATTGTACTGGCTCAAAAGCTGCATATTATATTGGACATTTTTGACCAGTTTTTTTTTAAACAATTGTCAGGTGTTTGCCCTCGGGCCACTCCGGTAATTTTTCATTTCCTCCAGGGACTTTAGTATTGAATCAAATATAAGTTAATTAGAAAAATACCATCTCAGGGGATTTGACTATACAGCAGGCATTGCACACATTTTAATTAATGCAAAAAATGTCTGGCTAAATGAACAACATCGACAGTCCACTTTAAACTGAAGCACTGAAGGTTCTTTTGTTAAACTAGAAATAGGAAGCAACCATTTAATGGCGGCCAGAAGGAAAATGTCTCCCCCTCGTGGTTGTATCACAGACATAAGAAATAGTTACAAGAAGCTCTGCATTTGAAGAGTCAGAACATACCAATTTCATCTGCTCGGGAAGGCAATGTTGTCCTTCCAATGACTGCCAATAAACGTTATAATGTAATTACATAAATATATGTAGTGAGCGCAAATGCACCATGTAGGTTTCACTCTAATCAGCCTGCCTTCTATACCAAATCTAAATAGGTGATAAAGGGACACTGTTCTGCGCATCTGCCTTGGAACTGGACTGAGAAGCCGGTGTATAAATTATTTCTATTATTTTTATTTTTTAATGAAGCGTCATTTCTACTGCGATTTCCTCTATAATTCTCAAAAATGTTCTTTCTGCTACCAAAATTATCCAATTCGCATCAAATGCGTTCATTGGACCTTTTCTAAAAGCTACAATGCTATTTTACTTACTAGTTTATGTGAACTTAAAAGTCTAGCGTCTGACGTCACCTATGTTTACTTTTACATAAGCCACGCCCTCTGTTAGCAACTTGTGGCTAGCTCGTAACCGAGGAAGGCAGTGCTCCAGAATCTGCCCCTCAGACGCCACCCCGAGTCAAAGACTGTCGGCCCGGGCACAACTCGGTGAGTAAACGTCGATTCAACAGCGCGCCGGCACTAACCGAATGATTGCCGTGAACAATTTAGGCGAATTACAAAATTGCCGGGTGTTAAAACGCCCGAGAAGCGACGAACGGTTCTCGGGAGCTAACGTGGGGATGGACTGCTAGCTTTTGTTGTGCCGTTAACGCTAAAACGTCTCCCGCGAGGTCGCTCCGAAAAACTGTTCCTCGCGCTCTTCAACGCGGGTTATTAAAGACGGCGGCTACATGCGAGCCAACTCGTTGACACGTGCGAAGCTCTCCGCGGAGACGGCCGCGGCTAAAGCCCCAAAACGGCCGTTGGTCGCGGTAAACGGGCATCGATTCCATCGATCCCTGAGCTCGCGTGGAGGCGACGATACGACACCGGCGGCGCCTTTTTGACGTGAGACAACGTGCAGAGAAACGTGGGATGGTTTAGCTGCGCACTGTAGGGGGGAGGAAATGTGGAGGGTCGAGTTAACTTGAAAGAATATTAACCAAACGTGTGCAACATTTGTAGGTTCTTGCGTCCACGGACGATCGCGTTGAGAATGATCACGCTGGCCGAGAAGACGAATCCCACCCGGATCAAATGATCGTTGGTCGATTATTATCGATGAGCTACGACAAGTGCTTTGATACGTAATGTAACGTAGTCCTGATGGGGGAGGAAAAGTCAAACAGCTGTTTCTTAATGAGTTGGGATCCCTATTTCTTTGCCATTATGCAACTACAGCAAAAAAAAAAAAAAACCTGTGCAAATAATCCTCATAGAAACAATTTGTTGTTACAGTCAATAGTTGACTTGTGGGTCGCTGTGAAACCAGTTGTCATAAACCACATTCTTAAAGCGAGAGGGTGTGTTTTGTGACTCTTTTGCTCTTTCCAGGCCCCTTTGCAGTGTTTCCTCTGCATTCTTTGAAGACTGGTGCCCCCTCACCGCCGGAGCGCTGCCCCCATGGTGAGAACTCTTTAAATACAAATAAAAACAACTCGCCATCGGCTTATTTACACAGTCCATCCGGCAAACCGTTTCCCGGGGGTGCCGCTGTTCAATTTTCTCATTCCAACAATATTCCGATAGGATCTGTTATTGAAATAGCGCATAATGAAGCTGACGTGGAACAGATTTCGTCATCTTCTGGTTCATACAACCCAAATCTCCCCAGACATCTTCAAAAATGTCTACAGGAAACACTGCCCTTTTGTCTTTTCCAACTAATCCTGATCCTGAAAGCACAAGTAAACAGTGGAAACCTCACCAGCATACTGCCTGTGTTGATTAGATTAGGTTTTTAGGTCTCATATCCACCTACACACTGAGCTGATGCTGGACATAACTGACTATTCCGTCCTCATCTGTTAGTCGTTCTCAAATACAGGACTTTTTTTTCTCCTTTTTTTTGATTTGTTTATGGCTGACCAGTGGTTCAGTTTTTGGTCAAAAGGGGAAGTCTGATCACGTCATCTTTCAGATGTTGCCCAAATGTTGATGTTGGCTCCCAGTGGTGCTTAACTGGTTGGTGGATTTAAAGTATTGATTTGAATATGGGAATGTAGTTTGGGCTTATTCTTGACGCTACGTGGTCTGTTTCATCTGAGCCTTTCTGTGTAGCTTTCCATCTGTTCACATTATTTGTTTGCCTTCTTTATTTACCTTTGTTTATGCTGCTTAGCTTTTGACTTCAACACGCCCAAGCTGTATACATAAAAGCCTACTTGTGCATTGTGCTGCCTGCCATGGCCGTTTATCGCACCACCTGGTTAATGGTAAATTGTTCCAGAAGGAAGATATGTTTGCACATAAACATGGACCCAGGGCCCCTGTGTTTACAGTAGTCATGGCAGCACTAGGTTATTCAACAAATAGACCTAACATGTTCCTCCCTCACTTGTGGAGGAGAATGTTTGTCTTGGTGGGCAGAGCTACGGGAGCGTTCTTCACCTTTTATTCTGCTCACTTTTTACATTCTAGACAGGAATTGTTTCTTTTACACGATTAATCATTTTGGTTAACTTCAAAGTCATATATCGCTAGATGTGTGGTGGAGAAGAGACCTTATCACCATGCAAAGTAAATTGCTTTCTATATCTATCTATTTCTATACATATGCATTTCCTTTCTCAGCTCAGTGAAGTCCAGATGCATGAGTCTGGGTCAGAACCAACAAGCCACATCATTCCAGCCAGTCAGACAGAAAACGGGAATAATAGTGAGAATGGGAGTCGAGTGAGGAGCAGCCAGACTCCTCCTCCAGAGGCACCACAGGTCAGTGGTTTTTCCTTTTTCCTTTTCTTGACGTCTTTCTTTTCTTCACAACGATTGTGATCTGTTTAGTATTTGCATACTCCACTAAAATGCGACACGATGTTGAAGCTGAGCTGCAGCCATATTGATTTACTTCTTTGCTTTATTCGTCTTCCAAGCCAACGTTTCAGCAGCCTCCTGTCTCCAGCCGCACCAATGTGAAGAGCCTTGCAGCTTTTGCATTCTAGTAAAACTGGATATCTTTGCACCTGACTGTAAATAGTCATTTTAAGATCTCCCCCAAGGCCGCTTGCATGTTTTTTTTTACTACTATTACTAGTTTATGGCATTCCCTTTGGGCCGTGGAATTTTGATTATGCAAAACTATTGATTTAAAAGAAATGATCTGACTCATACGCAATGAACAGCTGCCCAGAGGCAAAAGCTTCTCTTCTCTTTTTTGCACTTGGGTGCCTCTCCGCTGAGGGGGGCATGCGTAACTGTTCGTCCTCAACGCGGAAATATGCATCCGAGCTGATGCAGCCCTTTTTTTCTTTCACCTCCAACGTGAATCCCATGTGGTCACGGTGCATTTGAATTTCTGTACAGCCAAACATCATATCTTTTATTTGTTATATGATGATGTGGGGTGCTTTTGTTCCGCTATCTTCACATGTAACGGTATCTCACTTGTCTCACTTGTTTCTCCACACTGTGATTTCTATCTATGCTGACGGGGAACACTGGGTGGGGGGAGGGGTGGAGCAGGGGAGGGAGGAAGAGCACAGCTCCTGCTGGGCGGAGGGATCAGTGTTATATTGTTGGTTGTATTCATGTGCACATTATCTCTTTTAGGCAGACTGTTGTTGCTGAATGGCATTTGTTTTTTCAGTGCAAAGATGGACGGATGGACGGACGGACGGGCGGTCTGTCTGGTTTTTCCGACTGGTTCTGTGTTGCTTTGTGAAGTAGCTTTTGATAAGTTGCACAGCTGAAATGTGTCAGTGAAAACAATGTTGCACCTTTTGTGGTCATTGTATCTGTTGATTTCTTATTTTAACACCACAGTCGGGATGTAATCCTTGAGCCGCACCCGTCGGGGCGCGTTCGTAAACCCGTAAGGGAAAGCAGTCGGCGTTCCTATTTGCTGTCAGTCATCTCCGAGTTCACAAGACCAGTCTTGCGGGACCAGATTTGTGTTTACACTCGGTCCCTCACTGGTATGACTTTCAACAATAACAACAACAGAAGTTGTTTGGACTTGCCGGCTGCCATGGCAACGGGGATTAGTGCAGAGGCTGTTGTTGTGTTGATGGTGTCCACAGAAAAGCAGAGGGGCCAACTGGCTGTGTTTGTGGGATGGACCTGTTCTCATTGCTTTGGTGGCCACCTCTGGAGCCTTGGATTTCATAAGAAAGGACAAGTAGAAGGCAGTCATCTGTGATTGTTAGCCCAAAGCCTGTGTGAAATTCACTGTCAGTTTGTTTACCCGATTCAAAACAGACTCTGCCTTGGAGAGAAATGTTTGTTTGTGGTTCAGTCCTTAATTAAAATCCGAATCTCAAGCTCTGTTTTCATAAACCGGCTCTGTATGCTTTTTTTAAAAATTCATTATTTATATGTCTGTGCGATTTTGATTACTCCGTTTATGTTTACGGTAAACATCCCTTGAGCCGCGAGGCTTGACAGGGAGGGGGATGGTGTGGCAATTGCTGCAGGCCTCGCAGAGGAGGTTGTTGTTGTTATTGCAGCAGTGGTGGTGGTGGTTGTTGTTGTTGTTATGGAGTTCTAATTCCCCTAAGTCTAAGACAGCCGTTGTTGTTGGGTTTGTTTTTAGCAGAAATAGCAGGAGGGCCAAGTTTATAACGCCTGGTTGACCATTGATCTGAGAATAATGAGGAGTAACACTGTTATTTTAATTTAAGTGGACATTATTTGATATATTCTACTCATTGCTTTGGTCATTTTTGATAAATCACGTCAGTGGCAGAGAAGAAATGAATTTACATTTAAAACATACAGTGATATCACCTTATTACAGCAAAGCATTTCTTTCATTCTCTAACGCGTGTTGAGATTTAGCATTTAGGTAAACTCTTATTACTCTAGATTTCACCATGGTAACCAAGGCAGGCCTATATTCGCTTTGACGTGGGACTGATGGTGCTCTTGAGTGAGATCACAAACTCTCGTGTGGGAGAGACACATGATTTAAAGTGTGTGTAGAGGGCGGTGGTATGGTTGTGTTTTCACAAACAACCTACTGTCCAGCTGTGGAAGTGTATGAGCGTCTCTTTCACTTGAACTTTGGGTTTAATACGTTTGGATTCACCACTACATGTTTTTTTACTTGTCACCCGGCAGTCGCAGTAAAACCTTTCCTGTGTGCGCGCGCGTGTTAAAATCACCGTTAGAAACTCTGCACATATTTATAGACAAATGAATGAAGTTACTCCAGCAGGAAGCTGCGTCTTCTAATCCTTCACCTTGATTAAAGAGATATGGTTTCTCGTTTACATGTAAACACACTGATTGTCTGCACTAGACAGCAACTAGATTGAATGGATGTAGCTTGCATGCATATATACACACGCACAACAGCCTACCTTTTGTTGTATATTCCTGTGTATTACCTCCCCCGTCTAAACTGTTGTGTGACCGGGGTTTTTTTGTGGTATAGATTCTAAATAGCATTTGTTGTTTCCTGTCCTCTATGATGCAGGTTCCCGAGTCATTATCCATGATGACCCCACCAGCAGAGGCCCCCCAGCAGTTGCAACAGACCCCACAGCAGCAGGTCCTCAGTCCTCAGCAGCTCCAAGCACTGCTCCAGCAGCAGAAAGCACTCATGTTACACCAGGTAATTCTATGTTTTAGTTACGCATTAGTCATGCCCCACATCAAACCCCGTGCTTTTATTTTTGTTTGACTGAAATGTCATCAACCTTTCTGCAGCAACAGATTCAAGAGGTCTTTAAGAATCAGCAAGAGCAGTTAAACATCCAGCTGCTGCAACAAAAGAACGCTGGGATCGTTAGTCAAGAGGTAACTGTTTTTCCATTATAGCCGACGTCTCCTGTGATGTTTCATCTCTTTGCTTCATCTCCTACCATGAGAAGTCCATTATTAGTAGTGTTTTGATATCAGGTCAATAATAGTTGAGCATTGTGGCCATATTCATTGTGTAACCAGGATAACTCTTTCTTGGATGAGCGGCGGCGGGAGTGATTTGGTTCCGTAGGACTAAAGCTTGAATGCCAGTTTAAAACTAAACTAAAATCATAGTTAGTGTTATAACCATTTGCTCTTACAGCCAGGAATATCGCTTTCAAAATGTCCAATTCTGTGCGACACAAAACATCAGCTTGTGCGCATGTATTTGTGTGATCTCATCAATTAACTGACGTTTATGACACGTAGTGCGCACTTGGCAGAGTGCGCGAGGCAGCAGGTGTTCGAGGAGAAGACGAAAATAATTGCATACACTGCCGGCTGAAAGTCACCGTGTGTTCCCCAAATGTGCATTTGTTCCATTGGTAATGTTTGTTTATGCTTACAATTTGGACCAGAAGACAATATTCTGCTTAAAAGAAGATCACTAGGTTTCATCTTTAAATAGCTGATGGCATTCGCTAGTTGCCTTTTTATGTTACGTGATTGACAGCACCTGACGTGTGTGTGTGTGTGTGTGTGTGTGTGTGTGTGTGTGTGTGTGTGTGTGTGTGTGTGTGTGTGTGTGTGTCACACACACGTTCAGCCCCTGTAAATAGTTTGTCTGTGAGGGATGGGTTTACATCAGACCCGTTTCTCTCCCGGTCTGAGCTGCACACAGCGAAGAGCGGCTCAGGCCTTTATTGTGTCGTCTCTGTGTCCCAGCTGACAGCCCAGCAGATCGCCATCCAGCAGCAGCTTCTTCAGGTGCAGCAGCAACATCTCCTCAACCTGCAGAGACAGGGCCTGCTGTCCGTCCTCCCCGCCACCCCCATCGCACTCACAGGTAAACACCGAGGCAAGGGGACCACGACGATTCTCCCACATTGCATTCAAGCAGAGAGCCGTTGAACAAACAGATTTCGTCTACAGTGAGAGGGAGCATAGACTTGTGTGGTATTATTGGGGCGTTAGTTAGGAACATTTACAATCCTCATTCATGCACATTCATCACGTTTCCGTTGGTGATGCACGAGTTTAAAAAAGCGACTCTGGCAAACAAAGTGGCACTCGAGTGCGTTTTAACACCAGTCTATTTATGTTTGCATTTCAGGCTGTGAGAATGGCAGCATCCTGCCTGCCGGAGACACCAGAGAGTCCTCCAGTCAGCAGTCGACCACCAACGATCATCCCGCTCTCCTGAAGAGGACAGAAAGGTGCGTTGGCAAATCACACTGTCCAGGGAGAACTTTAGTTTCTTGAGCGGTCCCAACGTGTCGACTCCCAGGCGTCTCATCCATGGCGGATTTGTACTGTGTTGCAGAGGGTCACTGGATGAAAACGCACAGAATAGCCACGCGCTGTATGGAAATGGAATGTGTAAATGGCCCGGCTGTGAAACTGTCTTCGGAGACTTTCAGTCATTTCTCAAGTGAGTGGTGAAACTTTAAATACAATTTCATATAGTAAATATATTCGATACAGGAAAGAAATGTGTTTGGATACACAAGATGTTTAAATGTCACATTATCATCCGAGCCTTCAGTTACAATTATTATTTCCTCTTTATTTTACTATCGGGTGGTTTCCTGTTTCTGTGGTGTACAGCTGATACTTAATGTTAATGATGAAAGCAAATGTTGATGTCTTTATTTATTTTTCTTAGCCTGTACAACACATGGTTTCTTTAACGCGTGTCCTGATTGTGCTCGTCTGCAGACATTTGGACGGTGAACATACACTGGATGACAAGAGCACGGCACAGTGCCGTGTGCAGATGCAAGTAGTTCAGCAGTTGGAACTGCAGGTACGCATTTGATTGATTTTTCTTCATGAGCCATATTTCATTTTAAAAATAAAACTACAAAAGGGATGAAACATCTTCAGTTTAGTAACAGCGCTTGAATTTAGAAATAACGTAACAATGACAAAGCAGACTGGAGTATACGCTTCTATCGAAAAGGAAAGGAAGAGCTTTGCAAAAACTCTCGACAGCGAATGCATGACTAGTTGTTGCAGTGGTGGTGTGTTTTCACACCAGGGCTGGAAACAGAAGTGATGTCTTTGGATAATTGCACTTTTCAGAACGCTAGAAAGCGACACAGACTGTGATTTTGTCATCTAACACTCACTCTGAATTCACCGGCCGTCCACCTCGATTTCTGTCTTCTCCTCTGTCACAGTTAAGAAAGGACAAAGAGCGACTGCAGGCTATGATGGCTCATCTGAAGTCCTCTGAATCCAAACCCGCAGCGCAGCCTGTAAGTACCCGCTTCCTTCCGTTGGAACGAGCACGTAATCGTAATCAGGCTCGTAGTGACGCGGCTGTTTACGGTTTATTTCCCAGGTGAATCTGGTGCCCAACGTGTCCTTCTCTCAGGCAACGTTGCCCAAGAGCTCGCCTCCTATAAGTTTGTCTCAGAGTGCCACAGCACCGTCCACGCCCATGACGCCGCTCTCTGAACCCCCCTCGGTCCTCACTCCCCCCAATAGCGTGTTCACTGGGCCCCCTGTGCGGCGGCGATACAGCCGCTCGGTGAGCCAAGGTAACGGTGAGCTCAGGAACCACAACTTCTTTTACACCTTTTTGTAGGTTTTCAAGCTGAAGCATGTCTCGCCTAAAATAAGTTCAGAGAGCCACAGAGAATTGTATTTATTGAATGCTGCTTCTTCTTTCCACAATTGGAGAAAATGTTTTATTTCCAATAAAATAATATTTGTTTGAATACTGTCATTCCACAGATATAGTTGATAATAAGGAGTTCTACTTGAGCACAGAAGTTAGACCTCCGTTTACATATGCGTCTCTCATACGACAGGTAACGTGCTCACATCTGAATGGAGCAGATCCTTTATTTGTATCTCAATTATAACAATTCCTTGCATGCTCTTTCTTTCAGGCAATCTTTGAATCACCTCGCAATCAGCTGACACTAAATGAAATCTACAACTGGTTCACAAGAAACTTTGCATACTTCCGGCGCAATGCGGCTACCTGGAAGGTATGAACTGCACGACACTTTTCACGGTTTCGTTGGATAGTAACATATAAAACAGGAAAAGTCGTCGGATACATTTGGTGGTATTTATGTTAATGTTCAAAGTCCGTACTTGATGCAAGTCCTAATATCCTTATTTCTTTCTACCGTGTTCCAGAATGCCGTCAGACACAATCTCAGCCTCCATAAATGCTTCGTCCGTTTGGAAAATGTGAAGGGAGCGGTGTGGACCGTAGATGAGATCGAATTCCACAGGAGACGGCCCCAGAAGGCGGCCGCTAACGGGTAGGTGCCGGACATGAAGCCGGCGCTTTCGGATAGAACAGAAGTTCAGATAAGACCGACGCTATTGACCTTCTTACTCCACCTATTAAAGTACACACAATATTTACTGTAAGCAAGATGCACAGGCTAAGCCGGAGTGTGCTACAAACAACATCAGATTTTAGCGAAGAAAACCGACGCCTCTGCGAACAAAGGGGCTTTCCACAAAACCAAAATCTTGAAACGATGGTTGGTGGTTTTAGTCGGCTAGTCTGTACTCGCCACAGTTAATCAAACTTTAAACGTCCGTGGATTTCATGAAACAAAGGGATCTGGAAGTGCGGTGTGCATGTTGGCAGCCGCTCACAGAGAAAGTAGTTTTAGGATATCCGACCCGGCTTTTCCCTCGTTAGTTACTGTTGTAACTTACATTGTCCAGTTCCCCCTTCCTCCATATGCAACGGTTGCAGATTTAAATCTCTACGTTCTTTTGTATTTTCTTTTTCAACCGTGACATGTCACACATTTCAGATAAGGTCTGCTTCAGAAGTTAAAATACATTGTTTCTTTGTTTGCAACTGACGTCTTGTTAAACAAGGCCGCGCTAAAAGGGTCACTAAATGTGCATTCAACGGCTCCACCCATGATATTGTGTTAAGTAAACAGAAAAAACGCTAAAGAAACTAAACTGAGAATGACTTTTGGTTTCTTCTCTGCACTTCTAGGTCTCTACTGAAAAACTCCCAGAACCATCAGAACGTGGCTGGGTCTGCTCCTCAGGTAATATAATAAATCAATATACAGGCTTGTACGACATGAGGCATTTCACAGCTGAATACCGTTGTGTGTTGATGCAATGTTGTAATGTTAACGTTTTCAGAGTGGCGGTCTAGACGGCAACAACTCCCTGTACAACCCGGCCTTTATGGGCAGCATCCCATTTCACTCCCTGTCTCATGTTCTCCAAGAGCAGATGAATGGAGCTCTAGCTAATGGATCTGGATACCAAAGTGACAGCAGCGCAACACAGTCCCCTCCTCAAGCTTTGTAAGTGTCTGCTGCAGAGCTGCTTCCCCTTTGCTGAGCTGTGATTGATTGCAATCATGTGATAACGGGTCCTGATTATGTTTTTTTTCTTTTTTTCTGGGGTTTGTTTATCAAACCAGCATTAAAGAGGAGCAGGAAGACGAGGAGATTTGTGAAGGTTATCCCTACGAGTCCCCGGAGAGCACGGACGAGCACGGCCACAGCCCAGAGATGCACCACGACGAAGACCACGGCAGCCCGCAGAGGCCCCACCTTCACTTCAACAAAGTGCCTTCTCTCTGACCGCGAGGTCCAAGCTCTCACTCTCACAGGGTTCTAAAACGACTGCTTCATCTACTTAACCAAACACACTCTTCTTGGGGATTTTTTTTATCGGCATTTCTTATTTTTTGTTGTCAATCTAGCTCGGATTTTTCTGTAAAGTAGGGTGACCTCACAAAAATGCATCTTTTTATGATTTTTAATGTATATATACATATATATATATATGTATATGTACACACACATATATTATATCAATATATATATATATATATATATTGATACTATTTATTTATATATATATATATATATATATATATATATATATTATATATATGTGTGTGCGTATTGATATACGTTTATCTACACGTGTGTGTGTGTGTGTGTGCGCGTGTGAAAACTAAAGGACCATGAGCAGAGAAGCCAAAGGAAAAGGAACATTAAAAGCACTTCACAATGAATAGATTCTGTATAGCTACGTTATGCTATATTGGGGCCTCACTACCTGATTTTTATTTTAGTAGTTATAATATATAAAGATTTGTAGAAGAAATTAAATGTTGCTTTGAAAATGAAAATGTTCACCTCCTACGTGATCTGATATATTTGTATTTAAGGTCAAATCAATTGATGAAAAGAATGTGTAGCTTCTTTATACTTGTTGGTCTTTTTCACCCCTTCCATAAACATTGCGGAATTCCGCTCTAATTGAGCTTGTAAGCGTAGAAAATATAGATTTAACACAATTGTAAAACAATGCATCTTTATGAATAATAAATCCCTCATGAAAAATGTGAATTGTGTATGTGTCCCTTTATCCACATCTATGATTCCTCGTTGGTGAGCAGTGTTTTATATAATGAAATTAAGACATTCAGCGGTAATGACTTCTTAATGGCAAATAGGGCGATTGTTACTGTGGCATTTCCTTTTTAATAAATGATCTACTTTCACCTTTGTTACGTTAGCAGACCACTGTGGGGTTGGAAGCAACATGACACATTGCGGTAAGATCACGTTATGTAGACCTTAATGTTGCACGCTTATCATCCAGCTTTACTTACTGCATCTAGGTGCTTGATTTTCTATCGACCGTAATTGAATGCGTCTTCTATGCGTTATGTGTCAATGACTTGTAGTTGTGCTTCCTGATTGGCGAGTATTGATTGATGTGGAGTGTGCTCATGATGTGGGTGTGTGCATGGTTGATGGGAGGCGCTCGAGCTCACAGGGAGTTCACAGCTGCAGATGCCACCGATCACACAGTTGGATATTTACCAGTACAGACAGGTAATCTAAACAATTTAAATATTTGGCAGAATTAATCATTGAACTCCAATAAACATGCACATTTATTGCACGATTCCTTAGTGTCTTGCAATATGGATTTATTGCTGTCTGTCTTTAGTTAAGTTATTGACTATTTGTTATTTTGATTAAGGCAGTGCTTTGCATGTGTGTCTCACTCTGTAGTATCTCCACTTTTAAGATGACAGCTCATTTAAAGCTCCCTGTGAATAATCAGGACGGTATCGAGCTTGAGAGAACAGAGGACCATGAGTCTGATGGTAGGTTGCTGTTGTGTATTCCGTGTCGGATCCAGCTCTACTGCTCAGGTGAAGTTATTGTTAGTCACCGCTACAATAAAACTGCGTTTAGAACTGATTGATGTCTGTGCTGCATGTCAAATGTCAGCGGAGAAGTATATTTTCCTCCTGGCCTATTCAGTGGAGGAAACTAGATCCAAATAAAAGCTTGCAAATCGATAATTTCTGCTCGCTGAAGTTTTATTGAGCAAGCTTCCTCCATTAGACAGCTGAGGTCTCACCTCCCTGATATACCGCATGTTAATGGTACTCTGAATTATTAAAACTCGCTCAAACACATTCTGAGTAGCTTGTGCTGATGTGCTCGCTGAATTTGCATGATTTATTTCCAAAGTTATTCCTTGTTTTGTTTTTTTAAAAAGGCAGCATCCCTAAGCCAGTCATGGATAATCCACCTCGGAAGATGGCGGGCAAGCTGGTCAGCGGGGCGTGCAGGCTGAGCACCATATCGGAGAAAGAACCGGAAAAGCCGGACACCGATCCCACTCCCCGTGATCCCCTGGGTGGCAGCGAATGGGCTGGATCGAGCTTCTCCGTTGGTTCTGACAAGTTGAAGAGCAGCAGCAGTGATTTTTCCTCGGAAGACTCGTGCCAGACTGGCGGTGGCGGTATTGTTCAACTCCTTAAATTGATGAAATTGAGAATCCCTGGATTTGTGGCGTTATTAACCAGAAAATGGTTAATCCTTACCACCTCTGCCTCTTTTTCTCTTGTGTTATTCTACCTTCTTACCACCAGATGCGTGTGCAGCACTTCTTCTCGCCTGCCTGCATTGTCGCTTTCACGAATTCATGCTTCTGCTATTGGATGCGTGTGAGCTGGCCGTGGGTCGCTGCTTTCCCTCGTACAAATACATCACGGCCGCCAGCGACCAGCAGGGAAACGACTGCTGCAACTACAACCTGGAGATGGATTGCAACTGCTGCGGCTCCTGTCAGGACGCAGGAGAACTCATCGAGCTGGCCATGGAGATGTCAGAGGTCTGCTATCGCTGAGAGCCTCCTCACCTGTGGCCCCTGCAAGTACAATGGAAAAAAAAAAAAAAAATCACAAACGTTGTGAATGTGAAAACCTTGAATGCTAAACGAACTTCCCCCAACTGTCTCCTCTCGGTCAAATCGATGCCCGGATTACTTTTCGCAGTGGGTTTGTGCGTGCGGGCCCTCAAGCAGGTACCCGCCGCCACCCCGATGAAACGCTGCAGAGCCGCTTGTCGCAAGGAAAGATGGACACGGTCCTTTTGGTGGTTAAAGCCCCACCTCGGCCCGCCGAGGAAGGCCGCCGAATGCCAACATCCTGTCTTTTTCGGAGCGGAAAGGGAGGGCAGGTCGGTGTGTTTGTGGAGCCATGTCCACATCCGCTCCGCTGACATCCTGTACGTTTCCGGTGTCTCCCCATACAGCATGAACGAGGGAGACGTGCACCACGCCGGGGACGTGGGAGCATGCTTTCAAAAAGACACCTCCGACCATTCAAGTGATCACAGCATGTAATCTACAACCAAGGGAACTTATCAGATGGTAAAATGTGAATGGAAATGAATTATATTATGCATCAAAACGGTTGCTTTTGTAATAAATTGTTATTTGGTTTGGTCATTCCAAATGAATGTGATACAAATGAAGTACAACCTTTGGCAGAATAATGGCACGAGCTCTCAGTTTGTTTTCTTTTAGTTCCTTATGTTCATTGGCCATGCAGGATGTTCACACTCTTTAGTTATATGTCCATTGGTATGCTCGGCTGACTGGGGGGAGGTGATGTCACTCACACGTGAAACGCGGACTTGGTCGTGCATTCCGAATATAATTGGTCACGTTGGTGGCCGGGGAGCCAGATGGAGATACTGTCCTCGCCGTTGCCACGGCTCCCACGGGGTGTCCGGACGACATCATTGACCTTAGAATGTGTTCGAGCGTGTTAAACGTCTACTGTTGGCTCATTCTACCATGGTGCACAGCAAAGGCCTTTTCTCCCTTTTCAGATTTGTGTTCATAGTTCATTTCATAGGTCATGTGTATACAATGGAGAAAAAGTGTAGTACAGCATTGTTTGCAAAACTGTAAATATATGAATATTGCAGTACTTTGATCAGTGGGCCATAGACTCAATCAACTTAATGTTACTTCAGCGTTATTTTAAATGAAGATCTTTGAAATTGAACTTGAAGGTTTAACAGTTTGTTCCTTTTTTGGATTAATTCCAATGTTTACCTTATGTGTTGTTTGTGTTTGTGTGTATTCTAACCTTGTTCAGAGCCAATGGGGATTTGAGTTTGATAATGAAGATGTCTGATATGCGTAATTGCATGTAACCAACTCATACATCTTTCCCTTTTTGTGTTATAAACACAACTTTATCTGCCTGACGAAGTTAAAGGGTAAGTTAATGTCAAAATAAAGGCCTTTTTGGGGGGAATCTAATTGTCCCTAATATTGTACCTACTGTCTACTTGTTGTTTCTATACTCCACCTACTGGATTACACCATAAAGCCAACCATATTAACGCGTTTTCTCACTGGTAAGTTTCTGATTACCAGAAAAACACAAACTCAACAAACATTCAAATAAAACTTTTAATATTTCTCACAAGATATTTTCCACATTGGGTACCGATGGTTTTCACTAATCTGAAACCAATGCGTACAGTGACTATTAGAACATTCATCTCATGTAGGCTGTAACAAAAAGGACCGTAGCGACAAGTCATTGTCTGTATGAACCAAAGGAATAAGAGCGAGTGGAAAGAGATCTAAACTGAGATTACCTCTAATTAATAGCTGGATAATCAATTTAGAGGAATTGATCAGTGATGGTTTTAAATGATTTGCCACCACCATCAGATGTGATGCCCATGTTTATTCCAACCTGTCACATATCAGGGGTTTAGATGATTCATGCCCCATTGAGAACTAAAGCTGATTTGGGTTCAGTTGAAGGGCAACGTTATCTTCATATTGAGGCTCGGTAGCTGGCAGTGTTGCTTTGTTGTAACCATGAAGGCCGTTCTGCAGTCCACTCAAGCTGTAATTCACCCACGGCCAGAAAAATCCACTTAAGG
Organism: Gasterosteus aculeatus; assembly: GCF_964276395.1. Taxonomy (NCBI): domain Eukaryota; kingdom Metazoa; phylum Chordata; class Actinopteri; order Perciformes; family Gasterosteidae; genus Gasterosteus; species Gasterosteus aculeatus. The sequence continues at coordinate 5,000,740 of NC_135689.1, forward strand.
TCCACTTATGAGCTTTTTCTAGGCTTTCAAACACACATCAATTAATGTTTCATACTTCTTTAGTGCCATGTGGCGACAGCTGAGCTATCTCCATTTGTCTCCGGAAAAGCAATTATTAAGTTGATCTTCAGTTTTGTTTTCCTCCCAAACTACTGTTTCAAAAGATGGGAATTAACTTGACTGAAATCATATTGTCAGTATTGCTTGTCATTTTGGAAGAGAAGTACCACTGACGCGTGCATTATCTATGGCGTTTTAAAAACTGATATTCACACATATTAAATAAAAGTATTCTATATCTTATTTTGGCATCACATTGAACTACATCCACACTATGTGAAGAGTATATTGAATATTCAGAACAACTTTGAAAACAGCCCCTTCAGTGTAGAGTTTGACCGTGATAAACATTAAACATGAAAAAACAGGCCAATGTGTTAAATATGAAGTACATGAAATAAATACATCACATTAGATACATTATGTATTAAATAATCATGTGAATAAACAAGTTAAATATTAAGATTAGGAGGCTACCGCCGTGCTAGCGGCTGTGTGTTGCTGGATGATAAGGGAGAGAGGGTCACCCCAATAATGATGATTAATGCTTTAGGCACTATGCATTTTCCTTCTATAAAAAAAGAACTTTAAGGGCAAAACTCTCTCACGGTAACTCTGAATGAAGGAGTTAAATGCTCCGTTTAACACTATGATCAAAGCCAACCTAGCAGCAGTATACAGCCGCATAGCATCTTTAGCCAAGTTGTGCTAATGCAAAGTAGCCGTTTGTTGCTCGGCTCATTGCTACGTCATCCAGTCAGAATTATATTTTGCATTGTGGTCGAGGAGCGTTTGGCTGTCGACGAGTCTCTACAGAGAGGATTCAGTAAATGCTGGAAGAGGGTGAAGAGTTGGTGAAACTGGATGATAAAAGAGCGAGGTTTAAATGAAAAGTCTCATTCCGGAGAGTGCCATTACTGAGTAAAGGCACATTTTAGAAAAATGTTTTTTCTTAAATAAAACAACTGTGTACGGAATAAAAAACAAAACACTTCATGTGAAAATAATAATAATGAAATGGCATTCATTATTAATTTCAGAAGTCAGTGGTTTGCTTTATGAATTTAACTCTGTTTAGTCTTATGATCATTTATTTCATAATGCCTTATTTATTCATTCAGTACTGAACATTTTGGGGTTCCATCAAAACAAAGGGTTTCTTGTGGCTTGAGTAAGAGAGGCAGATAATGTTATATTGTAACATGACAAATGCCCCCTTTCCTACTACTTGCTAAAGTACTTTGGCACTTTTCAGCTAACACATGAAGCATCAAACACCAATATAAACATCAACAACATGTTGCATCACTGTCTTAACTCCTCTAACATCACCAGTGTAACAGAAAAAACTGTAAGGCACTTAAAATCAATTAAAATATACTTACTTTTACACTGCTTCAGACTTATTCATAAGGAGATCACATTGTCGAGACATGACGCCGCTGTGCAGGCACAACATCAACCATTGCATAGTTTAACAAACGGAGCTCTCAATGTATGGCAGTAGTAATGAACAAAGTCGTACTAATGCAATGTGCTACAACTGTTGAAAACAAACGGATAAAATATACAACAACCATATGTCGTAAATAATCTACAATCTCATACAATATTCTGTATGCGTTTGAAAAGGCAAATACAATAGTTTATGCTTGGATAAAAAAAAAGAGTGAACAAATTACAGATGTCATTCCAGTGTTTTGACAATGTCATACAAAATCCCAAAGCAGTCTCTTTTTAGTTCATGGAAATATAAATGTTCACATAATGGTGGAAAAGAAAACATCCTTGATGTGAAATATCACCAAACTGATGTAAACAAATAAAAAAAAATAATAATAATTTAGGAAATGGACACCCTACAGACAAGAATACACTAAAAACGCCTCCGATTCATCTTTAGGTAACAATCCAATCCATCAAGTGGAACCAGCCTATTGTGTGTGTGTGTGTGTGTGTGTGTTTGTGTGTTTGTGTTCTGGTGAAGGAGACGTATTAGCTTTCTATTCTTAATGTGCTTTTGTTTATTAGTCGTTTCAAATTGGCTCTTTTAAATGCCTTGTCATAAATACCTTTCAGGGGAATGTGTACTTAGATACATAGATACATAAATAAGATGAAATCTACAAATGATTAATATTCATAAAAAGAAGAAATGTCAACTGGAAGACTGACAAACAGCCCAAAAATGTGCACAGCAATATGACATTGATGTATGAACGTCTTAATAAGGCATTGGCACATTCAAGTTCATTCTAAGACACAAGGAGTGTAAAGCACTATCGTAATAAATATATCTTCTTTCTTCTATTATTGCTACCGATTTAAAAAGCAGTGTTTATCTAAAACAAAAATATCTACATTTCTGACCGTGATTCATAACTTCCCTAGATTCTTTGGAATCAATAGAAATAAACACAATCTAGCCTCTATTTAAAGTTTAACGCATGTCTGTTTTTTAAAATATAAAAACCTCTATTATTGTAACTCATTGTCAGCAAAGTATCGATTGGAGCAAACACACTTTATAATCAGTCCTTGAAATCCACAAAGACAAAGACATCACCAGAAAAAGAAGATTCAACGCATGTAAACACAACAACAGAACAAATGCAGACGCAGACAGGAGAAAGCGTCTCCGGCAGCTGGGAGTGTGTCGCTGCCGCTGACGGGGGGGGACGCCTGCGGCAGGCTGGAGACGGTCGGAGACGCATGCCGGGTTTCTTCCAGCAGGGGCCGCTAACAGACCTCATCATTCTCATCCATGCTCACGCTGCTCTTGCGACTGCTGTCCTTCGAGGTGTCCGGGGAGATGGACGAGAGCAGAGGGTCCCCCCCTCTCACCGGGGACAGGGTGTCTTCCATGAGGATGTCGTTGAGCTTGGAGCCCGGCTTGACGTGGACGCCGTAGTGACCCTCCGCCGAGAAGTCGCCGTGGCCTTCGCTCAGCTCCGGGGCGCCGGGCGGCTCCGGGGTGCAGGCCGGGTGGTGCTGGTGGTGCGGGTGGAGCGCGTACAGCTCCGGGCGGCAGTCGTCCAGGGCCGTCTCCTGCTTTATGGGCCGGGCACAAAGTTCAGCGGAGCAGAGCGCTGGAGGTGCGATGACCAGGCCGTGTGCCCGGGCCTGCATCTCTAACTCCTTCAAGTGAAAGACACATTCTGGGTGAATCGGGGAGGAGCTTCACTCTCTGGCCTCTTAAATCCTCACCGGCAGCGACGGACTGAGCCGCCTCAATTTACCTTTCCACTACTTGAAGTGGGGTTCTCTTTTGTTTACCGCGTCACACACGCACAATGTGAGCAATCAATCAATCAATATCCGCCAAGTCGAATGGAACCGATCCTGACGCCTCTTGTCTTGTGACTAATTATTTACAAGATGGTGGATCTAAACAGCCCCCCCCCCTCTCCTCCGCCCCCCCCACACTCAGCACGTGGCCTTCGCCGGGTGAATTGGCGGCTCTGCTTGCTTTTCCCCGAAGCTTGACCTGATTTTATAACGGGCTATAATCCGTTGTGACGTTACGAGAGGCGGTTAATGCTGACATTCCAGTTTCTTTCAGTATTTTTATTTATTTCATTTTTTTATTCATTGTCGGATTTCAAGTAGGAGCTGCTTTACCTGTATCCTCAACATCAGATGTCGGTTGGCATGCTCGAGCTTCTTCTGGCGGTTGTCCAGCTCCTTGGCCCTCAGCTGCTCCCGCTGAAGCTTCCTGATGTAGTCCACCGACGCCTTCAGGATGGTGCCTTTGTTCCAGCGCATGTCCCTGAACGCCACACGGAGAAAAAAAAAAAAGCATAGTTAATGCGTACAGGGGAATGAATCAATAATAGCGCTGAGAACGTTTGGTCTACAATAACAGCCGTTGGGCCTGTTTGAGGAGGGCTCTGAGCGTGTGTCTCCGTAGGTCTTGGGTGTGGGTGGAGCACTCAGCCGGGGTTTAGCAAAACAACCACGGGTGGATAGACATGACACAAAGAGCTGCTGACATCTTCACGGAGCCACAGGCGAGGTCGAAGGTCAAAGGAAGAGAAGGGCATTTAAAGTGGTGCTTCTAGCGTCTAAGTATCAATACATAGAGAACAGAAAGTATTTATGCGCCGGTAATCTGGCCGATCCAGCGAGGACTCGATGAAATGAGATTATCCTTTATTAGTTCCACAAGGGGGACATTTGCAGTTTGTGTTTAACCTTTGACCCTTTTGTGATTGATTTAACAGATTTAAATGATCAACAGATCTGTCTAGTGAAATGGGCAAATTGAAGAAAGGATAAGTTCATATATTGTTTTAAAAATACTCGCATTATGTAAGAAATGGGGGATCAAATAAATAATGAGGTTTCAACAGTGAAGTAAATGCTCTCTTTGTGTTTCCACAGTGTTTCTTTGACTAGCGGGTGTGGACGGATAATAACCAAAAGAGGCCATGTTGTAATGAGAGAATAAAAACGAATCTTTATTAAAAGGAAAAAGAATAATAGAAGTAACTTACGGGTCATTGGATTTGGGGATTAAAGTTCCCAACTCCTTGATTCGATCATTGATGTTAAACCGTCGTCTTCTCTCAACTACAGAATAAAAACAGATAAGAAAAGTATTCATGATTAGCTGACAAACTCCCATCTAAAATATATATACATATATATTATACTTTAACAAAGAGATGTTACCACACTTCAGTATTTACGTTTACACATTTACAGAGCAATTGAAATGCATCAAAACTCACTCAAATTATGGTTATCCTTCTTCTGCCTTTCCTTTGCCATCGCTCTTACCTCAGCTTTTGGAAGGAAAAATCAATACTTTGAATCAATCAATGTAATCAATGGAGCAATGCAAATCTCCAAAAAGGGCTGGCAGCTAATTCACCACACGTACCCACAGGGAATCCCTCAGGCCGCTGATAGCTGTCAAACTTGTTGCCGCAGGATCCAGACTTATCCAGCATGTGCATGATGGCCGGGGATTGTGAAACTGCGATGAATAATGTTTTTAATATATGAGCGGAATGGATACAAATAGAAATAGAATGTCATACATTAGGCGTTTCAAAAAGGTCGGAAATGCATTATTTCGATGCAACAAAAAATCGGTGTTTGTGAGGCGTTTGTTGCTTACCGGAGTATTCCCTTTTGATGTTGGGCAGGTTGGCAGGGCACGAGTTGCTGACGGGCAGACCTTGCTGGGACATCCCCTGGTTGCCGTACATGTCCATGAGGTTAGCGTTCACAGGGATCTGAGGGCACGCGGAGGGGAGACGTGAAGCAGAGATGACCCTCGATAAGACAAGAGTCATCGGTAGGGTGGGGACAAAGGTTTACACGCGTATGATATGTGAAAATAGTCACACTGTCACTTATGAAGGGAGGGTTTCAGTTGAGTCCGTGCTCAGAGCGAGACGAGAAGGTCAATCTGTGACCACTTCTTTAAATCTGGGCAAAACTGCTAGAGATCGCTGGGCTCCCTGCAGACACAGAGCAGGGAAGTCGTTTGGAAAGGTGAATTGCACACACACACTTACCGCGTTAGCCATCTGGAGTCCCGGGTCCATCAAGCCCAGGATGTCATCACTGTAACTGGACTCCAGACTAATAATGTCGTCAATGACATCATCCATCTAAAAACAAGGCGCAGAGAAAAGGGAGATTAAATCCTTGCGTTAATGTGTTAAAAAAAACAACATCGCATCACGAGCGCTCACCTCTTTCTCGCAGTTGGAGTTGAGGGTGAGTAAGGCCATGGGGCTGTTGGGGGCGCTGTTGCCCGGCCCTGGCGGCATGCCCCCGTGGTCAGAGGACTGGTTGTGGCAGGGCAAGTTCAACACCTGAGAGCCGAGCTTTCCCAGGTAGCGCTTCACCTGCTGCTGCTGGGAGTGCTGGATGTGGTACTTGGTTGGGTTCTCCAGGTGAGTCTGGACCTGTTGGTGGGCAGAGAGAAGGGCGAGGGAGGTGGGAAGTGTCGATGGTTACAGGTGCACCATGGGAAATAAATCCTACAATAAATCATAAACTACAGCTATATTATTGTTGTATTATTATTTTATTAGATTAAACACACAGATGTACACAGATTATGACTAAAGACTAAATATACCTCAAAGCCTGTCCAAGCACTTCACTGTACTGACTAAAGTATTAAAATAAACTTGAAATAGTGTTGAAAACAGATAATGAATTATGCATTTTACTTCTGAGATGCTGTCAAAGTGTTAAATCTAAAAGAGTCTCAGCAGAAAACATATTTCTACATATCTTCTTTAGCTGCGACGTTCTGCTTTTTTGGTGTTTATGGTGCACGTATTTGAAGTAACACTATTTACACACACCCATCTCTGCTCTCCTTTGGCTATGAATACATTTGATTTCATTAATGCATACACAGCGAACCAACCTCAGGCTGTGACACATTGCAAACGGAGCAGTGCTGCTGCCTTCCTCCTCACGTTTATATTTAAACCGTCTATTCCCTGAGTTCCTTGACAAAATCTGTGGTTATTATGACACCACAGATAGTAAATTTAGATACATGACGCATGTGCTAGTTAGGGAAAAAAGCGATGGCTTTAAGACAAAAAAAATGTTAGTTTCAATAAAATAAAAAATACCCCTCGAAGAAGATAACTTTCATTTCAAACATACCTCATACGGTTGGTATCCAAGCATCTCAAGCATCATTTACAGTAAACTGAACCGTCCGATAGAGAAAAAAGCAACACTTCCAAGTTAAACTTCCCTCTAAACTGAGTGCTGTAGCTGCGTCCCTCTTGCTTGCACCAGAAGACTAAATCCTGCTACGGACAGACACATGTCTTTTTAAAGACAAGAAAAGTCGTTAGTTCTGCACATCAAGGAGGTACAATGAGCTTCTTCGAATTTGTGTTGTTTTATGTAAAATCTGAATTCATCACTTGCTGCTAACAGTCAGTGTCTTTGTTTTACACGGCCACCTCTTTAACTGAAACTGGCCTCAGGCTGTTGCTTTGTCACGTCCACTTTTTTTTATAATTGAACCCTCTGGAGACTCGGGCGTGAATTCCCAATTTAAAACGACACAAAGAAAACAGTCTCTCACATCCCTACATGTCCGGGTTTTGTCACTCATCTTGCCTGTGAATTACATTTGAAACCGGCGACGACGTGCGTCCCGAGCCTCAAACCCAACGGACGAGAGCCTGCGCTGCTTCCTTTTCTTTTCTGAGCGTGTGTGTGTCTGTTTTGTGTAAGATCAGAGGATACGGCTTCAGCGGAGCCGTGAAAAGCCCTGTAGTCTGCACGCGGCACTTGACAGCTGAGAGGATTTGGTTATCACAACCCACGGAGCCCGAGGAACTGATGAAAAAATGCACCGACGCATCCTCGGGGAGGACTGACTTAAGATAACATAACGGGACTAAACACGACATTTCTAATTTTGAATCATCCGTGTGCATCTTTGTGTCCTTTGGAGAAGGCCTAGTTTATCACTTGTCTCACCTCTTTACCTGATTCTCCGGTCCAGAGGCAGAGCCATTGTTCCGAGGGGGGCCGGAGAGGATGGGGGGGTTCTCATGTGAGAGGTTTTACATTTATCACGCAGGTATGACGTCATTACCAGGTTGTAAAGCCGACATGTTTACAGCACGTCAATTACTCACCGAGAAGAACAAAGTCCCGCTTTGGGCTAAAGGGTAAAACAGTGAGATTCATTAATGTTGGTCCCCACAATCCCGTAGTCTTTGCTTTGTTATCATTATGGTGTTTAACTCAACCGATGTATCGATACTGATCACATTGTTATTGGATCATCGACAATAAATCAACAGGCATCTTTGGCACAAAAACATCACTGTGGCGAAGTTACTACCACTTTGTAATAAATAAATGCTCTTAACGTGGAATTTAAGTTACTTATCTACAGAAAGCAATGAGGAAAACCTTCATGTCATTTGGCTCAATAGATGGAATAAGGGATTTGAAAGGGCTGCAATTGAATTGTGTGATAATCAAATTGAACAGTTTTTATTGTTATTTCATTTCTTTATTCCAACAAAAGCACAGCCATGTAGACAAAGTGCACCTCTTGATCTGCGGCCAGTCAGCTGCTGTCATAATATTGAAAACTACAGATTAGTTTGTGGGAAAACCTACGTTGGAAAATAGTTAATCCTTTCCATCTCACTAGTCGGTTCCAGCCATCGTCCCAACACGTGAGGCGTGAAGCTGCCTCTCTCATTGTGGGAACAATCTTCATTTCATAGCGGTTGCTTATGGGAAAAAAAACCTTCAGAGCTGATTTAGTAACAGCAACATCTGTTCTTTAGCCTTAAAACAGGCAGAAACGCACAAGTAGCAGCGTTGTGCTGTATGCACAATACGGATGTGGATTGGTGTCAAACTTTCTGGTGTTTCCTGTTGTAGAGATCCGCTACTCAGAGGCTCAGCTCGTGCTAATCGGCTGAGGTAGCTATTAGAATTGAATTGATGAATCTATAACAATTAACACTGGTCTTCTTGTAAATTTCAAAGTAACTAAATGAAATGTAAGACCGGATGAAGACCTGCTTGGTTAATTCTCTGTAGTCGGTAATCGGTACATAGAACCATCCATTCAGTAAGCAAATGATGTTGTCCATCGGCTCCATACGGCGGCAACATTTTAAAGCAACGCCCGCTGTCGCTTCTCACGCTGCGGAGGAATTGAAAGCGGCCTTAGGAGGCGTGATTTGGTCTCGGAGCAGAATCCAGACGTGGATTGTTCCTCTTTGACTTTGTCACTGTTCTCATTCTCTACCTTCCAAATTTCCAAGTGCCGTTCACATATCGATTACATAAGAGTCAACTCCTGTTCTCCTTTGCAACTGCTCTTGACCTTTTGACCCTCAGCCAGGTGGAGGAGAAGTCAACGACAATAGGCTTTTATACGGTGATATGTTTTATTCAAGCAATTTGTGGTGTACCAGCACATGCAAGTGGATCCCATCAGTTTAGTTTTTTTTTCTTCACGTCTATATTTTCGGACGCCTCTGAGCATCATATGAATCATCAGACTTCAGGACTGCCAAAGAAGCAAGACGGACGTGTTTTGTTCGCTACGGTACTGACCTGTTAATCATCTCCGAACCCCTCAGATACAGAGTAGGAGCCTTTGGGGATTCCAGACCACCTGATCGGAAACCACTGCTTCCCAAAGTTCTTTTTAGTTTTCCAAAGACCTACTGAGTCTGTCTGTCTCTTCACGTCAACTTAGAGCAGAAATGCTAAAAATAGAAACCACAAGAACATACAAAGGATCACTGTCGGAGTCTTTTCTTCTTGGTATAAAAATAGTGTTTTATTGGATGTAACAGCTGGATTTTTTTGTTTTTATGATGTCCTTACTGCAGACGTTATGCTTGTTTATAACGATTATGCTACTGAGAAAAAATGGATCTGGAACTCGATTATTTTCTACGAACAATGAATAATTTGAGTTAAGACTTAATCACGAAGGGGATATTTTCATAATCAACATTAATCCCTTAATCAAAGAAACAATCTGCAGATTTATCGCTAATAAAAATGAGGGGTTACGGCTGTACATTTATCCATGGTATATTTCTTTTAATTGTTTCAGATCCTCAGATGTGAGGATTCATATGACTGAATATCGGAATATCGACATGTGGAACGAAGCAATTCGTGTGTAATAGTAGTATCTCCTTGGGTTCTTTCACATTGCATTTTGTTCCTCTATTTTCTTACTCTGTATATTAGTTGAGAAAATAATCAACTTCTAAAATACATAAATAATCACAAGTCGCAGCCCTGAAACTCTTTTTCTCGCTGTTGCAGTAAGTAGCAGACCTCTTACATATATTTAGCCAGACGAATCCAGAGGGATTTCCAAAGTTATTACACGTAATTAGATGATCTAACTGCTCAGAATTAACCGGGGCCCCCTGGGGCCCTCTGACCTCAGGGTGAAACGTCAATATGCACTGGTCTGAGGGGCAAAAAGTATATTTTTATACAATATATATGTTTTTGTTTTTTTCCAGTTCCATCCCAGACTGCGATACGTCCCGAACCCTGATAATCAGCTTGGACAGCTCGGGATGGCGGAGCGATTCCAGCCGGCGGGGCTTTAACTTTAATTTACCCGACTTCACTTAATGTATTCTTCCCGAAATATACACTTTTCAAATGTGACGTCAACAGCATCTGCAAGCGAAGGAAAAACAAGACAGCTTGTTGTTTATCAGCTTGTTTCATGCCCCCGGGCCAACACAACCCCTCAAACAGTCCAAAAACACGCACAAAGCAACCTGCTGTACTGAGAGACGACGCCGGCAAGCTGACAAACACGGATCTGTATTTCTTTTTGCTTACATGCTTTGGGCAGTCTACGATGGTCCTATAAGGATACATTAACAAGAATGCCACCATTTGCTATGCAGCCTAGAAGAATAGGCCACTTTGTCCCACAGTTAAGCTGCTAACGTGCTCGGTGGAAATTGCAGGCGACAACTGTGATGCTAATGTGAGCAGCTACATCAGAGCGACCTGTGGTTTTTTACGCCTCCAATGTGGTCATGCAATTATGCAGAGATTTGGTAAATTACCAGTGGAACACAAACCTGGTGTCTTTAAATAATGATCTGTTGTGTTAAAATTAACATAAGCTAAAAAGCATGTCTTTAATGCGTGGTACGCTGTATACGCTTAGAATAAATATCTGTAATAATTAGAGAGCTAGTAATAAATTGCTGGGAGTCATTTTATAAGAGGCTGCAAAATGTACATTTTTCACCAAATATCCAGGCGCGTTACCTGAGAAAATGCTACTGAAATGAGACATTAGCATCTTTGTACACTCTTATATGTACCAGTCACGAGCTGCACCATTTGTGTAATTTAAAAGAAACGTACATTTTGTACATGGAGAGTACTTTGTTCTTTTCAAGGCACAGTAAATCCCTTTAAAGACAAATCATTTTTTTAACCCTTTTAGGAAGTTATCCTACATAAATTTCAAAGCAGCGTTTCCCCCCCCCTTCTCAAATATGCCATGGAATGAAGGCAGTGGGGGCTAATTACGAGCATTCTTCACTGAATTAGCGTTCGCTGTGTGGTAAGGCTGTGCTCGCCTTTGTCTTGATCCCTAAACTGATCCCTTACTTATTCCCCAGAAGGTCGGAGGTCACTTGGTTAATTAAGGGTCCAATCAGTCTCTAGATAAACTCATTTGAGCTTAATGTTTGCACTTTTTGAGGTCCGGCAGCTCTGCCTGGTACCCCTGAGCTTTTTGAGGACTCCGCTAATCTACCCGCAGACAGGTGAGTAGGTTAACCCCGCTCAACGGAGCCAAGCTGCAACGGCCTTTTCGTTTGAGGACTTCAGTCAATGAAGAATGTCTGTAAGCTCTCGCCAAAGCAGAGAAATGACTCTAACTTGATGTATTGTACACGGCGGGGGGTGGGGAGGGGGGTTTGGGGGTAGGGGTGCCCTAAACCTCTCAAAGAGCTGCAGATTATGGGGAGTAAGTCATGTTTACGCTGCTAGTTTTCAATGGATATACTGTATTTGTCCGTCGCTGCTGGCCCATGCCACACACATCCAGGGTGATGAAAGCGTGGCTGAGCGAGTAACCATGAAATCTGTGATTGTGTTGTGAATGGATAAAGATCAACACAGATTACTCAGCAACCCCCCCAGAATATATCTACTTTCTACTACACCTAATGAGAGGATAAACAATTCAAAACTTTGAGTTTCACCCTATTTGGGGTTCTAAACAAGCGTATCGTCTTCTTGAAAATTGAAATGCACTAACAGGACTATATGTTTGCGTGGGAAAGTTCTTTTGCGAAATGAAAAGACTTGCAGCCCTGATTGCGCAGCCTTCCAAAAATCAACACAGGGAAATAACAAATGGAAAATAATGGCAAAAGCAAAAGCTTAATTTGTGTCTGTCTGAGAGAAGTAGAAAGGTTGATTATACGGTGTGTGTGTGTGTGTTTGTCCTCATGAAAAACTCCACAAACATTCCCGTCTACTTTGCAATGATGTAAAAAAAAGAAGAACTCCAAAAGACTAGAAAGCCAGAACCAAGAATTAAGCGGCTCACAAGTTTTGCAAGGAACGGCAAAAAGAAAAACACTTTTATGTATATTGTGCAAATCTTAGGAAATCACAAACGCACACCACGTTTTGTCAGACCGCTAATGACGGTATGTGCTAAAACAGAATATACGCGTCCACAAACTAGGATAACCCCAAAATATTCAACGCCACACAATGCAGAAAAACACATTCTATTACCATTTGAAAAAAAATCTCCCAACTCTCTGAAAACACGCTGAAGTCAAACTTACCAAACTGCCTTGTTAAAAGGATCCCTCAAACAAAACGGTCTTCACTGGTACAGAAAATCGTAACAGTCTCCTGTCCCTCGGACTGCCAGGGAATCAAAGCTATGAAAAGATGTGAATCTAGCTGAGCAAATAGGATTAAAGATGGCTAAATCCGAATGGCTGGAAGCACAGCGTGCATTAAAGAGGAATTCTCTCAGGAAAGATAATCCCCATCTACGCATTTTAACACACTTCACTCACTCCTGTGTTTTTTTTTTTTACACCAGGTCATAGTAAAAACCACAATTGCCTGACCGTCCACACACACACACACACACACACACCCGACTCACTAAAACCTATAAATACAGCGCTGCCTGGACCATTCAGACTGCAACCATGACACACGCATCATCTAATTTCAGAGGTGGAAACTTTACACACATGTACTGTAAAAACTGAACACTTTGTCAGCCTGCTAATCCACCAGCGTCAGAACTATATTGGTACCATGTTAACATGACACATTCCCGTGCATCCCTCTTCTACCGTCCCACACCAGAACCACGGCTGTTTACCTTGAACACCTCCATTGGCACCTGGGACGCAGGCGGCAGACCGACGGGCACGCTGACATCGATGGCGGGGGTCTGGGCCGCCGTGCTTTGTGGGCACTGGGAAGCTCGTTGTCTCCGCTGTTCCCGGCGCTCCTGCTCCTGAAGCTGCTCCCGCATCAGCTGCTGCCGCAGCAGGACGCGTGATGTCACGGCCGAGGAGCTCAGCGGGGGCTTGGAGGAGCTGTGCTCGCCCGGCGGGCCGCTGCAGATGTGCAATAAAGAAAGGGGACGGATGAATGAGCGGGCGAGAGATGTGAAGACGGCGAGGGAAAGCGGCGGTGGGGAGGGGAGGGGAGGAGGGGGTCGGGTAGGTGAGGGGGAAGAGAGGCGAGCAGACGGGGTGATAACGGCGAGAGGGTAGAGAGAGGTCAGACGGGGAAGGAGAGGTCAAGCAAAAGAGACGAGAGAGGAGGAAGATCAGAGGGAAGGAAAGTTAGAAGAAGATGAAGGGCAAGCAGATGAAGTAGAAGGTTAATATGAAGATAACTGAAAGGGGTGGAGATCAAAAGGAGAATCTGAACAGTTTCTGGATTCAGGGGTTTCTGTCTGATGTTGGAAAACAAAAAGGCATTTGGATTCAGGACCGGTGGTCGAACAAAACAAGCAATTTCAAGACGTAGCTTGGAGCTCTAGGAAAATGTGGTTTAGCTTTTTTTTACTACCTCTTATAATTTCTTGCTCAAATGAATTGTTAGTTGCAACCCTGGAGCCGTATTTACACCAAAAATAACATATTTGCGGGATGTTCATGTCAGTGTGAAACTGCTGTGCGTGGAAAAATAACAAAAAATAGCAAAAAAATATATAAAAATGTTAACTTTCTTCTTAAAAATAAATGATTGCACACCTTTTCAGGGGGGTAGAAGTCATTTCGGGGGGAATAAATACACTGCAGGAAATAAATACTCCATCAGAGCATCAATTGTAACTTCAAAGAGCTGAACTATGTGATTGGGAGGATTTAGTTTCTCACCAAGCTTCCCGCTGTATTCGCACAAAAGAGGAACAGTTTTCGTAAAAAATAACGCCGTGCTTCAGTCTCCCCACTCCCTTAAATTTAGACGCCGGCTCCGCAGACAGAGCCGCCAGTCCTAAAATAGAGAGACTCTGCTGAAGCAGAAGTGGTCGGCATGAAGCCTTCATCGAGTGAGTGATCCTTTAGACAAAAACGCAGTAAAAACGTCTGGCCAATCCAGCTGTGCAGTAATCGCACTAATTAGCCAGTGGAGTCAAACACTGCTTCGGTCTACAGCGTATTCAGTGGGTGTCGAGCCCTCAACATACCATAATTCTCTCCCCAGCACCGCATCTAATCTCTTTGTCTGATACCAACACCCACTGGACGCTGCACAAGGGCAGAAACACACGTAAGATGGTCTCATCCACGTCGCAACACAATGCAGATAAACTGATTATAAAAAGGATCTAATGAATGAATTACAGTAGAACAAGGACGCTAGTTTGCTCGCTGAAAACACTGCAGCGCTTTGGCTCTCTCAAACCTTTTTCTTGTCAAGGGACTGTGTGCATAATTCCTTTGTCTGTATGACTGTGGGTGAGTGTATTTCCTTTAATCCTTTGACTTTCAAACAAAAGTCACTGGAGCTAATGATAGAAACGTTTTTTTAAAAAGATTTTTTCTTTCTTTTAATCCGTCTTAACACTTTTTAATTTCCGACGACAACACAATTGTTTTTCTTTAAAAAACAAAAATAAAAGACAAACGTTATTACCATAACTACAATTTCATAGATGGTGAACATCTTTGTGATCTTAAATTACTTAAATAGTGGATGTTTGTGTAACAAAGTCTTTTAAGCCAAAAGAAGGTTGGCTTTAAAACAGACCTTACTGTACATCAAAGATTCTCACAGTGACAATGCTAACATGCTAACGATCATCAGTTACTATGTTTACTATGTACACCTTTTTTAGTTTAGCCTTTTAGCATGTTGACATGTGCTAATCGGAACACAACCCCCCCAATGCAGACTATTGTTGGTTATGTATGCGGTGGAAATAAGAAATAAACATCTGGACTTGCTGGTGGAGTCAAAGTGAAGGGATCACCAAAGTTATTGGGGCTCATTGTGTGGGCTTTTGCCAGTAATGCCTTTTTATTCTCATTTTATAAAATGTTCACTGCCCTCTGCTGGACAAAATATATTAGGCGTCACTTTTTCTAGATTACCCTAAACAAATCTTAGCTTTTTCACACAATAATTCATTGTTTTGTGTTGTTAACACCCAAACAAAAGTCACTATTAATACATCTGTAACCTCCATGGGGCTGGATCGGTCAGGATGTCAATAAACAATGACCACATCCCATTAAAAGGTGTCAACTTTGATTTCTTTAAGTTAAAGAAGGGCCAAGGTACGTGTTCGCAAATAGACGGGTTTGTAAAAGAGATCTAAAGAGACTTGTTTCACCTCATGATTTTTTTCCAATTATTACCAGATTCATTGACTGTGTGTGTGTGTGTGTGTGTGTGTGTGTGTGTCAGTGTGTGCATGGGTGACCAGAAGCCCCCCCCCCCCCCCTCTCTCTCTCTCTCTCTGTTTCTTCCTTTCAAGTGTGTGGTGGCTTTTAGCCAAACAGACCTCTTAGCACATAAAAGCTCTTTTGTCATTTTTAACCTTTCCCCTCTTGTGTGTGTGTGTGTGTGCGTGTAGACCTCCTCTCGTGTTTGTGTGTATCATCAAGACAAAATCAAAACACAAACACAATGGCTGTACAGTTCTGACGAGCCCCACCCACCCAACTCATGACTCCTTCCTTTTCCTCTGCTCACTACGCTTCTCCATCGTGGGTCAGATAGTCGGACCTGAGTCTTTAATGCCGGTTTTAAAGGCAGGGCGGCAAACGGAAGTAAAGTGAGAGTCGGTGTAATAACGGGGGGGGGGGGGGGGAGAAATGTTCAGTGCAGCCACAGAGGTCTGATCAGAGTGAAAAGGAAAAGAATAGGCAGCAAAGACACTACTGCAGGACTTACTTGCAGGACTGGAGCCAATAGCCAACCTTGATTTGAGAACTAATGCCACTCCGTCGGGAACTTTTAATTGTTAACAAACAAACGTGTTCAACCAATTGCATGAGTCCACGCTCGTTTGAAAAACAACGAAATAGGATTTGGATTATTAACCAATGCCGGCAGCCAAACTATTTTGCACAGGGAGTAATCTGCTGATCGCATGTTCCCGTCCTCTATGTGCACGTGTGGCGTCGTAGTCACACCAGCAGACCAATAGAATCACGGCTTAAAACATGCCAGCATGCTGGGGCGCCATACTCACAAGCAGTCAAACAAGCAGGGCCTGTACACTTGCACTCCAACAGCCTCCATATTTGTTTTTAGTCTCTTTCCTGAAGGTGCACCGGCCGCCCTTGGAGAGCAGTGAAAGTCACACGCCGGTGGCGCGGCGCTGAAAGCGTGTCAGAGGGGGGAGGCTCCGGGGCCCGGCCTGGAGTCTCCAATCACCACGCAGAGTCCCAGGCAGCACAGCAGGGGACGGCACGCTGCCCATCAACAAGCTGCTTTTAAACCCCACCGACGCGGCCTCGCTCGGAGACTCGTGTCGTCACGGGTTCAGCGGACGGCCCGCAGCTGCAGCCTTTAGTCACCGCACGCGTCTCCAAATGTGTCGACTCCTTCGGAGCTGTGTTCTTTTTGTCACGACGCATTTCTCGGAGCATTCAACTGCTTTCCTAACTGGCTTTGAGTTCAGCTCCACTGTGCAGCACAACGCGCCGTTGTGTACGTGCATCGCGTCTTTGCAAAATAGAAAAAAGGAAGTTGAAATATCTTCAAATGAAGGGTCCGTATCGCCAAAATCGTTACTCGGGGGGCCAGAGAACACAACCTCCCAGCCGGAACTCAGCCCAGCGAATATGACTGTACACGACAACCGAACAGACAACTACGAGGTAAATAGTTGAACCGTTTGAAGTGAATTTGGGTAGAAGCCTTGTATTTGCTACAGAAATGTAGAAATGTATTTGCTAAGTAAATGAGATACTAATTAATCCTGTGGTATACGTCAGGCCAAACCAATATTAAGCTTTGTATCTAATGCGGCGAGGAATGTTATGCTTGCAAAGTGTTAATACATTGAGTACATTTGAGTTTTGGGACAAAAAAAAGTCGACAACCGTCGGGACAGAAGAATGAAGCCTTAAATGCCTCAAACCTTCCTAAATGTGTGACGGCCAGAATGAAACTACTGGTTAAAAAAAACAGAAGTTGGATTATATGAAAGTCCACGAACAAATGATGCTGCTTCTCACTTGATTATTACTTTGAGTGATTAGCCTCTAATGCACGAGAAGAAAGATAAGCATGTTTAATCCAAACCCTACTTTTGCAATTTGCTATTTTCTTTAAATTGTCCTTCAGGGTTTGTCCTCCAGCAGGACGGCCTGCGCCGGCTGCTCCCCTCTCTGGGCTTCCAGCAGAGTCAGGAGGAGGGTTTCATACGGTGGCCTCCGGCAGGCTGAGTGAGTCCGTGAGGTTTTCTGGTTCATCCAAACACGGATGTTCTACTAGAAAAACAAAGCAGCTTATTCCAGCGTCTCCAAGGGGCCGATTTGCCTTTAACATTCTTACATTATGAAGGAAGCCATTCACATCCCGACATGACTCATGCCTGATTATCCACGCACAATAACCATGAAAATTAAACTTAGCGTGACGATTCTTGCCCTTTTGAGAAAATGACCGAAGCGCATCTCAAAGGGTTTTATGGTGTTTTGACCGAACGGTGATCGGAAGTACAAAAAAAAAACGAATCTGTAATTTAATACCGAAAGCTCAGGTGTACTCTATTCTCTTCACTTGAGCTCTTACTCGTTTGTTTAATTTTATGATGGTTCTTCATTAAAAAAAAGGTTTTCAGCGAAATGTAATGACAGAGACAATGGAGCAGAGGACGGGAAATCAACTCCAGGCGGGACGTCTTAATCCCAATTCTACGTCATTGTGTGATTGATTTCCTTTTCCAATTTCTACTTTGACGTCCACAATGACGCTTCAACTCCCTCTGGAACGTCCAAATGAAATATGACTGATGTCCTCCTTGTCAATGCAATAACAATCCAAATTTTTGGTTTGGAACTAACATCCGGGAAGACGTTACAATTACGACCTTTTAAAGTTAAATACTGAACAATGAAGGACATGCAAGGCTGCAAGCTCTCTTTTTCAAGTAGAAAAATGATATGAGTGAATAAACACATGTGATCATATTAACAGGTTAGAGCTGAAGCAAATAGTCACTTTCTAAGCAAAAAGGACCAGAATGAACTCCTCTCAAAAGGGAAGATCTGCTGCTGATCAAACTGAGTGTTTAGCCAAAAACAAGCAATATGTAGGCCACACATTGGGGTAATATTAATATAATATTTAAACGTCAGGCAGGGTGTGACCCGGGAAGGGATGTGTTTTCGGCGTTGTTGCAGTCCCTTCTGGTCACCAACAGAGGCTGACAAAGGTCACGTACCACTGTTTCTAATACTCATTTAGCAAAGCGAGCAGAACAAGTCGTTCCTGCAGCCACTTTTTGGGATTGTGGATGAAGCCCTTTGTCTGCATACGGAATCTCGACAGGGAATTCCCCCACAGGACGAGTTCAGCGCCCTCAACCCGACTCAGCTTTCACTGGCAAATTTAACTTCATTTAATTTGTATTGCCAGCGTGCAGCTAATCTGCAATAACCATATTTGTACACATATTAACCATTTGATCAGGTTTCTATGGCAGCCAAATGGAAATGTTAGTATTTAAACTCAATATTCATACAGTATGACCTGTGATGTAATACAGATTCACATGTATATCAACAAGCCAAGTATTGAAAGATGAACGCATCCGTATTGTTTGTCTGTTCTGCAGTCAAATAGTTTGTGACATAAATCTAAATTTTGTTGATTTCAGAAATCAGTCAAGAGGCAAAGCTCTTGCACAAGTTTTTGTCTCATTAAAGACATGTTTTCTTTTCGATGAACCTTTTGTAAAATATCAAGCTTCTTCCATAACTTGCCTCGTGCACAACCACGATTGGACTGTGCATGCCAAGTAAGTCTGCAATTAATGATCCCCCAGCTCTCGCTTTCAAATATAACACATCCACTGCTAAATTTACACATCTTATTTACACTGCATGGACTATTTTTTCCCCGTCTGTCGCACGTCTATGTTAGGCACAAAACGTCTGGCACATCTTAAGCGGCAGTTCCTGTCAAAGTTAAAGAGACAGCGAGAATACATATGCTATGATCAAATCTAAAATGACATTTTGTCACACTATTTTAAAGCGGGGGGCATGACGAGACCCCGCACGCCTTAATAATCAATCGCGACAAGTGCGTCAGTTTTGAGCAACAACGTCTGAAAACAGCACACGCATCGTGACTGTTTCGCCGGATCATCCTCATGTGACGGTAAGAGGAAGTGGAATACGTTAAAATCAAAACAAATGTTCGTCCTACTTGATTTATTGAAATAATGTGCGATGCTTTGCTCATACTGAAGCTGTCTGGCTGCGCTGCTCTGCCAGCAACCATTCAGCTCAGATTCAGCTCTTGAATGTGCAACAGGATAATCACATTTCACTAATGAAGAAATTAGTTTAAAAAGCAGAACTGGGTCAAAGGTTAAGACTGGGCAAGACGACAGCTTTTTTTTTTTTTCTTCTCTCTGGAGCTGGAGTTTTGGGCTGAAGTTTGGAGAGAAAAAAAAAAGATATAAACTTTCCATTCCACAAACAAAATGTCCAGAGGGGGGGAAAAAGAATATGACAGGATTGGACCAAACGTCTGCAATAAGAGGTCTGTCTGAGCACAGAGGTGAGCTGTGCTCCGTGTGTCTCGACCTGACAATGGAGCCATGCATGTCCACCGCTGAGAAACCTAACGGAGACGAGGGGACACAAAACACAGACACCGTCCTCTTAACAGATGCATCGTCGTCATCACCAGGGTCGCAGAGGCGAAAGCCTCACAGAGACGCGTTTCTTTGTAATAACTCCAAATACATCTGGTTATATTCTATTTAGTCACTAACCCAAAATATTCTGGCACGCCATCGGTGCCGTGACGACAGTTCTTCAGAGAAGAGCATGGCTTTAGTTTTCTTTTCCTTAAGGGAATTGGTTTGACGTTTTGGGAAATATTTGAATTTGCCTTCTTGGTTACCACTCACATCCGTCCATTTGATGAGAACTTTCAGCTGGTTGCCTCATGGTTGCATGAATACTGAAGACAAGAGTCCAAACACAGACAGGAGGTGAAAGTGCTCAAAGGGGACTTTTATACAACTTAATAGCAGTTTCGCCCTATTTGTACGTGCACAAATGTTCCTTCGATCCCTCCCTAAAATCCCAGCGCGGGTTATTAGTAAATTTGACTACACTGACGGTATTTGAATATCACGTCAAACAGCCAGGCGGCCCACTTGCTGTGCAGCGCTTCCAGAAAAGGGGTGAAAGGTCAAATCAGACCACATAGACCTGACTCAGCTCAACGCAGACTGTCAGCAGAGGCCTCCACTATGCGCTGAAAATAGCTGTGTGACAAGTCGGTGTTTGTGTGCATGTTCCTGATGCCACGCGAGTCCTCTGAATGATTAGGGGGAGAATTCAGAACGCAGAAAAGGACGGAACTTCATTCAAAAGCAGGTCCGGTCTGTTCACACAGAGCTCCAACCACCTTTGTACTGAAAACTTCTCCATAAAACGCAGAGCCGCTTTTCCCCAAACAGTGAGTGACGAGAGAAGCGACCTGTCTGCTCCTCCACGGGCTAATATTTGAAGTTGGTGTTGACGAGGCGACACCCAAGCGTTGCATAACTTCATGCCAGCAGGAGAACAGCGGGAGGAACGAGAGGGCACTTTGAATTCGGCTACGCGAGCCCGCGCAGCTGGGGACCACAACATCTGCACGGAGAGCCTCGCCCGCGCACGGACCCGCGCACGACAACGCAGGGGCAAAAAAAAAGTCCGCAGCCCAGAATCAGCTTCACCAACGACTTTACAATAATAATAATAACAATAATGACGAAAAGCCGCTCGGGGTACGCGGGGAAATAACCGCGCGCGGCCGAACAACTGACCTGTTTTTCAGGGGTTGACTCTTCAGTTCGTAATACGTTTTAGGTTCCTCTTGAAACTCCTCTCCGACCTCGAAGTCAGGAACTATTCCCGATTCGGCCTGCATATTTAGACGGGTCAACGCTTGCGGGGGGAAGACGCGCAGCCCCTTAATATGAATGAATTTTAAAAAAAAGAGACCCGGACGGACGATATTCGTGCCGCTGCACTCCGCTCGGTATGAACCGCTGTGAAGGGACCCGGAGCTACGACTACAGCTACCGGCATGCACCTCGGCTGTCAATGCCAGCGTGGGTTTCATTGGCTGCGACACGCGGCCGGGGAGGGGGAGGATTCTCCTCGCACAGGTTTAATTTCCTCCGGTGATAATGATTATTATCCAGAACGAACAGCCTGTCATCTTCACTCCTTTTCATTCCAACGATACGGAAAGCGAGAGAATCTGACGGCGCGAGGCGTTATTGCCTTTACGGACAATAATCACTCTACACCGAAATACTACAGTTGTAGATATGTGTCTGTGATAGGTGAACCACACCGTGCATTGCTCCACATTTCCACTAAAATTGGAAAGCACATAAGAGGGAGAAAAAATAAAATCAAGAAATAGTCCGTTGTTATAATTCTCACTATGTATAAACTCACCTTGCTGCTGTCACAGGTGATAAAAAAAATGTTTCACTTTGCCATCTTGAATTCACTTCTGCATTTATGTCGTCACCCCGGAAGTTCAATGATCCTAACAAACCTGCCTCGGCTTGGTCGACCCTCGCGTCTCTGTTTCCCTCCGTTTCCTGCGCCGACAGTCTGACCTCGTCCTCCCGCTCAGGTCGTCGCTCCTCTTTCAGTGCAACTGGCTGGACTCTCATCCGCCACCAGGGGGCAGCATCCAGCCGGGGAAGCCGGTGCTGTGGGCCCACCGGAGGGGGAGGGGGGACTTTCTTTCTATTACAAAATGTAAATTTAAGTTCAACATTTGCATTGCCCTCATCCTGCTCGACCGGTTTAGGTCTGCGTTTCACTGAGGCAAATACCATGCAAAATGTAAGTTTGCCGGGGGGGGAAAAAATTGCTTAAATGCCACGGTGATGAACCAGAATAGGAGACGGAATTTATTTTGTTACAAAAGCCCAGAGGCGAATGGGAAGCGAGTTACAGTCAGGAGAGGAGACGTGATGCGAGGGACCGGCAGGGCTTCCCGTGCAGGCAAAGAGGACGGAGACAGACGCACAATAGACCAGACAACACGTTGTTCTGGGTGTTGTTGTGGGGTGAGCAGTGGCCCTGATTACAAAGGACCCCCAGCTGAGGGAGCCCCCCCACCCAGAGTTCATAGACTACAATGTCCTTGTAATTCCTCAAGTGTGTACAAATATTTGATACTTGGGCTCAAATGGTTCCGTCTTTGAAGGATTATTTGATCGATAAACGACAATTGGTTGTTTTGGTCCGGCGTTATTATTTGTCCCCATGTGGGTTATTTATCCAAACTGAAATATGGTTTGGTGGAGACCTGTTGTACTCTAGTTCTGTTAAAACTTGCATGGCACTGTTTGTTGTAAAGATAAAGAAAAAAGAAAAAACAGGTGCACATTGTTTTTAACAACTGACAGTCGATCGTTTTTAAGGTCAAACTTGAGCTTGTTGTGTCTAAAAGTCGGAATAACCGTAACAATAAAATAAAACATACCCACTCTGTTGGCTTTGTTGGGAGCTAAACTTCGCCCAGTATTATGTTGCTGCTACATTCTCCCAAATTGGATTGGACTAAAGTGTGAATAAGGCCCAGAAATTCACCGGGTTACATTTGTGACGATGGATCAAGGCCCATATGTGCAATCACTTCTAACCTCGTCCTGCTTCCACACCCAGCTCTCCGCCGTCACAACACCGATACTTGAAGGCTGTAACGGTGTTAAAAAAACGGACAGCAAATGTCCGAGGTGTCCTCATGGTGTCCATGTGCCACGAGACATGCAGGACACGCGGTGGCGTCGCGGCCAACGGGGACACGTCATTGTTTGTGCAAACTTAATAAGCACCTGCCACCGGTACAAACACCGGCCGGCTGAGAGTGTGATTTGGGCGGACAGCAGCAGAGAGTAGCGTGATCCGTCCTCGTCTCCATCTTGTTGTGTTCGCGGGAGCCACAAAGCGCTTCCCGCATGCTGCTGTCAAAACAAGAGCCGGGGGTTACGAGGAAGAGGAGCGCGGTTGTTTCACGCTTACTGATGTCTGCTAATCAGTTTGGACCATTTGAAAGCTGACAAAGCAACAGGAATCTCACCCAGTAACAAATGACCAGAAGGGGAAATGAATCAGGGGTTTCACCTGATTCTTACCTTTGTTTCTCTTGGGGAATTGTAGATGTATAAAATATATAATTTGTGTAAGGTAGAATAATGATGCTTTAATTGTAATTGTTTGTGAAAAGTTAAAGCTGAAATTCTTACAAAGCTTAGTTATGCTACACAACATGTCCAAAACAGTTATTTATACCCTCCTTTTCACAACTTTTGGATACATGATATAGTTCTGGCAAACAATAATATATAAACAGGTCTAATTACATAGTTGTCTTGCACGCATCAGTCGTCGTGTTTTTTAATACAAATCGATGAAGAAATAGCAGACAGACAAAAAAGATTCTGTAGAAAATAAAAGGCCATGAAAATAAAAAGCAAGCTGTAATTTTAAAAGCACAAACATGCTCGTTGACTTTAGAGCTTGTATTGTAAAATGTGCCGCAGAAGCTTTTCTTTGCATGTGAGCGTCTTACATTCCGGTTAGAACAACAAACACTGGGTTAGATGTGCTCCATGAATACATTAAACATTGCCATTGATTATATAATTAAATTACTAATGAGGGGAATCCCTCTCTTTTGTTTATGAGAAGATTTTCTTCCAAGGAGGACAGATGGTTTTGGGGAATCTTAATGAGATACTTATTCATGTCTGATGTCAGAAATCTACAAGCGAAGGGGGCAGTTAGGGAGGGGGGGCAGTTTGGCAGGGGAAGCCTCTCTTCTGTGAGGACTAACAGTAGCAATTCTTACATTATCCAGGCATTTTATTGGGTAGACGCTGTCTGTCTGAGTGTGTATTATACGGTTTCTCAATATTTATTTGTGCAACAGAATGAAACGAGGTGTGGAGGACTTGTGTAAGGCCGCCGTGCCGGCTTCTTTGGAACATGCTCGGCCGGGTAAAGAATAAAGACAGTAATGAATATTTCAGAGGCAGCGTCCGAGCTGAAATGAATATCACGTGTGAAACACACACCGATAGTCTCAATAACAGGTATTCTGTGCGAAGATTTGCACACGTAAAGATGTTTGCAGACTGTGTAAATCCCCGAATCATGAAATATCAGTCAGAAGGCGGATATTTCAAATTGCTCAGAATATGTTGTCTGCACAACATGAGGCCAACAGAGGTATTTTTAACATTTTTTGGCTTTTGAACAACATCAAAACGTTCGTTGCAATGCGGAATGCTGATTTCAGTTCAACGTTGGTTCAACTCAGGTTCCCTCGGTTAAGTCCTTCTCAATATGACGGTGAGTTTTGTTGATTCGTCCTGCTGAAAACCGACCTCCGAGTCAAGAAGATGACATTGGTTAATTAGTCGCTCATTGTCAGTCTACAGTCGTGTCTCGCAGCTGGAGACGATGGTCAAACGCAATGTGGTAAAATAATAAAACGGTTACTGTTTCCTGGCCTTTGTCAGTTGACTAATGTTCTGAAAACATCCTTGTATACTTGCTCACGTTTTTAATCTCTCATTTCCTGTTTCATTGCCAGGGTTCAATGTATGTAGGGAAAAAGCCCTTGTGCAAATACGGCGCATCCAAGAAGACGAAAACAAACATAACAGACCTGTTCGCTGGCTTGTCAGGAACTCCCTTCAGTCTTATTTATAAAAAGACAGAAACATCATATAAAGAAAAGAAAACAACAACTTGAAAACTCTCACACTGTCATTTTCAGTATGAATCTCTAAAATATATAAACCTGGAAACATTACATGTATGTTATGTTTGTTCCAGCCGTGTTACCTTTACCCTGTGATTGTTACGTCTCACAGTTTATTTATCTGTCCCTCTTGAACAGTCTTTACTCCCTAAACAAGGAAATACGCCAAATGGCATTTTGTAGTAATAAGTTATAACCACATGTAATGTATTGTTTAGGCTCACTGTAGCTGCTGGTGTTGATATCATTTCATTGCGTCGGGTGTAATATGGGGACGTTGTAATCGCTTCCTAAGAGTAGCTGCTGTGACAGAAATAACTAATGAGAATCCAAGTAAGCAATAAACGGATGTTACATGATACAATAAGGGCTCAATAAATCGCATATTAATAACAATATGAGTGCAGACATCATGCCCCCCCCCCCCCTGTGCACACTGTCCACTTAGTGAGATAAGGTCAGAATAAACAGGGGACAAATGTTTTGCCTTAAACACTGTCATAAGACAAATTAAAACCATCAAATCCAATATGCGTGTGTGTGTGTGTGTGTGTGTGTGTGTGTGTGTGTGTGTGCGTGTGTGTGTGTGTGTTACAAAGGCTTCAGAGTGATTCAGGCCGACCGGCAGCTGCTGGTAAGAGGCGCAGGGAGGGAGGGAGAGAGGGAGGGAGGGAGGGACGCCGGGCTCGCTCTCGCATAATAGCCGGCGGGTGAAGGCGTGGTGAGTGTGGCTCAATGCGAGGCCGGCGTGTGCGCTACAGAGCCGCCGGGAGGATGAACGCGGACGGCGGCTGCACGGCGGCTCCCCTCGCTGGCAGAAGCGACCGGGGAGAATGCTGAGCGGGGCGGTGATCGGTGTGCACGGGCAAGCGGTACCTCATCAATACCTGCGCGGGACATAAGCAGATCGAAGGTGAGGCGGCGTCCGGCGTGATGGAGGAGAGTGCGAACCCCGCCTT
Source organism: Gasterosteus aculeatus (assembly GCF_964276395.1). NCBI lineage: Eukaryota > Metazoa > Chordata > Actinopteri > Perciformes > Gasterosteidae > Gasterosteus > Gasterosteus aculeatus. The sequence goes on from NC_135689.1 coordinate 5,026,776, forward strand.
AACGGGGCTGCGGGGAGACAAAGTAGACGGAGGCAGCGGGCGCGTGTGAGCATCAATGGAAACGTAACCGGCATGGGTTCGGCTCTCCTTCGGTTTCCTCGGTTATACGTGGAGGGCTGAGCTTTTTTTTTTAATTTTATTTGACACACGCTGCTCAGGTGGAAACCACCCATCCACAGGAGCTCCTGGTGGCACATTCATTGTTCTCCCTGCATAGTGGCCACTGGCCCCGAGGTGGGCTGTAGTCTCATTAGAAGATGCCCTGCACTATATTGTCTATACTGTTTGTAGTGGATATAAGATGATGTCGTTAGATGAAAAAAAAAGGGAGAGGTGAAGTGTAAACGCTATTAGATCTAGAGGCAGGCTGTATATTGCATTTATGGTAGAGAAAAGAAGTCCAAGGCATCGCCTCATTTTTATGGGAGGGTTTTTGTGCATAGTTATCATTTTCTATTGAGAAGTGTTTGTGATTTGTCGCTATGGTGACAACTGCTGATATGGGCCGAGCATTTAATAGTAATTCATTACAAGGACATTAGTTGTTATAGTTTTGGTTTAGGCCTCCACCTCCTCCTCCTCGCTACAATTCAAAATGTATTGTTCTGGGTATTTCTTTTTACTACAGCGGTAAAAACAAGGATGAGCCCTGCAGAGATTGACGCTGACCTGCTGAGCTATCTCAGAGTTGAAGGAAGTGGCCTGTGTGCGAGTGTGTGAGTGCGTTTTTAAAGCATCAGGCATCGTAAACAGGAATTGCCGCTGTGATGGTGACACACTTGCCGTGTGAAACTTTGTTGCTCTTATTTGTTGGAGAGGATGTCCTGTGCCATTTATCACGCCCGTCCACCTTTTGGGCCCAATTCCAGATTTCGACCTATTTTAAAGGGTCACCCAACTAACGCTTTGTGGTTACCTCTCGACAGGATCCAAACCCCAGCACACAATTGAATATATTTTCTCATGGCCGTCCTCAGTTGTCCTCACAGTTTGAGGGCCTAAAGAGGCAGGTGTTTGAAGTTGCAGAGAAATGTCTAAGCACTCGGTTGGCAACCGTTCACTTAAAAATCAAAGCCTGCCCAGACTTTCTGAGAAATGTGCTAAACACACAGAGGGGGAGATATCTATTTTTGGACAGGCGAGCAATCATCCTTCCGTGCTGTACGCCGAGCGAATGAACACGATGCATATGATAAGGCGAAAGGCAAGCAGCATCACTGAAGAACTTAATCTTACGCACGTCCGGCACTACTGAAAATCAACATGGATTAATCTGTCTTTAACATACATGTAACACTGCCGCTGCACAGGCCTCCCGTCAAGGTAAAGACAATGCATAGCGTCCATCATTTTCCTCCACGTACGTCTGTGGCTGAGTGCTCCGTCCCCCAGTACTGCAGAAAGTCACTGCAGTTTGCTGTAATGAAACTCCACCGTTTTGTCATATCAGGAGAGCCAGTGGGAATCGCTGTGAAGCCCGAAGCAACTGCAATTCTGCGCTGACATATTGGCGTTTGACACTTTTGGGGTTTACCCGAGTATCTGCACTGTTGGGTAGGATCAATAAAAGTGACTGATCCAAAGAACACGTAATTCGGATTGGGGGAAATATTTATCAACATGGAATTCTACGCAAAAGACATCCCAACAAATGAATAAATGTGAATAATGTTCCCCATATGATGAACACGTTTAACTCAGTTTGGAAACTCCAAAGAGCTTTTGCAGGCCGCCCTTCCATCTGAAGTGTAGACTTTGCACAGAGAATAATGACAACATATGGGAGCAGTCCCATGAATGTATAAGTCCATGGAAAAAACCCTGTAGCCTCTTGTCTTTGTCCATTTTGTTCAGGAAAATACTAACTTGAATGTTGAAAATCTGAATTCATAAGAATTTTGCTGATGGTAAAATCCTGATGGTATCCAACCATTTTCATTACTTTAAGGACATGCATTGTAAAGCTGGACATATTTACAAATGTATTATTATCAATAGAGTTATCAGAAAATTGCTTTACCGTATTAAACAGTATATTGTTATCAACATATGGCTTGACATATTGGGACACGAGATTTGGGCCTCATCGCCCCGCCCTTCTGAAGCTGACTAGGATATTTAGGCTTTTCCACTTGTAGCAATCTGTAACAATCTGACAGAATGTAAGCAGATTTGACCACTGCTGTCACCGTGGCCTCTAATAAAATATAGTCGTCTGATGACGCTTCTTGCAGTCGCAGCACAGCCACAGACATTGGGACGAAATTCATCACAATGTCCTACCGCTTTCGCAGACGTCCTTTTGAACTTGTACTGCGCGATGACATCATTCGCATGAATCACTCCTGGGCGATGCGACCCGCCCTTGCATCGCAAAGGTGTTGAGCTATCAAAAAAAAAAAAAAAAAAAGAAGATGTTTCTTCCCGATTTCTCCATAATATCCTGAGCCTCATTGTTCGTGATATTTCCCGCATATCACAAACTGCCCGGCTGGTTGTCGCTGGGAGATGATGCTACACGGATACCTTTTGACCGCTGATAACATGAGTCATGATGAGATATCAGATGAGGCTTCAGATAATCTTCATCCTTCAGCCCACAGCCTCTGAAATGCATCTTATTCTGTACTCGCTGATCTGAGCGGCTTTGGGCTTTAGTGGATTTTATTATTTCTTACATTGCCAACGCTCCTGCTAATTAAGCTTTCTGTCAGATTACTTTTGAAGAGAAAATACATTTTATTTTGATTTATTTTTAGCTTCTTATTTTTGTCCTAATAGACCAATGTCACTATAGTTACTTAAGTGTTGTACGGGTGTAAAAATCAAAGTCAAAATGGTTTGAGTTCTTAAACAACGACCATTTCTGGCTTTGTCGGATTGCAGTGGGTGTCTTCCAAAAAGCGTGTAAGCATAAATAGCACAGTGACTTGTGTGTGATATCAGCCTTCATCAATAATGCATGAAAACAGGAAACTGAGATAAGACAAGCTGCAGTCTGGACATGACATTTAAGCAGCGGGACGTATTAAACAGCCGGGTTACTCAGCAGGTAGAGAAATCCTCCTGTCTGCTCTTTGGACGAGTCTTGAGCTCGATACAACGTTAATTCTGGTCGTTTGCTCGATGTCAGAGGGCCTCGTATTTGCACATCTTACCAGGTCACGTCTCGTTGTGATGAACGCTGTTGTTCTTTTTTTTCTTTTCTCTGCTGTAGCACGCTGCAACAGTCTGTCTACATGCCAACCTCGGGCTGCAGACTGGAGCCAGCCACGCACCCTGCAGCGTCTCTGGAGAGACAAACACAAAGACTGACAGTTCTTTCATCTCTTCTTTTTTTTGTTTTTTTTTTCACATGGAGGTTCGGTGCTTGTCTTAACCCCACAGGACCCACGGCTGGCCTTTTATTCAGGTTGAATAGGTTGTGTTTGGTTGATTAAACAGCGCTGTCTGCTGTGCTTTGGGGAGTAAAAGTACATCAGGAGATGATTAGTGAATATTTAGATTTGTAGCAATCGTTTTTAAAGCTGCAATTAGTTAATTAGTTGATTAATCGATCAGCAAAAACAATGAATCAGGAACTTCAGGCCGCGTTTGAAGTTCAAGCTCATCCACTTTGAGAACTTTTCTTTTTCATATGTGAGTTTAAACTTGTTATCTTTGTTTTTTTATTTACAGTTGGACTGACTAAAGCGATTATTTGAAGATGTCAAGTTGTGTTTCCAGGATATTGTCACGACATCTGTGTTGTGACAGAGAAAGCGTTCGGTCAGCCGGGATCTTCGGCTTACTCAGTCAGATATAAATAGCAGCTCTAGTGGTGATCATGGCTGCAGATGATTAATAGTGTAGATTCCCTAAACTCACTGCTCTTCCTCACACTCACTTCATCTATATTGCATAAGTGCAAGTCCTCCCAGCTGCATTGGACTCTCGTCTGCTGAGCTAACAACTGCCTATGAAAATTCCTCAGCGGCTCATGCTTGTTTTAAGAGGCCATTTTCTCCACATCAATAACTTCACCACAGAGAAAAGTGCTAATTCCTGCACCATCTAGTGGCCAAAATATTTACTGTACACGCTATAGCGTCATGATGGGGCCTGTGTGACCCCATCAGTCATAAATAAATCAAAGCTGTAACCAGTGTAATAATGTCTCGAGCAGCCACACTCCAGATGAATTGTATTCATTGAATGTGCATTTTGATTTAGATTGTGAAAGAGAATTCAGGAGTGTGGCGAAGAGACAGACAACGTTGTTTGCAGGCTGTAATCGACAGAGTGCTCCTTAAAACATTACAGATGGTGTAATTAAAAGAAGTGACCGGGTGTGTCCCGTCCCCTTCAGGAAACATGGCATTCCATCGTTTGTTAGTGCAGCAGTGTGAGGAAAAGAATAGAGTCTATATAAAGTAAAGCCTTTGGGAGGTGTTTAGTACCTCCTTTATGAAATCACTCAGTCAAAGTACATGAAAAGGAGAAACCTGATATCCAGATTGAAATCTATTCAGCCACAGAAGCGCACACAAGTTAAATAAGCATCTACCATGTCTCGGTGAAGTCAGCAGACCACAAAGACTACTCCTGTTTTCCGCTGTTCACATTAAGAAGTCCAGCCGCAGACCGTGGACGGGATTCTGACCTGGCCTCCAGTCAGCTGCTGCTTTCTCATTAACTGGCTACACCGCGTGAGCCGTCTCTGCACGCAGCTACTTCAGCGCCGCTCAGTCAATAAACCCCGCAGGGAACAAGTTTGCCGGTTAATCCAGACCGTCCGTTGCTGCTCGCGGTCTCACGGTTCGGATCCGACGGGAGACTCTTGTTTCTCAGGGATGAGGTCTGGTCAGGGATGCATCCACACCTGCACCCTCCCCGGGGAGGTTTACCAGGTAACCGGTTAGGAGTCAGCCTCATTCTGTCAGCGGGGAAGGATGTTGAAACCGCCTGGAAAATATTTCAGATTATGTTTCAGTTTGTGAACCTGTTTTTTTACCAGCTACAGCGTTTGATTTATCGAGCATCCGGCGACCTCTGTGTGTCTTCTTCGAGCTGATTCTGTGATGAGAATCGTTGTTTGTGATCTAAAGAAATCCCCACTAACAAACAACATTTTCTGTTCACCGACTATTACAATTATTGTTGCATTGATGTCTGAACAGCTTCTTAATGTTGTTGCTGGTGGAGGTGAAAATTGTTGTAATTACTTTGTATATAGTTGGGTTTGTGAATCTGTAGAAACGCATTATATTGTATGTACTATTCATGTGTTTTATGGGAAAAATCTTACTTGCAACTAGCTGTCAAATACAAGTAGTAGAGTAAAAGTATATTTCCTCCTGGACTGTAGTGTAGTAGAAAGTAGTAGTACGAGTACTGGGTGTAATTCAATTATATTCATTCATTCCACCACTGGATATTTCTTAAATGTTGGAAAAACCGAGAGAATGAAATGGCAAAAGTTAAATGTGAACGGTTCAAAATGGTGCAAGGCCTTCCTTCGGTTGCTACGGCAACAAATCTTTGAAACAATGGTTTTATTGTGGACGACGTCGATCTATTTTTTTTTCCTCCCGACACTTGTACCAGCAAGGCGTTCGCTCGGTACGGATCTCTAAGACTCTTTAGATACTTCAGTGTTACAAGCCCTTATTACCCGGCCTTACGTGTGCTGTAGGTAACAGCTGTAAACAACATCCCCAAAGCACAACCCGTTGTCATTGCGCCTCGTCGCGATGAGCAGCTGGTTATCTGTGTCGCTAACTTTGCACTTCCTCTCTTCCTCTCCCTGCAGATGGCCGAGGGCAGACTGTGCCAAGTGCATCTGCTGGATGACAGGAAGCTGGAGCTGCTGGTTCAGGTGTGACTGCAGCCAATGTGAAGCTGCTGTAATCTATGTTACTATGAGAAGGAATCAATCAAATGACTACGGAACAAGCAATGAGTCCCTGAGTGTGTTGGCTGCTGAAGTGTCCTTGAGCACAGCGCCGTATAGTCACTTACTCCTGTTACCCTCCGCGCTGTAATTGATCTTTCAGCATTGCCTCTCTTCGGAGGGAAGTCAATTATTTATTTTAGGATCTGTGACCCGGTTAGCAGATATTTCACAACACGTGTTTGCCTAATGTGCCTGATCTGATGTCGACGACTAAATCCAAACCTTCTTCCGAAGCCAAAGCTGCTGTCCTACGAACTCCTGGACTTGGTTTCTTCCCACTTCAACCTCAAGGAGAAGGAGTTCTTTGGACTGGCGTTTTTTGATGAGCAGTATGTGAATTGAACATCTTCATCTTTTTACAGTGCTTTGAACTATTCCAGATGTCCACACATCAATGTTTGAAATATGCTGTTGAAAAATGCTTTGCTTCTGCAGCGGTCAGCGTAAGTGGCTGCAGACGGACCGCAGAGTTCTCGACCACGACTTTTTGAAGAAGTCCGGGCCCGTTGCCCTAAACTTCCTGGTCAGGTAAAACCTATAATACATAGTGGTCAGCTGTCAACAAAACGTCTCCTATCCTGACTGCTGTTTAACCTTTGAATGATTGTGTGTACACTTGCTTTTTATCCTCCACAGGTTTTATGTAGAAAACATTACACAGCTCAAGGACATCATCACCGTGGAGTTATTCTTCCTCAACGCAAAGTCTGCTGTCTACAACGTAAGTGGTTTTTTTCCTCCTGTTTTCGAAGCCGCGGAAAACGATCCGGCTGGTTGTTTTTGTTCTCATCGGCTCCCCGATGATTCACCGTCTCTGGACCGCCTGCAGCTCGGCAGACAATGGCCGCAGGGAACATTTCTTCCCACTCTGCTGGCTGGAATGTAAAGTAAACTGAAGATAAGGGTACATCCAGAGACTAAGCAGAGGTTATTGGTGTGTGTGTGTGTGTGTGTGTGTGTGGGAGGGACAGATGTTCTGCTCCACGTGGACACATTTTCTACATAGTGCTCATTTACTTCTTATATTGATCTTTTTTTCTCTCTTATATTGATCTTTTTTTTTGGTCCCTCAGGGGTTCATCGAAGTGGAAAGTGAGAATGTCTTCAAATTAGCTGCAAATGCTCTGCAGGTTAGTCCTTTTTAATCCGCCCATGCGCACAGAACATGAACAGAACCGCATCTCAAATCCCTTTAAAGTATGTCATCTCATAACATGTTTTAATTTTTTTTTTTTTTTATCACCAGGCAGCGAAGGGAGACTACACAAGGTAAGTGCATTCCATCGGCTGGGTTAGAGGTATTTAAACAGCAGCACGAGACGTTAATGGTGAGCTTTAAGCAGAGGCCCTCGGAAGGTCAGAAGAAAAATCTATGGCAGCGTTATGTGAGGTTTACCACGGAGTGCCGCGGAGCTGCCGCCATGCAACTAATGAGTCTCACAGTGCTGATGGATGCCAAGTATTGCAGAGCAGAGACACCTTAGACAGCAACTCTTCTCTTGCTTATGATGTTATGCAAAGGGGATACTGCCGGGCTTTGTGCAGGTCGCCACCTGGCTTTGACCAGCTGATGAAGTAAGACGGTTTGGGAATACTGACGTCTTTGTTCAAGTCTTTTTCTTTTTACGATGCCTGCCGGGGTTGTGACAATCAGTCTGGACACTGAGGTCAGGTGTTTCTTTTGTGATTTTAGGGGCATTTAAGTAACTTCGGGAGTACAATCTGAATGAAAATATCCATTATTTTCAACACAATGCGCATAGTATCAAACAGTACAAGTGGTCCTTCTGCCGAATGGGCCTTTTAATGCAGCTGTTTGAGGGAGAGCTGATTTGAACTACTCAGTTACTCTGAGCAAAAATAAACTCACCTCTGCTGTCAGAAAAAAGTACTTGAGGGAAAGTGTCCACTTTTCTTTTCAAATGTTGTTCAATAAAACTATAAAGTTGAGGAACCTTTGAAACATGAAAGTACTTCAAAATTGTACTTAGAGACGACAATTACTTTGCTTGACCACTGATGCTTAACGTACTTAACAAAATAATAGAACCACACAGTTGGCAGTTAAGTGGAGACGGTTTGTTGTTTCTGTTTCAGTGATGAAAACACAAGAGCCGACTTGAAGAAACTACCAACTCTTCCTACCAAAGTGCTCAAGGAACACCCATCATTTGCATACTGGTACGCTTAATGCGAAGCTTTTTTTCTTAGATACTGCTGACACAAATGCCTCAAAAATACAATATTCAACCCTTTTATTGCGTTTGTGAATGCAGGTAAAACACATCTCTACAGAGTGGTTTGATCTGATGCTGTACGATTCAGTTTAAAGCATAAAAAGGTGTCTTCTTTGTTTGACATGGCAGCGAGGACCGAGTGATTGAACACTACAAACAGCTGAAAGGAGTCTCTCGAGGACAAGCTATCGTGCAGTAAGTATTGAAGTAAACGGTTCAACACTTGTGATTAGCCGATGAATGCTATTAAGCTACAGTTCCATTAATCTTCCTCTCACCTCTATTAGCCCTGCACCTCCCCCCCCCGTCTCTCTCTCTCTCTCTGGCACTCCTTCTCTCATCTTCTAAAAGAAATCAATAGCTCCTCCTCAGTCGCCGGGGTTGAATTTCTATCTTTTCACATTTCCAAGGTAAACCAAACGCAGATGTAACCAAATGCCACGTTTTTAATAAAAACCTTCGTCCTGTTCTAGGTATTTGACGTTGGTGGAATCTTTGCCCACGTACGGCGTGCATTATTACGAAGTGAAGGTGGGTCTTCTGCTGTGACCGATGGAAAATGCCGAAAAGTGCCTGAAACTGAGGCCACCACCAGTTGACCAGCTGTGTTCTGACCTCACAGGATAAACAAGGGATCCCGTGGTGGCTCGGAATCAGCTACAAGGGCATCGGCCAGTACGACCTGCAGGATAAATTAAAACCTCGAAAGGTAACCCCCGCCCCCCCTCCCTTTCCCCCGTCTAAAATGGCCGCTGCTATTTCTCTGCTTCGCTGATCCGACTGTGAACTTGATACCACAGGGGTTGCCGGTGTTGCACATAGCGGCGGTGATTCACCGGCTCACATTCGTGCATCATCTGTTCTACTCCAACAAAGGCTGGGCTTCAGCTGCTGCAGCAGACTGGGCCAGACTTGTCAAATTGGAGCAGAATCTCAGTCTCCAGGGTAGCGTTTAGTGACCAATCATCATGTACATATGAAACAAACCTGCTTTTCTTGTTTCATGAGTGCCATTCTACTGCGTGATTTAATGGGAGGAGGGGGGGGGGGACATCTACCATTTTACATTTACCATGTAGAGACTTAGATATACAAAGAGGAGTTCAGACCAATTCACACTCATTTACGGGCACCGCTCTTCTTCTGTTCTCTTCCCTGGTAATCGCTCAACGTGGTGCAACACATCTCGGCCCAAAATTGTGCAAGCGGCCGGCCCTGTTCAGGCAGCGGTGTGCTGCTGGAGCGGAGAGGGAGTGGGCTGGTGATGTCAAAGTTAAAGGGGCTGGATTTGGGGGCGTAATAACGCATGTTATAAGAATACCTGAGGAGACAAGTCAGGAGCTGACAGGAGGAGGAACAAAGTATGTGTTTGTTATGAGAGCAGAGTCAGGGAGGATTTACTAACTTGTGGAGGACCTGTGAAGATCGAGTGTACCGGTAAGACCCGATACTGCACTTCTTTGTCTGGTTGGACGTACAGCTGTACAAGACTGGGCTTTCATTCTTGCACATTATGTTTACATCTTACATTACTTCAATCCATGAAATCGTGTAATTATTTTGATGTAAAAATGGGTGGAAAATTGGAAATTTACATTGTTATGTTAGGAACGTACCAGCATTATGATCCATAACGGTGAGCTGTCTCATCTGCATCTTGTCCAGACACACAGTGATTCACTGACCCAAATAGACTGTTCATACCTGGCTGTGGTCAGTGAGCACCTGGGTGATACGAGGACGGCGGTGGAAAGTGTTGCGATGAGTCTTTGTGTAATGTCCCCTTGTGGCATTCTAAGCCTTCCAACACCTGCATTATTGCAGATTTTGCACGCCGGGCGGTGCAGACTTTAATGACAGTTCATGTTGCTGTCTGGCTTTTCGTAATGACAGGTTAACCAAAATAACTCTGCTAATGTTTTTTTTCTTTTCTAATAGTGATGTCAGTCATGGCAGCATTATTACAGATGGTTGAAATGAACATGGACGAAAGGGACACATTTTGAAGCACTTATTGCTGTTTGTGGATAACAGAATATCTATTTCCCTTATTTCTACAACAGCTTTACCAGTGGAAGCAGCTGGAAAACTTGTACTTCCGCGAGAAGAAATTTGCCGTAGAGGTTAACGATCCACACAGGTGAGAAGCAAGAGACCTTTCTTTGTAAACTGGACACAAGTCGATTCATTTGTTTTGTGTCAATTTTCCTGCTGCTCACAGATTCTTAAGCCCTGTTATGCACTTATCCCAAGAGTTTGTTTATATCACTAATATTTCTATTTAAATTGTGATTAAGTAAATCCAGACCAATGATTTATTTGGGTTTCTTTTATCTCGCAACAGGAGAGCAGTCACCAAAAGGACTTTTGGGCAGACTGGCCTACTCATCCACACGTGGTATGCCAGCCATTCTTTAATCAAAACCATTTGGGTCATGGCCATCAGCCAGCACCAGTTCTACTTGGACAGGAAGCAGACCAAAGTAAGTGTCAGACCAAGCTACATCCTTTTTAATACTTTCCTTTGGTAACGTCCACTGATCTTTTGGTGTACATTATTTCTTGTGTATTTGTTTTAGACTAAATTAGGAACAGCAAGAAGTGTGGACGAAATTGCCATGGACCTCACGGAGCACGGAGGAGCAAAGATAAACAGATTGGGAGATGCAGGCCTGAAGAATAACTTAATAACAGCCAGCAATGGGAGTCTGGTGTCCACAGGTTGGTTATAATTATGTCAGTTCATGAAGCTTGAGTTTTCATTTCAGATCACATTAACGCTCACAGATTTCTCCGAGCGTGCCAGGAAGGATAAAAGCTCTGCGGCGGAACGCCAGCTCACAGTGTGCTGTTTTTAGATGCTTGCTGCATGTTGGCATGAATAGTAAAACTTCTCTCGAACAGGTTCGGCCGACTCTGAAATAAGTGAAGAACAGAAGAAAGAGAAACTCTCTGAACTGAGAAAAAAAGAGATTGAGCTCCAAGATATTTTGGCCAAGAAAACAAAAGAACTGAAGAAGATCTGCTTGAGAGAGGCGGTGAGAAAATATTTTTAATTACACTTCCTGTGGACTGGTACTATGTCTTGCATTGTATTTTTTTTTTCTCCAAACATTGAGTCAGCGGTAACTTCCATTATTAAGATGGATGTTTTGTTTTGTGTTTTCAGGAGCTGACCGGCAAGCTGCCAAAAGAGTATCCCCTCTCTTCAGGTGAAAGACCGCCGCAAGTCAGACGGCGCGTTGGCACCACGTTCAAGTTGGACGACCTCTTCCCTTACAACGAGGTCTGTGTTTAACTCTTGTACCATGCACTTTAAAGTTCACATGTTTTTCACAAACGCCACAAAAACCTACTTCTCTCTACTAACGGGTGTATTCCAGACCTGATGTATCTGATTCCTTTGTGCCCCACCAGCTTCATTGTTTTCCAATAGCCATTAAACCAGCATCCTGGATGTTGAGCTGTTAGTTAGGGATCGTTTATCTTAAACTACAAAGTTAAAAAAAAATGATCCGGTGGAAAAACCCAGACAGATTTGGACGGGCAGAGAAGAGACCGAGAGCCAGTCCCACATCGGCCTGCGGTGACTCAAATACTGGCTGGTGCACCAATCTGCAGCTGAAGATAGTTCCCAACAAATCCACAAGGCTATTTTTGACAGACACTGTGCATACGGGTATATTACCGAATCAAATGAAGGGAAAACACTTGATTATAGATCAATAAGATAATATCTGGGGATGGTGCTACTTGTGTTTTGCTGCAGGATCCCTTCTTGAGAAACCTGGAGAGCAGATTTGCCCTGCAAAAAAAGATTGTGGAGGCGGCAAAAAAGCTCGCGAATGAGGCAGAGCTGTGCAAAACTGTCAAGAAGAAGAGGAGGCGGAACTGTTTGGATGCCATGCAGAAACTCCAGCAGATAGAGGACGAGATGAACCAGTACCGGATCAAGAAGGGGAAAAAACCCACACAGCGGGCCTCAGTGATCATTGCCGGTATGATGCATGTCAATCTCTGTTACTGGGTTACCGTTTAGATATATCTCATATATTGCAATAAACCAGAGTTATTTTTTTTCTTTTGTTCAGATGAGCTTGTCCGTTCAGACTGCAGCTCTTTGTCAAGTCTCCCGCTGGATGACGGTGAGTCAGTGCATTGAATTCAACTGACACTGAATCATCATAACATCTTTTGAAAGAGCAAGCGTCATTTTTTTGTTCCTATGGGTTTCCTTTGTGTTTAGATGACTCAGACGGGGTCAGTCAGCGGCCGCGGTCACGATCGGTGCAAGGCTCCCCTCAGCTGAGTCCCATGCGCTCGCCGGGAGCAGAATACGAGGCGGAGAGACAAGGACCCCCGAGGGACGATCACCAGAACAAGAACCACAGCAGGTTTGAAAACACATCTCCTTCATCCGTCTAGTTTGAGGTGTGAATTATTTTCACAGCTCTTGATTTATTTGAAAAAATGATGTAATAATTTGGCGGTCATGCATGCTCATTCCTTTCCTTTCATCCCCTCATTTTTTATATTTTCCTTCATCCACTCAACACCCTTTTAGATTAGCGTTTGAAGGCCAGGATGCTTCCCACTATTGCCACAGCCCGAGAGAGGTCTCCTCCACCCACAGTAGTCCCTATAAAACCCTTCCCAGACCTGCCAGGGATCCACGCAGCATGCCTCCCACCCCGGTTATGACCCGCAACGCCTACAGCAGCAGTCAGCTCAGGTGAGATGTGCTGCATGGCCAACAACGCACCTTCTTCACCTTAACCCAATCTGCTCGGCTACCTTCACATCGCTTTTAGAAGGCAGTTTACAGTTGAGTTGTGCCCCTTCTGCAGGTCGGAGGGGTCTCCTCACGGCTTCAGGCACCGCAGCGGAAGCCTGGAGGCGCAGCCTCGCCCGAGGAAGGACGCCGACTCGGAGAAGCCCGTCTTTGTCCTGTCACCGGCCCACCGCAGCAACAGCACGGAGGTGTTAGAGGACTGCTCCTCCTACACCAGCCAGTCCAGTCTCGACTACTGCGGGGCGGCCCACTCCCACTACGGCACGCTGGACTCCAGGACCTCAACCATGCATCGTCTCCACAGGAAGGTGGAGGTGTACGGGAACACCGGGAGTATGCCCAACTTGGTCCAGCACCATTCTGGTTGCAGTTATTCGTGTGAGAACTCAGCACACTACACGCCCAGTGCCTACTACGTCACCGGCTACCCCTGCCCGGACATGGAGCCTTACGCTAACGGTGCCTACGGGTATGAGAATGACGTAGAGGGCCACTACAACGTCAACCCTTCCTACCAAATAAATGGGTATCACGGACATGACAGATTCAGGAATTACAGCAGCGAGCGGGCAGACAGTCTTTCCCAAAATCCATACGCGACGATGAGGCCTCCGCGGACCAGGGAGGGGCCCAGAAACGAGCTGCTGGCCAAGAACATGCAGAAGGCCCTGGTGGCGGAGCACCTGAAGGGCTGGTACCACCGCAGCAGGGGCCACAGGGAGGGAGGCAGGGGGATGCTGGCTGGATACGACTTCGACAGCGGCTCTCAGCTCAGTCTGGGCTACCAGACCATGCCAGCGGCGTTCAGCCACTCCAGCAGAACCACGTCCTTTTCCTCAGGTGAGTCGATGCCCATGAGCAGTTTTAAATAGGAAAAATATTCAACAAGGAAATTGACCATTTATGGCTAATAGTATTGGATTTGGCAATTGCATTAAATTGCATTTGCATTTAGAGAAGGGGATTGAAAGAAATTTTAGGGGAAAAACAATTTTATGAAAGTGTCTAGGTCCAACACACAATTGTGAGGTTTCAATGTAAAGTGGCAGAAAACACACTATAAAAACACATTGCCATCATGCGAAGGGCACCTGTCTGTTTTGCAGTAGTGACGCTAATCTCCAAGTGCGAGTGTTTTCAACAACACGCCAACAACAGCCGCGTGTTTGTGTCCCGGTTGCAGTGTCCTCGGTGGAGAGCGCCGGGAACTGGCGCAACCAGCTGGCGGTCGGCCTGACCGAGTACGACGCGCCCGACGCGGCGCACTGCACGCACCCCGGAGCGCCTGCCTCTCCCTGCAACCGCAGTCCCTCACACACCAGGTGAGTGCTGCGCTTCACTAAATCATCCCCCTGAGCTGCGGGATGCGAGAGGAAGTGAGTCAACCACAGACGCTTTTCTCTCCGTCTCATTGTAAGTGGAACGTTAGATTAGAACGCTGGTGGATGATTAACTCCTCATCGATGCCGTAGGGCGTGTACGGATATCAGTGCCACTCATGTTTCCTGTACAGGCTTCCCCTGGATAATAACTTTGTATTTCCCTGCTAAGAGGTTTTTACCTATTGTGACTTGAATAACCTAACCGCCTGGACCGCATCTCTTTCCTCCTTTATTGCTTGACTTAATTACTTGACCAATGCTTATGTATGCAGGTCTCCTCCAGAAAGCAAAGTCTCTGACATAATGCCTAAACAATCTGAGTCAGTTGCGGCGGTTGGCTCTCGGGCCGCTAGTGCAGACGAACCATCAGACAACCGCTCTAGCACTTAAGGGTGAGAGCGAACGCAGCGCGCTGCTTTGTGTCGTGTTGCCACTCATCTCCATTTTGACGTCCGTCTTCTTCATTCGTGCGTGTGATGAGTGCAGCTTATCCAAGATTCGTCACTTTCATATTGTGATCTGCCGAGGAGTTCTCTCACTTGTGTGTTTGCGGCAAACCATTTCAGTCACTGTGTTGGTGATTTTGCAGCTGAGCGACAAAACAACCGTTGAAAAGAAAGCAACAAGACTCGAATCTATAACGTCCTACGTTGTAGCTGCTTGCATGTTAAAGAAAAAAGAAAAGAAGTTTCTATTCACTCCTCAGAGCAGAAGTCACGCTGCATGCCTTTTCACTGTACTGCATTTCCATTTTCCAACTCCCTGGTGATTTTTCCACAAAGTTCAAGCATTCTTAGTTTTCACCGCAATCGAGCAGGAATACATTTGACGTATACTTTTCCTCCTGCCTGCGCAGTTTTCACCTGGATGGAAGCTACATGAGTATCCACTGAAGAGTGAACACAAGTACAGCCAGCAGCACATGGAGACACAGGCTGGACACAAACTGCTGTTGCTTTCTTGGGCGATGTTCTGGTTTTGGTGGCGTCTACGTGTCCTCATGTTTAAGTAACCTCTGAACACAGCGATGGCACTCTTCAATGACTTTCCCATGTGCCTTGGATTGGATGAATTTTACAGGCAGATGAGAATGTGTCGAGGAACTTCTAGATGTTGCACAACCACACTGGGCTCGAACCCTATTGTGTTTTAAAGATGGGGGGAAAAAAAGAGGCAACGTGATTTTACTGAAATACAACTCTGTGTATTTTAACGGGAACTATCTTCTGCCTTATAAAAAAAACAGTAGGTTATAGATTAAAATGATTTTCACCACATTCATCTCAGTAAAGTATGATCAAAAATAGAGTTAAAAACATCCACATAGAAGACCAAGCTTGAACAAAATGAAATTAACTCATCATTCATTAGAGCAGACTATTTGATGAATTTCCATTTCTTTCTTTTGTTAAACCTTCAATCAGAATGTATTATGTCAATATTGTTTATAGAACCATTTGTCTTTGTTGGTGGCGTAATGTGTTTTAAAAAAATGCATGGTGAGAATATCTTTTTTTTTTTTAATCTAAGAACTTCTTTTTATACTAACAGAAGACCACTGCCGTGAAAACCATAACATTCATGTCCTGTAGTTTGTTTTCTCACATATTGTACAGTCAGTGTGTAGTTCTATGTTGTTAGACGTTGTCATCAAATATTTTCCACTGGGAACAAAGATGTGAATAAATGAAAACGTGTGACACATAAACGGCTGTGATCACTTTCTGTGCAGCTGGTAAACAACCAGTCCGGGTTTTGTTATTGAGTTAAAGGAGTAGTTCAACTTTTGGAAATCTGTATTTCATTCTGGAATAATCTGATCGACAAAATGGAGTAAGTGGGCTCAGCGTAGCATAAATACCATGAAAATGGCAAACATGTGCCCCCGGTAAGGTAAGCATACTCCAAAAAGTCCCCGTATTTCCTCTTTAAATAAAGATAAAGAATACGTTTTTCTGTGATGGCAGAATTCCCTCTCAATTACCTAATTGGTTTGTTGTGCAGCACTCGCGAAGGAGACTTTTACATTCTGCGACGCCGCCAGCCAAGCAGCGCGGCTGCTGCCGTCAATCCTTCACTCGGGCCTGAAGCAGCTGTCACCCCAAAAGATCCTGACGGCCGGGCCAGCTGGGTTTGGGGGCTGAAAGAAGAATGCCTGTGCTGCAACCGAAATATCTTCCATGCAGTTCACAGCGTTTAATTTTAGACTCCCACACATGCGGCAGGACAGTCGGAGGCTTCTCAGTTTGCTCTGTACGGAGTCACAGGCTGGACGGAAGTCGTCGTAGCTTTTGACACCAACAGAACAGAGAACAAAGGCTAAACATGTCAAACAGCAACGACCTCGAGGATCTCAACGACGAGGACATTGACGAGGATGAACTCCTTGCCGCGCTCTCGCCAGAGGAGCTTCAGGAGCTCCAGAGGGAGATGGATGTTATCATTGCCCCAGATGAGAGGGTGCCAGTGGGCCAGAGGCAAAAGGA
Source organism: Gasterosteus aculeatus (assembly GCF_964276395.1). NCBI lineage: Eukaryota > Metazoa > Chordata > Actinopteri > Perciformes > Gasterosteidae > Gasterosteus > Gasterosteus aculeatus. Next base: position 5,043,608 of record NC_135689.1, read on the forward strand.
CCAGACGGAGAAGACTCCGACGGGGACGTTCGACCACAGGTCCCTGGTTGGTTACCTCTACTGGGAGAAAGAGTCCAATCGAATGCTCGAGGAGGAAAGAGTGCCTGCTACTCTGCTGCCCAGTGAGGTAAGAGCTCAATTTAATGATAATAACAATATGTCTTTAGAAATCATATTATATTGTAATGTTACAGGCCGCGGTTAAACATAGTGTTTGGAACAAGCACAATTCTAACCTGGATCCAATGCTTATCTTTCATCAGAAAACGTTGAGTGAGGAAACTGAAAAGAAAGACAAAGAAGAAGAAGATGTGGAATATGAAATGATAGAGGAAGTCATTGAGGAGGAAGCTGTTAATGGTACAGATGGAGAGGAAATTATAGAGATTGTTGAAGAAATTGTTGAAGAGGTTGATGAGAGGGATGAAAAGAACAAAGGGGTGGACGGGAAAGACGAGGAAGGGTTGAAGTCGCCCGTGAACGCAGACCGGAATGAAAATACTAACACACATGTAGATTCCCCAGACGCCAACACAGAAAAAGTAGCAGATATCAATACAGATGACAATCGGCCCCTTTCAGACATAAAGCAGAGGAGTGACAGCGTAGCCCCAAAACAAAGCACATCAAGAGGTGAAGAGAAGGAGGAAATTAAAACCACCGACTCTTCGCCTCCCAAAGAGGCCACAGAGGAGCCAGAGATAAACGGAACAAAAGAAAAGCTCCCGCAGAAAGAAGAGAGGAAAATTAACAAATTGAATATTCCAAAGCTGGCCCTCAATAACGTAAAAATGACATCGAGACCCTCGGGAAATGAGACAAACTTGGAGTCGACGCTCGACAAAATCCGCAACAACAACCCTTCCATCACAGAGGTCAACCTCAACAACATCGAAAACATTCCCAAAGACATGCTGCTGGACTACGTCAACGCGCTGAAGAAGAACAAACACGTGAAAACCTTCAGCATAGCCAACACCGGCGTTGACGAAAACATAGCCTTCAACCTGGCCAACATGTTACGAGAGAACCGCGGCATCACCACTTTGAATATCGAGTCCAACTTCGTAACCGGGAAGGGCATCGTGGCCATCATCCGCTGCCTCCAGTTCAACGAGACGCTCACAGAGCTGCGCTTCCACAACCAGCGGCACATGTTGGGCCACCATTCGGAGATGGAGATCTCGCGCCTGCTCAAGGCCAACCACACCCTCCTGAAGATGGGCTACCATTTTGAGCAGGCGGGACCCAGGATGGTGGTCACCAACCTTTTGACCAGGAATCTGGACCGCCAGAGGCAGCTGAGGAAGGAGGAGCAGAGGCAGCAGCAGGCCAAGGAGCAGAGGGAGATGATGCAGATGTACGAGAACAGTCTGAACCTGCCTCCCGGTTTCCTGGAGATGCTCGGCTACCTGCCCCCTCTGGAGCTTCTGCGGGAGTGTGGGCTCGTCCCGCCCTCGTCGGAACCCAGCGTGGTAGCGCCGACGCCACAGCAGGCGGCGGACCCGGAGCCCCAGAAGCAGCTCAAACACAAGAGCGCGCCCAAGCAACCCGCCGCCGAAACGGCAAACACCTTGAGGGAAGTCCAGCTGAAGAGGACGCCCAAGAAGCGTGACCCTTTTCTCGACCTGGATCCGAGGGACAACAAGGCACCAGGGAGGGCAAGTTTCCAGCTGAGGAAGACTCCCAGAGGGAAGGATGGAGGCAATGGAGCGACGGAAGAAAAAGCAAATCTGACGGACGTGATTAAGACTTTAAAGCCCGTCCCTCGCAGGCGATTGGCGGCCAAGGTGGACGTCACACCCCGCGACCAGCTGCTCGGTGAGATCAAAAAGAGCAGCGTGGCCTACCTCAAATCTGTGAGTATCCAAGAATTTGTAGAACGAGATCCATCAAGTTGGTGTCAAGCGCACAGGACTACTAACATTTGACGCGTTAGGGTTGCCATTCGATGAAAAAGGGTTACTATCGTTGAAAGCTCTCAGAACACAAAAGCACTCATTGCATGTGGATGTGTGAAGTTGTCTTAAGGTGTTTCCTATAATAACTTTACACCCTGCTACTAGAAACACAAGTCATCTTTTCTTTCTCTTTGCTGCTGCTTGCAGGTGCCGCTCCCTAAAGTCCTGGAATCAAGTGAAACAAGTCTCCTGTGAGGCTGCAACTTGAGCTGTTTGTCCTCCTCTTATCAACTGTGTGCAAAATAAAACTGAATTATACTTTCATTTCATAATTAAAATATATTGGCCGGTTGTTGATCTCTTGTGTAGTTTAAGAAGTAGACCGCTTTTATTATGTGATATTGCCATTCATGTATTCCTTAAAACTTTTTTTAGAGCAGGTTGGCTTGATTAGGGATCGTTTATGGATGAGACTTATATGAGGGTTATATATTTTATTTAAACACTGAATTTCAAAACGACTGCAACAGGACAGCCAGGTTTTACTCTGTTGTTTGATTCAATCAACTCTCAAGAATAAAAAAAAGTCACAAATCACCAGTGAAAATATAATGTATAATCCAAATAACATTAGCTTTCTGAATTTTCATACGTGGAAGTACCATGCAGAGTGCAGTTAAAGTGTGGAGAAGATACAATAAATAAATCATTTTACTATCAGGAGTAACAGTAAAAGAATGAACACTTCAAAATACAGATTTCGGATTTTATTTTATTTTTTTAACAATGGAAAGGGTCTTGATCCCAACCGTGAGTGGGAAAACACTAGGGATCAATTAATAATAATAATAATAATTCATAAGATTTACTCATTGCCAAAATTATTTCAGCTACGTTGTATCCTGTAGCCCATTTCATAAACTTCTGCATGCTAAATTATGAAAATAAAGAAATAACAAACATTTACATGTCATGACATAACACACAAAAAATAAAGCTGCCGTTGCCATTCATTTTTAATATTGCATAGCTGTGTTTAGAGGAATACAGTCAGGCCGGCCTGCATGGTGAGGAATATTGAAAATCCACAAGGATTAGTCGAGAAGCAAACTGGTCTCAGATCAGTATTCTTACAGCTTCTAAGGTGGCAAAATGGACGTTATTGTTGTTTAATAAGATTTCAGCTGCCGCCTTGGTGTTGGGTGAATAAAACATGCTTCTTTTGAGGTAGCAAACTGAAATGATCCAACTTCCTCTTTACAAAAAACAAATGAGTATCTAAAAACAGCAATGGACATTATGTTTAGACATTCCGCTTTGCATTGCTAAATACTCTTTCCAAATAACTCTCTTGCTAAATAAACAGTCTTCATGTGGAACAAAGGAAATGATTCATTTTTGGAAAAAGAATTCACACAGGAATGACCTTTGGTGCTTTTTGACCTTTTAACATCCAATCCCCACCGTGATCGTGCAAATATTGTTAGAAATCTTTTACCAGCCACCTGTGAGTGACGTCACACAAAAGAATGATACATTAAAGTAAACCAACAGAATAAAATAATGGAGAAGTAAAATATCCGTTATGCATGTATGGATGGGATAAAAACAACACATGGGAGTGTGCTATGGCCATTTTAATTCACTCTGTACGGCACCGACTTCCATTGGCACACGGCGAGCCTCACTCCTTCAGTTTGCCCTCAATGAAATCCCGAACCTTGCTCACTTTCTCCTCCTGCTGATCCAGTAGATCCATGAGGATCCCCATGGGGGTCTTCTTCAGCCCAACACTCTCAATATTGTTCTCCAGCCTGTTCTTCATGTTGCGCAGTCTCAGAGAGGCATGGATCAGAATCACTGAGGGAGACACAACGACAATGTACTCACATCACGGTGACATTTGCGTCATAAATTCTACATTACGAAACTTAGTACAGGATATTCTCTGGAATACATCGAGGAATATAGGAAAACAAAATGATACTGGGGCAACTCAGGCTTTACAGCAGGCGTGAGGATCGGCGTGTCTTTTATTCCCACGGCGGGCCGGATACTGAACACATGACATCAGCCGGTAAATGTGGGCTCTCAAAATCAACAACCCATAGCAACCCGTCAACATAGACAGCAGCAGCGGGGGGGGGGGGGGTGGGGTGGGTAGATTGATACGCCAATTATCGAGACCCCGCCACTGTCTCGAAATGTGTTGAGAGAGCTGTGGCGAATCCAAGACTCTTAACTACGGAATCCCTCGCCCTGTAATGATATTATTTTGCTATCTGTGTCATGAATGAATGCATGAAATACTGTACATGCTGTTAAATCCCCTGAGTGAGTCAGAGTGAGAAAGCTCTGGAAAAAGCCTGTTCCGTCACAGAGAAAGTGACTCACTGCCCCAATACACCACATTCGCCAACAAGTGCTCATCACATCGCGTGGGGATCACAAGTTGGAACTGTAATTGGCTTAAGCCGAGCACAAAATGTATTTTCCAGATCCAGTCGGTCGCTTGGATACGGAACTTCTAGTCTCACTGACTAAAAGTTCCGTCTGTGACACAGCGTTACTGAATTCTTGAGTAAACAGAAAGTTTGTGACTTACACAGCATCGGGAAGGTGATTCCAAAGATGAAGACCATGACACCGCCACACAGCGACAGCAGAAAGTAGCTGGCGGCCATGACCCCGATGATAAACAGGGTGGGGTTCTTCCTTTTGAAGTTCTTGACTGTGGCCTGGTTCTCTCCGGCCCACACTGAACCCATGAAGACGAGGGCCACCACAGCTCCTCCCAGGAACATGCCCAACGGGTTCAGGAACCTTCATGTTGGATGAGGAAAAGGGGCATTTTGTCCATGAGTGGAGGTTTGGTTTTAAATAGCACAACCTGGTTGGTAATAACAACAACAACAACAACAGCTAAAGGCCTGATCAGCTGGTGTGAGCCGTGGCAGACGATGGTATAAAAAGGCCTATACTCATATTCTAGTGGAAGTAAAACCACCAAACCGACACGACACACCACCACCGACTGGCAGCAGTGATACGTGGCTGCACTGGGAAGGTTTTTGAGAAACATCCCAAATCCTTATGTCATTAATCAAAAGAAAAATCTAAAATCAGTTAAATGTAAATCACACATTGTTTAAGGTAGCTACGGTGTCACAACTGACCGTTGTTGTTGTTATGGAATGTTTAAAAAAAAACGTGCAACACCTTAACGGCAATAGGCCAAAATAATAAGCCAAATTTAAGATGCAGCGGAAGAGTTCCGGAAAGTTGGCAAACCGACAGCAGAGGTAGAAACACTGCGCGCTGTCACGTGTGGACAAGCGGGGCGAAGGCTAATACACGAACGTTAGCTCGCCTTCCTGTTAGCATGCCGCTAGGACTCACCCGACAATGAGGAAAACCACCACGGCCACGGCGAAATAATTGGTCTGGTAGTACAGCAGGTTACTGATCACTCGGTTGTTCCACTTTGTTAAATCTCCGAACTCGGGTTTGGCAAACCGGTCCATTCCGGGGCAGAAATCGTCCCACGCCCTGAGGGGCGCCAGCTCCATCTTGGCTGTCATGTCTTCAACGAGTGGCGAAGCGACGCACGGACAAAAAAAAACACGGCCGAATATTTTGACAGACCAGCTGATTCACCCGTCGGAGCCCGGAAGAGGGGAGTCAAACGGCCAAGCGTTGCTCTCGCTCAAGATCTCGCGACAGTTGGATTATCGAATCGGTGTTTCGGAGCCTTAATATTGCGCCTTAGAATGCGCAGCGGTACCAATCGCAGTAAACGAACGTTGCATTAAGCATTATAAGAACATCCGAAATAAACGCATGGACGCTGTTTTTGAAATAACAATGCATGTAATAAATATACCTCCACGAGTGATGTTGATGCGGACACGTTAACGATGAAGATTTTTACGTCAAAAGAAGTTAGTTCAAATTCCATTCAGAATTGTTTTAAAATCTTTAAATAAAAAAATAACTCTGTAAATCCCAAACATGTCCAACAATGAATTTACATACATACTTAGAATCGGATCGGATGTGTTTTGTGTATCTGTGTGTATATGTAATCTGATACAACGCTTTTAGTTTTCAAGGTAATTTATCTTTTGTTTAATTTGCGGCCAATGGTTGGATAAGATTGAGGAAAGATATGGTTGCGCTGCACAGGTACTGGGCGCTGCTGGGCGCAGCTTTGACGCTCGGAAACACAGCAGTCACAATCGGGGAAATGGGACCGTGAAAGTATGGCGGATGCCGAGGAGCCGTAAGTCTCAATGGACGATTAATGTGATTGTATCGTAGTTAAACCGGCGCAATTGACCGCAGGCTCGGGATGCTTGAACCCTCTTCTATTTCTTCTACCAGGGAGAAGAAAAGACGGCGAATAGAGGACCCGACCGAGAAGTTAGTGACGAATACTAATTAAAGGTCTTTGGCTCGCAGCAGGTTTGCGTTGCACTCTGAGCAGCGACTGTCGGAGCGGGAGAGACACGACAATAAACGTTAACTTAATAACGCAGTTAGCTCACTGTAAAGTTCGTCCATTTCCATAATGTGTCCATTCACAGCCTCAAACATAGGGCCACAAGACCAAGCGTGCATCCTCCGTACGGGACAAATGTGTAGGGGCCACCACACTGCAGCTGCACACACGACCAATTACACCAAGGTCTCTTACTGATCCTGAACAGGGGTCGAGTACGTTGTGTGTTCAAACCTGAAGAGTGACAACCGTGTAAACTCGCATGAGTCGGTAATGCATGCGAATAGAAACTTCCCCTCATGAGTGAGATGTACTGCACTGCACTGATGTCGTGCAATGCAATGCACAAAAGCAAAATAGAGGAACTACTTGCAGGTCAAATCAGAAGAAAGTGACATTCCCAAATGTGCATTTTGGTGTGTGATTAATTTGGTACATTCTTGCTGCAAAAAACGTATTCTTTAAAGATCTCGATAACGTACACAAGCTATACAATTGGTATGGAATAGAACCACAACACATGTTTATGAAGAACGTCTGGAAAGTCGTTTCCTGATGAGTATTTTTCACATCACTTTCTTTTTGCCCATTAAACTAAAACATTTGTTGCAGGAATTATTCTTACCAATATTCTGATTCTTTTTATTATTTCCATCACGGCCAATCTTTTTGTGGCACCTTAAATCCATCAGTTTACCCCTTATGGACAACTAAGCTGTGTGTTCTCAAAAGATTATTAAAAGACAACATTTTCAACCAAATAAGATTTATTTTTTAAATCAGAGTGACGTTGACTCACGACAAACTTAAAGTGTTTGCAGGTTGTGTGAAGTTACCATAAAGGTTAGTAGCTGTAATTTCTGCATAACAGGTCTTTCTTCTTTGTTTACTTATTTATTAATGCCCATTACTGTTATTTACTGAACCTTCAGGGAATTAAAAGTGCATATAATGGATAGGTAGGGATAGGTGTCCTAATGGTACTAGTTCACGGTGTGTTGTGTGTCCAGAATGGCTGTAGATGGTGGACACGGGGTTGGTGGGTGTGACTGGGATGGCCGGTGGAATCATGTGACCAAGTTTTTGGAGCGACCCGGCCCGTTCACCCATCCTGACTTTGAGCCAAGTGCTGAGGTAACTTGAAACTAAACAGAGATTTCACATGTTAAACTGAAACAATCTGGTACAATAACGATGATGAAGTGATGATGATATTCCAGACCACAGTACTTTTTTTTTAATTATTTCAATAATGTGATGTTTCTTTCATCTCAGTCTCTACAGTTCTTGTTGGAGACGTGCAAGATTCTGGTCATTGGAGCGGGAGGTCTTGGATGTGAGCTCCTCAAAAATCTGGTAAGAGATGTTGTGCATCTGTGTATAAGTATAAAGTATAAATTCAATGGACAGTGACTGAGTTTAGATAAGTTCTTACACATGCTCGTTGTGCTACAGGCCCTGTCTGGGTTTCGCATCATTCACGTGGTTGACATGGACACCATTGACTTGTCCAACCTCAACAGGCAGTTTCTTTTCAGGTAGGCTTCACGGTATTTCTGATGATGCAAAATAATTAATTATTTACATGATGGCCGTTAAAGAACATAGTGGGACGTAACGGTCAGTTGCAGGGTGATCAAATCAGAGTACATTACTCTTATGCCCAACAGTTATTATCAGCTAACTGCGTTCATTCAGGCCCAAAGACGTTGGACGACCAAAGGCTGAAGTGGCCGCCAACTTCATCAACAGTCGCATCCCTGGATGTAAAGTCGCATCGTATCCTTTGCACCAATGGTTGTTACGTTTACAGTGTGGAAAATACTCTCAACACAATTTATATTCCTTATTAACGAAATGCAGCCACTTTAAAAAGATCCAAGACTTTGACGAGTCTTTCTACAGGCGTAAGTGTTTCTCTAAGATGCATCAACGGAGCTTACAGTCAAAAAAAAGTTTAAAAAAAAAAACATCAGAGGTTTCAAATGTTTGTATCTTTGCAGAGTTCCACATCATCGTCTGTGGGCTGGACTCCATCATTGCCAGACGCTGGATGAACGGGATGCTGGTAGGAGAGGGAGATTTCAGGGTTGTGTTCACTTGATGCGCCTTTATATATATATATATATACATATATATATATATATATATATATATATATATATGTGTATATATATAAGTGCAACGTGCGGGGAGTGATGATTGCGTTGCTTTCTCTAGATATCCCTCCTGAGCTATGAAGACGGAGTCCTGGACCCCAGCTCCATCATCCCTCTCATCGATGGAGGAACCGAGGGCTTTAAAGGAAACGCCCGTGTCATTCTCCCCGGCATGACAGCATGCATCGACTGCACATTGGAGCTGTACCCGCCACAGGTCACCCTTTTAACAGCATCTTATCTTCTGGTTTCACTTTAAAGGTTCATATGAATACGGTTGACATCAGTTTGATGTGATTAAATGGCCGAATTCAACTTCTGACAAAAGCGTAAAAAAAAAAAAAAGGTAAAATGTGTCAACAGCAGCACAGCAGTTATTTTCTCGTCATGGGCCAAAACACCCAAAGAGAAATTATGAAAATACAATAAAGTTAAGATTTCATGAAGAAACATTTTCATGCACTGCTTTAATCTTCTGTTTTATAGATGGATATCATAGAGATTTACATGCTTGAACCTAATTTTACCGTCCACAGATTAATTTCCCGATGTGCACCATTGCGTCAATGCCTAGGCTACCAGAACATTGCATTGAATATGCCAGAATCCTACAATGGCCAAAAGAAAAACCTTTTGGAGGTAAGCTAAACAGCACATAAACACATCTGATCACACGGTGTAACCTTTTGTCTGTGTACATTCACAAAGGACAACAAGGGTTCTTTCCTCCTCACTAGATACCAGCTTAGATGGAGACAATCCAGAGCACATCGAGTGGGTGTTTGAAAGAGCCCGAAAAAGAGCTGCAGAGTTCAACATTACAGGAGTGACGTACCGCCTCACTCAAGGTGAACTTGTGAATCAAAAGACAATAATTAATCCAACGCTGATGCTGTAGTTCAGTCAGTTTTTAAATGTATTCACAAATATGTACTGAAATGAAACCAAACTGTTTTTGTGCCACAGGAGTCGTGAAGAGGATCATTCCAGCTGTGGCGTCGACTAATGCTGTTATCGCGGGTATGACACGCAGATGCTTTTCAGACACGCAGATGTTTTTCAGACAGTAGCGGTTCAGAAGTGTCGATAGAAGGGAAATATAACAGTTCAGTTACATCTTTCCGTAAATGTCAGAATCAGTCCTGCGTCAGGCCCGTGTTCCTTCAGCGTCATCCTCGGGCAAAATCGTCCGTAGCAATATTGGGGGAAAAACCAATTCTCATACTAAAATCAAAATCCTTCTGAATAACAATTAGCTCTGTTCTTCAGTTTGTTGATTTTTCAGAGGACCGGATCTGCCACAATGGGCATTTTATTTTTCTGGATAATCGGCAATAGGAGCATTTGTGTAAATGTAAAAAAAAAAAGGGGCCGAGACGGAAAGCATGCTCTCGATTCCACCAGTTCGTACCCTCATTTATGGTCATGGTTTCAGCCTTAGAGAAGGATGAGGAGCTCAGACATCCAGAGGGGACCAGATGTCCAGTTGCTGTTTCTTTGTGATGAAAAGCTAAGCTGGTTCGGGGCAGATCAGATCCGATGTCTCCTGGACGCCTCCTCGTCCCCGGGGTGCACTAGGAATACACTGGAGAAACGCCTTTGGGATCCCTAGAAAGAGTTGGAAAGCGTTGCTGGGGAGAGGGACGTCTGGAAAAGCCTTTCTGAGCCTGCTGCCGCCGCCACCGGGCCGGAGATGAGCCGTGTGAAATGGATGCACGGACGGACGGATGTAACCACACCTTTGTCTTGTGTTTGTTCTCCACAGCTGCCTGCGCCACCGAAGTCTTTAAAATTGCAACAAGGTGAGGAGCAAATGACACGTATTCATTTATCATCTTGATTGATTCCTGTGAAAAACATTACTCATCATCTGAATTTTGTTTTTGCAGTGCGTATATCCCTTTAAATAATTACCTGGTCTTTAACGACGTGGATGGACTGTACACCTACACCTTTGAAGCGGAACGAAAGGTTGTTTTTTTGGGGGGGGAGGGACTGTAGCCAACAGTAAAGTCCCTGTCAGCAGGGGGCATTTCTGCATGTAGAGAATAACCACTTTACTCTGCATCATCTTTGATCGGCAGGAAAATTGTTCTGCTTGCAGCCAGGTGCCTCAGGATCTCCAATTCCCTTCGTCTGCCAAACTACAGGAGGTTTTACAGTTCCTCACAGAGAGCGCCTCCCTGTGAGTGCAATCAGAAGACTACGTCCTGCAAAGTCGCTTCAAAACGTCTTCAAATTGTGTATTTCTTTTTCATCAGGCAAATGAAATCGCCGGCTATCACCACAACTCTGGAAGGGAAGAATAAGACGCTGTATTTGCAGGTAATAAACAGCGGCCCATTCACTGTTTAAATGCCTCACTGTGTTGGTTCTCCCACATTCCGGAATAATCTGTGATTAAACCGCGATTGCATTTTCCTTCCAGTCTGTTAAATCCATCGAGGAACGAACGAGGCCGAACCTCTGCAAGACTTTGAAAGGTTGTAAGAAGGCGTCCGGTCGCGCACAGCCTGCCACGTTTCCTTCCGCCCGCTTTGTGATAACACCGTGTGTCATGTTTCAGAGCTGGGCCTGTCGGACGGACAGGAACTGGCCGTGGCCGACGTCACCACGCCTCAGACGGTTCTCTTCAAGCTCAATTTCACCACCTGAACATTTATTCGGAGACCGACGTCGGATTGAATCTGAATGCGAAGCGGCGTTACTGGGCGGTCGCAGTAGCGCTCCTGATATGATGATGTAAATAAGATGAGTGAGGCGTCACTGGTTTGAACTGGTTGTCATATGAATATAAAATCCTTTAAAACATTTTTGTTTTTTTTATTAGTAACGGTTACTTTTTGAAGTGTTTTGTCTCTGTTTTGACTTCTACTGTAGCTATATTAGATGTCAATCAAATGAGAGTAATCATGTGCGCTCTGCTCTAATAAAGTTTTATTATCATGGCTGAAGAGAAAGTTTATTTAAAAATATACATTTCTAGTGAGAACAAGCTAGTTAAGTGTAGTCACTGGCTTGCACGTGTACGTTTATCATTCCAGGGGCCCAAGAAGCAAACACACACACACACACGCAAAAAAAGCCTGAAGTCTCCCCGCTGCAGGCTGTCACGTGACAGCAACAAGTCCGTCTGTTTCCAAATACGAGCTGAAAGAAAACACGTCACGCGCGTCGTGAGAAGGGATCACGCCTTGAGATGCGGTTGACAGGAGGTCGATACTCTTTAAGCTCCTTATGGCGCTAATGAAAGTGGCCGCATATTGTCCGGCGGACAGATGGTTCCTGTCCTGATTAAGTTTGAGTTAGTTCTTTCCCCGGGGGGGGGGGGGGGGGCTGGCAGGCTTCGCACGTTGTTGTGTTCGCGTTGTGTGTTCACGGATCAACACATCGCATCCCGCACGGACGGTTAAAGCGTCTCCAAGCGGAGGAACTGAGGTGCGGAGGCGCACGTTTTTCACGCAGAGGACTTGTTGCCTCATTCTGTGCGTTATTTCGCCGCAGGCTCCCCGCTCTTACTTTTGGATTGCAGCAGAAGACTGTGGAAACTGGAGGATCATATCTACTGCAAAACTTGTGCATCTTTGCTGAAAGGAATCAATATACATATATAGATACACATAGTAGCTTATGCACGATGCTGATCCAGAAACTGATTTCTGCAACGGCTCATCATGCATTTCAATAATAACCCGAGCACAGGTAAGAGCTGCACTGTATATTGCTAAAGTACTCAACATGTGTTTGGCTCTGATATCTTGTTAATGCAGTAAAAAGGTTCTTCAACGTGCATTTTTCAGATTTACATAATTGTTAATGAAATATTTTTATCTATTTCTAGACCTTGTGCTCTGGGTTATTTAAAATAATCACCTTTAGATCAATTGATTATCTCAATTATTTCACGTAATCTAATCTTTGAACTGCTGCATTAGTCATCGCTGTAATTTGACGTAAAAGTGCACGTCCCAGTTTTTCTTTGACTCATGTGGAAAACAACTTGTTTTTGAGGGAGAATCTAGCTTTGAATGCATGTTTACAGCTGAAGGGATAATCTGAGTCAGAAATGAGTGCAAGGACCCGTCTGCCCTTAACTGAGCCTCTGCTCAGGCTCCACATTGGCATTTCTTTGATTCCCCTCAATGGAGCCTGCTGATGGATGAGTCACAGTTGAGCAAATAGATGTAACGATCTTGTGAACCTTATTTCAGGAGTCAGGAAATAACAGATGCATTTAATATTCACCTTCGGATCATGCACTAAAAAAGGCAACTTTCAAAAATCTAAAAACACTAAATAAGCGCTGTGTCTAGATAAGAACAACGTCCCTATTTCTCCCTGAAATGTAACTTGTTGTTTGATGGTGTCTTATGTTGTGTTATGACACATTTTGACCGGTAATGTATAAATATACTTGGTAAGATTGTGCTTTTTTTTTTTCCAGCACGTGAACCTGTTGGTCTGAGCAGGCGAGATGAAGCTGCACATGTCGGCTGGACCATTACACTGGGGCCTCCTGCTTCTTTGTATAGTAGGCTGGTGCAGCCAACTCGTGTCCACTGGCAACCAAAGCTCCAGAGGACAGACGGGTAGGTGCGAGACCCAACCAGACCAGTCCCGCCCCCCTGAGGGACTCATTAGGGCTCCTGGTCAACAATCTGGTCGCCAGGTAGAGAGTTCAGCTCAAGTAACACAAACCACCGATTTACTATGAGTCTCATTAAAAACAGTAATGCTGGATACGGTTTTCCATGTTTACTCAGAGCCTCACAGTACAACAAATAGCTCGCAGACAAAAATGCATTATGCTGTTGTGCTGTCAGAGGGATTAAAAAGGCCAGGATTTGCTGCAGTTTAATGTCGCTGTCGGCTCTACGGCCTGCTGAACCTCTGCAGCATCAGCCGAGGGACAAGTTGAGTAATTACAGCAGTCTTGGAAGAAGTGTTACAGTCATATACTTAAAAGCGCAAAATCAGACATTAAGAGGTCAGTGGTTTTCAACATGGCCATCGGCCCATGACTAACGTTATCAACGGTGCAAACCGCAGCCACCGCGCTGACGGAGCTAACAGGGCGACCCGGAGCGTTGGCGCTACGCGTCTGTGACCAGGCCGACGGTTGGTTGTCGTTTTGTTGTCGTGTGGTTGTTGAGTTTGGTTGGTGGAGTTTTTTTGTACTGGTGGAATTTGCATTCAATTACTTGTTTATTTTTTTTTGATCACTGCTTTTTTTTGATCCTGCAGTGAAATAATATCGAAGCATATGCGGTAGACATACATGTTTCTGTTAATGATATTATTATTCATATTAAATCAGGCGGCTGAACACAGCGATGTCGGCTGATATTCTGTGACATTGGAATGTGTTTTTCCTTCACTGTGGCTTGAGTGTTGATGCTTTTTATCCACTTGGTGGTGCTGTAGCTTTAGAAACATTTCAAAAAAAGTATTTTATGTATCATCTGAATGAGTTTAACAAAAAAAAAACAATATTCCTACATTTTACATTAGAAAAACAAACAAGAAATCATTAGAATTTGAATGAAATTCTGCCAACTGTATCGGCTGAAGTGCCTAGAGCTGCCACAGCGTCTAAAACAGAATAAAAATGTTAATCTTTCCCTCTGAATTCTCACCCTCAGGGTCGTCGCAGGAGAGGACGGGGACCTGTGAAGTGGTTGCTGCTCATCGTTGCTGCAATAAGAACAAGATTGAGGAACGCTCTCAAACCGTCAAGTGCTCCTGCTTCCCAGGACAGGTGGCGGGGACGACGAGGGCTTTGCCCTCTTGTGTTGAAGGTAATATTAGCGGGAGCGTCTTTTACCCTCTCTCCATCAGAAATACTTTGACATGGCTGGAATGTATTATTTGTAAAAGTAGAGTCCGTGGTGTGTTGTTCTGCAGCCTCCATTGTGCGTCAGAAGTGGTGGTGCAAAATGGCGCCGTGTCTGAAGGGGGAAGAGTGCCGAGTTCTCCCTGACCTCACTGGTTGGTCATGCATCTCTGGGAACAAAGTGAAGACCACAAAGGTGAAGCCTCCTTCAGTCACAGCTGAACCAACGCTAACAAATCTGCAACACAAAATGGCTTTAGCTTAAGACGTGGTATTTATAGACGCTTAATTGCAGTCCAATCGAGACTCGTGAACGCTCATCATAAAACGTTATTTTAGTAATCTCTCCTTTGATGCTGAATGATTCCACAATCGACCTCACGGTCCCTGCTTCCATTGGCCGTATCGACACTCTGGCTCATTAGAATCTGGTGTAAGATGAAGCCAAGAGGACAAACATGAAGAAAGCTGTAAAGCAAAACAGTGAAACCCATGTTTTTAAATCTGACGGTCAAAAGAAGCCACGCTGCGTTTATAAATGCTCTTTCACACAAGTTGCCTTTTGGTTGAACTGTTTTATGTATGTAAGATTCCTGTGGGAAACGTTTTAGACTAAATTACTGGAGCAAGTTGTTTATTATTTAGGAGACTCTATTGGGAGAAATGCAGTGCAATAATACGGACTATGTCTCTATTAGTGTATAAAAAAGAACCTACGCTAAGAATTGACCCTTTACAGCGTACGATGTTTCTACAGTATCCCAAAACGCACACGGAACGGCTAAATACCGACTCTGTAGAGGGCTTTTGAACGTTTGGCCTTTGACCTTTTCACTGGACAGTAGTTCTCCAAATGGGAAGGCGAGCAGAGCGTTTTACCGTTCTGCTAGATCACACTCAATGCACACTGAACCTTTAAGTAAAAGAGCAATAATATTGGAATTCAAATATATTTTTGTACTTAGAGGTACAAAAGTACCCATTATTCAGAATGACACAGTTTAATAAAATGTTCTTATAACAATGAATGTTTCACTAAGCTGGTAAATAAGAAGGGAATTACTTTAAATACTGAATACACTTTAATTATACATCCGCTTTCTTTTGTGTAAAACAAAACCAGAGTTGTGAAATCTGGCTCTTCCACGTCTTGGTGTTTCAGGTGGCGCGGTAGCACGACAGAAGTCCCATGCAATCAGCGCGAGCTCGTCGCGGTCCGCTGCAGTCACCTCAACTAACTCTGGACTCCGAGGACAGCGAGAGCCCATCAGATAGAGCAAAGAACAATATGGATTTAATCAGATATCTCCTTGCTGCGATCGAAACAGCAAGAACCCATCATTTTAATTTCCATTTTGCTCGAACACAATTGTAGCTGGGGTCAATCCCGCGGAGTGGACAATCTATTAGCAGCTGATTTAAGATAAAGTGACGCATCCCCCCCCCGACCCCTCTTTCCTTCCCCCGTCCAAACAGGCAGCTACTGCATGCAAAGTCTGTATCATTGTTTCAGCGCTTGATATGCTGCTCACATTGCGATGCACTCAATCAAAGCCTGGATGGGACTGCTGGCAGACATTTAAAAAGAGATTTTGTGGATTTGCAGGAGGCGGAATGTGGATCCAGTCAGTTCACCACTGCCTCCCCCCCCTTCCCTCCCCCCCTCCCCGCCGATCAGAGGAGAAGACCACAAACACTGAGAGATTTATGATTATGTAGCATGTGTAAACAATGCTGTCCTGCAGACTTATTCTGAGCTTTGGAAAGAGGTCATATCCCTTCGGACTACTCCTTACCGGCAAAGAGACCCCCCCCCCCCCCCCCCTCACTCCCCACCCGACCACGTACACACTCGCACATTTCATTTCAACTCCACTGGTCGGACAGGCCGCCACCTGCAAGGCTGCCATGGCGTGCGCACACGCATGAAGCGCTGATGCAAAACAAGGGCTGTTTGAAATGCTAATGACGGGGAGAGAGGAGGAGAGGAGGAGAGGAGGAGAGGCGGAGAGGAGGAGAGGAGCTTCTTCACTGCTGCGAGTATTTACTCCATGCTTTTGTTTGTCTCTGTGTGGGGGGATCTCGGCTCTTGGAGACATATTGGAGATTCTCTGCCTCCAAGCAAAGTGTAAACACCAACAGAACAGAATATTAACAGTTATTAGAATTTCATCAGTTGTCCTTATTTCATGAATAATATTCCACCCCGATTGCCTGTTTTTTTTTTTTTATCTCTTCAGTCCAGTCACACACTTTGCATTTTACCTTTGCAATGACGAAACAGAGTGACGGCAAATCCTCCTGTCGGAAGGATCAGACTTTGTATAAATGTCTCATGCTGTGCTGTGTGAAATCGGCTGAATTCTAAGCAGTCTGCTTACATTTACTTAACGGAATAATACTTCATGGTTGTCTTGAGATATTTCCCTGAGCTGTCATGTGGTCCAAGTCACTTTGTGCACGCCTTTGCTTTACGAACATTGAAGTTCTGATTGTCATTTAACGTTAACAGTGTTGTGCGTGTCATCTAAGCCATGTCATTTCAAGATCAAAATAATGATATTGACTGTTTAAATCTATTCACTTTCAAGTGATGGAGTTTTGTCAGTGTTAGTATTAGTAATTAAAATTACCTTAGATTTGATTGAGCACGTTTCTGCCACAATATAAACTTGATCAGGGTGCAGCTGTTGTATGTTGAGTGGATGCTACAGTGCTCACACACATATATACAGTATTATTTCAGAATGTCTGTCGAAAAATGTTAAATACAGCTTTACCTTTTAACTCTGTGAATATGTTTTCAAGCCAACATGCAAAAACATAATCGCTGCTTTTTCTTATGTGTTATTCATATTCAGGTTTTTGAGCATTGGTGAAACAAAATTTGCAATCTGAAGTCACTACCCTTTTCTGACAAATTTAATAGATCATTGAATTCAGGAGGATTGCTGGCAAATTAAACAATGATTATTATTATAATAATAATGAATAATAATGATTATTATTATAATAATTTGTTTTTTTAAATATGGAACACTGTCTTTCTTCAGTTGTGGTAACTCTTGAATGCAGACTGAGTCTTGCTAATGAAGTATACACTAACTCTGGGAATAAACCAATAAAAACAAACTTCATACAAATGGTTTGAGAATATTGTTAAAGGTGCTTTACGAGGACTCGTTTTGCTTCTCATCTTTGAAAATGACGTTTCCACAGACTGAATATGATACTGCAGGTTCAACTCAGGAGTGTGTCGTTCCTGCAGCAGACTCATCAGCTATTCCTGCTCATTGAACCGTTTACATAGTACAAAAAACACAGACCTCGTTGAAGTTAAACGTCCCAAGAATGTTCTTAAAATCTCAGTAGATGGACAAGAAAGCGTCGGAAATAAAAGGAACTCATGGAGCCACATTTTCTCTCTGTAAATGTAGCTGCAGAAAAGACGAATCCACTGGGAGTTGAACTGAAGAGGCTGACGTGTGACTTCCATACCATTACCATCCTTCCACTCGCTGCTGTTGTTCACAAACATATTGAGATGTGTATAAATAATGCAGTGCTATGCTGTTTGCAACCTTTATGGCCCTATATGTTCAAATAAGATACTTTGTTTCTCAAATTCTCAACAAGAAATCAACTTTCTTGGGATAAAAGTCTGAAATACGGTAAAAATCTTTCAGGCCCCGGTGGGAATTATCTCAACGATGACAGCAGGCATCCTCAAATTTGTTCCTGTATTCCTAAAATGCCACGGAGCACTCACAACTTTCTCTTTTCATTTGTTTTCAAAGGAGCTGGTGTGACATTCATTAGGTGACTTCCAGAAGTGTCTCAGATAAACTCCTTAGAGAAGTTTAAGAAATCTTTCCGCACGGCTTTATTATCTTTAATCTTTAAAATAACCTAGAAGCCAATCAAAAGAGCTTTATCTCTGTTAGTCTGGAGAAATTGAGTGGAAACCCTCTGAGCACCTGTTACAATACGTGGCTTTAAAACAAAAATCCTATCTTGAATTCAAAATGAAGGCAGCCAAAATAAAGTAATTAAGGAAGGAGTTAAGGGATACTCACTCTTGGCTTTAACATGTTGCACACAAGAAAAATCTGAGGCAATAACAGATGATTAAAGATTGAATGAGTCCGCAATTTTCTCCATTCCAAGCGCAAAATAAAAGAGAAATGTGGTTATTTACGAAGGCCAGAGGAGTTCACAAATAACACATTTGTGGCAGCTTATTTGATATCCGTTTGCAGGTAATGTGTGGTGGAGAACCGTCCCTCTCTCCTGAGTGTCTTGGGGACAGTAGTTCACATTCACTAATAGAAAATAAACTGTCCTGGGGCACATGAAAAACATAATGAAAACGCTGTTCTATTCCCCTTCAACAACTTTTTCCTCGTATGGGTTTGACACTTGCAATAAAAAATGTAAACACAAATCTCCTCGTTGCTCTCTCTCTATTTTTCTCTGTGTATGACTTTGTGTGTGTGAACTAAATTAGTCTTTTACTGCAGGCAACTTTATAGGCGACTTGGATGGACCGAAAGTAGTTTGGTCACGGCTGAGAAGTTTCATCTATTTCATTTTTTCATTATGCATGCACACTATCGAGAAAATAAATTACAGTGTTTTGCTTAATTAAAACAGAGCGCTTTAAAAAAACAAAAAAACATTAATTGGACGATATTAATGTTAACAGCTGCTGTGATGTATTCATATGCATTCATGCCTCATAGCGGCATGCTACACTAATGGAACAAACCCTGTTTGATTCAAGGGGGGGGGGGGGACTACTTTCCTCACCCAAATGATGAAACGGTTTCCAACTCATTTCCTTTAAT
This sequence comes from Gasterosteus aculeatus, assembly GCF_964276395.1. Classification (NCBI taxonomy): domain Eukaryota; kingdom Metazoa; phylum Chordata; class Actinopteri; order Perciformes; family Gasterosteidae; genus Gasterosteus; species Gasterosteus aculeatus. The sequence continues at coordinate 5,062,849 of NC_135689.1, forward strand.
AAAACAATGTAGGAGATGAATCTGAATGCGGATCAGAAGTCACTCCGCCTGACATTTAAAGATCATGGAAAGTACATTTTTAAAAAGTCACTTTACAACCTGCCCCCCCTCCCGCTCCAAAAAAGACCCTTTTTCTAAACATTTGATTTAAAGGTTAATTGCTCTACTAAAAACTGCAGGAGACAAATGGAGGTGATGGAGACCGGCTATTTCTGCCTGTTGGCCTTCTTAATGCTAAACTAACCAAGATAATCCTCTAACCTCTCAGCCAGACAGCCAATGGCCACGTGTGCTTCCAAACATTAGGACCAGGAGGCTAAATCACAATTGTAATTCTATCACATATTTTTCAGATGGTCGCCTACTTTCCATCCACACACATCAAGTTTCATTTCGAAGAGTATTTGTTTATTTGTGGTTAACATTCTTGTACTGTCAGAGTAAAAAATCAAGCGGTGGTTAAATGCCCCTCCCGGCTAACATGCTGAGTGGTCCAAATCAAACGCACCAACAATCTGGATTCACCTGTGGTTAAATGCCGAAAGGTGAATCCAGATTGTTGGTGCGTTTGATTGTTGGTGCGTTTGATACCTGCAGGTATGCGCCATGGCTGAAACGCTAAGCGTGTGACCTCCAGTGAGTTGTGCGAGAACCTTTTGCTGTTTTACTTTTGATCGGACTTCAGAGCTTTAGATTGTGGGAGAGAAACGTTTAGTGGAACGCTCACATTCCACTTTGGGGATAAACAAGCAGAGAAGGTGAACCCCAGAGAACATTGTGGAGGATTTTACGGGTCACAATCATGGCTCACTGTACTGCGCTGTGAGTGAGGCGAGTGTGATAACACACTCAGTTATTGCGTTGCCTAGAAACTTGTGTGTGCGCTTTGTGTGTCCTTTGCCTTGATGCTTTCGCTGTGAAGTTCATACGTGTGCCGTGGTGATGTTTAATCCTGCTGGCGATTATAACAAGGTGCTATTTAATTGCTTCATGTTTTCTCCTCGTGGCTCCGTTACTCTTTCGTTTTTTTTTTTTAAATAGATTTTTAAAATATGAGTTTCTTCTATTGACTCTCCGGCAGTACTGAGGGAGGCGAATGCACATTCATAACCGGTCATTCGTTGCATGTACTGGCTTCAAAGTGCAGGCTGTTGCCAAGAAAATAATTGAAGTTGTTGTTGGTGTGGACATGAAGGCTCTTGCTGCTCATGTTGTTCCACTAAGTGTGGGGGGCTCACGTTTCTTGCAAAACATTTTGCAGTCCAAGAGGGTCCTGGGATTTACAGTGTGTGTCATGTCATCTTTAACTACATCCTGCTGTGTTTCTCCCGCTTTCTAATCATTTTCACGTGATAGAACAGTTGTTGTTGTTATATTTTGTGTTCCTGCATTATAGGCAGGTTAGTTTGTGAGCCACGGATTAGTAAAAACATTTTTGAAATCTTAAAACAAAGAAGTGCAACAAATAAATGCCAGATTTACAATATTTGCCACATTTCGAACCATCTTTGCCCGGGTGTTTTTCTTTATTGTCACGTCAGAGTCCTTCAAGAGTCATCTGTAGAAAAGCAGGCACTTTCACAGCAGACATTCCAGGTCAGTTCAGGTCAGCAGAGCAGTTTTGAGAGAGAGCGAGAGAGGGAGAGAGAGAGGGAGAGAGAGAGAACCCTCAAGTGTCAAATTTCGGCCTGAACTTTCAACCCTCCGAAGACGAACCTTTTGACAAATTTCCTATTTTTACAGCCTCTTGTACGGGTAATTGTTATTTACCGTCAGTCCCCATTAAAGTCACGTACGCGGCCGAGGCCACAGTGGTGAGGGAGGGAAACAAAAGAAAACCCTAAAGCAAGCGACCCGAGCCAGAGAGGGAGGGAGGGATTGGACTCGAGTCGGTCGCTGCTCATTTCACGTCCTCCGCCTCAAAAAGATGACAAATTTAAACTCTCGGTCTGAAGGTTCCTTGGTGATGAACACACTCCTATTTGTGTTTGAGAACAGACTATTTTAATTCCAAGGTTGACACGTGAGGAACCAAATTGTCTGTTCGTCTATTTTTGCATCCCTGTCGTTATTGTTTACTCTCGGCTGTGTTGTTCACAAAGTGAAGGGGGGAGGGAGCGCGTCGTTAATCCAAGGCAGTCCGTCTCACACAGAGATGAACCCTTCCGCCGCTCACGAGAGGAAGAAGAAAAAGCCCCCAAGTATTCATTTCTCTATTCCCCAATTATTTAGCTTACCTGTGTCACAGAGTTTTCGGGGGTAATGTTCCCGCCGGGCGTTCAGCTCACCCACAGCTACACTGATGCTTCTCTTCCACAAAGCCAGCGTTCCGTCCCGCAGCATACGGCTGACACACACACACACACACACACACACACACACACACTTCAGGTTGACAGCAGGTCAAACCCCATTCAAATCATCCCACCGGGGGAACCCAACATTTTGTTGTATTTTTTGTCTTGGTGGTGATTCTATTATAAAACCATTTTTAGCCCTGTGATTTAATTCTCTCTCTTGCATTTGTCAGCACGGATATCTGCAGCAAAACATCCGTGCGACAAAATGCGACATGTCAGCTGACTTCCTCGGCCTCAATCGGATGCGACTTGATATAAGTCGGTGCAACAGACACTGAGCCGGTGTCATTGCACATCTGTCTATGTTTGCGGTGTATGATCAAGCTGTTATTCCTTTGTGGCGACCTAACGGCATGAAAGGGCCGGTGCTCTCTGCATGAATCATTTAGATGAAAGCCCGAGGACGAGGGGGGAAGGAGTGCGAGACACCTGATGTCAGCTTTAATCAGAATCCAGTTTGGTCGACATTACCTTGACTTTAAAACCTGAGAATCCTGCAGCGGCAGCGGAGACAGTTCTCGGTGACGGGATGTGATCAGACTGGTTAATCTTGGCGATTGCTCGATGCCGCAGAAAACGACTGCAAAGAGGAGCCAATGGCCTTTATCTTGTCTAAATGCTTTGTGTACACTCTATGTGCAAATCCAGTATTCACAAAAACCATACACTTAAACGTATACACAACCACTCGAGAGATCTTGAGCGGTGATCCTCTCTCAAGCAGATAATCACCAGTGTGAGCGGATTTGTTCTCTATAGGAGTAATTTCACACTTTAAACCTCATCATTATATCCTGTTGCTTTAAGCTGCACCTTGATATTGACGGCAACAGAGTGGAGAGAATGGAGCATGACGACACTGTCTGTGACTGAGTGTTTGGAATGAAATGTGTCTCCTGAACAAACCCAAGGGAGCCTAAATTCCCAGGACGTCCCCGGTGCATCATAAAAAGAAGTCAGGGCACATCACCATCACTTTTGTCTTATTTCTCACTGTTCTGCAGCATGATGTGAGACATTAAAGCCTAAAGCGGCGGCCCGCAGAACCGTGCTGACGACTGATGGAAAATTAGATGCTGCTCGCTTCCATCTTCCAAATATTATGCCCATTTAGCTTCCTGTGCTGGAAAGGAAACATTACTTCTAGTTTGAATTGAACAGCATTTTATTGTATTCCCGAACCCTTGTTCAGCATTCGCGTGCAACTTGCACATCTAGCGCAAGGGATGATGGACGGCGTGCTCCACGCAACGTCTCTGGGAGCGAGTGAGTGTGCATTTGATTTCCCATTCTGTTGCAGCATATTTTGGGTGCCCAGTTATGGCTGAAGAAACAATACGGGTTGTTTGTGATAACACAGCTGGCTGCATCGCAGACCCCACCGAAATGTTGTGCGTGTCTACTTTGAGCCGACTGCCTGCATGAAACGTCGCTGGTTTTTGGGAGGATTTAACAGTGAGTAACAGGCCATCAGTCTCTGGACGGGGAGAGGGACGGGCGGGGGGGGTGTAAGACAATTATGAGTTGTGTTCATTCAATCACACAATACAGCCAGAGACATAGCAGGGGAACACTGAACACATGCCATTCAGATGTCCACTAATTCACTATTGATCGCTTGCACAGCCGTACCTGATTCCACGGTTTTTCTCTGCGGTGATGCAGGGGGGATGACAGCTGCAAGTATCACATCTGCAACTGTGGTAGTTGACTCACTGATCAGTTGTCATGCAGATATCCTTAGCCGGCCTCCCCACACCTCCAGGTTTGCTTCTGTTCCACGTCCGCTTTTGCACTCCGTTTTTGTACAGTTGGTTTCTCTCATATATCTTCCTTGACAACGGACATTCACGCTGGGTCTGGGCTTTTATTTGTGTTCTGAGCACTCCATCAGCACCCTGTGATCCTGTCAAACCCAAGAGCACTCAAAACGTATGGGGAAAGTCAGACAGCTTTGTCTGACTGGTTAAAACCAACTTTTGAATCCAACATCCAACAGCAATGTACACACATTTTAACAAATGACCAGTTAAAAATTTTGGATTTAAATACTACCTTTGCCACCCTTTTAACTTTTGACGCAGAAAGGTGAAATTGGCGAGATTTCGAAAATGCTTATGAAGACGCATCCTTGAAAACAAGTTCAGAAATTGCGTTTTGAATCACTCCCTAATGTGTAATATTGTCCTAAAATAGGAACCCGGGTTTTGACAGACTGATGGAAGCTGTCATTGTTGAATTCTACCAAATCAATCACCATTTTATTTGACTGAACACAACGAGATGATGAAATGAAAGCTACCAAATATCATATTGTTTCAGGAAAAACAAAACAATAAAAGAGTATTATATTATTCTTATATAATATTTGTATCTCGGGCATGGGAGAAATGGTGCATTGGAATGAACAGACAGACAGTGCTTTTATGCACAGCCTAATATATATGCGCAGTAAGTGGACACTGAAAAACAACAAAACGAGCTTTAGATCCAGAAATAAACTTTTTCCCTTCTGGAATCATTTCTCCGGAAGATGGATGACACACAGCGCCAGCAGTCACCCGGAGTTCCTCCAGGAATAATTTACCAAGGGGCAGAGGCTGTGAAAGCAATGGGCAGCATCCCACTGTGATGCTGCATCAAAGTGTTGTAAACATAACAGCGAGTCCCAATACCTATTCATCTATTTACATAAGTGTTCACGGCTTAATATCGGTGTCCAAAAAAACAAGAGTAACTCCCGTTGACGAAGAGCCAGGCTGGCTATTTCCACTTGTTTTTATGTGCCTAAGATCACCTAGTTTCCATTATAGTTTGGCTACATCAAGGTGTATGTGGTGAGCGCAGTGGCAAGGATGCATTCACATTCGTTACAGGAACAGTGACTTTAATGAAATTTCAGCACATATCGATCATATTTACAATATCATCATCGAATGATTTAACACAAATAAGGCATTTCAAGTATCGAAAACAACCTACTGGGATCACGCTTTTGGTGAATCAATCCGTTTCAGGGTAGCTGACACAATACCAGGTTTGACTGGTAAAGCAATTTAAGAGGTGATCAAAAGGTAAAATGCAAAATATCACGACACACAAGCTGTATTTGCAAAAAAACTTCTTCCTCACAATTGATCTGTTTTATCTTCACATCATGGAACTCAGAAAGAATTTGGCCGCGTTGGGTTTTGTGGGTAACAAGAGGGACGGTCAAGACTGCATTCAGGGACTCCAATGATTGCTTCTCCACACCACCATGAATGAAGTTAATGTACACAAGAAAATGACACTAACACTTCTGTACATTATTTTTCCTCCTACAATATTTATATGTAGAAAAAAGAAAAACCTGAGGGCTGTCAACTACTGTACTGTTCTCGTGTCCTTTCGATGTATTCTTGTCTCCTTCGTAGTGAACATCTGTCCCACTGATGTCTGAGGAGGGACGCTAAAGCTCCCCAGATGCTAATTCAAATGCACAGACATTCACATTCCATCTCAAAGTTGGAAAGAAATGATGAAAATATATTCATTAGAAGGTTATGATGAAGTTCCCCCCGCAGGCATCTTGGAGCATCAGTATTTTTAGTGGCCTTGTGCAGGATGTGCTTTATGTATTCTACATCTTTGTACACTTTAATCTGAAGAGTGTTCTCAAAGCAACAAAAGGTTCTTTGTCTTCGGGATAATCGGTCCTGTGACAGTGCTGAAACAAGAAGGAAAGGCGCATTTAGGGTGATGTGAATATCACAAAAAAAAAGGATCGTAAATCCACAAAGCTCAGCAATTAAGACGGCTGCGAGGAATTAATAAGCATGCCAGCGTCCCAGTAGAAATGAAGAGGCTGACCTGCAGATTAACCTTCCAACCAGAGGCGTTCCCTTGCGTCCTTTCCTCAAAGTGTTAATATGTTGACGTTGTGTATGGCTGAGTGTTCTGACAAAGAAGAAGAAGGAAATTGAGGGTTTTACCGAGTTGTTAACATATAATTTTGCTGTGAAACATAATCACGCTAACCATTCTGCGCCGGGTGACGCAGCATCTCACATTTCTCTCCCACTGCCTCGCTACTACTACTACCCCCCCCCCCCCCCCCCGAGGTCAAGAGAGTTTATCTCACCCTTGTGGTTTTGATCTTGTTGCCGGCGTAACACATCCAGCCCGAGTTGTCAGGGAGCGTCTTGCATTCTTCCCCCTCCAGGCAAGGCTCCATCTCACACCACCACTTCCCAATTACTATGGACGCTACGGGCAACGAAGACAAGGGAAATGTTGATGCAGGTACCTTTCGCCTCTAAAACCAGACTGCACAACGCCGCAATTTGCAGATAGACGGCCGCTGGGCACGGTTGTCCAGTCCCGGACGTCAAAGGTGGCCGTAAGACACTTGGCTCTGTGTGTGTGTGTGTGTGTGTGTGTGTGTGCTTTTGACAACTTGCTACCGGCCAAAACTATTACGGTTTGTTTTCCTTATTAGATGCAGTCACGGGCTACGTGAATGCGATGGGTGGAACTCGGGCCTTTCACAGATTGAGTGGATCGGTGGATGTGACTTGACTTCAATGCATGCCACATTTCTGCTGTCAGGAGAGAAAATTGCTTTAAATATAGGGTAAGTAGACAGTAAATGGTTTGTAATGTGTGGCAAAGGGAAAGGGATCTGTCGGAGCTGTCATCCAGCGACCCGCCGTTCCCCCTGACCGCTCAGAGATTTCAGTCATATTTGCAGAAGGATTTAAGATAAAAGCTGCAGGTGAGAGGTTTTCTAAAGCCAAAATGTGTTTGAGTTGTGTGTTCAGACCTCGGCACTAAATCCATTGCAGCGGATCGAGTTTGTGTATCGGACACATTTGTCAAAACATGTGTGAAACCATCACAAGATACAGTTCCTATGTAATCAACCGCCGCTGTCCTCTGCATCTCTTTGTTGTTTTTTTTACTCTTCGCCTCGATGCTCCTCCCGGAGGTGCGCTCCATTCTGCGTGTGACTGTTGTCGTAAAAGCGTACCGGTGCAGATACCTCGTGCTGTCTGTCAGCCACCGTATCCGGTTGTGACATTATCCGGGGAAATATTAATCTTATCGGGGACACGGCATTACGTGGGAGACTTGTGCTTTTATTTGAGTAGTACTTTTCAAAAAAATGTACGAGGCACGTTTGTCAGGATTTTACCTTTTTGTATACAAGGTGTGATAAGAAACCAATTTTCTTGTGCCACCTCTGGACAACATTCTAGTGAAACCCTCTCGTGCATTTCTTCCCTCATATGCTACAGTACTCACCGTCCACGCATGAAGGTCTGTTCCTGGTGGTTCCGGCGACCTTCCCCGGCAGACAAGAACACTTGACCGTCTGAGAGCGCTCCTCGATGCGGTTCTTATTACAGCATCGGTGAGCTGCGATTACTTCACACGTGCCCCCCTCTGGTGAGGAAAAGAAAGAAACAGACGACAAACTGCATTTTATCAGCATCTCCGTGGGGATCAGACGGCTTTCTGAGATCGACTGAACTGCACGCCGTGCGGATATTTGTGGCCAAACATCAGTGCCACTTTGAGGTGCTCGTACTGCACTCGGGCATTTCTATTTTAGGCTTTTTCACTTTATACTGTTAAATCGATTGTGAGAAAATCATTAGCGATTTGGAATTTATTCCATTTCATTGAATGCTGAATATGTTAAACAATATATTTGAGGACATTATCAAGTTTAAAACCAAAACCTTACTTGAAAAAGTAACTTGAAGATTCATTTCTTTCTTTCTTCAGCACTCCCTCTCCCAAATTATCTTCGAAAATAACGAGAACGTATTTCACGTCTGCATTAGTTGTATTACAAATGCATTTGCAATGGATAAAAGAAAATGTTTTATCAAAGGAGAATGCTATTTCTGTAAGCAAGTACTTATGTTGGGTTTTTGTCTTTCCATTTTAAATTTAAATTTTATTCCCAACCATGATGTTTTTTACTAAACCCAACAAAGTGCCCAACAAAGCACTTTAGTACAGTTCTGTTTTGTTTCAAACTTTGCAACATTTTCAACAAATTCATTTAGCTTGACATGAAACTGGAGAGGTTATTAGTTTGGGAATGTAAATGTGAGAGGCAGGATTGAACTTGTTGAATGTTTCCAACAATAGCAGTTGCTTTTAGGAAGAAAATCTAAACGATACCTTGATAAAATGCATTTTAAAAGATTAACCAGTGGCTTCACAGTTTTTGTTATTAAAAGCCGAACGTCCTTTGTCCTGTTTCACATACGTATTGTGTATAGAATGTTGTATTTAACACTTATTTTTACAATCCAATATGATTACCTTTTACTGAAGTAAATAATCTGCATACTTCCTTCTCTTCTACAATATAAATGTATTCTACAATACTTTTGTGAGTATTTATCTCATGATTAATCAAAAATAACTGTGAAACATGAGTGTTCTGTAAACAATAATAATTGTGCCTTACACTCTTTGAGCGAGCGAGACCCCGGCAGCTCGTTGAATTAATCAAGAGACGTGTGAGAGCAGGCAGGAAAAAAAAAACACATCTATTTGAGGCGTGCTTCAGGGTTATCATGAATATGAACACTGTTTCAACCATGCAATTATCACCGAGCCGCTGACTTTGCCCCGAAGGCTGAGAGGACCGGACCGCACGGGCTCGACCCGCCTCAACCACTGGCCTCTCCCACCCACTGAGCTCACACTCTCCACATACGAGAGCAGAGCAGCAGAGGGCCATCGGAAAATTACACCAGTCAGCACGACACAAGATCAAGGAGGTTGCAGAGGGAAAAAGCAGAGAGGGGGGAAGGGGGAGTGAGGGGGGCAGAAACCGATATTCTGCCTGCAAAGTGATTTCAAGAAATGTTTAACAATGAGATGTGGGTTGGAGAAATGTGTCGTATATGTGTAGGTTTGCATTCGTCCCTTCACTGCGTGCTAATATTTGGGTTTGTCAGGCCGGTGAGTTTTTTTTGTTTTTTTTATCTTCAGAATCAGAATTGTATTTATTGTCTTTAAATACACATTAACATGAATCTATATTGTAGCGAACGGATAAATTGATGGAGAAGATGTTATCTATCAGTCCGCAACACATTCAGCTTCCCCCAGGAGCTCTCAGGCTGGGAACCGGTTCATTCACAGCTGCTTTCATGCAAATACGACAGCACAGGCACTTTATTCCTCACGTCTAAAGCGCGCAAAGCTCAAAAATGAAAGATGGCCGACCAAACTAGGAGCTCCCTGCTCCATCCCGCCATCAGATTGGGGGTCCTTGGCCTGAAAAAACGTTGAAGACCCCTGATTTAATAAAGAAACATTTTTTATAGTCGCATTGTCCTAAATATTTCGAACACATTTGTATCTACTGTAAAGAAGTCAATCAATGGGCCCGACTCACTGTTGATTTCTACCGGATCGCATTATTTTAAACTATGTCCATAAAGGCTTTAAGAGAAGTCAGAATCAACTTGGCTGTAGTCCATTGTGCATTTATGTGTTTCTCTAAGGTGAATATGTGCTGTGCCTGGTTGTAAATCTGCTTTAAAAATAAATCTTACGTTACAAATAATAAACAGAAATAGGGTCATGGTGTTGATTAGACAAGTGTTATACAATTGAGAGCCACATTTCCATACGGGAGCAGAAGAATGAAGAGAGAGTGTCTATTTCCTGCATCTTGCCAAGTCTGTCGAGTTTTTTTTCGGGGGTTATGATGACTTCTGGCTCTGCATTTCAGAAAACATCAACAGCCTTTGGTTTAACTGAAAAATATCCAGAAGTTGTATCTGGTCTGGGAGAATGTTGCCTCCTGTCTGATGCACTCAACGAAAGGGCATGTCTGCACAACTTTAATCGTGATGTACCAGTGGAAGCAGTGGGGCATCATTTGAAAACAACAGCCCACAGGGGTTTGTTCTTCTTAATGCATCTCCTTAATTGCATAAGACAGCCCTAGATTTCCTCTTTGATCTATTAAAAACACTCCACGCAACAGAATTAACTTGCAATGCTCGTTGCTAGCAACCAGGGCAAAGAATCGGGATACTCTATATTTGGAAATCATCACCTCCGAAGAATATATTAAAATCAAATAAAAATGCAAATCAGTGTGGTATTTCCAGCTGGCAGGTGTACTGGGTGCCTTTTAGACAGAAGCAATGCAACAACGGATGAGCTTTTTTTTTTTTTTTTCAAGTTCACCCATGGTTTCAGCTCGCGAGTACAGCACGCTGCATGCTTCGAGACCCCGTCTTTGCATTATGAATATTTCAGAGGGAGACGGAGAAAAACATGGCTGAAGATGAGCGCTCTCATCAGGTGAAGGCTGGAGCCATGCAAGGGTATAATTGTTTTCTGTTATTTCCATTTCCCCCCCATTACCATAGACAAAGTCAGCCTCCCGAATGTCAGCTTTTGGAATGCGAGTGCTGGAGGTTTTTTCCTTTCTCTCCAAAATCATTTTGACGGACAGGGGACACGGGGTCACACAGAAATGATCATCCGCGGGGTCGGGGGGGAGGGGGGGTCACGTCGATGCAGAGGGCCTCCGCTGGAACTGCCCTGTTTTTGTTGCCATGCTCTGTGCTCCTGCCTCGTTATTACTCCGAGCCACGAAGACCGTCAGGAAACAAGGTGCCGGCCTACGACCCGCGCCCAACAGGCCGCGGCTCATTTCCAGGCCGGAAAAAGCTGGAGAAAGTCGTCACTTTGTGGTCTATGAGGTTCTATTGCTGTTTCTGGGAGGATTTGTTCCTGGTGCTGATCTCTCTTTTGCAAACATTTATTTTGTTGGTCTGTTCTGGCTATGAAAAGAAATCCCCCCCCCCCCCTGTAATTAGTTTGGCCCAAATTATCTGCTATTGGTCTCATCTGCACTCATTTGTTCTCATGTTAAATGTTTTCTGAAATGTTTAAACTTACATGCAGGTGGAAATGGGTGCACAATACAGACAATGTGGTTGGTCCGCGATATGGCTGTGAAGTGCTGACATTCAATCGCTTGATGTGAACCTCTATGACTACGTTTGTAATCATATCTGACAGATTGTCAGATGATGAGAAAATTAGAAATTAGGTATGTTATTCATTATTGACAGCAGATAACAAAAACATATATTTATTTGTGATGTTTCTACTTGGGCAAAGTACTTATTTTTTGTCTGCATTTAGCATCACAATTATTATTCATTATTATAAGTGAGATGCATACTGATGTAGTAAAAGAAAACATCACTTCATCAGCATATGAAGTCTGGTCAGTTCGCAGTGGTGGAATATAACCAAGTATACTTACGTATGTGATGTGTTTAATATGTCTCACTTGAGTGTTTGTCATGACGCGTTGTACTTCTACCCAACTATATTTCTAAGGGAAGTATTTTGCATTCTACTTCACTATATTCATTTGAGAGCTTCATAACCTTAGATGGGACCAGTTAAATTACCAAATGTTTTTTTTCAGAATAATATATCAAGGTTTCCATGTTTGTTCTTTGCAGTTCTAACCTTTATTTTACTTTGAAGGCAATTAAAAGTATTTTGATTTGATTCAACTTTTTTCCACGTGTTTGAACGTTGTACTTTCTTCTTCTCAAATTTTGACATAGTTGTAAAATGTACATTTACTTAAGCGAAAGTATTCCACTACTGAACGCACTTTTAAGGGCCGACTATTCTTCTTTGATATTCATTTTATTGTTTTGCATTGTTACATTCTAACATTTTCAAGTTATCTCACATTTATTTCAACGACTTACAGATAATCACTTGAATGTTAAATGCAAACTTGAAGGCAGAACCTCAGCCTTAAGTTAAAGAAGAGACATCTGCTAAACCGTGTGAGCTCTTTTTTTCCTTCACTGCTGTTTCCAAGGTCAAGAATAAATATACCTCATTAGCAGTTCTGCCTAATTATTCTGTCACCATGTGACTCCATGTCATCAGATTCTCCCGTCCAACTCACCAGAGCTTCACATTCAACGATCAATTGCCTTGTTTGAAAGGAACATTGGTTGGATGTCTACTTGTAAAGTAAGTCATTTAAAAGGATTATATCTTATATATAGTTACTTATAATATGTTTATTTTATTTGAGCCAAATTCTAATATCACAATAAAAAGAGAGAAATTGATTAAAAAAAATTCTAAACTAATTTTGACCCCATTTTTCAGTCTTTACGGGTCTTCAATGTAACAGTGTGTTGAAAGCAAATGAGTTGAATAGTGAAAATAAAAATCAATTATATCAATTAATCAATTAATATCAATCAACATAACACTGACACGCTACACAACGTCTCACACGGGGATCTGCTTTGTTCAAGTCCACCGCACGGAAACTTGTCAGAGCACTTAACTGTAATGCTATTATCTACACAAATGACAACACCTGGCAGCGGCCGCGTCTCGGCTGCTGAGTGCCGCCGAGTCGAGCGTCTCTGGCACAATGAGTCACGCCGGAAGCCGCCGCCGCCGCATCAAAGTCGGATGAGTTATGGACAGCAAGCCCGGGTGAAGGCGAGTGCTGTCAAATCATGCGTGACATGAATTTCTGTGGATCTGCGGTTCTGCCTGCCTAATGAATGTGAGCAGGGTTCTTGTGGGACCAGTAAATGCTTCTTCAAATGTGATGTAACAGCCACTGCACAGAGGAAAGTGGTCAGTACATCTCAATGGAAACGTCGCTGTGCAACAAGTATGCAACGACTCGCTTGTCGTCTTCATTACAGAGGTACTGTAATGAAGCCCAGACTGCCGGGTTTGTCTCTCGAGATCTTGAGAGCAAGTGTATATATCGACTGAATGGCAGCATTCTCCTCCATCTGTGCACGCAGGAAAATGTACATCCTCAATTCATAAAAGGGGTTGTGAACATTAATCCTTTGACTAAAAATGAATAATCCAAGTGAAATATGGATTTAACGTACGCCCCGAAAGAAGAGCCGTGAGAGCAGTTTCTGTTACACTCGACATACAAACCAAATGTGAAGCCCGAGGGACTCATTTTAGCAAGTGACCTGTCTCTCTAGAGCTTTTTTAGATTTAGCTGATTGCCGGCCAACGGCATTATTTGTGCAGCATGTACCGAACCCACGCACTCCACTGAAACGTGCTTAACGGGACGATATAACTGATACAACAAGCTCAGAATCCACAACGCACGTAAGTCCTGCAAACTCGGGGCCTGTAATTTATTTCAATGGCTTAAAAGTAATTTACAAGTGACAGCAGGTCCTGATTTCCAAACCACAGCAGTCCCGTGTTTTAGAACAGCATGCCTGTCACCTTTTAATAGGAAATGCCTCCAAGGTGACCCGTAATAAGCTCTGCTTCTCTGTGTACGCTCTCTGCAGACATTCAAACCAGCGGGCTGCAGCGGTTCTGTCGCTGACAGGAAATAGGAGCTCCAGATTGGAGAATGTTCAAATTAATGCATATGTAAGACTGTGCAAAATATATGACTGCCTGGTGTCAAATTGAGTGACTATTTGTTCCCTTCCTTCTGTGAAAACATCTCAAGCCTTTGATTTACTGTTGTTGTTCTGGAGAAATGCTGGTGTGAAATTGAATGACATTTTGCTCGATAAACTGCGAGGCAAATTTGTTTTGAGGCTGAAAATGCAAAGGACTCGTGTGTTGGAGTAGAGTAATTAAAAACTGTTTTGAAATGTAACAGTTTGGGGGAAAAACTTCTGATAGCCATGGTGTCGATACTTGAGGATATCTTTTTCTTAACAAGCTTTTTTATTTTACACGCAAAGGTGTCAGCATGCGTGTGCGTGCTTGTTTTTCACAGCAGAGAGTGCGTGTGTTTTCTGGACAGAATCGGAACACACATTTGCGGCCGTGAAAATAAAAGTCCACGACAATAACAGCATAGAGGGTCTTTAAAATACCGCTGGCGGTCTTGACAGCGTGTCACACACAACAGGCGTGTCCTGTGCAGCGGGCCAAAGATGGGTGATACTATTGAAATGCAAAATGACTACACGCGGAGAAGTGCCGGTGTTCTTTCGAGATTCATGAAAACAACACGGAACAGAGGAAGCTGCGAGTAGTGGAGAATGGATTTCTTTCATTTACATATGAGCCTCAAAGCCTCTGTCTCTCTCTGTTGTCCCCCGGCAGATCAGGCCCGGGACACCGTAAGTGGGGTCCTCATGAATGCTGTTCGGATTCGCACAAAATTTGCAAGAAACGCCGGTGGATATTTGGCTTGTTGAGAATGCCGGCAGCTTTCATGTCCGTTACACACATATATAACACTCCATCTACACAATCCTCATCGAACGCACATTCTCTTCTGAGCTTTTTGAAATGTATGAAGAATAAGAACACGCCCTCTGTCAGTGAGATGTCACTCGGTTTTAAATGTCAAGCTGTTCCTGTCCTTCGTTCTAGCCCCCCCCCCCCCCCCCCCCCATCTGGCAAATGTCCAGAGCTGGTATTTCACATTTTTAGATCGCCTTGGCTGATGAAAGAGTTACATTCAAAAGGAAGAAAAAGGAAACCGAGACAGAGTCTGCTCAGAGGGCCTTTGGAGAACAGCTGCCAGCCTCTCATGTGACTGCTGGCCTTCTCACTGCAGTGTGCCCACGCGCGCCTGCAACATGTAAACCGCGTGTCAATGCATAAGGAAGAAGCTGAATGACCTTTTGTGCTGCATGATGTCCTCTGAAGGGTCGGCTGTGACTACGATACAACACGGGAGAAATTGGCAGGGAGGTTTCTGTACTTATTCAGTCTGATGCAACAGAGCCGACACTGTCACATGATCAACATTTTGATCACATCTCACTGCAGTTAAGAGAGGTATAGAACATGAGAACAATATTTCCAACACCTATTAGGAACATGTTTTTAATTGTAGATATGTATATTTGACTCACTGCTTCATTTGGATCACTTTTATGTTGTATTTCATCTCGCGATGTGTTGTTCATATTGCGCAAACTATATTTATCAATTTCTTTCCCCAACCTCAACACATGTATACTTCAGTGCCTCCAGTAGAGTTCTTTTTTTTAGTTTAAATATTCCAGATGAGATATGGCACACCGCGGAGATATTAGAGCCGACAAAAACCCTGAAATCTGCAATAGACCCTGATAAAGTCAATATTAATTACTTTGTTTAATTATCATACTATCCTCCCCATTGGAACCAATTAGTAAGTTGAGATGCCTCTTTTTGGTTTAATGAGGTCTAAGTACTGTTAATGAATTCTATATTCCTGCCAAGCATTTAAAACAGGCTTGTGGAATTACGAAGTCAATGCCATATGAAATGATCTCTAGCTCCTCATCTACAAGAAGTAATTCTTTCAATCATGAAATAAAATCTTCAAATTCATATATCTTCACACTGAGCCCATTTAAGGTTGGTAAGATATTAGTCTCATGCAATTACCAGGAACTTATGCACCCAATTGTTACGACAATGTAATAAGCGATGCGTCTCGCAAGTGGGTCTCTAAATCTTCAAAAACCTCATCTAAATCTCAACAGTGAAGTGACAAAAACCCATTCCCCTCCTAAAGAGCCAAGATAGCCTGAAGAACGTCACACCTTATAAACCCTCCACAAAGGAAAAGAGGGACAAAAACGTCCTGTGACAATTGTCTCCGCTGAATGTGGGTCAACAGGCGAAGTACAGGCAGCAGAGAAGCTCTTACCTGTGCAGGGACAATCCTCTGCGCACATAAGACAAGAAGGTCTGAGCTGCCTGATATAATATTTACGATCAGCGGGAACACACAGCTATCATTAGTTTAGCAGTAGATTTTGTTTCACCGGGAAAAATGTTAAATTAAAGAGGAGCGGTGCTCACACGTGAACCCGCACAGGCCTCCGCAGCCACTGACATCAGCAATTACGGTGGAGTGCGGTGCTGATGGGATCCTTTCCATTGTGAGGGCTTGTTTTGATTCTCTGGCATGGGAACAAAAGATAAGAAGAGGTTGGATTGATTTTTTGTCTGTGTGTGTGTTATTAATCAAGAGAAATTTGAAGTGCTATCATTGGGCCGGGCACATTTACTATCCTCTGCTGCTCTGTAACGTGGTGGGTTTAAGTGTTCGACTTCAAACAGGCTGAACCCAAGACGGAAATTAAGTCTCTTGCTACGGTGCAATAAAGTGCTTCAGATTTAGTTGTGTTTACTTTTCCGGTCATTGTATCACTAAGAGGCGTTCTTCACACAGGAGGACGCGTTGAGCATCTCCGGGGGAACGACGAGCGTGGTGGATGTATCACTGGACGGCCTGCAGGGGACGAGCTCAGGGTCCCTGGACCAAATCCCTATTGGAAAGTCCCTCCCACCCAGTGATTCTACCAAGATCTGTGAATATATAATGTAACCTTCTGTATATCTGTGTCTACAGCCCCGGTCTAATGCAAAAACACTATTCACAGTAGTGGCAGCTTGAAAATAATTACAGCTAACACTATCATTACACATTTATCGATGTGAAAGATGAATGTGATACAGAAACTCATTTACTCATTTGTACATTTCGAGATGTTCTGTGTGCACAATCAGCTCCCAGAAAATTGCAAAACACACTGATTTGGTTTGCTGTTGTGACAAAGCAAAAACAAACGTGTCTTTAAAAGCGTAGCTTTGTTTTTTTGACTATTTCTGGATTGGAACAAGCTGAACGTTTTTTCACGACTCAGGGTTTCAAAGTCAAGAATCCTTCAGCTGTGTCGGCTGTCACCACAAATTTAGAAAATTGCCGCTAACTACTAAAGCAGAACAGGGGGCTTAAAATCTTGCTAATGATCCCGAGAGCACGCGCTGCTTCTTCTACCCAACAGAGCAAAGTGGTTTACAAAAAGATTAACTAATAATGCTGTTCTCTGGCTAAATGTGTTCTGCAGTTATTAAAAAGCAAATGTCTCCAAACCGCAAAACTCACTCGTGATTTTCCTTTCCTTCCTTGGCCTGGTTAGCTCTGGTGCAATGCATTGCACCAGAGCTGTAACGTACCCTTTGATTTTGGTTCCAACATATCCATTCCATTCAACATATCCATTCAACATTGGATTCATTCCAGTTTATTCTATCCTGATCCTGATTCAATTAATCTTATTAGTATAATACAACTAATTACAGGACACATTGCTCAACAATAAACTTGATATTGATATTTTTGAACCCTGAAACGCTTCCCTCTGCTCTTTAGGGATCTCTATGATGTTTTGTACATTATAATCTTTTATGTAGAATAATAATCCATTTTGCCATTGGCTCTGTCCATCCGCTGCGCTCTTTGTCTGGCGCAGGTGGGCGGAGCGGGTGGTTGCATTCACTCCATCACGCCGTACAGCTGTGATCGCTGCAGACACACCTGGAGAGGATCGGCGCCCTCCCGAGTGCACCTCTTCCGCAGCGCCTGAATTGGAATGCTTCTTTGAACAGAGGTAAATTTCCAGGGTAGCAATCAGAATCACTGGCCTGAGCCCGTTCATCCCTGAACAGTTAGAGGGGCCTGCTCTCTCTGTAAGCCCCCCCGTCCCCCCGCCCCCGCTCACCCGAGGGCCCCGGTACAACCGCGCTGCCTTTCTGGTCTTCTTTTACTCCACTGATTTGATGTATAAGGACGCAGGTAGCAGAAACAAAAACATGTTTCAGGGTGAATGTTTCTATTGTCAACAGTGTGTCAAAGAAGTTTACAGGCAATGCTATTTTATTTGTGTTTAAAAAGACAACCGTGACCCCCAACACTGCAGTAGAGTTTGCATTTTAACACCCCCTTTAATAATGATAAGGGATTCCTGTGAAGAAACAGCTGGCGTAGTCAGCTGGTGTAGTCTTAAGAGAAAGAGTTAATTAATTAATTAAGCTGTGGGCCAGAGAAATTAATTTTGCATGTAAGCGTTGTGACCACAAACCATAGACCCGGCACAGAATTGGCTGAAAGAGCTCAATTAAACATGCCGTTTAAACAAATATCCACAAGCCCAGAGAAGCTCTCTCTTATGAATAATTTATAGCTCGAAAGAGGAAATAAACGAAAAAATGCCCAAATATGTAAAACCTATTTGTAGCTTTGAGCATACAGTAATAATTAGGCCACTGATTGTCCTCAGATTAATTTAATTAAATATGTATTTTTCTTTAAGGGCTAACTAAGGAAATTACATGAATAGTTAATTTCTGGTCAAATACACCAGCGTTGCCTCTCCTTACTACAGAGGAAATGAAATGAAGTAAACCACTTTGGCGGCTGTGGAGGAATTTTCTGCTGTTTTACAGAGCGGCGAGGGGTCCTTCCACGTCTCAGTGGGATGTGTAAAAACATCAGGACAAAGTGGGTTTTGCTGAACTCCAGATGTGGAGAGGCCTCGGGCTGAGGCTGCACGCCACTTCCCATTGGCACTGCAGTGGAGCAGCAATGACACTAGTGAGAGCATGGTTGAGAGGAGGTACGGGAAGGGTGGAGGAAGATGTATGTCAAAATGATGTGCCTCCAGGATGCATTATATAAAAGGTTTAAATCCTCAGCATCTAAAAGCGCGCGCAGAGAATACAACCTTTGTTTGTGACAGTCGAAAATCCATTTTTCATTGTTGGTTTCATTACGGGCTTCACCAGCGAGTGGGTTCTTTTGTGTGAGTGCATCGGAGAAAAAAAATAGCCCTGATTCTCTACTCCTCATTAAAGCTCCTAAAAGGGAGACTAGAGAGATTTAAATGGTATTTCCACACTGGAAAGAAATACTTCATATTCTAGGATACAACTGATATTTCACTTAAAACTAAAATGACATCCGGCGCATCTTTAATCGGGACCGACAGGACTGACGAGGGAGAGTTTCAACTTAGTGGCTATAGAAGAATATCACAGTCGTGCACTGCGGGAGGAAGACACTGAAACGGATATCACACGAGTGAAGTATTCATGACTTAAGACTGAATAAATGATAATACACTGTGGATACTAACAATTTAGTTACTTCTGCTTTTATCCACGGTTGAGCTGCTCCGAGTAGCTCATCTCGTTTCGGTCGTTCACTCGCAGCTACACATTTTTACCGAAAACCACTTTGCAGAAGATTATCCGTGTTGAGAATAGATGACCTTCCGCTTAAGAACAGGTTGACCCCACAAAGCCGGCTGCTGGTGGGAGTAAGCAAGGCCACCTCACGCAACCGCCATATATTTTTTTCGCCATACAGCCGTCTCTATTATCAACGGCACATTCCGCACTGCATCACCAATGGCAGGATTTCTTGCTGCTCCACAGATTCAATGCACCTTTGTACTCTCTGCAGGCAGCGCACATATCCGTCTTTACTAAATATCATAGAAGAGCTGAGATGTTACTCCAAACGCTGTGAATCATCACACCTGCAAAGCGTATTTCTCTCTGGATTAAGTTTCAAAATTGATGCGAGTGGGAGGTTATTTCGCTGTTTAGCAAGTCAATGTTTTATACGAGCAGAAATCGCCTTCTGCTGTTTCCTTCCGGACATGTTCAGGGGTCGAGAAATGCTTGACCCCGAAAGCAGCGTCCCTTCCCAACAAGCACAGTCTCTACTCTTGTGTGTGTACAGTTCACGCTCTTTGCATCACATGAATACAGCACCTTATGAATCATACCGCGGTCTGTACCAGGAAGGCAGAGAACAGCCGGGAGCGGATATGAGAGAGTGGCAGGCAGCAATCTGTAAGTAGAGCTGCATTGTCTGAATCAGTGAGCACACGCAAGCCTCTACTCCAGGGTCATCCAGCTAATGGACTTCTGGACACATATTCATAGCTATGAGGCCGTCAATATCCTGGTGCATGAGTGGAACAGTCGCTTATATGCTGTCAGAAGTAATTATGACTGAGCACACGTTTGGAATGACAACATAACACGGCTCATGAATCTGTAATCTTTGTTTCTCGTACACCTTTCGCAATGCAGGTGTTTTTATTTACAACTAACACTTTGCAGAGTTTGTGTGTGCCGACAGGGTCGGAGCATCCCGTCAGGCTTTGGCTGCTTCCAGAGTGGCTACACGTGATTGACTTAGTTTTCCAAACAACATCCTCCAATAGATCCAAATTTCTATTGGCAAGGACAAAACTGATCCCTCTGGACCTCTGTAATCTCGATTTCCGCTGTTATTACCAGTCTCTGTGAACTTGTGGCATTTCGCTGGCTTCAATGATTGGCCCAATGGTCTGCAACCAATGGCCTTCTTGCCACCAATTCATGACCCGTCAACCCCAATCCTCCCACCAATCCAACAGGCGCACGGCACACAGCGCAGAACAAATGTGCCAGTGTCAGAATCAATCCAGACAGGCTCCCCATCTTCCTCTCATAAAACTGGCATCTCATTTATCCAGGAGTGAGGGCCGGCCATACTATGGTAAATGGAATGACAGCGCATTTACACTTTTAGTGGCAGAGGGTCCTGAAGGATTTCTGAAGTTCCTTAGCTTTGAACTTGTTTCCCCCCCGAAGACGTGCTTGAATGCACTTGTGAAATATTAATCCCGCGTTTCCCTTTTGTTGACACGAGAGCACCTTTTAGAATACATCTCATTTACGAGTGCATTTTGTCTTTCTCCTCCAATACGCGTGCGTATGCGAGAGTAATGAAATCAAGATGTTGGAACACAAAGTTTTCTGACTCACAATATGTAGACTATTGAGAAGACCCCTCGCTGATAAGCTCGCGGCGCACGGAGGAAGTAACACACCAAGGACCTGCACGCTCAAGCAGATACTTTGAAGTTCTGACAGCATTCAACTTCCTCACACTCTGTTGAATTCTGAGACCATAATTATTTACCATAACCCGCGGCGCGCATCCGCCCGATGAAAACAAAAGTTCAGCCGCAATGACTCGGTCGGATTCTACTCGGCGCAATTTCACAGGGACCACAATCGCGGAGATCAAATTGGGAAGGAGCAGTGTAGCATGAATATCAACTATAATAGCTTAAGAAGGAAAGCGCAAAGGCATCTTTTGTCTGTCTTTGTGATCTTCAGTAGAAATATTCTCATGCTATCAAGAGCACATCTTTATGAAAAACCGCCACTGTAAAATGTGCTTGCTGAATAATTGGTTGTTTGCTTACCCAATAATACATCAACGTGTGCAATAAAGTCATGACGGAAATACGAAAAACCAGCAAGATCAAGTGTTGTTATTATCTCTGAGCAACCACACCCGGGATGCAGCAGTAACACAACAAGGGCCGGAGGCGGCAACTGAAAAGATGGCATTTAAAGAAAACGTTTGCTCCTCGTTGTGACGCTCGTGAGAGCTCATGTGCGGCACCCACAGCAGGAGAGAGAAAGGGACTCACCGATCATGTGGATGCTGGTTCGTCCGGGCCTCGTCCCGTGGTGCTGCTGGATGGTGTCGTAGAAAGTGGCCTGACACAGCTGAATGGCCGTCACACTGACCCAGAGGCACAGGCACAGCAGCCAGGACATGACAGGACACATCTGCTAAGGACCGGCAGAGGTGGAGTCAAGACAAAATACATCATGTTCACAATCTGTGACCTTCCACCCCCACCGACAACAAGAGCACACACACGCACACACTTGGATAGATAATTACAAATAAATGAATGTCACGATGATTTTGTTAAAAGCATTCTGGCATTAACGCTCCTCAGTGGAGTCTTTTAGTCACTGGAGTTCATCATTAGCGCGATTACATAAGTTTGACTTCACTGCTTCGTCTTCCTAGTTCGCCCCGTCTTGTCCCAGGGCCGCAGCGCTGCAAATGTGGAGCGATCCCTGAGGAATTTCTCCCCCATGCAGCAGACATTTCCCCTGACAGGCTGACTCCCTCCAACACCCAAGTCAAACTTAAAGAAAGATAGGATTTTGAAGGCAGCTTTATCCGTTGGAATAACGTGAGAGTGACACAGCAGTAAAAGGAATTTAAAAGCCCTGTAAGGGTTCACCCGGGCTGTTTAGGAAGGAAAAAGAATGGGAAAAGATACGCAAGGTGTGCGCCTGGTCATGGGAAGAGGGTGGCTGAGAAGGAACTCAATGGAGGTGAAAATACAAAAACAGCAACAGATTGCTGACAAGAATTAGAAAGGTAAACATCTTTTTGAATGCATTGTTTGAGTTTTACATATTTTGATGACTTCAGCCTGACAATGAACGGTTTCAAGCGCATAGAAACTTTAATCAAAGATGTGTATTGCATCCAGTATACTCTTCAGTGCATTGTCCAGACTCTACCCAAGCGTGCAGAGTACTTTTGATTGTGGTTTATTCATCTGAATGAACGCAATTAAATACTTCTGCAAATTGCTGCATGAACATCTCAAAGGAGACGGCAATTCTCTGTATCATCAAAACAAAATCATACCATAGAATAAAGTACCAGAAAATGGCTTTCTGTCTATCTCAACGGTGTGCATGTAATAAAAGGATGTGAATTTAAATAACAGATTTTCATAGCAAATTTATGATTTTCTAGTTTTCTGAAAAAATCTAAATCTCTTGACAATAACATGCATGACTATTTGTTCCCAGAGTAGAAAGAAAAAAAAAAACAATCTTACCTGAACAAAGAGTATACAAATATCTTAACAGAATGACATAAATCCATCCATTACGCTGCTCATGTTGATCCCATCCAATAACTCAGAATTTCGCTGGAGGAGGGAACTCCAGTCACCCTCCCTCCCTGCTCCACACTTTGATAGCAACGGTCCAGTGATTCAGAAATGACCGTCAAGCCAGAGTCAGGAAATAGATTCACAGCTCTTTCAATTCCACCTTTGAAATATCACTGCATCCCCTTGAGGAGCTGCTCCCACTGACACTGAATTCATTTGCCCCTTCGCGTTTACAGGCACGTGCCGAGTGCTCCTTAATTAACTGTAGTGGAATCTCTCCATTCAGCGTCTGCATCCTTCCAGCGAGCGGCAGCCTCTGAGCAGCGACTCTCTGTCTCTCTCTCTCCCTCTCTGTCTCTCTCTCGGTCCCCCCCTCAGCCAGCACCGAGAAACAAATGTTCCCGTACAGCCTCGCTGTGCGTAAAGACTGTATCACATGTCTTAAAGCCAGACTGCCTCTGGATTAGACGGCTTGGTGAGACCCCCCCCCACACACATCCCCATCCCGATCATATGCTTCAGACAGATGCAAAGCGGGGAAACTGGCCCCGCTCACGTCGCTGTGACCACATGATTAACAATTATTTACATTTAGAATGGATTTTTTTTGGGGGGGCTCCCCAGGGAAAATGTCAGTTTTTGTTTTTTTCTGTTCCTTTGTTGCCAGTTTTCTATCTAAAGAGTTTTAAAGAGCAGACATTTCATTAATTAAGTGAAAACAAGTTATTCCAAGAAATTTAACGAGAGACTCAGGATGTCCGTGGCAGATGCGCTCGAGGAGGGAAAGAAGTAAACCCTCGGTGGTCCCCTGCTTACCTTTCCGCAGGAAGGTGCAAAAATGAGATTAGAATAGAACATGTTCTAGGAAGCGGAGCGGTAGAGGAAGTTGAAAGCAGGTGGGACACAGTAATCGTCCATTCAGCTGCAGGTAATCTCTCCCACCAGTTGTGGGAGTTCTTTAGCGTATGATGGAGATGTGATGGCGATTGTAACAAAGAGGAGGCCGTTAAATCAGCAGCGATCTGTTTTGTCTGGGAGACAAACTTGATCCTCCCCCGTCGCTCGCCACCTTCACAACGCGGCGAGACCCCTGCTTTCGCATTGTGTCTGGATTCTCCTTTTATCGCTGGAATGCAGAACATGCCTGTGGCCTTCCAGCTCCCGCTGCCATCTCTGCGGCGTAAAGACTTCACATTTCATTTTGATGCTCGCTCAGGGAGACACTCAGGGTGCATTCCCAGTTCAGGAAGGAGCAAAGGATACGCAGAGAGAGAGAGAGACAGAGAGAGAGAGAGGGGAGCTGCTTGGGATGTGGGCACAAAACAATGCAGCATTAATGTCTGAGGTTTTGGCAGAATCAACTCTGTGCAGAGGGGATTTGGGAGATAAAGCAGGGCGCCAAATAGCATAAATTGCTGAGTGGTTCTGTTCAGAGAGATTTCCTCATGTTGACACTTTGACACGGGACTGCATTTCACGCAAACAAGGGAGTTTGATTAGAAATAAAAAAGAATTGTTGGGAGCCCATGGAAGGTCCGGCATATGAAACAGAGGTGACGGAGCTGGAGTGGCTCCTTCCTCTGGCAGGCAATGCGAGAGGGATGCATGATGAGAGGATGGCCAAAGCTTTGGTGCAAAAATCCTTAGAAGCGTCCAAGAAAAGTTTTTCGTGATTCCACCTCAGCCAAAGAGTGTCTAACAGCTGTCAGTCCCTGTCTCATCATTACTGCGTGCCGTCATTAATCCATCACTTCTTCTAATATTTTACGCTGTAACTATGCATATGTGGCACCTAAGGCAATTATTTGCATAGTATTTGTTGCCCCCCACACACACACACTTCTGGCTGGTTGACCCCTGAGATCACCTGCATCCACCTGGAGCAGCTGCAGGGCAAAATTCCCTTTCGCTGATAGAAGGCAGTGGCGCGTTTTGGGGCAGGGGAACTAAATTAATCCTGCGCATAGGAACCGCCCATTTCTTCTTTTCTGTTGTGTTCACTGAATAAATAAATATCTGGGATCTTGACAGAAAGAGTGACCGTTTAAATGTGCAACACGTTTTTAAAAGCTTTTATCTGGTTTTCATTTAAACATCATACAGTATGAAAACATGTGTATCCCATGAAGCAATGCATATTAATTGAGAATGTTTAATTCATTTGAACTCTTAAGCGCATTGTTGTCTATAAATAACGTTAGGAATTTAAGTTTTTTCCATTCGACCTCTATCGCAGTGCTTCCCCGGCTCGCTGGTGGTGAACTGCTCAGGCAAGTAAACATTTCTGGGGAGGGATTGAATCAAAATAAACCGCAGCGGCCATGTTTAAGGATGCATTGATTCCAAAGCTGTAGCTCATGAATGTATTTTAGACAACAATGTGACACAGAGGACTACGTTATGTCAGGCTTTGGGGATATGTTACAGGGTGAATTGATTCATGGTAAAATTCAGTGGTAAAATGGCCATTAAGATAATGAATACCCCATTGATTCTTCATACGCTTGTTGAATTATTTCTGTATAGATAAAAAGGTTTCACACTGAAGCAGCATAAGTAAAGTTTACATAACGGACTCGTCCCCAAAGTGAGTCGAGCTTCATTGAGCATTTTCCTGGTAAAACCTTTTACTTTGAAGTCTTAAAACACAAAATACCAATACTGAAATTATTCCAATCTCAAAGAAAAGGAATCTCTATCCGTCATTCTTGCAATGCAAAACCCCCCCAAATCAGACAGACATTTTCCTCACCGGCAGAGCACCAGTTTCTGTCTGAATGAGTTTCACGCACTACTGATTCAATGGACTCCTCCCTGAAAGGTTCTGACGGCTGCTTTCTGAAAAGTAACCATGAAAATAAAGACATTTTCTGTAAGAATGTAAGAGTTTGTCTCCTAAATCTAAAACGGTTTGCACAGATTTGGCCAGGAAGCACAGACGGGCCTACGAGCTCCCACGGGCTTTTGCCCTGAATGTTACACACCTGCAGTGATGAGATTCTCAGGGACGTCCTGCTTCCTCCTACATCCAACGACAACATAAAGTCATGTATTTTACAAATAATGGCAGCAATATGGGTCTACTCTTAACGCCTGTCTGATTCCATGTTGAATTTCCTTTCCGAATGGCATGCCCACGAGATAAGGTGCTGGTTGCTACTTTAAGCAGAGAGAAAATGTCAATAAATCGTTGTGTTTCGCTCAGGGTGGGAGAGCTGGGGATCTCTCAGGAAAATCTATGCAGAAGTTTTCTATTTAGCTTCCCCCTCAGCTGCGCCCACTCTTGTCATAACAGGACACAGTAAAGGTTTAGCAGCCCCCAAAAACATGACATTTTAAGATAAAATGACTGTTGATTATCATAACTCCATTCCCAGGAGGCTAATAACAATTGGGCGTAAAAAAACACACCGTGCATCATGTCATGCATCACTGTGCAATGCATTTTGAACAATAGAGGAGGTGGTGGGAGTTATTCTAGATAAAAGTCATACCGGTATATATATATATATATATATATATATATATATATATATCTTTCTACAGGAATTCCTGCAGTAATTTCACACAAATCTTCACATTCGTTTTTTTTACAGGCTGTTTGATTGCATATAACTGTGACAAGTGGTGTGAAAACATTCCCTAACATAAGATAATGTTATTTTGCTGTTGGTTCAACAATTCAAATATCTTCTCTGTGCGATCAATAAATCACTGCCATAAAATAACTGCATTAACTACAGTGAAAAAGTGAGGGATCCCTTTCATTTGCATTTTCATTGAGCGTTTTTGTTTTCTGAAGCATTCGCTGCTCCTTTGTGGAAAGGTCAATGGGAAACAGTTGGTGTCTACTTTATCTGCATGAGCCAACACACAAGTTCAGCCGAGTAAGAAATAAGATTATCTTTAGACGGCAGTGTGAGAATCTGGCCTTTGAATCTTATTCAGTAGAGTATTAATGTCTTAGCGGGTAGAATAAGCCCAAACTGTTATTAAAATAACTGAAGTATTGCGCTGAATTCTTCTTCAATTCACTGAACCCCTGATGTTTAATGGAAATTGAGTGTCTCACCTTTTCAATCAGTTGGTCTTAACATTTAATAGATTCTTTTATGGATATTAATCTTTCCATTATATCTTTGTCGTGGATAAGAGTCAGGCATATTTCTCTCAGGCCAAACAAGTCATTTATTTTCCAGACACAAACATTTCTACAGCTAAGGTGTCATATGAGAAAACTCGGCTGAAAAAAAGCAGAATTAAACTGTTTGCCAATGTAATGCATGCTCAGCTCTTAAGGCATATCATTTAAAACTGGAAATGCCTTTTCTCCTCTATTATTTCCTGAGTCAGACTGACATTTATTGAAAGCTACACTATTTGATCTTGCCATCGAGCCAAATGTCATTGTGCGCACATCGTGAACATTTCAAATGAAGGAGTGTGACGGTGTTGCAATGTCAGAAAGGCAAGAGCAGAGCGTTTCAACGCGTGCAGCCTTTCTTTTAGCTCAAACTGCTGATGACAGAGAGAGAAGATGCTGTTGCCATCTGCCACTGGGCTTCACCGTTCCATTAACTGCCCCTCAGCCTCCGGAGGTTTTCTACTGTACAACCGTCCGTCTCTCCGGCAGACAGGTGCCGAAAAAATACTGATGCATCAGGTGTCTTTTATTCCTGCCTTTTAATCGTTCGTCTGCGGTTATCTTGGTTAGGTGCTTGGCCTCGCCTTGAAAAATCTGATATAAACATGAAATAGGGAGATTGTATTTTTGGACAAAAAAAAAAAAGAAAGAGGCTGAATTCTTTTTCCCCTTAAAGTCAAACAATCAATCATGGTCGTTGCCTGTAGTGTCCTCGTCTCATACGGTCGACATGGCACATTGAAGTCCTGTTGGCTCCATCACATCAAATGACAACCCCCTGAAATTGTGGTTGTTCATATAATTGAATTTGTCTTCCTTTGAGGCCTTTCTTCATCTCCCGAGATGAAACCACGTTTGCCCTCCAGATGTTTACATTAGTGGCTGAATGGCACGGACGTAATAATTTGGTCATGTTCCTGTAACAGCCGTATGTTGTACGTCGGGAATGCACGTGCCGGATCGTTCATTTGAAGGGGTTGTGTCTTTTTACGCTAGGGTTGATGTTTGACTGTATAAATACATACAGTCTTTTCCTTCACTGCTACTGCCAAATACCAAAAGCAGGTGGAACA
Organism: Gasterosteus aculeatus; assembly: GCF_964276395.1. Taxonomy (NCBI): domain Eukaryota; kingdom Metazoa; phylum Chordata; class Actinopteri; order Perciformes; family Gasterosteidae; genus Gasterosteus; species Gasterosteus aculeatus. The sequence continues at coordinate 5,091,029 of NC_135689.1, forward strand.
CGGAGACAGAAATGTGTTGTCTGTTATTATTGTAGTATCAGGTGGCTGTTTGCAGCAAGTTAAAAGCCATATGTCGGGATGAAAACAGGCAGACCTGTCATATCTCGATCGGTCTCTTCCGCCGACTTGAAGGCATTCAGCGGAAATCTCAGCATAACCTGCAACGCTCAGAGTGTCTCACGCAATCTTTTGAGGAAAGCACTCAGCACAACAAATGGGCCCCAAAATGTTTGAAACCTGCTGTTTGCTCTCTGAAGGCGACTCACTCGGGTTGACGAAGGGCTCCCACCTCAATACTCTCCATCCAAGTAGGTTATTTGTTCTGGGCCACTGCTGGCTGAAGATGAGTTGAACAGCTGGAGGAACCTGGAATACACATGAAATAGATACGGTATGTATTGTTAATCAGACGAGCTGGCTGTCTCCCTGTAAGCTAAACTAGGTAAATGCTCCACAATCAAGAGACACACATACGTGATTTCAACCTACTCGCCCAACTCTCAATAATTGTTTTTATTTCTAGAATACAGTATGTGTCCCAACTTTATATAAAAAATAAAAGACAAATTAAGGCTTTCTTGTAGTTAAAATACGCAGTTTGATAGAAAGGTCCACCACAAAACAATTATACAAAACAGGCAGCACAACAGGATTAGAAATTGGTCGAAGTGAAAAAATTACTGTCTTTTCTGAATATTCTCCCAAGCCGTTGAACTTCGTTTTCACAATTACTGTGCTCACTAGTTCCCCACCTCCACAGGCATAAAAGGAAAATAGCTAATATAAAAACTGAAATTGTATTCTTTCCTCTGTAAGGAGAGATGATTGCATATCAAGTTGGCTGGTTGAAGTACCTACTGTGTATGACTCCTGTGAGGTGGGAGAGGAAGCATTTTTCTTCCAGCCAATGGAAGAGTGAGTCAGGTTTATGGCTACGGGGAGCAGAGGGTGGCCTTTATTTCCCTGAGAAGAGTCATTGTTATTGCCCTGCAAATTTATGGCTTGCTTCTGGAAAGAGCCTACCAGCAGAGTGCCTGTCATTTCTCTTACTATCTTATGCATTATTGATAAGTCTATGGTCCTATCATCTATTGTTTGCGATCACTATAACTCAACAGCAGAAAGCAACTCATACAGTGTGGATGTATAGAGAGAATTTCTCTTCTGTTCCCTCTACTGTATTTTACGTCACTTTTTTATGGGGACTTACACTTGTTAAACGAAAGTCATAACGATACCCAGCATGGTACCAACAGCGCTGACCCCTCTTAAAAGGAGCTGCATTTAACATTGTGAGCATTAATGTAGCAGCAAAACGCTATTTGCCGAAGATGAAGAGTAATGTCTATACTGTCTATACTGCAGCCGTGTGTTGCTATCAGACCTTCGCCATGCGTTGTTGTGACATTTAGTTATCTCATGGACACACTGCTCTCACACACGGCCCCCCCGGGCACCTCAGAGGTAAACATTGTTAGCTCTGTTAGCACTTTTGTCATGGATTGAAATTTTAGCGTCGTTAGCACCGTTAGCTGTTTGCTCAGCGCCACCGTGTTGAGAGACGCTAACTCAAACGGAATCATCCCCATCTTTGTTTGGCAGCTTTAACGAAAACATCAACATAAAATATGCACACATACATATACATATATATGTTTCATAACTGGAAGCAGATTTAACACACACACATAGATACTTTAAATAATCATTCCCTGGCAGAGCTGCAAAAACAAAATAAAAAATCATTAATCAAATTAAAGTCTAAAGCTGACAGGGTTTGACGCTTGAGTTCGGATGAAGGTTGACGAAAAGCCGATGATGGCTTAAAACAGAATAGGCGTGGGCTGTAATGAGGATGCTAATTCGCAACAAGAAGCTCTGGATCAGACGAAGGACGCAAGGTCTCTCGTTTTCATAATGCAGGTGAACTGAAAAAAAGTTGTAGTCATTAAAGCACTTCTTTGAATTATACAAACAGAAATGACATATTTATATATAACTGCCACTGACTACCGTGTGGCTCCCTGTGGATTACTGGCCTGTGCAAAAGTAATGTGTTGCATGACAATAGCAAGAAGAACTGATTAATCGTGGATGTCTGCTTCAATTAATATGTCCTGATAAATGGCTGCTATTAGCTATATACTCAGCAGTTACATGGGGAGATAATTTGATCATCACGCAGTTAAAAGATAATACGGTTCAGCTTCTTGCACAAAGGATGCCTTCCTTTGACTCTGTCCTTCACCTGGCCAGGAACACAGTTCAGAGAGAAGGAAAAAGAAGAGAGCACCTGGGCTCAGACATATTTCGTTTCACTTCATCAAAAAACACAAGTAAATCTTCATGTGGACACGTAGAAAGTGTTGCTGCATGTAAGGGAAAAGCAAGTGCAAACACACACACGCATCAAAATAGCTGCACTAAACAAGTTAATCAGTGATGTTTTATTTGGTACCTCCCACATGTGCTGCCTTTCTCTGTCTCTTCCCTGCAAAGCTGCTCTCACTGAAGGACCCTTCAGACCAGCAGCAATCATCCTATTTAAACAGCTGAGAGACCTGCTTTTGGAAACGCGCTATTGTATAATGCAGCCTGTGCTTGCAATCATGCTCTTCACTTCGCAATGATGAGGTTAATTTCGGTCTTTTGTGTATAATTTGCTTATTTGGTTGTTTTATATAAGCAGTTTAATTCAACTAGGTCGTGAAACAGTTTCAACATGTTTTCTCATATTATGAATAGATTACATTGTACTAATATTTAATTTAGGTTGTATGCTTTTTTTCTTTCTAAGAATTATGCTTACACATCGTAGACACTATATTGATACTATTATATACTTTTTTATTGATTTAATAGTGAAATGATGTTTGATTGACATATTCAAAGCTGTTTGTGTGGCTGTGCATCTGGAGCTGCAAAAGTATAGGAGGGTAAAGACTTAACAAATTTGTTTATAATTTCTGACTCTCAGCCAATCCATCACCACTGAACAACCTTATGAATACATTACAATACATTAAAACTGATTGGCTGCACAGTATGTGGTTGAGTTATGTGGTTTGTCATTTTGTTGCATTAGCTCTTAAATCTTTCCATTAAAACAAAATATATGGCTGCAACTGCTTGGTAAATTTTCTGAAATTCACTGAGGTGTATTTTTACCAAATGAGAGAAATAATGGAAATGAATTATGATCCTCACTTTAGGCTTCAATGGAGCTTAGACACTTATTACATAACAAACAAATACTTTACTAAAAGATTGATTTATTCTGACTAATAGGAACCAAAATAATCTGACTAATATATATATATATATATATATATATATACACACTTTGAACAACATTCAAAGTATATATATTTTTTCTATATATTATTTATATATAATTTATCTTTTTGTATATATAAGCCACTGAATGCAGTTCACTTACAAAATAAGTCTCTTTTTCCTGGTAAAGGTTTTCCAGTATCAAGAAAATATTCAGTAACGCTTAAGCCTTAGACTCACGATGCAGATGGATATTTTGAAATTGTAAGTTTATTTTTTCAATAGAGTTGTTGTTGGGCAAATATAATATAATAACACCATCTTCTTAATAAGAAGACATTTTAAAATCCTTTTGATTTGGTTATTGCTTTCATTCTCACCTGCAGGCTTAATTTAGAAAGCCTGATTAAGACAGCAGGAATACATTTCAGTAATCCGGGAGAGGGGAGTGGATTTTTTTTAAAATAACTCATAGAGAAAGCAAGACAATGAAAGAGAACGTTTCTAAAACGCATCTGCTGTTTAAGAAACTATGACTGACAGAGGGAAGTTGGAAATTCACCACTGGATGTCACAGCAGAATTTGTATGGTTTGTTTTTTCCATTATGCCGGTCGTGTACGATTGAGATGAGCTTCTGTTGCAATTCAGACAATATTCCTTTTTTCTTTGTAAACAATGCCCTTCACCTAGCACCTTGTCTGCCATGTTAACAGAAACTATCATATCAAACTCAATGATTAACTGGTTGAAGGACATGGAGACTTGGTCCTGAAGTCTTTGACTCTTAGCGATAACAAAATCAACAGCTCTATTATCCTGTAATGGTTTTATTTTAGTACTTTGGTTTCACAAGTCCTCCAAAACGTTTTTAAACGTGACAAAAGAATACCTTCGGAGTCTTAAAAAAGGGAAAATTAGATATTTGATGACTTTTTTTCCACCTGTGCAGCTATTGACAACTCCTTTTAGAAACGTTTGCTCGACCACATGAAATCTGAAAAAGCAAAAGTGTGCTGATCCGTAGAATGTGCTGCACACAAACGCGTTGTCATTTTCTTCCAAGAGAACCTACAGGCTCTGCTTAAAAGACACTTTGTTGGCTTGTCCATATGGTTTATAGGTTCACAAATGGCTTCACTTCTCTTTAGGAAAAGAATGGGAATCTAATCACACACCTTCGGGGGGGTTTAGCGAGGCAGCAGCGAAGAGTCAACAACCTTCGTCATGTCAGCCTCAGCCTCAGCAGCGGCTGTCCTTGAAACACAAAGAACCCTTGATGACATTGATTCACTTCAGCTACTGTTGCACTCATTCGCAGTCACAAAGACCAGTGTGTTCAGACCCTTTTCAGCTCTGACAAGCGCCACTAAAATCACAGTGCGCCCCGAGTTTCAAAATAAGCTAATCATCAATGCATTCCACATTGCCAAGGACAGCCGCTTTCCTCTTTTTGCTCATCGGCAGCCTGGTTTCAGAGTAATGACACATTTAATCAGTCCAGGATCTGGAATAAGACATCATTTGGTAACAGAACCTCTGTATCACAAGGTTCCTGATGTGAAATTCACACGGATGCTATCAGTGAATCAGGTACTGTATAAAGGGATTAAGGTTGATCTCCGCCGTCATGTTTCATCCTGCTTTTCATTAAGTGGCAAGGACAAGACGATATGCCCGAGTTGCTGTTATAATTATTTCTGCTCCTCTCCCTTTTCTGTGCCTAGCCTCTCTCTGTCATGCTCCCAGTCCCAGCCGAGGCCCGAGTGTCGATCCCCGAGGACACGGCGCTGAATGCTGAATGTCTCGGGCGTCTGCGCGTGGGGGATTAGGAACAATCTCAGATTCTATACGGTTTTCCAAATCAAGCCTGAGGAATTAAATGAAATCTTACGTTATCTCAGGTCGAAATGGTCACGCGAGTGTGCTGCCCCGATGGACTGAAAACACAAGCCACTTGCTTTTTATTATCCACACGCCGCAGATCGCATTAGAGACTGGGTTTGTGCACAATGTGTAAATAGTACAGTGCCTGCGGATAGTTTGTGTCATCCAGTCCTTTAGCTCTTCAATAAAAATGTGTGTAACATCTTCCAACCTAATTTGGTGTGGTATTCAAAGGATAGATTACAATACGTAGAACATCCTCATATTCTTCCCGTAATATGCATATAACAGCACCACCGTCCAGAGACGTGCAGGCTTTAGTGGTTGTCTGTGTTCACCAGATAAAGACGAAGAATGGTTCTAATAAGCCGCAGAGAGTCTCCACAACCAGTGTTTCTTCTGAGCACATTTGTTCTCACAAAGGCTAAATGTATTTTGAGTGGCAGATTAAGGATATTGGTCAGGGGTTCTGCATTGTCAGCTCTGAAAAGTGGGGTAAATGTGTGTTCGGATGATAATTCCCACATTCTTTGGCTCAACGGCGGACAAAGGAGCTGTAGTGTTCTCGGTTTTCGGAAATGTGTTTCACAGATGTTAATTATGGGTGACATAATCTCATTAAGTCTCTTTGCTTAGCGACTCAATTTCTTTTACAAGCATTAGTCATGATTGAGTAGTTTAGGGGTTTAAGTTCCTCTATTGTTTGATTTTAAAAAATGTCCGTCTTCACAAGGGGCTGTTTTGTCCAATTTGTCTTCCACAAGGATTCTTAATGTCCAGCAGTTTGTAATATCAAACTGTCTTGGTCGGGTGAAGACATGAACATTACAACATCCTTTTCATCCAAGGATCAAGATTTAGAGTTAGAATTTGATTTGTTTTTTATACAGTAGTACAATACACCAATGGTGTAAGAAGTGTTCAGATTGGAGCTGTCAGTAGATTTAAGAAAATTAACTAATTACACATTTTGAATTTCATTAATCTCGATTAATGAATTTTGTTGTTACAGTGTTGTTTTTAATGAGACTAAATCTTACAGAATCTTACAGAAAACGTGTATTTTAGACGCTGTTTGATTTAATTATTATTAATGAATTATTTTAAAACACAACTACACAGATTTGATCATCTTGTGGGCAGAATTCCACCGGGTGGAACATGTTGGCTGGCAACTTTTTGAAAAACCTTGGAGTGAGATTTTGTCGGGCAGATCAGGGAATTGGAATCAATTTTCCGTTGCACCCATGTTGTGCCCTGCAATCTGGTGGTTTGTGGTTCCCAAAGTCGTTGATAGAGGCGGCCTCCTGGAGATGGACAACATTGGTTACATTCTGTGAAGCAAAGACATAGCTGAAGGTCCACCCACAGGGAATTTTGGTTTAAGTAGATGTTATTTCCTGCATTCTAGTGGATTTTTGGGTTGTATGCTAAAGATCTGCAATACTTGGAACTTATTCGGATTCATATTCATCTGATCATGACTAGGGCATTCTAGACTTGAGCTGAACATTCAACCAGAAAACTATTGTTGTGCCTCAATGATTTGACAACTAATTCTTAACTGAAACCTAACCTATATTGTTAACAATTGTATTCTTAAGAGCACTTAATGATTTATGTTCAGCAAAAAATGACACAAGATTAGTTCGGGAGGAATATTGTTCATTATTCAAAGCCTCCCACTACACATTCTATCAAACAAAAAAGTGCCACAAATAAAGTGCTTAAATAATAACTACTCTCAGTTACAAAAACATGTCTACTTCTATTGCACAAATGTCCTGTCTTTATGTTAAATTCTTTGGAATACATCTTACCTGTTCAAAGTGCTATTTGGAAAAGTCTTCAGAGTGAGTCCTTTTCTTTGGCCTGTTAATAAAAAGATAAATGCTATGTGAGCAGCCTAATTAAACAATGCTCTGATGTTTTGAGCATGCAGTACACCGCTTAACAAGGTGCTCTCCTGCTGCTTGTTATGACAGCAGAGTTTGCATTCACCACACACAATCAAGTTCTCACACACAAACACAAACAAATCATTTATTCCAACATTTAAAGTTTAAGAGAGTGAGTATTTAATTGAACCACATGGCATTCACATACCTAGTCTCTGCTCAGATTGGAGATAAAGATTTTCTTCAGCATTGGATTTTCTTCCTGAGTTTCTCCCGCGGTTGTTTCTCTTTGTAACTCTTATGTCGCTAACTAAGAGGATGTCTACGCAGCGAATAGGGTTAAAGGTGCGCTCCTTAGCGCCATCTACCGTCGGGGAAATTGCAAAGGAACGCGTCTCGGCCCAAAGTTGGATTTTTTTTTTTGCGTGAGAAATTGGATGTGTGACGTGAGTACATGTGAAAACATGCAAAGGCGTGTGTCACACGGCGAAAGCATGAGAGTTGGCAGCTCTCTTGAACTAGCAACTCTTCCAGCTAGCTTAGCCTAGCGGTGCTTTTAGTGGCGGTTTTCAACTCACCCCCCTTCTGTTTGACACGAGTAATTCCTCTGCACAGTGTATGTCGCGTCTCTGTTTGTTTTACTTCCAATGCAAAAAGCTCTTTCCATCTTGAGCTACCGTCTTGCTTTTTCCGATGTAATTGGCTGCAGCTGGTGGCCGTTTCGTATCCGCGGTAAACTTCCGTAATTTCCGGTAAGTAAACCGGAAGTAAACAATGGTACGTTAACTACGTTAAAATATTTTGTCACAATAATCTTGGCCACATTATTCGCATAGATTAACGCGTTTATATTGACAGCCCTAGTTCAGATCCTTTACTTCAAGATATAATGAATATGTTCAAATAAAATATATATCGGGTGAAAAGAGATCGCTCAGTGTTGAACTTAATCTTAACCATAACCCTACATTTGATCAACTGTTCCTTCCAGAATGGTTCATTCTAACAGAACAAAAACACAATGATTTTTACTTTCATGTGATTTTATACAGAATAAAAAACTTAATAACATTTTTACTGGCCCATAGATCCAGTTAATGTTGCACACTGCACCTTCGAGGAGCAGAAAAGTTTCAAACCCTGCACAAAGCCGGCTGCATTTGCTCGGAACATTGATGGATTAGAAATTTAAATTAGCAGCAAATTAGATACCTAAAAACAGTATAGTTGAGAACAGTTACTGGGGTATATGTACGTAGTTAGTAACCACCAGCATCAAAAAAAGCTTTTATTTACACATTTTATTTCAAGATGAACATTATCAAAGCATGATCAACTATCTGGGGTGCGAAACAGAAATCTCTGATCCAATTCACACTTCTCTTTGTAGATTGGAAACACCAAAAACCCAAGATCTAGACCCTGTTTTTCCCTGCACGCGTTTAGACGCTGACCGCGTGAAGTGAATATCAAGGTGACCATGATCAATGGTACGCTAGCTGTTAGCCAAGATGATTGATTTTGAGAGTGAGGTACTCTGTGCCTTGTTTTCACCAAAATGATCTCAGTAAATCTTGCGTTTTGTCAGGGGCGACGGTCGGTTTAGGCGCACTGCAGGACTTTGTGTCTCTAGTCTCTGGAATGTGTGATTGAGTCCTTGAGAGCTCCTTGGAAAGACTGACATGGTAATCGCTCCTCTGTCGACATGCCCTGTGTATCCGTGTAAGATGCTCCGGCTATGAACGTTTATTATGGACCAGCCGTGTGTCATTAATAGCTGCGTCCACAGGGCTGATGAATAAACTCCTAAGTCTCTGTCATTTTCATGACGTGGCCTTCCCCTCCGAGTGCCAACATAGTGGAGACAGATTAGTTCTGCTGCCGTGGGTAAAGCAGATTAGCAGAGATTATTAACAAACATGCTGGATTATAATGACAGTATCACTCCCGTCTTTACAGACAACACAACTTTGCGCTGAACTGCTCAAACCAGAAGCGCGGTTAAAACATTAGGTCTCGGCATGGGAGCAGTCATCACAGGGATCAGAGGCAGAGCCGCCTGGATTTAATCTTCTTGGTCCCAATTAAAGTCAGATTTAGTGACATCAGTCACAGTTCATCACAGTGATTATGCTCAAGCTGTTCGGTAAGGAGATGATACAGAGTTTATGGGAACTGCCACTAATTGGAGATTTCACTTAGTGTCCACTCAGCATTTTGGATTCGGAATAGATTAATATCTGCAAAATCACATTTATACCTATTTTTTTAAAGACAGATTCAAATAAAGCCATCATTCTTCAACAACCTAAAATGGTTATGACTGTGTATGTCACTTTTTCACATCTATTCAAGTGCTTTACTCATTTACAAATTAGGTGTATCTGTACTTAAGTATGCCCAGTTTACATTTAATTGTTAATTTACACACCACTCAATACATTGATTGATCTCTGCATCCCCCCATGCATTGCAATGAGTCAATAATATGCATGTGCTTCAGAACAATGTTAAACATAGATTCAAGACGGTTTTGTGGTTAAATATTTTTTTTGTATCCAACGCTGGATAAAAATATCCTCTTGGGTAAACAGTAGTCCAATACATTTGGGTTGCAGTTGTGTCAAGAGCAGACAACTGTTTGTTTGATTTTCAGATAACGTTAACTCAGATTATAAATACATATATTGATTTCCTCACTGAAACAATTTTCATCCATCTGAAAAAGGAAGTCAATATGCGCCTTACAGGCACATGAGAACGGATGATTTTAGCGTACATATTAGCAGCATCGTTAATTTCCTTTCAATGGTTCTATTATGTATCTTAGTACCTCAGGTACTCAAGGTGTGGAACGAAGAGGATGTAATGGGATAAAGCTAAGAATATGCACATTTTATCTACGAGATGTGTGGTCTGCAGTCGGTTGGTTTAGGCGTTAAACCGTGATCATGTATTAAAAGGGGTTATTGACAATATATAAGATCAATATGTACCAGATGAGAAACAACTAAAATCAGCACTGTGAAATATTAAAATCTTTGAAAGCCCCGGATGTGAGGGTGTTATGTGCACAAAACCTTTAATGTCACAGAGGGGAAGTTAAAATCACTGCACACGGAAAAACAGGCCTTTTCTTAAAGGCACATATGCTTCCAAAGAGTCATTTAAATGTTTGATGCTGACACATTTCCATTTCTCATAATGATTTTCTTAGGACTGTAGTACAATGATTCCACAGTGAAACAACTCGTAGATCCCCATGGCCTAGCAGATGTATTCCACTGGAGACTGAAACTTTGAGGGTGAATATTGAAGAAATCTTTATGGGCTGGAGGTAAACCTATCGAGCGAAGGATTCCAGGAAAGACATTTTAAGATGTGTGTAGAAGGAAATTGAATTTCCCCATATTCTAATTGTTGTACCCTTAGCAACACATTCATATTTGCCAGCCCTTGTTGGGGTCGCCACCCAGACTTTGGAAATCAATGCTGTAAAGAACCGAACCAACAATGAAGATGCCTTTTGTTTAACAGAAGAGATGTTGCACCTTGAGAGATCACAAGGTAGAGTCCAGTGCCACCTAGTGGTGAGAAGATAGCAGTAAACAGGAGAAGTGTGGCTCTGTGTTTTTTAATTGATCTAGTTATCTAGTATTTATTTAATCAGTCCCTCAACTTTTTATTCAGCCGCTAGGGAAGTCATTATGATAAATTATACATGCATTGAATACTGCAGCATCTCTAGTTGATTTACGAGAGAAGAGATGCGGTACAGATGGCACATAATGCAATAATAACCTGAAATAACAAAGAAAATACCAAGAATACTAAGGTTCAAAATAACTGTTAATCACATTTATATTACTACTGCTACTAATAATACATTTTATTTATTCAATTGCTTGCAATGCTGCTGCTGTTATGTTAGTTGTAGTTATTTCATCATTAGTCTGCTTTCTAAAGACTACTACTTATAAATGATGTGTATAACTACATTATATACATAATTTATGTCATACACATTGACTGTTTTAATCATATTATGTTTGTTCCATACACATGACATCTATTGTACTTCTGGCCGTCCTTGAAGAGGATGTTGTTATCCACTAAGGTTTCTTCTTCTTTTTGGAAGAGTTTTACCTGTTTCCAAGCGAGGGTCCCTGACAGAGGATGTTGTTGGTCCAATTTTTAAAGCCCTCTAAGGCAAACTCGTGATTTGGGGCTTAACAAACAAATTTCATTTAATTTGATTCAAACGTGTGCAGCGTCCATCTGGCCATCCATCAAAATAAAATCATACCCAGCGTGTTCATCTGTCTGCTTCATGTGCTCTAGTACCATCCCGGTTCATTTTAGGTTTTAGTGCCTCCTCACAAGTCCTCATGTGCACAGCCACACTTTGCTTCTTCTCTTTGTCCAGCCTCTTGTAGTTGAAGTAATGCATGACGAAGAAAAACATGCCCGGCACCAGCATGAACACTCCGCACGCATAGTACATGGATTTGTATTCCCCGTAGATATCAACCAGAGCTCCTGAAAGAGAAGATAAACACTTACTTCATCACCATTCTATAAAGTCCCACTTTTTTGATTCATGTATTTCGAATCTGAAAAAAAAAGTGTTCTCTCAGAAGTACACAAACCTGAAATTGGAGGCCCAAGAAGCACTGGTGCACACTCAATGATGGTGACTAGTCCAACTGCACTGGAGAAGCGGTGAGCTCCGACGAGATCCATCAGAACTTCAAAAAGCAGCGCACAAACCATGCCAAACGCCAAACCAAAGATGACCGCATACACAACCAGACCGGCATATCCGGGTAACAGTGGGCATAAAAGGTGGCACACACCATTGAATGAAACCGCAAAACTGAAAAAGTATTGGATCCGTGGCCGAATCCACTTGCTGTTGCCAATGAAGCCAGTCGCCGGCCTCGTGAACATGTCCACCAGAGCAAAAATAGAGAGCAAGAAAGCTGCTGAATATTCATCAATCCCTTGATGTTTTGCATACGGAGCCATGAAGACCACCGGCGCGAAAAACCCAAAAAACATGACCACGTTACCAATGAGATAGATGAGGAATCCCCGGTGTTTGAAAAGTGAGACGTCTATAAACTTGCTCAAACAGCCGCGGCTCGACTGGTGTTTTCCAGTCAGCAGGTCAGCCAACTGCTCACGGGCGTCCGGGCTAGCGGCTTCCTCAGCAGATGGCCTGTCACGCTCCGGTGCAGCCCCTGATTTCGGTTTGGTGTTTCGATTGACTGGTCTCATCAAAGCGCCAGCTACACAGCAGTTCAAAACAATGGATCCCAGGATGAGGAAGCTCCCTCTCCAGCCAAAGGAATCAAAGAGAAACTGATTGAGAGGAGCCAGAGTGAACAGAATAACTGGACTTCCCGCCATGGCGAGCCCGTTCGCCATGGGCCTTTTCACCTGGAAGTAGGTACCAATGATTGTCAGTGCCGGCTGCAGGTTCAGGGCGAGTCCGAAACCTGTTGAAATAATCGAATGGCTCATTAATTCACCATGAATAAATCAATTAATGCAATAAAAAAAAAAAAATTTAAAAGACAGATAGAAAAACATTGTGGCCAGTGGACACAGAACTTAAGTCTATTCAAATGTTGATATTCAGTGGCACATATTGCTGTGGGAATAATTCTGATTTTGTTTCAAAATGAACTAATAAAACTATACCATTACCATGAAAAACATGAATTAATAAATCAAAAAAGTCATCAGCTGATAATCAGTATTTAAGTATTTCCTTTTCACGTCAAGTTTAATTTAATGTCTAAAAGTTTAAAAAATGTTTTAATTCATTCAATTCCCCTATGTACGTTTTTTTTTGTGTGCCACAGTAGGTGGAGCATCCAGACAGGTTTAAGATTAAAGTCTTTGTTTACTTGGTAGCATTAGTATGATCATGTGTTCTGGTATGTGGGGATTTTCTAAATAATCTGATTTAGTAGGTCATGCAAAAAAGAAAAGAAAAAGGTCCCTTAACACAAGTGTTCTAATAACAAAATATTTGCACAATACACAGAAGGCGGAAGTTAATCCCCCACAGCGTTAAGGCTGACGCATGCTTCTGCGTCTGCGTCGTTGCGTCGACGCACTCGTTTCAATTCATGGTTCTAAAAGTCTTGCGTGTGTTGCAGAGCAATTCACCGCCAGAACAACAGGCGGAGTGACGTGTTTTACAGGAGTAGCGGACTGAATGGTGATCTAAAAGCTTCAGCATCCTCCCTTTGTCAGGTGGTCACAATCAGGCAACGTAAAAGAAACATTACAAAGGACAGCAGAAAAATTAAACGTAATTGACCAGCAATAACTTTGAGGCGAAGATACAGATCCAAAAGAAGCCAGCGGTACGCCAACACTAACCTAAAGCCCACTGAGCTGATCACAGGCCTGTCGCCATAGTGGAGGACAAGTATGCTGCTCACAGTAGGTGGAGCGTCCAGACAGGATTTAGGTTTAAAGTCTTTGTTCAACTGGGGGTGTACGTGTGATCAGGTGTTGCGGTGTACATGAAAGTGTGCAGCGATTCTTTTTAATCATCTGATTTAATAAGATACTAAATAAAGTTGTTGACAGAGGTCTGCGTGTTGTTCTATCAAGGAAAAGACTTGCACATTGCTAAGAAGGTGGAAGTTGACCCCCCACCGTGGCACTAATGTCACTATTGGACTGGCTGATGAAAAAAAAACTCCTGCATCCTCCCTTTGTCAGCAAACCTTACAGAGAACAGCAGCACACTTACCCTTAGGCACATTAAAATACCTGAAAATCACATATGATGATTGAAAAAAAATAGAATTTACCGCCAATAACTCCAACGCAAAGATACAGATGCATGATAGTCCTGCCAAAAGAAGCAAGCACCATGCCTGTGCTAACCATGAGCCCACCAACCATGACCACAGGTCTGCTGCCAAAGCGGTTCACCAGTATGCTGCTCACAGGTCCTGCACAGAGAAAAGAAATATCTCATTTTCTCTGAACCATTTCTTCACTGAAGTATTCTAACACTTGGGGTGGTTTTTCTTATTTAGTTAAATAGGTGGCATGATGCAATAACTTTTCTCTTTCATGTGTCAAATGCGGATGGGAAACATGAAAAACGTGTATTTCTGAATAGAAAAATAAAAAAAATGACGGTATGATTGCCACTGACCCCCTGCGTACATAGAAGCGAGCATGACGGAGGACAGCCAGGCAATCTCGCTGTAGGAGACAGAAAAGTATTCCTGAATCTCCTTAAAGTAGATGGTGAGGGACTTGGGGAAGGCATAGGAGAATCCTATGGAGATGAAAGCGCCAAAGACAACAGCCCAGCCCCAGCCTCCATCTGGTGGGGTGTAGCCTAGTTTGGTTCCCGCTGCGGGGGGCATGCTCGATCCGCCGGCTGGAAGGACAAACAGTTAAAAGAAGTAAGCGCAGTAAAAAAGAAGAAAAAAAATGCACATTTTCAAAAGCTGTGGTAATGTTAACACACCTTACTGTCAAGAGCTCACCCCTGCCCAGTCCTTAAAACAGTAACAGTCAAGCTATGGAGCCTGTTGTTGTAAGGTCCTGTGGCTGCCTCGCAACAGGAAGACCCTGCTTTAAGGCCTTTGATCTCATCACGTGTGCTCGCATTCCACACACTAGTGACCAGATAGAGCAACAACCCTCCTGGAGACTACATTTATTTTGTTAGCATTCTACAAAAATATTAGTTGCTGAAATCTCAGCCACAGATGTTCTGTCTTGGACTTTGTTGAAGTTGATGACTGCCAACAAAATAAAATAAGTCTTTCATCGTAGTAAAAATAACAAGGTGTAATCAGACATTACAGGACATACCTATTTAGTTTAGATAATAACCAAAAACCCAATTAATGTGTTTCAGAAAAGCAACACTAATAATAACTAACCGTAATCTGTGAGAAATTACACAAAAAATATGTATCTTAATTAAATTATTAAATTCTCAAATCACACTCGCATCCAACGTTATCTCCAAAGGACCAATAAAACACAACCTCTGTGAGAAATAGGTCGCCTTTAGCAACTAGTTAATTCCACTAAGATTTAGCTTGTTAAAAAAGTAACAGAGTGGGACCTCTGGCAAGAAAGTCACCACGCCCCTTTACGTCACTCTCTTCCGGTCAGCTGCTGCTACCATCTCACCGCTATACTTTGCATTTCATTAGTTCAACTTGTTCTACTAAATTAGCGAACTTGAGGACGCGAGGACCTTTTTAAAAGGTTCTCCGTCGGGTGTCGGCTTTCTACAGCGGTGACCTCTGTTTGTGTCGCTTGCGTAACTCGCGCATTGTTGTCTTTACGTCAACCGGCGCGTGCCACACAAAGTCGTTGAAGCGAGCGGCTGTGCACGCGAGTTTGTCGTCCGGTTATTCGGCAATTCCGCCGTTCGGTGTCATCCCCGGAGATGTTGTCCCGGGTGAGAGCGGGCTGGGCCTCGGCCAGGTTGCCCGCTTGTGTAACGTACGCGTTGAAGCCAATGGCGGCTGGTGAGGAGACACCTGTCCTCCGCACGCATCGCCGGCATCGAACCTCCGGCCCGCAGTCCGCGGGTGTGAAGGTAAAACGTCTCTGCGTGCATCACGTTTACACGTGCATAACAACAAACCTCTTCAAAGTCTTTTATTTTGTTTGGTGGTTTTCCGCTGCAGGCTGCAGTGTGACTGCAACAGATAACTTCATGTTAGTGGCATGAAAAGCAAATCAACGCAAATAGACATTTGACATTTAGTAAACGTGCCAAGTCCGCAGCTGTAACTAGTACGACGTTCGGTCAAAGATGCTTGCTAAAGAAAGACCACCACTCTGCCGTTATGATGGTAAACGATAAGTTTTAAGTGAGTACTGTATTGGCATTTTTTTATATACAGAAAAAGCCAACGGAGTGGTACGTCTGTCTCCGAGTAAACTATCTAAAAAAGGATCGCGTGCAAGTCACGTTTATTGTTCATATTAAGAGATATTGTGACGACGTTTTGTGTCCCCATTTCTGAAAGTGAGCGGGTAACTCTTCGCTGAATCGCAGTCGACTGCAGTGGCGGCCCGAGGACAAAACAACACGTTTTCCCCCTCCTAATTTAACTTCCAACAGACATAAAGTCAGAATCTGAAGCACGTCACCTTCAGTCTCCGAATCTGGACCCCCGGAGTGTGTGGAACCGCGTGTCCTGTCCCGTGCTGCTCCGCTGCAAGTGTGGAGACTGAAAATGTCTCGTGGGCAACGTTAGGGGTCGCGAGCCTAAACCTGACTTTAGAGATCAGGTGACGTTCGTCGGAAAATATTTTATAGAATTCAATAATGCAAAACTACGCAGTTTGAGATATGTGACTTCAGATTACACAATATGTCACAGATTATGCCATAACGTTGCTACATTTTTGACGTTATTTGTTTTTATGGTTAGTCCTAACCGACTATGAAACCACAATTTATTTGATATCCAATATAATAATGTGCTTTACCACAATTAGCACAGTATTGTTTTACTGTCCCCAGTAGAGCATTGGTTATTTAGGAAAATGGTCTTTTTACTCCCTCTCAAACAACCCTGCTTCAAATCCTTACCACCCCACATGTTGCTCTGTTTCAGGTGCTCTATGATGGGCTCTGTCCCATATGTGTGACAGAAATCCGATTCCTCCAGTTTCTGCAGAGGAACCGGCCTGGGAAAGTGGACTTTGTTGACATTTCCCTGTCTGGCTACGACGTAGAGAAAAACAAGGATGTCAGCTACGAGATGGCCATGGAGGAAATGCACGTGATTGATGAGAAAGACGAGGTAAATTCCCCCAGCTTTACGGTCACAACACTTGACATGTTGGAAAATTTCTGAGGATTAATCTACAAGTGTTGTCACCATTATGGAGCACTATCTAACGTGCGTTTTATTGGCAGGTTCATCGTGGGATACCTGCCTTTGCAGTCATGTACAGCGCAGTTGGCCTTGGCTGGTTGGGTCGACTCATGATGTGGTCACCTGTGAGACCATTCATGGACAAGTCGTACGCCCTCTTTGCCAGGAATCGCTTAAAGTGGACCGGGCGGGGTGAAGAGTGTGCCAAAGGACGCTGTGAAAAAAAAAAAAACTGAGAGGAAAAACCGAAAAAAAAGGATAATATAATACACTTGTTCTGTTCAGGGTTTTGTGGGCCTCTGAGCTGAAAAAGGTGTGTGTGTGTGTGTGTGTGTGTGTGTGTGTGTGTGTGTGTGTGTGTGTGTGTGTGTGTGTGTGTGTGTGTGTGTGTGTGTGTGTGTGTGTGTGTGTGTGTGTGTGTGTGTGTGTGTGTGTGTGTGTGTGTGTGTGTGTTCATGAACACGTTTTCCAAAAATTAAAGGGAAGTATGCTTCTAAACATGAAACTTAAATATAATATCTTCATATAAAAACTTAGGTTGACCCCAAAACACACATGCCGATAAAAGGCTTGACTTCAAACAGCGGAGGGCATTTATACACAAAAAATGCACGATTGGCCTCGTATCCTGTTGCACAGCGTCTCAGATCGAGGCCAATTCAAAAGCGGATAGAAAAGCAAGCTTATTAAACTGCCACTAGATGTCATTATAGCGCCTTTTCTAGGAAAGGCGATTTGTTTTGGCCTACGGTTTGTTTGTGTTGTGCTTTGACGTAATCAGCAGCTAACTTCAGCTCACAGAGACCCTTGAAATGTCCCCCCCACCCCCTCAATCTAATTTTAGCTCCAACACATGACTTTAAGCCTGTGTGGTCTTACAAAGCATTGGCTTATGCTTGTCCGCCCGTCTACCAGCTCAACCAATAGCAGTTAAGTACTCCATGAGAGGAAGGTTGAATTGAGAATCAAAACACTGAAGAAATAGTGGTCCCGACCCCGTGTAATAAGGGCTGTACTGGATTTTGAAATAAAGGAACTTTGAAGAGGAATTGTGAAGACCGAGGACTAGGTATTGTGATCGAGGTAAATCCTTAGTGAATGTTTTTATCTGATGTGTCCTGCCAAGGTTAAAGTAGCTATAAGCAACGTTGGTTCATGACCTTCCCCCACTCAAGTGGGAAAGTCAGGTGCTGTGCCTCTCTTTTCTAAGTCAACAGTTTTCATGAATTGAGTTTTCATTTTACTTTTACATAGAACAATTGAAGAAGAACGTTACACTGTTCCTAAAGCGCTCTCGGGTCTCAAATTCCCATCTAACATTGCGTAAATAGCAGCTCTATTTACGGCATTAAGAGTTCTTAAGTCATGCACCGAAATATCTGGTCTAAGATTTCTGGAAAGGTCGACGTGCAATGTTATTGTGAAATATAACAATTGTGCACTTTTACACACACACACACACACACTCTTCAAACTCATTTGTTAAATTTGTATGTTTCGGATAAATTATGAATATAATTTGCATACAGTTTTCTAGAGGATGAATCATCATGACTTAAGTGATCCCTTGACGTTCCCCAACGCCACCAGTGCGATGTCATTCTTTGTTATTAAAATCTCTCTTCAACTACTGGATGAACTTCCATGAATTGGGGTACAGGCTGTTCATTGAGGATGAATTTGAATAAGTTTAGTTTATGACAAAACACCTCCAAAAAGGTTCCATTACCATCAGCCTCAATTGTACTCTGCTTTATGCTTCACGTAATTAGCATGTGTCAACATGCTTACGCACTGAACGAGGATTTTGAACATGGTAAACATTATCCGGCTAAACATCAACAAACAACATCGTCATTCAGACCGTGTTAGCATGCGAAAATTAGCCTTTAGTATCACTGTGTGCTCTCACAGAGCTGCCTCCACTTTCCTAGATTCCTGTTGAAAATGCGGCTTCCGGGCAAAAAAATCGATGCAAGCTCAAGAGTTACATTTGGAATTTGATTGCTGCTCACCACTTCAGGTGAAACATGGGCCGCTACCTAAGCACCAACTGGTGTTCAAGTTCAGTGGACAAGACATTGAGGTCATTCTGCAGAGTGAGGTACCTGATCAGCCTTCTCAGAAAGTACCCTTGTGTGGCTAAAGCGACACTCGGCATGGACCCCCGCAGATACTACCTGCTATCTCCTCTTCATCTGCCCAGACAATGTATATTTAACAATTTAAGCCACGGTGCCGCAGGCTCTGCTTCTAACCACTTCCTCTGGGATTATACCAAAGAACCGATTTGTCTCCAGGTGGTGCGTCTTTACTCCTCCAATAGGAGTACATTAAAATCTGACGCTCCGATTGGGATCTTCGAGGAGGCTCCGAACGGTTTCCTGTCAAGATCACTGGGAGGGAATCTCGGTCAATCCTTTGACAGAATGGCCAGACACATTAACATGTATTTCAAGGGAAAGGGTGTTTATCCAGCTGTAAAGGATGGCCCAGAAAGTCTTCGAAGGTCACAGAGGCGTAGTCAAAGCCAGACAGCAGCCAGAGAGCGGAATAAATCAGAGAAAGACACAATGCGGACCTTGAAAAGCAAAGACAAACGGAACAGCTCAGGAATCCCTCCTTCGACACAAGACGACCGTGGACTGCAACTATTTCACATCAGCGCTCTGGCAACAACTTTTGGAGAGAGCTACAGTTATGTTGCCGGTCACATTAATTCAGTCTTCTCTCGCAGTTTTACGAAGGTTCAAAAGGAGGAGCCTTTGGACAGCATTTCTCCCACAAGAGGGAACACCAGAAGGCTAAAGAAGAGACAAATACCAAACACTTACATCATCAGGTCTAAAGAGGATGAAATGTCTCAAGCAAAATCCGGTGCTGATCTGCCAACATTGGAGACTAACCACACCTCCAGCAGCTGGGAGGAGGGCTACCTACATTTTGCAAGACACATCAATAAATACTTTGGTGCCAAAGTTGCCAAAGAAGCGGATCAAGATCAGAAAAGACGAGAACAGATTGAAAGGAATGATACCTCACAAGCCGGAGGCGCCATGTCACAAATGAAGCAAGACAAACATATCATCCATAACACAGAAGGTCTTTTCCACAGCAGCTGCAACACCAACTTTGGAGATAACTATTCCCAAACGGCCGAACACATCAATCAGTATTTCAAGGGTCAGAGTGGATCAGATGAGGACAGTGATCGAAATGTCTTAAAAGAGATGGATCCTGGATTTGCTAGTTCCGAGAGCCTAAAGGCCGTGACCTTCAAGGACTGCCTTTACAACCCGACCAGGGCCATCCCTGACTTGCTGGGTGCTTATCTGAACCTAGGCCCCCTGTCTCAGACTCGTAAGCCCGCCGTCACTTCACCAGAGACGATGCTGACTAGAAAGGTGAGTTGTGGTATGAAGTATTCATTGAACAACTGAACCGAAAATATATCGATTGTTTTTCACCAATTACGTTCTTTATGCCATTGCTGTTCAAATTGTAACCAGATCTTCCTCGTCCCTTTTGGGGTTGTCAGAACATTGCTGGTATTGTTACAGAAGCTAAACCACATGCATGCAAAGTTTTGCACACATGTATATTAGTGATTTCTGGTTGTGTGTTTCTCAGCTGTGCTCTCAATTGAGTCGGAGGCAGGCAGAGGAAGTGACACGGGGGTTGATCGGCACTTTGTCACAGACTTCGCCTCCAGAAGCTCTGGCTGCCTGCATGGAGGCGCTCAATGAACACCTCATCCGTTACCCATCATGCAAAGTTTTAATGTGGCAGGTCTGTCGGAAGTGGAGCGAAAACATTTGAAAAGATCTGATTTCACCTCAGTGAATTCTCAAAGAAGTGTCTGTTTCCAGGAGAGAACCGCCGTCACATTGTTGAGGAAGCGACGGACCCACAGAGATAACCAGGCGCTTCAGAGTGCGTTGAGGGAAAGCTTGGCTCTAATTGGCTATGTGGATCCCGTCAAGGGTTCTGGTATAAGAGTGCTCTCAATCGATGGTGGTGGGACAAGGTAATTCTTGTTTAAGAAATGTCAGAAGATATTGCGTGTTTCATCCAACCAACAGTTTAAAACACAGAGAACTTTTGTCTTTGCATTTCTTAGAGGTGTGGTGCCTTTACAGGTATTAAAGCTACTGGAAGCTCAAACAGGCAGGAGGATCCATCAGCTGTTTGACTACATCTGTGGAGTGAGCACAGGTAACAAATAACTGACAATAAACTCAGCTAATATTAACAACATAATTGATGCGTAACAACCCTCTCTCTGTATGTGTCTGTTAAAGGGGCCGTTCTAGCCTTCATGCTGGGTCTTGCCCAGTTTTCTCTAGAAGAGTGTGCTGACATGTATCGTCGTTTTGGCTCCGAGGTGTTTCGGCAGAACCCGCTAGTCGGCACAATGAAGATGGGCTGGAGTCACTCTTACTATAACACAGAGACCTGGGAGACAATACTACGGTATACATTTAACGCGTTGAATGCGCTACAGTGTATGTGGTGCATTTATCAACATGTTAATAGTATGGCAACACAATCTGCTCTGAAGGAATTTTGTATTTTCATCCCTTTAGTGAAAAGCTGGGAAATCGGGTACTTATCAAAACCGCCGGAGATGAGTTGACCCCCAAGGTAAGAATACTGCAGTGGCGGGTTCATTTCATGGCTTTTGTGTGTTCGATTGATGAGGTTACAACTTTGACGGACGTTCTCTCCTTTGACAGAATATAATCTGCAAAGTTTTTATTTTCAGCATTGAAGGCTTCGTGAACATCTCACGCAGGGTGTTGTTGGTATCTGCTCAGGTTTCAGCCGTCAGCGCTGTGGTGAACTGGGGGACCAGTCCAAAGGCCTTCGTCTTCCGCAACTACAACCACAAACCAGGCTCTCTGAGTCGCTATGCAGGAGGCTCCCTTTGTGAAATGTGGCAGGCAGTGCGAGCATCATCAGCCGCCCCGGGATACTTCCAGGAGTTCCCCTTACAAAGTGACATTCACCAGGTAGGAAGCGGCTGTTGTTCGGTGGGGTTTTAAGTGTTAGACTCAAAATGATGCTGCAAAAGACAAAGAAATGTAATAATTGAGTGATAAAAATTCACTCAATTATCATATGTCACATATCACATGTTTATTCGGGGGTGGGCTGAACCTTCAGTGTTCAGCTCATTAACAACAAGACTGCTAGGGATCAATACCTATCTTTTAGTTCTTTGACTGAGAGAGAAGTAATCGACCATTAATAGCTTAAAGTGCATATGACATTAACAACAATATAACATTAGGAGTATAATAGCTACTCCTAATTCATGGAGTATAATTTAGAGGAACACAAAACGTGTCCTTTACATTTTTAGATACATTTCTGTCTCATTGAAGGATGGAGGAATCATCTTGAACAATCCCTGTGCCTTGGCTATCCACGAGAGCCGTCTGTTGTGGCCCAACCAGCCTTTCCAGTGCGTGCTGTCTCTCGGCACCGGTCGCTATGACAACGCCAAGAGGGGACCTGCCACTTCCACCAGCCTGAGGGCCAAAATCAGCAACTTGATCAGCAGCGCTACCGACACCGAAGGGGTCCACACCCTGTTGGACGATCTGCTGGCCCCAGACGTGTACTTCCGCTTCAACCCCACGTTGAGCGCCCTGGTGTCCCTGGATGAGAGCCGGCCGCGGGCAATGGACCAGCTGCTGAGAGACACCCAGAACTACCTGGAGAGAAACCAGACCAAAGTGGCAAGGCTCTGTTTGGTGCTCGGGCCGGAGCGCTCGGCTGCCAGCAGAACTAAGGACTGGATGAGTGAGCGGGCCTGGGAGATGAAGCAGAGATGGTTGTGAATATACTTTTTTTTGCTAATTACAAAACTAAAATGGGGAACATGGTGAACACTAGCTGACAAACCAAGACATATTGCTTTTAGCAGGTTAGCATAATGCTGATTAGCAACTCATAGTAAGGTATAAACAATTTAAAATATAATATAATTTGACCTGAAATGGTGCATTCATCCCTCAAGTCTGTTTTCTTCTGTTCTATGTGCTACAAGGATTGTGAGTTGGGACAACATCTATATGTGATCCCAGTTATCTTTGTTTATTTCAGTTTTCCGTCTTTGGCTTGTGTGAAACTGGCCCGTCACCATAAATGTGTGATGTGAAGCTTTTGCAGCAAAACTCACAATTAAAAAGCAGGCTATGTGGGTGAGTTTCATTAAGTTACAGCCCACTAAACGACAGGATGCATCAGCCCTCAGAGATAGTTCAACAATCCCCACGATCACATCTCCACGTGATGTTTCAAATCGAGTAGAAGACGGTTTTAAAAGAACCAAAGAAGCCAGATAGTTGCTGCTAAGTTCATCAAGGTTTGACATTTAATGTTTTTCTGCTGTTTTGTCCACTTCTTGTTCTACATGCAGGCTCACGTAAACCAAATCAATAGGATTTTGTAAACAAGTCTAACTTATCATGCACTTTATTAAAAAAGCTATGTGTAATGTGACAGAAGTTCTTATCTGATTGTTGCACTTCTCAGTGTTGATGAATGTGATATCAGCTGAAATAAGCTATAAATTATTCTTTCATGTGACATCACACATTACATCACAGTTGTATGGTATTGTGAAGTAGTGGATTGTGCCATCATATGTTTTTAATAAATGAATATTCATGAAGACTTTTTTCTTTTTGTTCCTATACTAATCACACAAAACACCATTTTTTTCAGCACTATAAATAAATTGCACTTTATAACAGGGCAAACGTCATCCAGTCACAGATTTTAGGAGTTAAATCCCCCTCCTCCTCCCCATGCGTGTGGAAGCTGCGTCCTCCCTTTCCACAATGGGCCGACTTTGTTCCTTGACAAAAACGCTTTGTGTGAGAGAGTGTGCGTTCGTGCCAGCCAGGGTGAAGATACAAGGTCAGTAACCCACTCCCCATCTAACGCGATGCAAATCAACAGCACACATGAAAACAACACAGAAAAGATCTGATCTCAAGCTGCAGCTGATTGTTGCTGCACGAGCTAGAAGAGACCTTAACCAAAACCTAAACTAATGTATGCCATGTGATTGCATTACACAACTCATTCTCATCACTGCAGCAGCTATGTTATACTTATGTGACGATTTCCCAATGGATTTGTTGTTATAGGTTTTCTATAGGTTCGCCAGGCATGTGACCCAGACTGATGCAGTGAAAAATAATACAAATAGCAGATGCGGCTAGAAAAAGTGAGGCAGTAGAAAAAGGGACCACGGAGCGAGCGGAAAGAGAACACTTTAAACAACACCGTAACACGTAAGACCTCTAATAATCACCGTTTTACTTTTTGTGTGATTTTGAATATTCACCGTAGGATCAAAATGACAAAGAATTGAGTGCTTTAGAGTAGCATAAAGTGTTTCGCCATGTGAAGGAGTGCTTTAGTTCCGCCAGCTGTTACTCAAGACGGCTCTCAATGGATCTCAAGGTTTTAATGATGTCATAGTGTGAGTTCAGAAGTGGGACCGGTCTGCATGTGCATCAGCTGATTTGTATCGCAGTCAACACAAGCTGGTTGAGCGTTCATTCAAAGCCTTGGCTCTTTTAATGGCAATGTAATACAGTTTATGCAACAACAAGTGTAACAGACTGTCCTAATAACAAGAACTGACCTTCTTGTAGAGCCACAATGAGTTGGATGATTATGAATTTGAGTATTAAATAATTGGGCAAAGTAGAATTGGTTTCAGATATTGATTTCCTCCTCAGGATTAATTGTATTACCTAGACAGGTGCATCTTGCTGTTTTATAACCAAATACATAAGAAACTAGTAACATAGTGACATTAGAGACTCAACTGTATTTTTTGTTTGATTACCTAGATGCTGTCTGACAGAGCAGCTGCAACGTGGCCGTTGACTCTTATTCATGTTACAGGAAGGTCTTGAGAAAATGTTCTGCTGCTGGAGATTACCTCACTACAAAGAGAGCTCAAGTCTGTGAGACAATAATGTTTTGATAGCACGGTGGTGACTCATTGCAGCTCAGTGTCCTGGTGTCTCCTTCTGGCCTTTTTCCTGAGTGCCCACTAAACCAGTGACGTCAAAATGCAAAGAAGGTGCTCAAAGTCTGAACAGGCAACTTGTGCGGTTGAATATCTCCCTCCTCCCCCCCCGTCCACATGCCATCTGCTTTTACCCGAGCCCCGGGCACACGTGCCGGAGGAGACCCGTGAGCATAGAGACCTTCTTGTTGCCACTGAGCTGCCTCTGTCTATCCCTCTGCCTCTTCACTGTGCAATCTGGTGCATGGCACTGATCATTGCTCACTGCCAGGCCTGCTTTAGTCCACTGTATGGGGTATGGGTGGGGTGGGGTGGGTTGGAGTGGAGTGGGGGAAGCATGTCAGGTCGTGCTTCACTTGTGAACACAAAGGAGGGCGTCACGGCCAGAGGATGCAGAGCTGTGGAAGTCCTAACAGTCCATGTCACTTTATGATGAGGAATAGCTTTACGCAAACTATACAATCGTTATTAGCCGCCCAGATACAAAGGACAGGTTTATTTGCATCTGTAGGTAGAGACCCTCCCCTCCCTCCCCCCGCTTCCTTACCACCAATCCATTGTTTAGCCCAGTCAGTGCTGGTTTGTACGTGCAGCCCCGTGTGGATGCCTGAAAGCCTACACAGATCAGGACTGTCGACAGCCTTGAGAAGTCTTTTGTTTTACACAAATACAGCTTCTCCTGTGGCTTTTTCTAGAAAAGACAACAGCTGCTCCCCCCCCCCCCCCCACCCGTAGGATTTTCTCAGCTGAATGGCAATTACCTCTCCGTACACCGGGGATGTGCATGTGAATGGCTGAATTTAGAATAAAGAAATTTCCAAATGGGATGGTTTTGAAAAAGTACCATGAAAGATAGGTACAAATATTTAAGTATTTTATAGAAGGTCAATGGCAGAAATGCCGTCAGACTGTTATTGAAAATGATATGAATGACAATTTCCATCTTTAGTCAGAGCTACTGCACTGGAGTCACGCGCCACACGTCAAATTCACATGCGAGAAACAAACATGGCTTTCATTCACTTGTTTCCCCGGCTCCTTTCAGTTAACAATCAAGCCCACATTTTGATGTCATCAAAACCAACAGGAATGCCATGCTTTGAGTACTAAAAACCAGGCCTAAGAAAAACATGAGCTGCCTTCCTCAGTTCAAATCATGTTAAATGCCCCACCTTAACGGTATAATAAAGTTTAATTTCTATGTGTTTATCGAGTGAGCAAACGTCGGGACCGTGCTTGGCTGAGATAATGGTGTTCACAATGGTGAGAGCCTCGTCGGAACACTCGGCTGATGTGGGTGAGGAGTAGGTGGCGTACGGCGCTCATTCATCATTCATGAGATGGGTGGGCAGAGTGTACGAGGCAGTGACGGACAGAAACTTTCTTGCTGAAGTCTATCGACTCTTCCAGGGTTCTCAACCTGATATTTGAAGGACAGAGGCTTTACTTGGCGCACTGTGCAAACAACAGTCATTTTATTTGGTTGTGAAGAATCTTTGGAGTTATTGATGCATCGGGGAAGCCAAAGGGATGGGGAGGAGAGAGCCATGATTTGAGAGCGGTAGGTACTGACAACTATTTGTCCTGTTCATACTAAAGACTTGTGGTTCATTGTTGTAATGTGGTCAAAATATTTGAAATGTAATCTAATTTAACACTTTTACTACAAATGACTCAGGTAGGCCATCATGGGATACAGTTTAAAAACCTTTTCTTATATTTGTACTGTGTGAGAATAATCGGTTAGTGGAGATATAATTTAAATATCTGTTTGACTCTCAACGAGTTATTGAATTATTCAACATTTTATTATTATTTCTGCGAAATCAGTGCAGGTAGTTTTACTTTGATACTTGAATTCTGCTGATACTTGAGGCTCTTTTACCTGTGTGGGATTTTCAAAGACTTCTACTCAACAATTCTTAAATTATCATTTTCCTCCACTGTGGGATTTTCATTGCAGCAAGCACATGAGGCATTTATGAAATATGTTATAAGAAGTTTGATTTAAAGGGATTTGTGTGAAATTCATCTGTGTGACATGACATACAGTCGATATTCTGTTTTTTTTTTAACTTACATTTAGTAACAGGAGAACTGGTGAAGGAAGAAGTTGCCTGGTTCCATGTGCTGTAAAGATGGGGACTCTGGTCGAACCAGCTCTGCTGCTTCTTTTATGGCAGAGTGTTTGGGCTTTGGACGTCCCTCTGGAAAGTGAGTCAGTTATTGAACATGCATGTCATTTATGACACGCCTCTATTAAACTAAGCTGAGTTACTGCATGTCTCTGCCTACAGTCAGGCAGCCTCCGACCATCATAAAGCAGTCGATGAAGGACCATATTGTTGACCCCAAAGACACCATGGTCATAGAATGTGAAGCCAAAGGAAACCCTCATCCCATGTAAAAGCCGACGTGGCCCCCTTTCGAGTCATGTGTTTCCACTCATATAATTATCTCCAAACCGCCTCACCGTTTTTCCTGTCTTCTTCCACCTTTTTTGCTCAATAAGTTTCTCGTGGAGACGGAATGGGAAATATTTCAACGTGGCACGTGATACTCAAGTTTCAATGCGCCGGCGTTCGGGGACCCTGGACATCTATGCCTGGAACAATCCGGAGCAGTATGAGGCCGAGTATCAGTGCATTGCCTCCAACGCGTACGGATCTGCATACTCCAACAAGATCCGACTGCGGCTATACAGTACGCTCATTAATGGAACTATTAGAGAGACAACTATTTGCATACAGGACTCAGGACCTCATTGGGTCCAGTGACACAATATGGCCATTACTTTAACATGAAATGCAGCTAGAACACCTTTTCAATTAAACATTTGAGAGTAAAAAAAGAAGCTTTTTTATATTAACAATATAATATGTTGTGTAGTAGAGGTGCAAAGCATATATATCTAGTTATGTTGCTTTGACACTTTAAGATCGCTTTATCTGAGCATTCAGCTTCTTCACTCTTTAGTGTTTTGTGGATATTTTCTTAAAATGCGATGAGAGTTGTACAAAAATACGACAAATGAACGAATGAGTATAACTAAATTACGTATTGTGGTTTTGGCAGTAAACCCCAAACTAATAATGTGTTATTTTCTGACATTCTGTCTGTAGCCCTCAGACTCAAGCCAATTTTTTCCTCCCAAATATACAAATCTTGAAACACACAAAGTCCCAAATATATACTTTTCTTTTATTTAAAAGAGCTTGGTGGTTCAGTTTTTTTTTTTTTAGCAAAATGACCGAAACAGGATTCTAATATGTATTTGAGAGGGACTACTTTCAGATGCAGACAGTGACAGCCAAACTGCATCACCTCGACGGTTTACGTGTGGTTGGCTGTAAATAAATTACACCAAGGCTCATTGATCTTTTTTTAGTATAATGTTTGGACGACGATGGAGCTTTATGGCACAGAAAAGAAATAAACTGGCTTCAGCTACAGAAACAATATATGATGGTGGGAGGAACTCATCGCCTGTTTGTATCTTTTCTCGAGAGTGTTAGCAGACAAGTCCCACAAAATACTATATTATAAAAGTGTTTTGCTGTACAGAATTGTGTTGTGCACTGTTGTGAAAATCCCCCCCTCGCTGCTCAGTGGAGACGTGTGTACTTCTGTTTTGCGAAGGAGCTCCTGTTTGGCCAAGGGAAGTCCTGGAGCCGGTGGTGGTCAGCGCTGGCTTGCCTCTGGTCCTGTCTTGTGACCCGCCACCAGGCCCTCCGAAACCTGACACCTACTGGATGTCCAGCTGTAAGAGTCTTCTACAGTTACGTCTCCAGATGTTTGAAACAATAGGTTTCAACAAGGAGTCATTTGAATAATCCACATCCGTCATTAGAATTAGAAGTCTCGAAATTCCTCTGAACTTATTGTATTATTGTATTTCTGTCATCTAAGGCTCCTACGCGAGGCCTTTTAACTGGCCGGTTCAGACAGCTGTCCCCACCATGCACCCTGTGCGGCCGGACCGCAGGGTATCCATGGGAATAAACGGAGATCTGTATTTCTCTAACGTCCAGTTCAATGACTCTGCTGCCGATTACTGCTGCAATGCCCGCTTCCCCTACAAGAACGTCATCCAGCAGAAGATGCCAGTGGTGGTTAAGGTGCTGACGAGTGAGTATGACTGCGTGTTCACAGTGTCCATCTGCTTTTTGGTTCACAAAATCATCCTACTTTCCTGTAAAGTTTTGAATTATTTTTATCTGTAACATAATCCATCTTCGCTGAAGGAACTTTATTCAGATACTGATAATCTGCATGTGTAGATGTCAAATACACAAGCACAGCAAATAATCAATGCAATGGAAGTAAAGGAAACACAAAAAAACACAGATTAGATTTAGATGTATGAGGTTTGGCCTCTTGTGTTTTGCTGTGGTGATTTGCAAAGGATGAGTGTAAAAAAACACAGGCACTCCATATAGAACACGTTTGAAGCTATTGGAATTGTTGACTCACATATTGTCTTATCTAACAATTTTCTAAGACATATTAGATCATCTTTATTTGTGTGTATTTTTTCCTGTTGATCTTTATTCTGCATCTCAGTTTGCTACCAACCAAATATATAATTTGGAACTGATTTAATGGTGTACAGACTTTTCTGTTCATCTATGACACCCTAATGTTTTCCAACCAAACTGCTAACTTTTTACCCATTAACTTTTGTTTTTTTTGCAATACTTATTGCTATAAACTAAAACATTTAGCTTTCTCCTATACTCCAATTGTGGAGTCGGTGTCCTCTCTGATTTCACGGGTCAACTTGTCTGGTCAGACGGGGTTTGTGAATGAACTGGTTTTGGTTTGTTTTCCCTGCAGTTCGCACGGTGGCCGAGGCTGCCCCCACCTGGCTGTCTCCCACAGGCTCGTCCAGCTCCATACTGGTCCTGCAAGGGGAGGAGCTGCTCCTGGAGTGCATCGCTGCAGGAGTGTAAGCGTCAACGCAAGATCACAAGATATTTTGTAACTGAAGATCTTTTTTTTTTTATAGAATATCAATGTTGCAGTTAAAAAAATCCACTCTGTCAATCTTTTCTCTTTGATATAACGTTGACTCTGATTTCATGAAAGTGCTCCTGTGTAAAGCCTTGTTTCTCATCATCAAGGCCGACTCCTCGTATTGCATGGACCAAGAATGGTGACGACCTGGGGCCATCGCCGCGCATTAAAGTAAAGAACTTCAACAAGATGATTCAAATCCAAAAGGCGTCCTTCGATGATGTGGGTGAATACACTTGCACTGCTACCAATAAGATCGGATACATCGAGCACACAGTAACCGTCAGGGTCAAAGGTGAGGGTCGCGGAAACACTTTGTAACTTCTTACTTCACATCTTTAAAGTAACTTTTAAAGATTCACTTCTACTCGACAGCGGCTCCCTTCTGGCTGGAGAAACCCACCGATCTGGTCTTGGCCCCGGAGGAAAATGGACGCCTCTTGTGTCAATCGGATGGGGCCCCGCGTCCCACAGTCAGCTGGTTCATCAACGGAGAACCTATTGAAGGTATGTATGTATGTATTTTGGAATGCACGCATTCCCGGCTGTCGAAGTGAATCCAAACAACCTTGGTCTGTTTTGTTCTTCCAGTTGCTACACCTCAGCCTAACAGACAAGTGTCGGGAGACACACTGACCTTACACGCTGTGACCGCTGAAAACACAGCTGTCTATCAGTGCAACGTTTCCAACGAGTTTGGGTACTTACTGGCCAACGCGTTTGTCAACGTGCTACGTAAGTTACCAATTCCGCTCTCCAATGCCATTAAAAGTGTAAAACATATGTATAAATATTAATTATTATTATCATTATTAAGAAATAATGATAACAATAATTGTGATATAATAATAAAAATACAGGTAATACAATGAACATTAATATAATATAATAACAAATTACACATACACCTGTAGGATGTTATGAAAATGTTTAGAAATTAAGATTCAGATGAATTTCATGTTGGGAACCTTGTACTACATATGCAGTTGAAACAGGTTTTAAAGCTACTAATGTAA
The DNA here is from genome assembly GCF_964276395.1 of Gasterosteus aculeatus. Classification (NCBI taxonomy): domain Eukaryota; kingdom Metazoa; phylum Chordata; class Actinopteri; order Perciformes; family Gasterosteidae; genus Gasterosteus; species Gasterosteus aculeatus. Next base: position 5,122,076 of record NC_135689.1, read on the forward strand.
AATGTCATGACATCAAACAGACAAGGCCAACTAACATGGGCTGTACTTTTCTATGAGATTTAATAGTCATGACAAAGTATGAAAGAAATATTTAAAAAAAAATAACTTTTACATAGTATAATGACGACAAAAGATATTCAACTCCACCATCACATTGACACACAAATGATTTAGTATTTTGGAGCTGTAAGTTAATATATATTATTTAAGACATATTTGTTTTTAAAGTTTGGTGCAGGAATGTGTAAAATATTGAACCCCCGGGTGTGCATGAAGTTCAATATTAAAAGTATCACTATAAATGATCAATGTTTATCCAGACGCAACACCACGTATTCTGGGGGCCAGGAATGAACTCATCAAAGTGATCGAGGGCAGTCGTCCCCTCTTAGACTGCCGCTACTTTGGTTCTCCAGTACCTGAGTTGCGATGGTGAGAAGATGCTGTCAGACATGTAATTGCAAAGAGTGTGTTCAATCATTGGCTCACAGTTTGTGTGTGTGTGTGTGTGTGTGTGTGTGTGTGGTTTTATGGGTCCGCATGAACAGGTCCAAATACGGACAGGGTACCCTTGAAGGGAATCGTTTTAAGACCCACCGTAACGGGACTCTGGAGATCAAACAAATACGGATAGAAGATCAGGGAACATACCTGTGTGTAGTCAGCAACGTCGCAGGAAGAGATGAGAGTCAAGTCCGGATAGAGGTCAAAGGTGAGGGTCACCAAGTTTTATAGTAAACACATTTGACTTTTTTTTGATTGTGTGACCCATCATGTGTTTTTGCGCACACCTTTCTCAGAGCCCACTTTGATTGTCACGAGACCGCAGAGTATGAAAGTCATCCGCGGGAGCGACGTGCGCTTTGAGTGTGGTGTAAAAACGGACGTTACTACTCCTGTCACAACCACCTGGATGAAAGACAAGAAGCATGTCACCCTTGGCTGGAGGTACGTCTTTCAATGATATAATTGTCTCTGTTAAATTACATTTTTGTTTGAGCGTGAGCCCATCAGTGTCTTGAGCTAACCAGTTTGTGTTTTTTTGTATCGAAAGGATTTCTCTGGATGAATCGAATCTAGTCATCACCAATGCAAACAGAGGCGATGAGGGTAATTACACCTGTGTCATCAAGAGTGAAATGGAGCAGAAGTCTGCCTCGGCACGTCTCATGGTGATGGGTATGACAAGTCTTAAATAAATTACAATTGTCAACCAAATGACACGTTTGGCTTTTTAATCACGTGTGTGTGTGTGTGTGTGTGTGTGTGTGTGTGTGTGTGTGTGTGTGTGTGTGAACGTGTGCAGACCGTCCAGATCCTCCCACCAAGTTGGAGTTGTCCGATCCATATGAACGCAGTGTAAGACTCCGTTGGGTACCTGGAGAAAGCAACCACAACCCTATAACAGGTAAGAAATGTTCAACTGAATAGTTAATAAAGCCACAGGAATACAAAAGATTTTTTTTTCTCCATTTCTTGCTGTGTTACAGAGTACTTAGTGCAGTACGATGATGATGACTGGTTGCCCGGTAAGTGGAGAAACCTCTCAACGTATCCGGGGAACCTCAACTCTGTCATCCTGCATCTCACACCTTTCACCTACTACGAGTTTCGGGTAATCGCTATCAATGAAATCGGAATGAGTCGCCCCAGTCGTCCGTCTACACGCTTCCAGAGCAGCGGTGCTCGTGGGTTTGATTTTCCTTAAATACACACTTGTTGTCAGACGCATATTTTAAGTTGGTAAACAACCATTTTGTGCAACAAAAGGAAAAGTTTGTTTTCTTGCAAAGATGAGAGGATCGATACTCTTGTGTGTCTAACATGATGAATAAATTGTGTCATCAATCTTTTTATCTTACTCGCAAGAAATGAAATGAGGGTTTTTTCCCGAAGTGCAGACCTCTTTTCTTGAAAGCTAACCACCTTGCTTCCCTACACAGCCCCAGATGTCATTCCAAAGAACGTCAAAGGGGTGGGCACATGGAGGAATAACATGGAGATCAGCTGGGAGGTAAAGAACTCATCGAAAACACTTTTCAGAACTATCTCGACTGCATATTTTCATTTCCATCACAATGAGTCAACTATGCTTTCAGCCGCTGACGTACAGACAGTGGAACGGGCCCCACCTGAAGTATTTGGTGTGGTGGAAAAGGAGAGATTCCCGAGAGGAGTGGAAGAACGCGACCACTAAATGGTTAAAGTACTACATCTACGATGCAGATACCTTCACTCCGTATGACATCAAAGTCCAGGCTGTCAATGATTTTGGATTGGGTCCAGAGTCCCCTGTTGTCACCGGTTACTCCGGGGAGGACCGTGAGTGCCTTTTTTTTCCCCCCGTGCGCTGCTCTTTGTTAACAGTTAACAGTTAACTTTAGAAACAAGGCTGGAGTTGGAGCTGAGAAGAAAAGGTGTACGACCAGATTGTTTGGCAAGTAGTCAGTTAAAAAGCCCCTTTCAACCAAATTAAAAGCTCAATTATTTTTCAGATGATAGCCAGCAGGTTCTGAGATTATATTTCTTCTAATATTGTCCGCCTCTTTAACTTCCCACACAGTTTTTTGCAAACTGTCTCTCAAGCAGAGTCCAGAAAGCTTCCCGAGGTCAAAACGTTGTGCCATTTATAGAGACAAAGTCTTTCATACCTCATATAAACCCTGTCAAGGTGCATGACAGATAAGGACAAACCATTCAAATATCAATTCTGACCATTGAGCAAGCCTGGGATATTGTCTTTCTCCACTAATTTTTCCTGTTAATTGTGTTACTTATCTCTGAACTCTTATCCACGGGGAGTGCTTGAGCCTTATCACCTCCCTTTGTGTTCCCCGATGAGCAAAGACTAAGCCAACTATGTTTCGCTCAGGTCCCTTAACGGCCCCCCTGAACCTGAGAGTGTCCGACATCGAGAGCACTCAGGTGACGTTGCACTGGGATTCAGTGACACGCGGCTCAATGATGGGGGAACTGAAAGAATACAAGGTCTGGCTTTACTACATTTATGACCGAATAATGGCAATACAGATTACATTTATGATGACAACCTTTTCCTCCATGAAGGAAACACTTGTTTATTGTCTGGAAAGTAGCAAGACATTTCCTGGTTAACTTTAGATTAAGGTCTCATAAGGCAGGTATCGCATTTATTTTTTTCAGTTTATTTATTTAAACAAAATTTAGCGAGTCTTGTTTTAATGGTGTTTTTTTAACCAGTAATTTTAGTGATAGCCGGCTTGGATGTGGCTCATTTTTGACTAGTTGTTACAACCTGAGACTTTAGTACAGAGATGTTGATGTAAAATAAATCAAATATCCACTTATTCACACTATTTATGCTTCATATGTAACTGAATTTCGTTCTTGTAAAACTGCTACCAAAAAGAAAGCTACAGTGCTTTCAGCCTGATAAGAATTCTGGGTTGCTTCTCATCTCTCAGGCCTACTACTGGAGGGACAGCAGCCAGCTGGGGTGGCTGAGGGTCAATAGAGGGATGAAGTCCAAAGCGTATCCAGACAATCATCCAGAACCCTCGGGAGTTCTCACCGGGCTCGTTCCGTACAGCAACTACAAGTTGTATATAGTCGTGGCAAACAATCGATACGAAGGGCCGCCCAGTAATAATATCGTCTTCTCAACGCCGGAAGGAGGTAAGAAAGAGTGAAAAATTGAACAAGGAAGGAACAACTGAACAAATATGATGTTTGTCACCCCCTGCTGTGTTTTTGTCTGTAGTACCATCTGCTCCCAGATCATTCAGGATCCAACAGAGACACCTGGACAGCATTTACGTCGACTGGGACCTTCCGGCCGAACCCAACGGTGTCATTACCGGATATTCCCTGAAGTACCAGACAAGTAACCAAACTCGACATCTGAAACACTGCCAAATAACTCACAGTCTAGTTTCCTCGGAGAAACAGCGTGGCTTTTATGATAGAAAAAAACCCCACATGGCACTGAGGTCCACGGCTCTCGAGCACATAATAGCACACTTACAAATGCACGTAAAAAACAAAATACCGCTGAAGTGTGTTCTTGAGAGGGTAATAAACACTTGTGTAGGCAATCTCCGAGCAGGCAAGCTATACGCTCGGTTGTGTGGACCCCATCCGACAATCAAGGGCGCTCTTAAACACCATGCCGACTCTCTCCGCAGTGAACGCCACCAGGGGAGAGGAGTCGCGGGTCGAGGAGCTCACTCCAAACGTAACAAGCTTCTCGGTCCGGCGGTTCGACCGCTACACTCGTTACAGATTCTCCGTGGCGGCACAAACTCGCATCGGGACGGGGGAATGGCACACTGAGGAGTCACCCCACTACACCACTGAAAGTACTTCACTGCCACACACCCGGTGGTCTACCAAACAAACACTTTTAAGTGGAGGGTGGATGCTGGTTCTGATGTTTTGATTAACGCGCGTGCTTGTGTGTTTCCCAGCGTACGCGCAGGACCAGGTGGACATCACCACTCAGGGGTGGTTCATCGGGATCATGTGTGCCGTAGCTCTCATGGTGCTCATCCTACTCATAGTCTGCTTCATCAAGAGGAGCCGAGGGGGGAAATACCCGGGTACGTTGGCGAGTCTTCTCGTAATGCCCGATAGCAGAGTGCCGTGTCTCATATCACAGTGTAGCTTGCTGTAATTTCAGTGCGGGAAAAGAAAGATATTTCCATGGAGCCGGTGAATGACAAAGATCAGGAAGGGTCGTTTGACTACAGGTAAGCATCACAGTGGACTTCCGTCCACCCGGTGTTACGCAACAGAACCCACTAATGGCCGAATTGACAAAGAATGCACAGCACAGTTGATAGCATGAAAAGCACATTACTTTGTAATTAGTAATTTTTAAATACTTTTGATAGATTGGGCACTTTTTATATACACTTTTAATGGCTGGCAATCTTCTTCGCGGCCTTCCTGGCGCATTGCTTTGTGTGTTTTCACCAACCTTTGCTCTGTTGGATAACAGGCGGTCCCTTTATCACATCACATGCTTGCATGTGCACAATACAAACAAAATGAGGCCCCACTGAAAAACATTGCTCTATAGCCCTATTAGTTGTGAAAACTAAAAATATAATTACATTTGTCCATGAACTGCACAGATACAAACGGCAGCATGCATTGCCTTAATTACGATCAATCAAACTTGAAATATTTCTTTTTGTTCTACAATTCACGCCAAGCCTTTTTTTTCTCCCCAAACCTCAACCCTGTTCTTTTCCCACTGAACCACTCAAGGTCTCTTGAAAGGTAAGAAAAGACCAAATAATGACACATTGACAAAACTCATTTTAACAGTATGGATATATTTGCATACTCATAGCGTAACATTTGAACTGTAACAAGTCTTTCATGGGTGACGGACAAATGAAGCGAGATAAAATCACACAAATGATCATCTCATAAAAGCTATCTTCATGTTCTAGGATAGCACGTATCTCCACCCTGCCCTACCCACGGCGGTATGTACACGAACATTCTAAATGTATTGACACATCAGGCATAATAGTACGCTTTATCCTTTCCTTATCATAGTGCTGACATGATGCACCACGAATTTTGTTTGTTTGCGCTACTTTGTAGAGAGGAGGAAAGGGGGCTTCAAAGAGGCCAGTCGTCCATGGAGGCTATGATGAAGCGGTCAGACAGCGACGACAGCCTGGTGGACTACGTCGAGGGAAGCGAGATACCGTTCAACGAGGACGGCTCGTTCATCGGCCAGTACACAGGAACCAGGAGGGACGTCAGGGAGTTGGACTTTGGTGGGACACTGGAGCTCCACTCGCCAGTGAATACCATCTACTCGCTGGCGTAAAAAAACTCAAAAGTCAAACTGCCTTTCTGGTTATCCTGTGACTCTGCTTGTACCCTCCACCTTAAATTCCGAAACATGTGGTGCCTGTGCGGCGTGTCTGCAGAAGGGGAGGTGCTACGACCCTGTGTCCAATGCAGATAAAGCAACTTTCCTGTATTTAAAGAAAATGGAAAAAATAATTGGGACAATACAAGAGATGAGATGCTCGTTCATCTGATGGAATCTAGTAAAGCAAGCTTTACTTTCTGTGTTTTGTGTAAATAAAATGCTATTTGTTTGTGCTTATGGATGAGTACGTCTTTAGTTATCCTATCGATGGAGGGACCCTGGCTACATCCAAGGAGAAGGAATAGATCAGTTTATCATGTTGATAAAAGCAGTAACAAGGATCAACTTTACTACTCTTTGTACATATTTTCCTTTCAGCTTATTTCAATAGTTTCAACAGTAATAGATTTGTGTTTTTTCATGTGTGATTAAAAAAAGGGCTGCATACCTCACTTTTTAAATATCAAGGGAGCAACAATATACTCCATAAACTTAGATTATGTCGTCTTTGTTTTATAAACTAGGGTTAATGGTGCAATCTGAGAGTATAAAAGTCTTGTTGGTGATAGATAAGGACTATATCATTAACCGTATGTGGACTAATACTTTGTCTGCATTGTCACTTTGCTGAACCAAGCTGAACCCATTCAGGGAATCAGAAAGCCGCCATAAACCAAATGGTAATTCAGAAGTAGCTTATGTTTCTCTATGAGGTTGACAGAACTGTGTCCGCCTTTACCTCACTATGGAGATCATTCATCTTGATTTAACAACTTTAGTTTATTGACAACGTCCTGTGTACTGCCACAGTTGTATCGTTAGATGGAAATAAAGTGGAAACATTCATTTCTAGCATGTTTGTTCTGACTGTGAATATTACATTCAATCTGTTTCAATCACAGAATAGCATTAAGTGTAAGATCACTTTCATTTCTGTAGGCTTCTTATGAAGCTACAGCCAGAAGCCGGCTGACTTACTTTGCATAAATACCAGAAACTGGGTAAGCGCTGGTTTACTTGTGTTCAAAGCGAACAATACAAACCCAAGAGCATGTAGTGACAAAATAGTTAATAGAGACAATTCACTGTTTTGCTGGAGTTTTTTTCTCCAGTCATTGTGCAAAGCTAAATCAGCTTCATTATTATCACTAGTGATCCTTTTACTGTGGCGGAATCACTTTGTCTTTCAAACCACTTGAAGCAACACTTGAGCTCAGCTTATTGAACTCTGGCCTTTTTGCTGGCATCGAACTCATAGTTCCAACATCCACGTACAATGAGAATGATATCTTATCTGTGATGGTGTCTTACTTTTAACATTAATCAGGCCACTGATATGAATACTGTTATTACTGTGTCTCCCTGATTATAGGGCTGAATAACCATAAAGTATAGGTTAATATCCAATGATTTTATTTTGTTGGATTTTTAGCTAAGGTGTATTGACAAGCCCAGGGCAAACGAAACATTAAAAACTCATAATGTATCAAATTTGAATAATGATACTAATAATAATCTCACAAACTGGCCGCATGGTAAACAAGGGAGACTCACGCAACCAGGCAAGAGTATCTCTAAGACCACATAATAATAGGCAACAGTCATTTCAGTAGGGTAGGTAAGTAATGACATTCAAATTAGTCGCAAAGCCTCTTCTAATGAACACTAGTGCTTGTTGTGAACATTATTAAACAGAGCATTATTCTTTTGTGGGAGCATACAAGCTGTTAAAGACTAAGATGAAAAAATGCACAGAGCCGATGTCTTTCCAAATGTCATGAGCTACGATTATTTTTTTCAAGAATCAACGAAATATAAATGAATACCTGTCCAGAAACTGAAAGGTTGGTCTGAGAACAAATAATCAGCAACAACTCAAGGACACTTCAGTTGCTGATACCATGGGAACAATTGTATACCTTATGTAATTTAAAATACAATTAGACTATGTGTTTATGGATGTCAGTTTATCTGTGCGAATTGACCAGCTCCTTTAATCTCAGTGAATTTATAGAGGCCACTTCACAAACTCAATGTTTTTTAATCTAGTTTTATCTGGCAATAAAAATATTAATCATCGTCATGTCATCTTCATTATCTCACTTCAGTCTAATGTGAACAACTTCACAGCGGTAATTGTCCATTTGCTAAACGGTGCGTTGCATCTCTCTCACTCGGCCCTTTGTCCCTTTCTTATCATTTCTATAAAAAGGAACAGGTAAGCCATCAGCAGACAGCTTATAACTGGTTGTTCTATTATGTGTAGCACTGCTACCTAAGCGTCTCCATTGTAAACTGGTTCCAGTCAAGAGAAACCTTATTGTAAGTTTAGAGAAGATTCATAATTATTTTGAAAATTTTGTATTGTTGCAGCTCTTAAGGAAAAGACACAACATGGCTCGGCTAACAATCTTGGCCGGTAAGTTACAGTCTTTCATTTGTTTGTTCATTCCTTCAACTGTAAAACTATCTTGTGCAAAATTAAAACAAATATTAATGAAATGTCTTTTCGTTAAGGACTGTCCGTTCTGATGTGTCTCCAGATGGGTATGCATTTATTACTTAATTTATTCACCTTCAATTCTCATGACGTCAAAAAAAATTAACTAAACTCTAAATATTTTTCCCATCTCCAAAAGTGTCTTCCACCAAACTGGTGTGCTACTTCACAAACTGGTCCCAGTATAGACCAGGTGTTGGAAAATATCTGCCTGCCGACGTAGATCCCAACCTCTGCACACACCTGATCTACGCCTTTTCCATAATTAGCCATTCCAATGAGCTGGCGCCCTATGAGTGGAATGATGATATTCTCTATAAATCATTCAATGACCTGAAGAATAGGTGAGTTGTTCTCGCCTGCATTCTTCAAGTTGGATATTTTTGCGTGTCTGGTTAAGTGTTGTCTTTCTGTTTTACTTATGAGAAGATAAAACCCCCCCACAAAAAACAGCCACAGGTATCTGTGGTGGTGGAACTTTAAGAATTTTAATTAAAAATGTCTTTTCCTCTTGTGTGCGTAGGTAAGTGTTTTTATTATAACTTTTTTCAAAGTGTTTTGAGAAACAGATCATGAGGAATGAATGAGATATTGAAAAAAAAGAAAAAATACTACAATTTTATTTCTGAAATGAAAGAAGAAAAAACGTAACACCTCCTGGAGAAGAACACTTTGCATGCAGGTCCTTTACTCCATCTTCTAATCACTTAATTCAATTCAATTAATTGTTAATCCACACATTTATCCTGCATAGAAACCCCGAGCTGAAGACTCTGCTGGCTGTTGGGGGGTGGAACTTTGGATCAAGACAGTGAGTACCCAGGGTTTTCAACAGCAAGGAAAATTAAAACCCAAATCACATTACAATGTGACCATCAGCAGCGTAGCTACATCCTTCTTTTTTACATGATTACAGATTTACCATTATGGCTTCATCACCTGCCAATCGCGAGAGGTTCATCCAGTCTTCCATCAAATACTTGAGACAGTATGGCTTTGACGGGCTGGACCTGGACTGGGAGTATCCCGGAGCACGAGGAAGCCCACCAGAGGACAAAAAGAGGTTCACAGTGCTCTGCCAAGTGAGTTTAAAAAAAATCTACAACCAACACAACATGATTGATGTTGATGTTGATTGAGCTTGAGCAAATAAAGCAATGCAAAATATTCTCCGACTGTACACATGTTTAGCCTAAATTGTTTCCTCTTGTATTCAGGAATTCCTCGCTGCTTTCAAAAAAGAAGCCGCTGAGACCAAAAGACCACGTTTGCTGCTTACAGCTGCAGTGGCTGCCGGGAAGGGAAACATCGACAACGGCTACGAGATCGCTGATGTCTCCAAGTAAGTTCCTGTGAGGTATTCGTTGCGTTTTAAGTTGATTAAAAGAAAATGAGTTCTATTTGGTGATATCCTGCTTCTCTAACAGGTTCCTAGACTTTATGAATGTCATGACCTACGACTTCCACGGAGCCTGGGACCCGTTCACAGGTCACAACAGCCCTCTGTACCGTAGCTCTCACGATCAGGATATCAACATCTACTACAATGTGGTGAGTGGAATTCTCGAACAGATTCTGACATTCCGTCCTCGGCAGGCGACGAGCTGAACGCCTTGTTTTTAACAAAAACAAAAATGCTTTTCGTTAGTGTGGATTGAAAAGTAAACTATGAAAACATAAAAAAATAGTGAGTCAAAAACCCAAGCGGCAAATGCACATTCCAAAACGAGTAATTCTGTAGTTGGCTTTCACCTGCTGGTGACCAGCTTAACCTTTGTTGAGCCGGGGAAGAGGGGGGAGGGGCCAACTTTGAATGTTTTTTTTTATCAAACCCTACAATTTTAGGGAAATGCTTCTTTTTTATTTTCCTCTTCTCACAGGACTTTGCTATGAAATATTGGAGAGACAATGGTGCTCCCCTTGAAAAGCTCATAGTTGGAATTGCTACGTATGGACGCACATTTCGCACAGTATCTTCAGCGAGCGGCCTTGGAGTAGCAACCAGCGGACCAGCATCTGCCGGGTCGTACACCCGTGAAGCTGGGTTTTGGTCCTACTATGAGGTCAGTGAAGGTTCAACACAAGAGCAACAATAACAATATAATACATAACATAAATGAAACAATTAAATTACAAGCCAAACATAAATAGTTTCAGGTGGTCTGAATGATATTTTCTTCTATTTTTACAGATTTGCACATTTCTCCAAGGAGCCACTGTGCACTGGATTGATGAACAAAGTGTGCCCTATGCCATTAAAGGAAATGAGTGGGTTGGGTTTGATAACAAACGAAGCTACCAAATCAAGGTAATTAACAACCTTATTTGGATATTTTTCTATCAACAATAGTTCAGAAATAATTCAACATTTCATTGGATTGTAACTCAAATATTTGTCATTTTAGATGCTTACTTCATCTAAATGAACTTGGACCCACCCGCTAAACTTATAATAAATTATTGATTATACGAGATTCTTGGATCTGCTCAAAATAATGTGTTACACCTGCTATTTATACGTATTACAACGATAAAACTTGCATTATTAAATAAATGTATGTTCCATATAGGCACAGTATCTGAAAGAAAAGAATTTTGGGGGAGCCTTCATCTGGTCTCTAGATCTGGATGATTTTTCTGGACAGTTCTGTGGCCAGGGAAAATACCCCCTCATTAGATACCTGCGCTCCCTTCTGTATTCAGGTAAGTCAGACCTCACCCTTGCACAAGACATAAACAATCACATAAACATTCTATAATCTCTTGACTTAAAATACATTTTTATTTTACTAGATTTTCCACCTCCATTGCCTGTAACCACAAGCCGTCCAGAGATTACAAATCGCCCCAACAGCACACGTACTACTACTCCGACGACCACCATTGAGAAAACCACAACCGCGGGGGACTCTGGAAGTGCTTTCTGTTCCGGGAAGACTGACGGCCTCTACGGGAATGAGGTTGACCGCAACTTATTTTATCAGTGCTCTCAAGGAGTCACGTACCTCCAGCGGTGTCCAGTTAATCTTGTTTTCAGTAAAAAATGCAACTGTTGTGACTGGTCTTAAATAAACGAGACTCTTCATGAAACAAACAAACTGGCTTTTATTTCTAAAATGTTTAATATAATGTACATTACAAGTAAATAAAACGTGATTACATGATTTTGACATCAAACAAATGCAGGAGAAAAGGAGACTTCAGAATACTGCATGTACTCCATGTTGGGGAAATTTGGAATGAATGACTAATGAGTGACTAAGTCATGTGGACAAAAGAAAGTGTTGAAAAAAGTTGTGTTTCTATATTACTGCTTTCTACAGAGCTATTCAATTCTGTCTTTATCCATCTGTCAGGCCTGCAGTTTGTAAAACATAGTGTAACGCATCACAGGAGACAGGAGTCAACCCAAGCGCAGAGCGCAGATTTAATGAAGAACAGGTATACAGGGGTTAGGCTTAGTCGTATCCAAAAGACAGGCGGGAGGTCGATATCCAGGAGCACGGTTAAGGGCAAAGGTACAGTCAGGGATCAGGCAGGAGGCAACGAGGTCTGGAACAAAAAGAGGTCTTCAACGAGAGTACAAAACAGGATATCCAAATAACGCTCAGAATGAGATAACAATTACACGAGACTTCGCAAAGAACCCAGAGGGATAAGGGGTATATATTCAGACCAGCTTGATGGGGAACCAGACACAGGTGTGTAGGGATGAGTGGACGTGCACAACAGACAGACACACAGTGGAACAAACCAACACAAAACGGGACAGACCAACTGGACAGTAAACAGGGGACCAGATATTGAAGGCCTCAGTACTCCGGGGAAGGGGAGCGCTGGATCGTGACACACAGATTCCCTCTCTAGCAAGAGAGTGACCCAAAACCCTTAAACAAGTTTTTTTTTTGTTTAATGCCACAATAAGTCAACAAAATGCTGTGATTTCAATATGCACGAGCTGCCACGGGGCAAATGTGCAAATCAGGAGTCCTAGACAAGGTTTTCAACAAAGCATCATTTATTAATTAAATTACAAGTACATATATTAGTACTAGTTTAGTGTGTTGCTAATATATTAGCAACACACTAAACATTTACATAATAAGACATAATCATTCATTTACAAATATCACCCGCATATAATCACTAAAAGATAAACCCCTACCTGCTTTTTCTGGTTGGTACATTCCTGAAGTGTTTACTGCTGCTGTTGCCCCCTTGGGGAAATATTTTGGCGAAACTCCCTGGGAAGAAGAAACAGGCAGGTAAGTTGAGGTGAGAAGTTGCAATTAGCAACTGCAATCGTTTAGCTTGCCATTAAGTAAACCATTGTTGTGCCACATCATTCTAGTCCATCAATCAGTTACTCACTGCACAGGTAACGGTGGTGCGTTCTTTGATCTGGTATCAAAGCCACAAAACATGCTTTGAGAATGCTGAAATAGTTTGAAGTTGAACGATTTTGAAGACGTACGAGATTTGAAGCCAATAAAGTGTCAGTATAACTACGACTATTGGTTACAAAGGCTGGCTGAAATTGTTTATTTTATCGGCGTATCTTTGACTAGTTTCTGTTATTTGCCTTACTGATGACGCAACAGATGATGACACAGTAGTTGATGCAACAGCTGAGACTCAGAACAGTTTTGTATATTTACATATAGTTTCTTTCTAACAGTGCTCTCGACATGACAACAGCCCATCCAACCACAACGATCATGAGCAAGTTCATTCTGATCACAGGTAAGGAAAATAAAATGGTTAATTTGTTTTACAAAACATGTTTTTCCTAATATTTACTAACTAAATCTCTTACTTTGAAGGTCTTTGTCTTTCCTTTGGCAGTTTGGGTGAGTTTATGAGTTAAATATATTTACATTGAACAACCTTACTACTAACTGGACACAGTCACTTATTTATCCCCAGGATTAATGAAAACAACTATTCTTCTACTCCATGAATAGGTTTGTCATCTAGGCTGGTGTGCTATTTTACTAACTGGTCCCAATACCGACCTGGCAATGGGAAGTTTATGCCTTTAAACATTGAACCACACCTGTGTACTCACTTGATCTATGCCTTTGCTGGTATTAATCAGGCAAATGAGTTGAGCACCATAGAATGGAATGATGATGCACTGTATAACTCTTTTAATGGACTCAAGCAGAGGTCAGTCCATATCTTTCAGCATTATCTTGGAGTAAAATAGCGATTGAGGCAACTTTGTTTATATATTCCTATAGGAATCCAATCCTTAAAACACTGTTGGCAGTCGGAGGCTGGAACTTTGGAACACAAAAGTAAGATATTTAGCACGAAACAATCGATACAAATCAAAGCATTATAGGTTTGTCTTCTTAAAAGCGTCCTCTTCCAAATTCCACACAGATTCACAACAATGGTGGCAACACAAGTCAACAGAAATACATTTATTAAGTCTTCCATCAAACTGCTGAGAAAATATGGTTTCGATGGACTTGATTTGGACTGGGAATACCCCGCTGCGAGAGGAAGTCCTGTGCAGGACAAGCAGAGATTCACGTTGTTATGCAAGGTCGGATGCAAAATAACTGTTCTGGTGTTCTAGTTATGTTGATTATTAACCAAAAATGGACTTTACCATGTCGCCATGGTGTACAGGAACTGCTAGAGGCCTATCAGGCTGAGGGAACAGCAACTGGTCTGCCCAGATTAATGGTTTCTGCTGCCGTGGCGGCTGGGAAAGGGACTATTGATGCTGGTTATGAAATTGGCGAGATGGCTAAGTACACCAAAATGTTACTCCTGACAGCCTCACCATGATTATATGTCATTGTGTTTTAGTCAACTCCATCTCATATCCATTTAATCAGGTACCTGGACTTTGTTAGCGTGATGACTTATGACTTCCATGGCACCTGGGAGACTGTGACAGGACACAACAGCCCTTTGTACAACGGAACCAATGACACAGGGGACCACGTTTTCTTAAATACTGTGAGTAAACACAACTATTTTTTACCTTACAGGGACCGCTACAGTCAACGCAGAATGAGAGTTCATTGTGGACGGCACGGCATCATGCTTAAAATCGACCATTTTCTGGAAATGTTTTTAAATTTGCATTTAATTGCATAGTCGTATTCTGTTTGTCTCCACGTTAAAAATTCAGGACTTCGCCATGAGATATTGGCGCGACAAGGGAACACCTGTAGAAAAGCTAAATATGGGCTTTGCCACGTATGGGAGGTCATTTCGACTATCCACTCGATCCAGTCAGGTTGGAGCACCAACCACTGGTCCTGCTGCTGCTGGTGGTTTTACAAGGGAAGCCGGGTTCTGGTCCTATTATGAGGTGAAACTGACAACAACTCAATAAGATTAACTCTGATAATGTTATATTTTAAACCCTTTGTACTAGACAACAGAAAATATTATTTTATCATAAAGTTGTCTAACAGGATTTTACAATTACTAATGCGAAATTCACAGTGTATCTATTGCCTTACTAAGGCTCGCTTAATGGAAATGGAATCGCCTTAGACCTAAATTCCTAAATAAGTTTCCTCACTTAAATAAGTCTTCAGAAAAAGATTAGGAGGTTGTTCCCTTGTGACTGACAGGATGCTACAATGTGTTTTCACTTAATGTTAGTTATTCGTAACATTTTTGGTCACCTAAAATATTCTTATTTTTTATTCTATTATACTTTAGTCTTGCTTCACTTCTGGTTGCAAACAAATTCATTGATTCACAGTGGCAGTTTGCATATCTATGGGTGAAGTCCTGCCCAATACGTTCATTTAAGTACAGTCAATGCGGTGGCCACTATATTACCCCATTTAGGCTGTTGTTCGAAATGTGTATATCAGCTGTATCATAAGGTAATTGAAGTGTGCCGGCGATGAGCTAGACAAGGAGGCATCCACGCATGCACTAAGGTGTTAAAAGTCATGTGTTTTGGCCCTGCTATTTAAGCAAAGCACGGAGAAGCACAAATTACACCACTCATACACACAGTAGAGGAGCAACTTCATTCTCTGCTCAGATAGAAATAACTTGTCTTTAAATAAAGATTATTTGTTCACTGCTACATACAATATACAAATATTTTGACATAATAGTTTAAAACTTTATATTTCATCCTCCTTTCAGATTTGCCTTTTTCTCCAAGGGGCCAGTGTCCAGCTGATTGAGGATCAGAAAGTTCCTTATGCATTTAAACAAAATGAGTGGGTTGGCTATGACAACAAAGAGAGTTTTGAGACTAAGGTAGCCACGTGCTTCCACAAAACAGTGTTGATTTCTTTTGTCATACCAATAGTTAAATACAAAGTCCAAGTGCATGCATTGTTTTTGAAGTGTCTGTATTCATCCAGGTCCGTTACCTAAAGGAAAACAGATTTGGAGGAGCTTTTGTCTGGGCTCTGGATCTGGATGACTTTAATGGACAGTTCTGTGCACAGGGAAACTATCCGCTCATCAGCCACCTACGCTCGCTACTGGGTCTGGCTGAGTAGAAATATATATTCAGGTATTTTTTGGGGGATCCAGCTGGTCATTATTGACTGACATTTGTGACCTTTCATCATTTCTACAGAAATCCCCCCCCTTCCCACAAGAGAAACCTCCCCACATCCAGTGAAGCCGTCTACAAACACACCTCAACCCGCACCTCGTCCTGGACCAGCAATCACTACTTCCTCCAACATCCCAGAAGGTTTTTGTGCTACACAGACTGGTGGAATTTATGCCAAACCTGATGCCCCGGGTTCATTTTACAGCTGTGCCAATGGCATCACCTGGATTATGGACTGCCCAGCTAATTTGGTATTTCAGGATAGCTGCAAGTGCTGTAACTGGCCATGAATATTGGCCAGAAATTCTGATCCCATTTCAATAAAAGTTTGACTTGAAGAACTTTACCTGTAGCCTGAACTGACGTGTCTGGCATCCTCTGAGACCTGGGGCCTCATTTATAAATGTTGCGTACGCACAAAAGAAGGCGTACGCCGCTCTCTACGCAATAATTGTATTTATAAAAAGCAAACTTGACGGAAAAATGTGCGGTCCTTCACTCGGACCCATGCGTACGCACAAAAACGGGTGAAATGAGAACCGTCGGCAAATGCAAGAAACACGCAAACGTGTGTGAAAGTGTGTAAAACTAGACTGTTGTAAAAGAAATGCCAATACGGCCTCTCATAAATAACACGAACACCCGTTTGATCGATCTGCAGCGTAAAACAAACAGAAATACAAATTTCAATTAGCACATTTATTAAACACATTTTCAAAAATAAAAGTGAAATATGTTCTGCAATAATATTGGCATGTTATGCAATTTATCCTCAAAACACAGCTGTTGCTTGTCCGATGCAATCAAATGGAATAAAATGCCAGGATGCCATCACAATGCGTAATGACGCAAAATGGCTGATCTTGCGCTCTTAGAAGATGTGGCAAATTGAAGGATTCGCGCTGTAGTGCAGCGCACCATCGGCCTGTTTAGGGGCGGATGGCGCTGCCTCGACTGCACTGGAGGGAGGTTATTGTTTACTCCTGAAAAGGTGTGCAAAATTGTGCTGGCATGTGCTTTGCTACATGATGTGGCACAGCTTCCAAACGTGCCTCGACCCCCTGACGCCGATGGCTGTGTTGGCCCAGACCCTGTCCCCGATCACCAATCATTGGCCCCCGTCTCTCATCAAGAGGGGACAGCTCCGGTGTCGCCATTCCCACCCGTGGCAGACACATCTTGTCGATGGTGCGCTAAACACTTTATTGCATCCACTTTGATGTCAGACCATTTTCTCTTTATTTCAGCCACGGTCCGAGGTTGTGAGGCTGCAGCGTTGCTCTGCAACCTTTTGCCACTCAAGTGCCTTTTTGACATTAGTAATGCCCATACTGTGCCCTCCAAAAAACATTAAACTTCTCCTTTCCACCTCGCCAATGATAATTTTGACATCGAATTTACGTTTCTTCGTTTTCCTCTCAGTGTTTGTCATGATTTCGCAATCGATGAATATTAATGTGTGGGCGTTCCACAGACTATATATTGGCAACTATGGGCGTGACATGAAGCCGCAAAAGATGCGCTGCATTTAGAAGTGACTGTGATTTATTAAGGGAAAACTGCGTAGGACGTGCGTGCGCACGCTTTTAGAAGTCTGAATATTTCTGTGCGTACGCACGTCCGACGTTTCATCCGTACGCCACCTCTGGCGAAAATCCTACGCAAGGTTTTATAAATGAGGCCCCTGGTGATCACTTACGTTATAACAACACTGTGCCCTACATTAAAAGACCACAAATATGTCTTTTTAATGCAAAGCACCACAGGGAAATGTATAGAAACTGTTCCACATGCCTTGAGTGGATATTATGCACTCACACAGAAATGCAAATTAGTTTATGGTTTTAAAACACCAAATGTTAGAATGTAACAATTTAATAAATGACAGATCACTTATTTACTTTTATAACATCGTGGTGGCGGTGCGTGGTCGGGCTCAGCTACAAAGGGTGCAGGGTTGGGGAGTGGCTCAGGGAACTATGCCTGGCGGAGGCATCATATCAGGTTAATTATGCCTCTCTCCTTTGAAAAATGCAGTAGTGCCGCCTCAGCGGGGGATGAAGGTGGATAGAGAAACGCCGACAACTGCAATAAGTGTGTGTCTCCGCCTCTTTAACCCTACATGAACCCATCGGTAACCAGACGTGTCACAAACATCTACAGAGCTGCCTAGCATTTTGCCTAGTGCTTGAAGTTAAAAAAAAACAAATGTACTCACCTTATTCACATGTTGGCTTGTTTACCAGACGGCAATTTTACTTATTCTTTACTTATTACGTATGGAACCCAGTTATACTGTCAGTTATAAACGTAATAGTTCATAATACTAGGCTATGCATTTACTATGCTTAAAACAATTCAATAATAGTTCCACTAAAACATAGGATTACGAGGCATATTTGTGTAATACCGACATAATGCATTTTTAAATCCTTTTAAAAAAAAATCCCTGAAAATCCTATTAAAATATTTAAAAGAATATGCAATTGATTATATTTGTCCAGAAAAGGAATTACAGTTCCGATAGTTGCAATCGTCCCGAAGCTAGTGCAGTTATTTACGTACCTCATTTTTAATAATTACAAGTCTCAACGTTTTTTTCAACTGGGACAAAAAAACTGGAAAGCTGGAAAATACCCCAAACTGCTTCTGCTGAAGTTGATGTCACAAATACCTTCAGGGTCACACACAAAGTGAGAACAAGTAATTACGTCATTATCATTATTAGTCAGGGTTACTAATAATGATAATTATGACGATGATCACACTGAAGCTACACAACCGGTTGGAGCTGTGTCCTCATTTAAATCACACCTGGGGTCTATGCCATGATATTACCAACTGGTGGTCCCTCCAGCCCAACATAGTCTCTACAAGCTCCTTTGCTTGAACTTGCCCAACACCTAATTGCTTAGCGGATAGTTAAATTTGTAATGAAAAAGCATTAAACTTCTCCTTTCCACCTCGCCAATGATAATTTTGACTTTGAATTTACGTTTCTTCGTTTTCCTCTCAGTGTTTGTCATGATTTCGCAATCGATGAATATTAATGTGTGGGCGTTCCACAGACTATATATTGGCAACTATGGGCGTGACATGAAGCCGCAAAAGATGCGCTGCATTTAGAAGTGACTGTGATTTATTAAGGGAAAACTGCGTAGGACGTGCGTGCGCACGCTTTTAGAAGTCTGAATATTTCTGTGCGTACGCACGTCCGACGTTTCATCCGTACGCCACTTCTGGCGAAAATCCTACGCAAGGTTTTATAAATGAGGCCCCTGGTGATCACTTACGTTATAACAACACTGTGCCCTACATTAAAAGACCACAAATATGTCTTTTTAATGCAAAGCACCACAGGGAAATGTATAGAAACTGTTCCACATGCCTTGAGTGGATATTATGCACTCACACAGAAATGCAAATTAGTTTATGGTTTTAAAACACCAAATGTTAGAATGTAACAATTTAATAAATGACAGATCACTTATTTACTTTTATAACATCGTGGTGGCGGTGCGTGGTCGGGCTCAGCTACAAAGGGTGCAGGGTTGGGGAGTGGCTCAGGGAACTATGCCTGGCGGAGGCATCATATCAGGTTAATTATGCCTCTCTCCTTTGAAAAATGCAGTAGTGCCGCTTCAGCGGGGGATGAAGGTGGATGGAGAAACGCCGACAACTGCAATAAGTGTGTGTCTCCGCCTCTTTAACCCTACATGAACCCATCGGTAACCAGACGTGTCACAAACATCTACAGAGCTGCCTAGCATTTTGCCTAGTGCTTGAAGTTGAAAAAAACAAATGTACTCACCTTATTCACATGTTGGCTTGTGTACCAGACGGCAATTTTACTTATTCTTTACTTATTACATATGGAACCCAGTTATACTGTCAGTTATAAACGTAATAGTTCATAATACTAGGCTATGCATTTACTATGCTTAAAACAATCCAATAATAGTTCCATTAAAACATAGGATTACGAGGCATATTTATAATGCATTTTTAAATCCTTTTAAAAAAAAATCCCTGAAAATCCTATTAAAATATTTAAAAGAATATGCAATTGATTATATTAGTCCAGAAAAGGAATTACAGTTCCGATAGTTGCGATCGTCCCGAAGCTGGTGCAGTTAATTACGAGTTAAATACAAAGTCCAAGTGCATGCATTGTTGTTGAAGTGTCTGTATTCATCCAGGTCCGTTACCTAAAGGAAAACAGATTTGGAGGAGCTTTTGTCTGGGCTCTGGATCTGGATGACTTTAATGGACAGTTCTGTGCACAGGGAAACTATCCGCTCATCAGCCACCTACGCTCGCTACTGGGTCTGGCTGAGTAGAAATATATATTCAGGTATTTTTTTGGGGATCCAGCTGGTCATTATTGACTGACATTTGTGACCTTTCATCATTTCTACAGAAATCCCCCCCCTTCCCACAAGAGAAACCTCCCCACATCCAGTGAAGCCGTCTACAAACACACCTCAACCCGCACCTCGTCCTGGGCCAGCAATCACTACTTCCTCCAACATCCCAGAAGGTTTTTGTGCTACACAGACTGGTGGAATTTATGCCAAACCTGATGCCCCGGGTTCATTTTACAGCTGTGCCAATGGCATCACCTGGATTATGGACTGCCCAGCTAATTTGGTATTTCAGGATAGCTGCAAGTGCTGTAACTGGCCATGAATATTGGCCAGAAATTCTGATCCCATTTCAATAAAAGTTTGACATTAAGAACTTTACCTGTAGCCTGAACTGACGTGTCTGGCATCCTCTGAGACCTGGGGCCTCATTTATAAATGTTGCGTACACACAAAAGAAGGCGTACGCCGCTCTCTACGCAATAATTGTATTTATAAAAAGCAAACTTGACGGAAAAATGTGCGGTCCTTCACTCGGACCCATGCGTACGCACAAAAACGGGTGAAATGAGAACCGTCGGCAAATGCAAGAAACACGCAAACGTGTGTGAAAGTGTGTAAAACTAGACTGTTGTAAAAGAAATGCCAATACGGCCTCTCATAAATAACACGAACACCCGTTTGATCGATCTGCAGCGTAAAACAAACAAATACAAATTTCAATTAGCACATTTATTAAACACATTTTCAAAAATAAAAGTGAAATATGTTCTGCAATAATATTACATTACATTACATGTCATTTAGCGGACGCTTTTATCCAAAGCGACGTACAATAAGTGCATTCAACCATAGGGTACAAACTCAGGAGAACAAGAAACAAGAAAGTGCAATTTCCTCAAATAAGCGAATTTACAATTTGCTATAGATGAGTGACGTCACAAGTACAATTTAAGTGCTGCAATTTGTTAGTCTTTAGTCGAGGTAGAGTCTGAAGAGGTGTGTCTTTAGTTTGCGGCGGAAGATGTGAAGGCTCTCTGCGGTCCTGATGTCTTCAGAGAGCGCGTTCCACCATTTCGGCGCAAGGACAGCGAAGAGTCGAGACCTAGTCGAGTGTTTTGCTCTCAGTGAGGGAGGGACGAGTAGTTTTGCAGATGCAGAGCGGAGAGTGCGGGTTGGGATGTAGGGTTTGACCATGTCCTGGATGTAAGCTGGACCCAATCCATTCACAGCATGGTACGTGAGCACCAGTGTTTTGAACTGGATGCGGGCGGCCACCGGTAGCCAGTGAAGAGAGCGGAGGAGTGGAGTAGTGTGGGAGAATTTCGGAAGGTTGAAGACCAGTCGAGCTGCTGCATTCTGAATGAGCTGCAGAGGTCGAATGGCGGTGGCAGGGAGACCTGCCAGGAGGGAGTTGCAGTAGTCCAGGCGGGAGATGACAAGAGCCTGAATCAGTACCTGCGCTGCCTTCTGAGTGAGAAGGGGACGTATTCTCCTGATGTTGTAGAGCGTGTATCTACAGGATCGCGTTGTCGCAGTGATGTTGGGAGTCAGGGAGAGTTGGTTGTCGAGTGTGACGCCGAGGTTCTTAGCAGTCGAAGTGGGCGTTAGCGCAGAGTTTCCAAAGTTGACTGTCAGGTCCTGGGTAAGCGAATCTTTTCCGGGAAAGAGAAGTAGTTCAGTCTTGTCGGGGTTGATTTTCAGATGGTGGGCGGACATCCACTGAGAGATGTCAGTTAGACAGGCAGAGATCCGAGCCGCCACCTGGGTGTCCGAGCGAGGGAAGGAGAGAATTAGTTGGGTGTCATCGGCATAGCTGTGGTAGGAGAAGCCATGCGAGCGAATGACAGCGCCAAGAGAGTTGGTGTAAAGCGAAAACAGGAGGGGACCCAGCACGGAACCCTGAGGAACTCCAGTAGTAAGAGGACACGGTTCCGACACAGATCCTCGCCAGGTTACCCGGTAGGTGCGGCCATCGAGGTAGGACGAGAGAAGGGAGAGAGCAGAGCCTGTGACACCAAGTTCTTGAAGGGAGGAAATAAGGATCTGGTGGTTGACCGTGTCAAATGCAGCAGAGAGGTCCAGAAGGACGAGGACAGAGGAGAGAGAGGCGGCTCTAGCAGTGTGGAGTTGCTCAGAGACAGCAAGGAGAGCAGTCTCTGTAGAGTGGCCTGCCTTGAAACCTGACTGGTGGGGGTCAAGGAGGTTGTTACAGTGGAGATAAGAGGAGAGTTGATTAAAGATAGCACGTTCAAGGGTTTTGGACAAGAAGGGAAGAAGAGAGACCGGTCTGTAGTTGTTTTCTTCAGAAGGGTTGAGGGTGGGTTTCTTCAGGAGAGGGTTGACTCTTGCCTCCTTCAGAGAATTTGGAAAACAGCCAGATAACAGAGCGTTGTTGATGAGAAAGGTAAGGAACGGAAGAAGGTCAGGTGCGATAGATTGTAGAAGATGTGATGGAATGGGGTCAAGAGGGCAGGTGGTCGGACGGGCAGAGGTTACTAGGGTAAGAATTTGGTTAGGAGAGAGGGCGGTGAAAGAGGGAAGTGAGGGCGAAAGAGGTGAGGTCGGTGGGACGCGAGAAGTAGGTGGTGGGTTTGAGAAGGAGGAGCGTATGTCAGCTATTTTCTTGGTGAAGTAGTTGACAAAGTCTCCCGGAAGAAGGGTGGAGGGGGGAGGAGGGGTAGGGGGTTCGAGGAGATTGGAGAAGATCGAGAAGAGTTTTTTGGGGTTAGAGAATGAGGATTCGATTTTGGACTGGTAGAAAGAGCTTTTGGCAGCAGAGATAGAGGCAGAGAACGAGGAGAGGAGAGATTGAAATTCAAGCAGGTCGTCAGGTCGTTTATATTTACGCCATCTCCTTTCCGACGCTCGCATGGTGGCTCTCATGGCACGGACCGGTTGAGACAGCCACGGAGCCGGAGGGGATTTGCCAGTCCGTCGTGTCGTAAGAGGGCAGAGAGAGTCTAGAGAGGAGGAAAGAGATGAGAGGAGAGTCTCTGCAGCAGCGTTCGGATGCAAGAGTGAGAAGGAGTCAGTTGAAGGGAGAGCTGATAGAACAGAGGATGCCAGCGAGGAGGGAGAGAGGGAGCGAATATTGCGACGAGCCGGTATAGAGTTAGTCAATGAAGGAGGTTTGTTAGTTATAGAGAGTGGAAGGGAGTAAGAGATGAAGAAGTGATCAGACACATGAAGTGGAGTTACAGAGAGGTTAGTGGTAGAGCAGTTTCTAGTAAAGATGTAGTCAAGGTGATTGCCGGCTTTGTGAGTAGGAGGAGAGGGAGTGCGTGACAGAGCGAAGGAAGAAAGTAGGTGTACGAGGTCAGATGACTTCTCTGTCTGGATGTTGAAGTCACCCAGGAGGATGACCGGAGGACCATTTTCGGGGAAATTAGACAGGAGAATGTCCAATTCTTCCAAAAAATGACCTAAGGAGCCTGGCGGACGGTAGAGGACAATGATGGTTAATTGTACCGGGTGAGTGATTGTTACAGCATGGAATTCAAAGGACAATGGGGTGGCTGGTGGTAGAGGGTAGAGAGAAAAGCTCCATTTGGGTGAAATGAGTAGACCTGTGCCACCACCCCTACCAGTGGGCCTGGGAGTGTGGCTGAAGGAGAAGGCGGAGGAGAGAGCGGCTGGGGTGGATGTGTTCTCGGGTGTGATCCAGGTCTCGGTCAGAGCGAGGAAGTCGAGTGACTGCTGGATAGCAAAGCCGGAGATGAAGTCAGCCTTGCGAGTCGCTGACTGGCAGTTCCAGAGACCTCCTGTGACGAGGTGCTGGACGTGTGAGGAGCGGGTGGGATAGGAGAGAGAGGAGAGGTTACGATAGAGAGCAGATCTAGCCCGAGGCCTGTAGTATCTGCGGGAAGAGATTCGAACAGGCACGGGTGAAGGGGTCAAACACATTATTAAAAATAGCAGAAGAAGGCGCCGCATTCAGCCGCCCCGAAGACTGCCACGAAAGACTCCCTTGTCTTTGTTCTGCTCGTCTTTCGTGCTGCGAGGATAAGATAACGCTGAAGCTAACGCTTCCTACGATTTCTAGTTAAATACTCCCTCGTTAGTGGAAGTCGGCTGCGGCTGCGCTGGCCGCTCCCCCGTCGTTTAGGAGACAAAAGGTCGATTGGCCTCGACAGAAACTCCTCAAAATGCAAAGCACCAATAGCTTGACACCCTAATCAGTGAACAAACACCATGTGGTCTTTTGACAAAATGAGAGTTTAAGGATACAAGTCTTATTTGCTTCAGAAAACAAGGCAAAACAGACTTAGATCAGGTCAAAACCTAGCAGAGTTAGGAGGGCACACTGGCAGTTAACTTAATAGTAGAATCTAGAACACAAACTGGCACTAAAAGACTGAAAGAGCTTGAGCAAACTAGCAACCAAGATTACTTCAAACAAAGAGAACTGGTCGTGAGACGACAAAAAACTAAAGCAAATCAGCAATCAAATTAACTTAAGACACTAGAATCAACAGCAAATTTAGCAGACTAGCTTGGTTTAAAGAAAGAGATACTTAGTCCGATTTCAGGTCGCCTGGATGTCTGGTGGCCTTGTAGAAGAGATGCACACTGGCTAGTTCAGGTCTGGGAAGGGGAATTTAACCTCTGAACGGCTGCGCTGGCCGCTCCCCCGTCGTTTAGGAGACAAAAGGCATTGGCATGTTATGCAATTTATCCTCAAAACACAGCTGTTGCTTGTCCGATGCAATCAAATGGAATAAAATGCCAGGATGCCATCACAATGCGTAATGACGCAAAATGGCTGATCTTGCGCTCTTAGAAGATGTGGCAAATTGAAGGATTCGCGCTGTAGTGCAGCGCACCATCGGCCTGTTTAGGGGCGGATGGCGCTGCCTCGACTGCACTGGAGGGAGGTTATTGTTTACTCCTGAAAAGGTGTGCAAAATTGTGCTGGCATGTGCTTTGCTACATGATGTGGCACAGCTTCCAAACGTGCCTCGACCCCCTGACGCCGATGGCTGTGTTGGCCCAGACCCTGTCCCCGATCACCAATCATTGGCCCCCGTCTCTCATCAAGAGGGGACAGCTCCGGTGTCGCCATTCCCACCCGTGGCAGACACATCTTGTCGATGGTGCGCTAAACACTTTATTGCATCCACTTTGATGTCAGACCATTTTCTCTTTATTTCAGCCACGGTCCGAGGTTGTGAGGCTGCAGCGTTGCTCTGCAACCTTTTGCCACTCAAGTGCCTTTTTGACATTAGTAATGCCCATACTGTGCCCTCCAAAAAACATTAAACTTCTCCTTTCCACCTCGCCAATGATAATTTTGACATCGAATTTACGTTTCTTCGTTTTCCTCTCAGTGTTTGTCATGATTTCGCAATCGATGAATATTAATGTGTGGGCGTTCCACAGACTATATATTGGCAACTATGGGCGTGACATGAAGCCGCAAAAGATGCGCTGCATTTAGAAGTGACTGTGATTTATTAAGGGAAAACTGCGTAGGACGTGCGTGCGCACGCTTTTAGAAGTCTGAATATTTCTGTGCGTACGCACGTCCGACGTTTCATCCGTACGCCACCTCTGGCGAAAATCCTACGCAAGGTTTTATAAATGAGGCCCCTGGTGATCACTTACGTTATAACAACACTGTGCCCTACATTAAAAGACCACAAATATGTCTTTTTAATGCAAAGCACCACAGGGAAATGTATAGAAACTGTTCCACATGCCTTGAGTGGATATTATGCACTCACACAGAAATGCAAATTAGTTTATGGTTTTAAAACACCAAATGTTAGAATGTAACAATTTAATAAATGACAGATCACTTATTTACTTTTATAACATCGTGGTGGCGGTGCGTGGTCGGGCTCAGCTACAAAGGGTGCAGGGTTGGGGAGTGGCTCAGGGAACTATGCCTGGCGGAGGCATCATATCAGGTTAATTATGCCTCTCTCCTTTGAAAAATGCAGTAGTGCCGCCTCAGCGGGGGATGAAGGTGGATAGAGAAACGCCGACAACTGCAATAAGTGTGTGTCTCCGCCTCTTTAACCCTACATGAACCCATCGGTAACCAGACGTGTCACAAACATCTACAGAGCTGCCTAGCATTTTGCCTAGTGCTTGAAGTTAAAAAAAAACAAATGTACTCACCTTATTCACATGTTGGCTTGTTTACCAGACGGCAATTTTACTTATTCTTTACTTATTACGTATGGAACCCAGTTATACTGTCAGTTATAAACGTAATAGTTCATAATACTAGGCTATGCATTTACTATGCTTAAAACAATTCAATAATAGTTCCACTAAAACATAGGATTACGAGGCATATTTGTGTAATACCGACATAATGCATTTTTAAATCCTTTTAAAAAAAAATCCCTGAAAATCCTATTAAAATATTTAAAAGAATATGCAATTGATTATATTTGTCCAGAAAAGGAATTACAGTTCCGATAGTTGCAATCGTCCCGAAGCTAGTGCAGTTATTTACGTACCTCATTTTTAATAATTACAAGTCTCAACGTTTTTTTCAACTGGGACAAAAAAACTGGAAAGCTGGAAAATACCCCAAACTGCTTCTGCTGAAGTTGATGTCACAAATACCTTCAGGGTCACACACAAAGTGAGAACAAGTAATTACGTCATTATCATTATTAGTCAGGGTTACTAATAATGATAATTATGACGATGATCACACTGAAGCTACACAACCGGTTGGAGCTGTGTCCTCATTTAAATCACACCTGGGGTCTATGCCATGATATTACCAACTGGTGGTCCCTCCAGCCCAACATAGTCTCTACAAGCTCCTTTGCTTGAACTTGCCCAACACCTAATTGCTTAGCGGATAGTTAAATTTGTAATGAAATTTCTTAGTTAATAATCTGATAATAATCAATTGAAATGAGGTATATACTATATGCTCTTCATAATCCACACAAAGCAGCGTTGAATATCAAGAATAAAAATAACTTTTATTTTTGAAACGTCAAACAAAATTCCATTCAAATCTAATGTAATTTGGTGACTACACAAATATCGCAGAGTATCATTTTAACCTTGCAAAGAAAAACGAAACTATAAAATCGCATCATCCGGATAGAGTTCCTCTGGTGGTGGGTGATAGGATCCTTTTTCAGAACAGCACAACCCAATCTCAGTTGGTATTTAGCGACATGGACTCCTCCTCAATTCCATGTAACGTTAAATGAGTTTCATGACCATGGGTTTGCTGTACATGTTTTTTCCAACCTAATTGAGAATCAGGCACAACTACTTGCAAGTAGCGCAGCGTTTTAATAATATAATATAATAAAGTCATGTATGTCTTAATGCAAGGCTTTAGAAATGAACACAAAGGGATTCTGTATTTGCTCATAAAGCCTGAAAAAACTGGTTATTTGGCCAATGTTTTGATAACTGACCGCTGCCAGTTCAAAGTTTCCCATCATTAAAACAGGGGTTTTCCCCTTACATTACTTTTACTTTTATACTTTAAGTAGTTTTGAAACCAGTACTTTTATACTTTTACTTAAGTAAAATGCTTGAGTTGATACTTCAACTTCTACAGAAGTCTTTTTAAACCCTAGTATCTATACTTATACTTGGGTAATTAATGTGAAACTTTTGACACCACTGGCCAACACCCATAGTTAATTATTGAAATTAGCAGTGGAATGTGTGTGTATTTGGGGAACTGTTTAATCCCTGTAATTAGATGTACAGTTCGTTATTTTCAAAAGATGATCCAACCCACATCCATCCCTGTGAGGCCCTGCGAGCTGCCTGAGCTGTTTTATTATAATGAATCAGTTGTACAATTAAAAAATCTGAGCTTTGTCCATCCAGTCCCCCCACCACAACAATTTTCACAACATCAACGTCCCCTACGAACTACAATCATGCCCACTACCACCCCATCACCCCCATCCTACCACTACATCATTTGCAGACCGTTGTTATGGATATGCCGGACCCAGAGGGTCATAAAGGTCCCAATTGACACACACTCAGATCTATCATGCCCTATGAAGCGACATACGGGATATGGGATATGCCCAGCGGGTTTGACTGTTAATTGAAGCTTCGTGACTACACATAATTGACACACCCATTCAGCTCCATATAAAGCATCGCCGCAAGACCTTTGTCAGTCACTAGTCACGGCAGAGACAGTGTATGCTTATTTAACATTTGTAAGTATACCTTTTACTTTGATCCTAACCACCAACTTCTATTAGAATTTTTTTTTCTGCTTTGTCTATTGCTGTACACAGGGATACTGGGATACTGTATATGTGCAGGGCACCACCATGTTCTTCCTGCTGTACAATTATATATTTTTTGGCATTTCAGAGTGGTATTGTACAATGTTAGACAATTTGAATGTTCATACATGTGAAAATGGAGAAAATCCTTTAAATTTGAAAACTGACCTACTTTGAAAGACAATCAAGACAGTGTGTATTAAAATGTGCGGTAATCTGGCTTAAAAACAGGTTTTCGTGGGAGAAATTAATTAATAAGAATGGCTAAGGGTGAGGACTTCAAATTATTGGTATTAGTGTTTAGATTTATTTCGCTGCAACTTAATCAAATGATTCTCTTTCAGCTTAACCGCACGGTGGGAAAATGTGCAAGCTCACTTCAACTGCAGGTAAGGCACGCTGATCAAGTAAATTATTTAATAAAAGGGTCGTCTTAACCAAATTACAAAAATATATTTTCTTTACTCCAGTGGTTACATACCAAGCAGTTGTATCATCAGCCCCACAGAATATTAAGCAGCTAATTTGCGTGAACACAAAATCTAATTGCTTAGTGGATAATTGATTAGCAATAACATTTTATGACATTTTACTAGTTTTCTTAGTTTAAATGAAATATTGACTCAATACTCTTTATGATTCACAAAACACAGTTTCATTTATTTTTATAACGTTAAACAGAACTCCATTCAACTGTAATGAGGTGACTATAGAAATATCGGAGAGTATCATTATAATTACCTGCACAAATACAAACAAACTAATACTGCAGAGCAGTAGAGGAAAGAGAGAATATCTGTGTTGTTTTTATTCTATTTGCTTTTTAAGTTTGGTTGGACTAAGCTGAGGTCTGTACAGTTGCGGTCAAAAGTTTACATACACTTGTAAAGAACATAATGTCATGGCTCTCTTGAGTTTCCAGTTATTCCTACAACTCCGATTTTTCTCTGATAGTGTGATTGGAACAGATACTTCTTTGTCACAAAAAACATTCATACAGTTTGGTTCTTTTATGACTTTATTATGGGTTAACGGAAAAAGTGCCAAAATCTGCTAGGTCAAAAATATACATACAGCAACATGAATTAGCAATTTTGGTTACTTAGAAAGTTGTGTCAATGAAATGAGCTTCATAGCAAGGCAAGTATAACTAACTAGAACTAGAATTACGGTTTTAGACTGGCCTTCCCAAAGTCCTGACGTACATCCCATTGAGAACATGTGGACAATGCTGAAGAAACAAGTCCATGTCAGAAAGCTATCAAATTTAACTGGCTTGCACCAATTCTGTCAAGAGGAGTGGTCAAGGATTCAACGAGAAGCTTGTCAGAAGCTTGTAGATGGCTACCAAAAGCGCCTAATTGAAGTGAAAATGGCCAAGGGACATGTAACCAAATATTAGTACTGCTGTACGTATATTTTTGACCCAGCAGATTTGATCATTTCTTCTGTTAACCCATAATAAAGTCATACAAGAACCAAACTTAATGAATGTTTTTTGTGACAAAGTATCTGTTCCAATCACACTATCAGAGAAAAATCTGACTCGTAGAAAGAGAGCCATGACATTATGTTCTTTACAAGTGTATGTCAACTTTTGCCCACAACTGTACATGAAGCAGAATTTGGGGTTTGCAAGTTACCTTCATTGTTACGTCTCGGTTTTCAGTTATATGAAGAAGGTGGTCTTGTTACCTGGATAGATTGCCATGGTTACTTATGCAAAACACCGAATCTACATCGGAATAAGTTCTAATATAGACGAGATATTGTATAAAAGCAATGAATCCTGACCGTTCTAAGCTTGTACGATATGGTAAATCAATGATATACAATTAGGAAGACGTTAAAGTCATAATTCAAACTAAAAGTAATCAAGTTGAAACAGACACATGCAAAGAAAAAAACCGCAATAAACCCAAGAACTGTGTGAGCGTAAATTAACTGATTTACAATATCACTGCTTCATCTAGGATGTCAATGTTGCAAATGTACTCTTATGGCAGCTGTGACAAAATGTAGCCTTATTCTGTCAGCTGTTACCCCGGCCGTGTGACACAGAGTAAAGAGCAAACAAAGATACAGTATATATTCTCTCAACATAAATTCATTTCATATATTCACTTACAGGTGTCAGCTTCTTAAAGTGTGTTCCATGTTGTCGTCGTGTCTTACCGCCACAGATTGGATGTAGTGTTACTTTTTTCCAGTTACTGTAAAATGCACTGTAGGTCATTAGAATAAATGAAAGAAAACTTTCTTTCTGCTGATATATTTTTTTTTTAATGTATATTTTATTTGGTCCCAGTTCATTTCATGCCGCAAGAGTTGTATTCGATTGTGGTTGGTTATACCCTAGGTATTTTGAATCTTAGTTTGAATCCAATACTAACCAGTGTGTCATTTTCAAGGTCTGTGTTTGATTATTGCCAGCTTGGGTAAGTTTACGACATGTAAAAACTCATAATCAA
This sequence comes from Gasterosteus aculeatus, assembly GCF_964276395.1. Taxonomy (NCBI): domain Eukaryota; kingdom Metazoa; phylum Chordata; class Actinopteri; order Perciformes; family Gasterosteidae; genus Gasterosteus; species Gasterosteus aculeatus. Next base: position 5,153,090 of record NC_135689.1, read on the forward strand.
CAAAATTTGATTACGTTTATACATTTGTGTTATATCCAGTGGAGAAATGTGCTGCCCTTTAATGGTTAAACAGCAATTAAATATATATATATATATATATATATCTGACAAATTATTCTAGGTTTACCTGGCCTTGCAAGAAATCTTCCAGTTTACGAAACAACACATGGAAACCCCTGTTATGGAGGACAAAACGGGCCATACCCCAACCCTGATGATCTACATACGTTTTACAACTGTGATTGGGGAAACATCTACCTCCAAAAATGCCCAGAACATTTGGTGTATAGACATTCCATAAAGGCTTGTGACTATCCCGGATCATATGAAACAAGCAGTAAAGGTTCAAGATCAGCTGAAACCAGCAGTACAGTTTCAGGATCCACTGAAGCTAGCTATACAGATTCCGGATCAGCTGAAGCCAGCAGTACAGGTTCCGGAACAACTGAAGCTAGCAATACAGATTCCGGATCAGCTGAAGCAAGCAGCAAAGGTCCCGGATCAGTTGAAACAGGCAGAACAAGTTGTGGATCAGTTGAAACCAGCAGTACAAGTTCCGGAAAGGCTGAAGCTAGCAATACAGATTCTGGATCAGCTGAAGCAAGCAGTAAACCTTCCGGATCAGTTGAAACCAGCAGAACTGTTTACGGATCAGCTGAAACCAGCAGCACAGATTCAAGATCAGCTGAAACCAGCAGCACAGGTTCCGGAACAGCTGAAGCTAGCAACACTGTTTCCGGATCAGCTGAAACCAGCAGTACAGGTTCCGGATCAGTTAAAACCAGCAGTGCAGTTTCAGGATCAGCAGAAGCTAGCAATAAAGATTCCGGATCAGCTGAAACCAGCCGAACAGTTTCAGGATCAACTGAAGCTACCAACAAAGGTTCCGGATCAGTTGAAGCTAGCAATAAAGATTCCGGATCAGCTGAAGCAAGCAGCACAGATTCAAGATCAGCTGAAACCAGCAGCACAGGTTCAAGATCAGCTGAAACTAGCAGTACAGGTTCCGGAACAGCTGAAGCTAGCAACACTGTTTCCGGATCAGCTGAAACCAGCAGTACAGGTTCCGGATCAGTTAAAACCAGCAGTGCAGTTTCAGGATCAGCAGAAGCTAGCAATAAAGATTCCGGATCCGCTGAAACCAGCCGAACAGTTTCAGGATCAACTGAAGCTACCAACAAAGGTTCCGGATCAGTTGAAGCTAGCAATAAAGATTCCGGATCAGCTGAAGCAAGCAGCACAGATTCAAGATCAGCTGAAACCAGCAGCACAGGTTCCGGAACAGCTGAAGCTAGCAACACTGTTTCCGGATCAGCTGAAACCAGCAGTACAGGTTCCGGATCAGTTAAAACCAGCAGTGCAGTTTCAGGATCAGCAGAAGCTAGCAATAAAGATTCCGGATCCGCTGAAACCAGCCGAACAGTTTCAGGATCAACTGAAGCTACCAACAAAGGTTCCGGATCAGTTGAAGCTAGCAATAAAGATTCCGGATCAGCTGAAGCAAGCAGCACAGATTCAAGATCAGCTGAAGCTAGCAATACAGTTTCAGGATCAGCTGAAACCAGCAGCACAGGTTCAAGATCAGTTGAAACCAGCAGTACAGGTTCCGGAACAGCTGAAGCTAGCAATACAGATTCCGGTTCAGATGAAACCAGCAATACAGATTCAAGATCAGTTGAAACCAGCAGTACAGGTTCCGGAACAGCTGAAGGTAGCAATACAGATTCCGGTTCAGATGAAACCAGCAATACAGATTCAAGATCAGTTGAAACCAGCAGTACAGGTTCCGGAACAGCTGAAGCTAGCAATACAGATTCCGGTTCAGATGAAACCAGCGATACAGATTCAAGATCAGCTGAAACCAGCAGCACAAATTCCGGATCAGTTGAAGCAAGCAGTACAGGTTCAGGATCAGCTAAAGCAAGCAGTACAGGTTCCGGATCAGCTGAAGCTAGCAGTACAGGTTCTGGATCAGCTGAAGCTAGCAATACAGGTTCCGGATCAGATGGAATATGCAGTACAGGTTCCGGATCAGCTGAAACCAGCAATGCAGCCTCAGGATCAGCTGAAGCTAGCATTACATCTCATGAAAACCCCTGTTATGGGGGACAAAATGGGCCATATCCCAACCCTGATAATCCACATACGTTTTACAACTGTGATTGGGGAAACGTCTACCTCCAAAAATGCCCAGAACATTTGGTGTATAGACATTCTATAAAGGCTTGTGACTATCCCGGATCAGCTGAAACCAGCAGTACATCTCATGAGAACCCCTGTTATGGAGGACAAAATGGTCCATACCCCAACCCTGATGATCTACATACGTTTTACAACTGTGATTGGGGAAACGTCTACCTCCAAAAATGCCCAGAACATTTGGTGTATAGACATTCCATAAAGGCTTGTGACTATCCTGGATCAGCAGAAACCAGCAGTACATCTCATGAAAACCCCTGTTATGGAGGAAAAAATGGGCCATACCCCAACCCTGATGATCCACATACGTTTTACAACTGTGATTGGGGAAACGTCTACCTCCAAAAATGCCCAGAACATTTGGTGTATAGACATTCCATAAAGGCTTGTGACTATTCCGGGTCTACCAGTGACTCCACAACAACAATTGCAACAATAAAAGCTCCCCGTACGACAACAACAATCAGGCCCACTACCACCACTAACGCCCACCCAGTGCCACCTACTACATCATTTGAAGATCTCTGTTATGGAAGGGCAGGCAGCTTTTTTCCACATCCAACTGACAAAACCCGATTTATCCAATGTGACATTCAAAGAAGATTTCACATACTGTCATGCCCAGCGGGTTTGACCTTTAATTCAATGTTCAGTGTCTGTACTTTTTAGAAATGCCGTCAATTACATCTTGCAGTGTATTTACAAATGTTGCTTGTAATTCAAGGTGTATCTAAATCATTCTGGTGTGTCTCTGTTTCTGTTCTGTCAGGTCTGGTTGTTTTTCCACTGCCATAATTTCTTATCACAAAATATATATATATATATATGTGGTTTTTACATACATATAGTATAGAAATACTATATGTGTATCAAACACTATTGTATGGGTTTGTTCTTAATTACATTCTCATAATCTAATCTACTGATTTAGCCATTGCAAGATTTATTGTCTATGATGAAACATGTTGGTATTTTTAGTTACTCTTTGCCTAAGCCCTGGTTTCGACAATAAAAATTACGTATAACACATTTACAACCATTGTCATGATTGTGTCACTTTAACTGGAGAAAAAAATTCAGGCAAAACCGAATCACCGCAGAGTAGCGAGCGAGAGTAACACACTGAACATGTCTGTTTTCTGCGTGACAGAATTGATATTGCATAAATTTGAGGTGTTTTACGGTGACTATCACGCTAGTATGGCTCTCTAGCGCACCCTTTACTTATTTGTCATGTCTGTATGTCAATGCCCTTAAACGCTAAACGTTTTTGGATATCTCATTTAGTTTAGAAGTTATGGACCAATGAAGATCTTAGGGGTGTGGCCGAATAGTTAAAGACCTGTAACAGGGGTCACCAAACTTTTTTCTCTGGGGGCCACATTATCGTTCCTGACTGTGATGGGGGGCTGGGGCAGCTATATCAGTGGTCCCCAATATTTCGCGGACCGGTCGAGAAGGTCTGAAGTAGTCGCGCGCTCTGTGTTCGCTGGTGGGCGAAACTGCCGTACAGGACAATTGTAAACGTGAAGAAAAACGCCTGGTGACGCGTGGGGAATATGTCAGAGGGACGAGCGCACATAATTAGGAGAAAATCGGGTCAATTTTCAAAATATAAAAAAATATATATATAAGCTTTCTGTGGTGCGGCCCGGTACCAAACGGCCAACAGACCGGTACCGGTCCACGGCCCGGGGGTTGGGGACCACTGAGCTATATAACATAGAATTGTATGACCCAGATCAAAATGACCACTAGCAGGCCTCATTGTGTAGTAGAGATTACTAGCCTGGCACAGCCATCCCCATTACTGTATCCACACTACTAGATCAACACTTGATTCCTGGCACATATTTGTTTATCTTTACTAGTGGTTTGCAAAAGTAGCAATCGAGTATTCACACTTTGCTTTAATTTGAAATATCACAGATATTCCATTAATTTATTTTCAAATAAAAATAACATCAAAGCTGTCAAGGTAAGAAACATCTCCCTAGTTGAGGTGATTGACACTGGCAAAGGTGAGTGAAAAATTATAAATTATAGGTAGGCCTGTTGATATTAATAATTGTGTGCAGCACTAATAAAGGTCAAATAAATAGGCCTATAAAAATGTATTAATTAAAAAAACATTGAAATTATATTAACATGAGCCAGCTCTTATGCCTATCCAGGTGAGCATGTTCAGTAAACATTTTTTAGGTCAAGGTGAAAATGAAATGAGCAGTAGGCTCAAAACAAAAGCACAACCATAATACAAAATAATGGGAATCAAAATCAGTAGTATATGTAGGTGAGCTGGATTTGCACTTGTTGATGAATTGTCTTTGGGATGGGGTCAGCAACAGCAATCTCCTCTCCTCACTTCAGGGTGCCTTATGGAGCCCTGGCATGGAGGGATGACAGATTGAACACAAGAAGCACCACATTCAGGGTTCATACACATTTTAACCAATACTTTTCCATGACTTTTCGGCACATTTCCCTTACTATTTTGATTAATATGTGCGAGGGAAAGAGGGAAAGAGAGAAAGACAGCGCTTAGTTTGGAGATGGTGAAGGCTCCGAAGAGAGAGAGTGCACGCACGCGACTGTCTTTCTCTCTCTCTGCTCGTTCTTTCAGTTAAACTTGCAGCTCTGCTACAGTAGCAGATAACTTTAACGTTACATGACGGTCACATTGTCTCTAAACAGTCCGCTCACAGTGAAGTCCTGCGCAATTTTTTATTTTTTTAAGAATTCACCAACACCGCGTAACATTTCGGCACAGAGGGAAAAAAAGTCCGCGAGTCACAGTACAATTACATTTTGGAAGTAACTTGCCCAACACTGTCATCACTGTCCGATCCTGAAAACTGACAGTTATATGCACGTGCGTTGTCTGTCATTGCTTGATCTCGAGCATGTCGGGTGACGAAAATTCGGCAAATGTACTTCATTTTATAAATATACATTTTTAACTGAAAAAATCAAACGAAGTACCAGATGCAGACATGTTATTATTTTCCAAAAAGCAATTTAAAAAAATAGGCAATGACGACTTTTGGGGATTGCCTCATTGGGCCGGTTCAAGTAGTGGGGGGTAAAGGGGCTGGGGGGCCAGTCAAAGGGGGCCCGCGGGCCTGAGTTGGCCCGCGGGCCTTAGTTTGGTGACCAATGACCTATAACCTCAAAAGTAATCTCTTGGTTCACATTGAGTTCCTGAATATACCCCAATTTCTTCAGAATATTTGAACTTTAGGGGGCGCTGCACTCATTTGCTGAAAATGTGCTTTTTTGGATTTACAAACGAACTCCCTAAACGACGAGCTTAAACCCGATCAATTCCAAATTCGGGCTGAATGATCTTGACACCTGTGTGGTTAAAAGTGATCATAATCACATCAAAATCATCGTGCAAGTACCTGGGCGTGGCCTGGCATCCATTTTGGTCATTTTCGGTCGATTTTCTTAAAAAAGTAAAATGATATAACTCCAAGGAACATTCTTATTTCTGGCCATAATTTCGTATTCATGATGCTAGTGTAGGCCTTAAAGTATTCCCATGCAGTGATTCTCAAAAGATTATATCGTCACCTATTGGCATAGGGAAATGCAAAAGTTTTACACTTTGATGTGCTACTCCTAGCCATTTAACCTAAAACTTATTATGAATGACAATTTATGACATGGTAAGATAATTAATAAACAAACAATGAATTGCAAGAAACAAGCCGATACAAGCTCCAAAGTAACACTTTTTTTCCACTTCAATCCCTGGTCTTCTAGTCGGTTGAACATTGAACCGTCGATGAAGACCATGCGGGTAGATCAGAGAGCATTAAAAAATGCATTCCTCCACATGTTTTTTAGTAATTAACAGTGTGCAGACTTTTCTTCGCTGACTTTGACCATTTAATCATCCATCCAAAACATCACCTGGAACACGGCCATCACCTCACCTTTAACGGCAAATTTACCATGTGTTACTGTCGTTACCCTAAATCTCTTAAGGAGAACTTCTCCCACTTATCACGAGTTGAATCAGAGCAGTATCCCTTCCCTGTGCGTCGTACAAATAAGTACTGCTTTTATCATTAGTCCACTACATAGTAAGTTAACATTAAACTCTAGTGAGCTGACCTAGTTATTTAGCAGCCAATAATACAGGACCAAATCCGAAAGGAGCATACCAGCAGACCACACGGAATCCTCCCTCCTCCTTCCAAACTGTCAAAAAAGAATATTGTCTATTTTTATTATCCTTCATCTTTCTAGATACCTTTGTAAAAAAGAGTTGATGAAAATTGGATCCTGTTTCAATAAAATCACAATTTTTGCCATTATTTCTATTCTAATGTATGTAAAATTGAAAGAGTCCAGCAGATGTCACCATCTCACCACTAGGGGGTGTGTCAGTGTATTTTCTGCACACTTGTCAAGTTTCTGAAAAGAACAGTAGCAAGTGAAGTGTAACAAAGTGAATCGGCACCCTCACTCAGGCACCATGTTATACTTTGTCATTCATAATCATTTTTATTGTTATATTATTATACTTTATTATGCATCTTCTTCTATTGGACTAACATCTTTATGTTAGTCCAATGATATCCCAACGGAAACAATATTTGTGTTTTTGTACTTTCCCATGACACTAATGATACAGGTGGTTTGCTGGTATTTTCAGAAAAGTATGGCTTTATATAATAAAGGCTCTTATGAGGCGTGTCAGCTATTCATTCGGTTTTAGAGGAGGCTCATATATTATTCAGCAGAATAATACATTGTGAATTTCTATAGCTATTACAAAATACATCGACCCGTTGGGTGTGTAAGTACTTGACTTAAAGACTATTTCACTTTACATACTTTTTTACTACTTCAATAACCCAAAAGCTTAAAGACATCTTGATATATTTGAACGATTATTTATAATTTACACATATCACAGCTTTTTAAGAATCCTAAACATGGAAATCTTGGACATATAAAATCATATTGTTGTGTTTCATTAATAGTTCACAAATTAAGAATAAGTGAAGGACATGTGTCAAGTTAACACAAATGTAATCCATATGGCCCTTTTGTGGTGACATATGAAGGAACCTTAAAATATTGGTATAGTGCAGCATCCAAATACATCTTCATTTTGAACAATAAAGAGGCTTAGTGCTCAGTCAGTGGGACATTAACAATGGTTCATTCAAGGAACCTTACGGTTACAGGTTAATAAACCAAGTATTTATGTAATGCCTGTCAATTTAATTACGATCTTTTGTCTACAGCTCTGGCGACAGTGAAAAACAATGTATCGATTTATATTAACTTTAATATTAAAATCCACTGTACACATAATGATGAATATATACATCACAATGCCTCGGTGATTAATAAGAAATGCTGTTAATGCAGTCTAAATCTGTGTTTTCTGCATTAAAATATTTGTTGGAAAATCCAAATCACCACATCTCAATGCACTAATAATGAAGGAGTTATCTTTTTGGCATGATCATCTGATCATTTGCATATGAATTATTTTCACTTTGCTTCTTGCGCGAAGAGAGTCCATTAGACCAGTGTTTATCAACCTTTCTTGCGTCAAAGCACACTTAAAACACAGAAAAAAATCTCACGACACACCAACAACCGGAAATGATATGAAAATCAATCCCAAACAGTTTCAGCATGAGCATAATATACTCTAAGAAATCAGGGAAACACGTGTTCTATTTGTTGTGTTTTATTAAACATAACATCATCCTAATGCCAAGATGGCACAGGCTTTATGCCCAGGTATCTCTTAAGCCTAGTTTATGCTTCTGCGTTTTCAGAGCGACGCAGACCCAAGCCCCCCTTGCGTGTCTTTTCACACCTCCTTGCGTCCTTGCGTGTGTCGAGACATTTTTTTAGCAACGCAAGCCTCCCGCAGCGCACCAGGCTGCGATTGGTCCGCTAACTACATCATTTACGGAGTCTCACATCTCCGCTTTCATAGCCCGATACCGCCATTATTAAAACGAATAATGTTTACGAGAGAACGGAGCAGATTTAAGAACTTTTGTCGGAAGAAATGCGTAAATATGACCGCTTATACAAGCCGTCATTGGCGGGTTGTATATGGCGTTATAGTTGTGCCACAATCCTGAGCGCGTAATTTTAAGTTGAGCACAGAGAACTATATTTTAAGCAAAGAAAAACATATTCCGTGCGCGCAGTTTACTCAGGTGCCCTCTCCACAAACTCGTTTTCTGCGCGCAGGCAGCCGTTGCTGCGCTCGCTCCACCTCTTCACGCTGCGCTCGCTCAACGTTTCACTCACGCGCTCCCTCAACGTTTCACTCACGCGCTCCCTCAACGCGCTCCCTCAACGTTTCACTCACGCGCTCCCTCAACGTTTCACTCACGCGCTCGCTCGACTTGCAGCAGCGTTACATTTGTGCCACAAAACCAACCAATCAGAGAATTAAAGAAGGTCAATTGTGATTGACTGTTGGTCTCCAATCACAACGCTAGTAGAACTACCTACAGCATCGCGGAAGCGCAGCGAGTTGTTGAAGTTTGTGCTAAATGTGCTAAATGCTAATGGCCTGGATTAAAACACTTGTTGCTGTTCTCATCATTTGCTTCGGTCATGTCTGATGGTGGCTAGCCGGACTTCTAATATCACTTTTTTTCGTCTTCTTTAGGAAGCGTTGTGATTGGAGACCAACAGCCAATCACAATTGAGTGATTGACGCAATGACGCAAACGCAGAAGCATGCGCCAGCCTTAAATCTCACTTTTTTAAATTGTCGCCTCAGCAAATCTGCCTATTAATTACGCTGCGTACCGCCACCCACAGGCAGAGGGGACTATTGAGCCTTCATACCACCAACAGCGGGACGACACACGCACACAAGTTGGCTCTTCTTTTTTTTTCCATCAATGAAGTGACAGTATGTAAAAAAATATTTTTTTTTCACGGCACACCTGACAGCCTCTCGAGGCACACCAGTGTGCCGCGGCAAAAAAATAAAAATAAAACTGCATTAGACGTAGAAAATGATCAAATCCCTAATAACAAGTCTGGGAGGTTTACAGAGTTAGCTAGTTTGTTTTTAGTAATTTAGCAACAGCAGACAGGATCTCCGTGGAGGATGTCTTGCTTGCCCGCTCTCCTCTTGATGAGGTAGCAGGGAGAAGACGGTAAAAGGATCCACAGACCCACCACAGCCACTGGACACCAACCAGGTGCTGTAGTTTTTGTTCTCCAGACATTCAACATCAGCATGGTAGATTTAGCAAGTTAGCAAGCAAACAAGTCACGCTCTAAAATGCTCAAATTGACCCAAAATGTGACTGATCTACTCACACTTGTCACACAGTGGGAAAACACATTTCTATTGCCTGATAATTGACAATTTTATCATGATTGTTTTCAGTGATCAGTGTTATTAAATGGGAAGTTGAATTGCCAGCTGTCCGCTGCTTTGCTTTGCTTTGCTGGTTCCACCATGATTTGGGGATGATTGCAAAGGATGAGCCCAACAGCGGGTTATATCTTCATCCAAAAGACTATTCGTAACGTTTATCTCAACTTCCTATTGGTTGGGACTTCTGTGTGAGTGGTGCAGCAGCCCTGATGTGTGAGGTGGTTAGCATAGGACTAAACTAAACTATTATGAAGAAATTATTTCCATCTCTAAAATGCTAGTGCAAAGAAAAACAATAAGTCTGATATAATTGCGGTATTTTATTGATTCATTGTATATAATTACAATATGCCACATTTGTGTCATAATGTAAGAACAATCCATTCACCAATCAACATAAACGAAAGAGAAAACACCCAGTGTGATTATACACACGACAGTTGCGAAAACCTATATCCTATACAACAACAGTGAAGTTAGGAAAATAATGTGGTATTTAGCCATTATTACATTCCTCACATCCAAAAGCATTGAAGAACACAGGAAATTGCACATTTAACAGAATTTGATTATGTCCCAATAATCTGCTCTGGGTTTGGGAGTTGTAGCCGTTTGTCCAGCTACATAGTAGTAAAAGAAGTTTGATTATTAGGGTTGGGATATTGCCCATTTCTTCTCCCACTACATTGGCCTCCAGTATCTCTACTGGTAGTTTAACCTCTCCTGGGATAGACGCATTGATTAATGCGGCGTCTATAGACCAAATCGGCTGGGCATTGCAGGACGTAGGTTAGTCCAGCTACACAGCTGAGAAAAGAATTTCGGTCGTCACGGTTGCGGTACTGCCCATCTCGTCTTCCATGACAGGGGTTTCCAGTTTGACTACTGGGATAGTCACAGACCTTAATGGATGGGTTATACACCAAATTTGCTGGGCATTGTTGGACGCGTTTTTCTCCAGATACACAGTAGAGGAAAGAATGTTCGTCGTCAGGGTTGGGGTATTGCCCATTGGGTCTTCCATCACAGGGGTCAGTAGAGGATTTCATCGCTTCAATGCCGGGTAAACCTAAAACAGTTCGTGTTACACATGTGTTAGAAGCTCTTAGGAACCTGAAAGGGCACATATTTTCACTGATAACACACCTATATACATTTATAAATATTATAAATTATAATATATATATATTATATATATAAATTATATACATTTATAAATAGTGGTTACATTAAAGATGATTGCATTGATTCATATATATGCTGAAAACCACTTCCCATCCTTGTTTTCCAAAAATTGTTAAGTTCATTTATCTAACAGTGACACTGTTGATTGTGAACTATACATGTTATAAACTTACCCAAGCTGGCGATGATCAAACAGAGAGCTGGAAAGTGACACACTTGTTAGTATGGGGTTTAAACTAAGCTCAAGAGGGGCCTGTACCAGCAAGCAGTTCAACAACGAGCAGTTCAAGTTTTTGCTTCTCTGATTTAACCTTAACAATCAAAATCCCGCCAAGCAGCCCCACGAAGCTGGTTATCAACTTTGTAAAGCAAATATTTAATCAGTGTGCTTACCAGCAGTTAGAGTGAGCTTGCACATTTTGAGACTGTGTAGATGCACTGAAAGAGAAGCATTTGATTAATTTGCAGCGTGAACATTTTTTTTAAGAGACATTCACCAGACTTAGTAGACAGTATTCCTGCATATTAAAAAAAGTAATGTATACAGAGCATCAGAAATTAAATACGTTAAAAGTGGATGGTTGGGATGAAAGTAAAAGGTATACTTACAAGTGGAGAAAGAAGCATACACTGTCTCTGATGTGTCAAGTGACTGACAGATGACTTGCAGCGATGCTTTATATGGTCGAGGAGAAGACAAGGTGTGGCAAATATGTTGGTCACAATTTTTAGATTATGCAGCTGTACAAAAGCCAATTATACAGGAATCTTTTTGAAAGAGACACCCAACTAAGTTAGCAATTATGGCCAGCTCTGGTTTGGCATCTGTGTGCCTCCTAGATACCTCCCTTTTTGAATTTTTCTTTGCGTGTTCAACTAATGAGAAACAACAGAAATTGAGACCCATCAGACCAGGCAACGTTTTTCCACTCTTATAACCAGGGTTCATACACATTTCGACCAATGGATTTCCATGACTTCTCTTTCCAAACTACTTAAGAAATAAAAGTAAAAGTAATGTAAGGGAAAAGGTCCATTAAGGACAGACTTGTGTCCTTAATGCACTTTTAACCTCTGCCTTTAATTAAACAATTTAAATAAGCTTTTAATTTATAATTTTATTTGCTGTTTTTAATTTTCTTTTAATTCCTGCATTTTATTTCACTTGTTATGATGTGAAGCACTTTGAGACTGCCTTGTGTATGAAAAGCGCTATACAAATAAACTTGCCTTGCCTTGAAAATGAAGAATGTATAATTAAACAGTGATTAAAAAGTTCCCAAACAAGAACACACCCAATTTCAATAATTAACTACGGGTGTGGGCCCAGTTGTAAGACTTCCTGGGTCATCAGGGTTGACGTAAGGCCCATCGACCTTGCCAAGAAAGCAGTCATTCAGACAGATGGCAGATGTTGTGGTAGTTGTAGTGGCTGTATGTGTTGTGCAGAGGTGTCACGTAACTAAGTACAAATACTTTGTTACCTTACTTAAGTAGAAATTTGGGTTAGTATTCGTTTTTCAGATGACTTTTTACTTTTACTCCTTACACTTTCACGCAAATATCTATATTTTCTACTCCTTACATTTTAAAAATAGCCTAATTTCATTTTGGCTTGTTTTCATTCCAGCTTGTCGTCATTCAAAAACACACACAAAAAAAACCTAACCAGAAAAATCGCGCCATACGGATAAAGTGAATTTCATTGTGATTGTATGAGAAGTATAAACATATACTATTCAGACACCCTATTGGTTTTCTCCGCGATGCACCTGCAGATGACACAAATCAGAGTGACGCCGGGTGCGAAAAGTGGTCGGTGGAAGGTTCCTTTTTCTGAACAGCACAAGCCAATCTCAGTTGGGTATTTAGCGACATACAAATTCCATGTGACGTTTAATGAGTTTCTTCATGACCATGGGTTGCCGTAAATGTTTTTTTCTTACTTTATTGAGAATCTGGCACAACACAGCGACTTACAAGTACCGCAGTCTTCAATAAAGTGATGCATGTCTTAATGCAAGGCTTTAGAAATGAACACAAAGGGATTCTGTATTTGCTCACATAGCCTGGGAAAACGGGTTATTTGGCCAATGTTTTGATAACCACCCGCTGCCAGATCAATGTTTCCCACCATTATCACATCACATTACGTTGCATTGCATGTCATTTAGCTGACGCTTTTATCCAAAGCGACTTACAATAAGTGCATTCAACCATAGGGTACAAACTCAGAAGAGCAAGAAACAGGAAAGTGCAATTTCCTCAAATAAGCCAATTTACAATTTGCTATAGATAAGTGGCGTTATAAGTACAATTTATGTGCTACAATTTGTTAGTCTTTTAGGCAAGGCAAGGCAGACTCAAAGTGCTTCACATCATAACATTTCATACAATAAAGTGACAATTAAAAACAGCAAATAAAATTATAAATTAAAAGCTTATTTAAATTGTTTAATTAAAGGCAGAGGTTAAAAGTGCATTAAGGACACAAGTCTGTCCTTAATGGACCTTTTCCCTTACATTACTTTTACTTTTATTTCTTAAGTAGTTTGGAAAGAGAAGTCATGGAAATCCATTGGTCGAAATGTGTATGAACCCTGGTTATAAGAGTGGAAAAACGTTGCCTGGTCTGATGGGTCTCAATTTCTGTTGTTTCTCATTAGTTGAACACGCAAAGAAAAATTCAAAAAGGGAGGTATCTAGGAGGCACACAGATGCCAAACCAGAGCTGGCCATAATTGCTAACTTAGTTGGGTGTCTCTTTCAAAAAGATTCCTGTATAATTGGCTTTTGTACAGCTGCATAATCTAAAAATTGTGACCAACATATTTGCCACACCCCGTCTTCTCCTCGACCATATAAAGCATCGCTGCAAGTCATCTGTCAGTCACTTGACACATCAGAGACAGTGTATGCTTCTTTCTCCACTTGTAAGTATACCTTTTACTTTCATCCCAACCATCCACTTTTAACGTATTTAATTTCTGATGCTCTGTATACATTACTTTTTTTAATATGCAGGAATACTGTCTACTAAGTCTGGTGAATGTCTCTTAAAAAAAATGTTCACGCTGCAAATTAATCAAATGCTTCTCTTTCAGTGCATCTACACAGTCTCAAAATGTGCAAGCTCACTCTAACTGCTGGTAAGCACACTGATTAAATATTTGCTTTACAAAGTTGATAACCAGCTTCGTGGGGCTGCTTGGCGGGATTTTGATTGTTAAGGTTAAATCAGAGAAGCAAAAACTTGAACTGCTCGTTGTTGAACTGCTTGCTGGTACAGGCCCCTCTTGAGCTTAGTTTAAACCCCATACTAACAAGTGTGTCACTTTCCAGCTCTCTGTTTGATCATCGCCAGCTTGGGTAAGTTTATAACATGTATAGTTCACAATCAACAGTGTCACTGTTAGATAAATGAACTTAACAATTTTTGGAAAACAAGGATGGGAAGTGGTTTTCAGCATATATATGAATCAATGCAATCATCTTTAATGTAACCACTATTTATAAATGTATATAATTTATATATATAATATATATATATTATAATTTATAATATTTATAAATGTATATAGGTGTGTTATCAGTGAAAATATGTGCCCTTTCAGGTTCCTAAGAGCTTCTAACACATGTGTAACACGAACTGTTTTAGGTTTACCCGGCATTGAAGCGATGAAATCCTCTACTGACCCCTGTGATGGAAGACCCAATGGGCAATACCCCAACCCTGACGACGAACATTCTTTCCTCTACTGTGTATCTGGAGAAAAACGCGTCCAACAATGCCCAGCAAATTTGGTGTATAACCCATCCATTAAGGTCTGTGACTATCCCAGTAGTCAAACTGGAAACCCCTGTCATGGAAGACGAGATGGGCAGTACCGCAACCGTGACGACCGAAATTCTTTTCTCAGCTGTGTAGCTGGACTAACCTACGTCCTACAATGCCCAGCCGATTTGGTCTATAGACGCCGCATTAATCAATGCGTCTATCCCAGGAGAGGTTAAACTACCAGTAGAGATACTGGAGGCCAATGTAGTGGGAGAAGAAATGGGCAACATCCCAACCCTAATAATCAAACTTCTTTTACTACTATGTAGCTGGACAAACGGCTACAACTCCCAAACCCAGAGCAGATTATTGGGACATAATCAAATTCTGTTAAATGTGCAATTTCCTGTGTTCTTCAATGCTTTTGGATGTGAGGAATGTAATAATGGCTAAATACCACATTATTTTCCTAACTTCACTGTTGTTGTATAGGATATAGGTTTTCGCAACTGTCGTGTGTATAATCACACTGGGTGTTTTCTCTTTCGTTTATGTTGATTGGTGAATGGATTGTTCTTACATTATGACACAAATGTGGCATATTGTAATTATATACAATGAATCAATAAAATACCGCAATTATATCAGACTTATTGTTTTTCTTTGCACTAGCATTTTAGAGATGGAAATAATTTCTTCATAATAGTTTAGTCCTATGCTAACCACCTCACACGTCAGGGTTGCTGCACCACTCACACAGAAGTCCTAACCAATAGGAAGTTGAGATAAACGTTACGAATAGTCTTTTGGATAAAGATATAACGGAGGGAGATCGCCGCAGACGGCGGTTTGCCGGTCGAGAGGTGTCCGCGATGAAAAGCAGCAGTGGCGATGCACGGGGAAATAAAGTCTATGATAAATAAATAAATAGACGTGACTCTATAGGTCGTCTTCAACAAAACACGTCACTCTGCCTGTTGTTGCGGCGGCAAATTGCTCTGCAACGCAGAACCATGAATTGATTGAATCCAACCCGCTTCTACAACCCGCCAATGACGGCTTGTATAAGCAGTCATATTTACGCATTTCTTCCGACAAAAGTTCTTAAATCTGATCCGTTCTCCCGTAAACATTCTTCGTTTTAATAATGCGGTATCGGGCTATGAAAGCGGAAATGTGAGACTCCGTAAAGGATGTAGTTAGCGCAGGCTGGTGATTTTCACCACTAATACTAATCGCAGGCTGGGGATTTTCATATCATTTCCGGTTGTCGGTGTGCCGTGAGATTTTTTCTGTGTCTTAGTGTGCCTTGACGCAAAAAAGGTTGAAAAACACTGCACTAGGGAGGTGCAGGTGATTGGACACAGGTGGAAACTATCAGACGATCACAGGGGATGACAGGACAAGGCAGGAAGTGAAGTTACCCGGGGACACGAGTGGCAGAAAACTACAAAATAAGACAGGACGTGAACCACACCGTGATACCACACCATCATATTTCACTTGGGATGGAGTGCTAGCGGTACTACACACCAGAGAACTACAGCTTTTAAGAGATACTTTTAGAACATCTGTAGGGTCAAGAGATACAGTATGTGTAATGCAACATTATGCCATGACAACATTGTGTCTATTTATTTGAAAATGACTTAAACCACAATAAGATTAGTTTCCTTTTTGAGATGCGGAACAGTGTCAGTAAAATGTAATGACAGTGATTCAAACATTTTCCAGAAAGAAAACACCCACTTCACCTGCAATTACATGAAGCAGCTGATAATAAATCACTCATAACTGTCGGATATAATGAAGATCAATTTAGACTGAACTGTAAAATTCTTCCACACATTATCAAACTCTTTTCGGCACACAAACATTAAGTAGACATTGATGCATTGTACAGGATCTGCCAAAGTTTAAAACAAGCATCAGAATGTTAAAGAAATGTGACATTAAATGTGTCTGGGTTGATGGTGCCTGACAGCCTGGTTTTGAGATTTTCAGAGCTGTTGATCTACTGATCCACTTGGATTTTCATGAACAACCTTGCAGGGTACCTAGAGACTGGTCAAAAAAGAGAAACTGCTAAAATATGCAGTGAACGAACAGAAAGTATCTGGGAGGTTCCCTAATTAGATGCGAGCATCAGAGCTACCTGAGCCAATTTCCAACTTATTCTCTAGCGCCACCACTAGTGTCTGGACTCCAAAGGGGCAGATATGCCTCATCTTGCCTCGGCATCCCGCCCTCTGGTCTATCCTGCGGCAGGATAGAGTCCAAGCCCCAAACAAGATTGCAATATGAATAGTTATGCCTGTTACAATAAAACAGTGTTCAAATTTCAACAAATCTCTCCGGATTGAAAATGTTGTTGTTTAAACCCTGGGTATGTTGCTTAGTAGTATAGGCCCTGTTAATCCTTGTTAAAGCCCAGTACTAATTAGTTTGTCACTTTTAAGGTCTCTGTTTGATCATCGCCAGCTTGGGAAAAATCATGACATGTAAAAATCATAATTGACAGGATCGCTATTAAGTCTTTAACTAAGTTGAGTAGTGGATTAGTAGTTTTAAGTATGTCATCTTTGTTGTATTCTCTTGTAATTACATTTTCAGCATTTATGGTTTAACAGGAATTTTTACATGTCTGAAAATGATTATTTTAGGTGTACCTGGCTTTGCGAGAAATCTTCGAGTTTACAAAACATCGCATGGAAATCCTTGTTATGGAAGACAAGATGGGCTGTACCCCAACCCCAATGATCAGCACTCGTATTACAACTGTGTTTGGGGACGCACCTACATCCAAAAATGCCCAGAACATTTGGTGTATAGGCATTCCATAACTGCTTGTTACTATCCTGGATCACCTGTAACAGGCAGTTCATCTCATGAAATCTGTGATCCCATGACTACAACCAGTACTCCCACCATGACTCCCATGACTACCACCAGTCCCCCCACCACAACAATTGCAACAACAACTCCCCGTACGACAGCAACAAAGACTCCCACTACCACCACTTACGCCCACCCAGAGCCACCTACTAAATCATTTGCACACATCAGTTATGGAAAGGCAGGCAGATACGTTCCTCATCCAAATGACCCAACACGATATATCCAATAGGCCATACAAGGAAGAGTTTTCATCCAGTCGTGCTCAGCGGGTTTGACCTTTAAACCGGCATTCAGTGTCTGTACTTACAAATGCGGTCAAGTGTGTCTGGCCGTGTATTTACAATTGTTGTCTTATAATTCAAGGTGTATCTAAATCAGTCTGGTGTGTCTCTTGTTTTTCCACTGCCTACCTAATTACTTTTATATTCACATATATGAACATAGTTGTTGCATACTTACTTAACTATATGTGTATCAAACACCATTGTATTCATTTGTTCTTGATTTTTATTTGATAATTTAGCCACTGCAAGATGTATCTTCCATGATGAAACAGATGTTGGTATAATTAGTTTATCTTTCCCTATGCGCGGTTTGTGACTATAAAGAACACGTAATATACCCTTATACAACCAATGTCATGATTGTGTCACAGGAGGAAAAAATGCAGGCAAACACAAATCACCTGAGAATAGCGAGCGAGAGTCACACATTGAACATGTTTTCTTGCTGTGTTTTTGCGTGAAAGAATTGATATTGCATACTTTTGAGGTGACAGCACAGCTTACCTTATATGTTATTATTATGTTTAAACCAATGATAGTCTTTCTCGGGTAAAAGTGAGAAGGTGAACACACCTTTATTTAAAAAGGTAATAAAATATCATGTGATGAAACTTCCCTTTCCCTTTCCCGGGCCACATCTACCAGCTCTGACTGGGGGATCCCAGGCCAGTGCAGAGATATAATCTCTCCACCTAGTCCTGGGTCTTCCCCGGGGCCTCTTCCCAGCTGGCCGTGCCTGGAACACCTCCCCAGGGAGGCGCCCAGGGGGCATCCTCACCAGATGCCCAAACCACCTCAACTGGCTCCTTTCGACGCAAAGGAGCAGCGGCTCTACTCCGAGCTCCTCGCGAATGGCTGAGCTTCTCACCCTATCCCTAAGGGAGACGCCAGCCACTCTCCTTGAGGAAACCCATTTCGGCCGCTTGTAGCCGTGACCTAGTTCTTTCGGTCATGACCCATCCTTCATGACCATAGGTGAGGGTAGGAACGAAGATTGACCGGTAGATTGAGAGCTTTGCCTTCTGGCTCAGCTATCTTTTCGTCACAACGGTGCGGTAAAGCGAGCGCAATACCGCCCCCGCTGCTCCGATTCGCCGGCCAAACTCACACTCCATCTTCGCCTCACTCGTGAACAAGACCCCGAGGTACTTCTCCTTCTCCTCCGAGGTACTCCTTCACTTGGGGTAAGGACATATTCCCTACCTGGAGTAGGCAATCCATCGGTTTCCTGCTGAGAACCATGGCCTCAGATTTACAGGTGCTAATCCTCATCCCGACCGCTTCACACTCGACTGCGAAACGCTCCAGTGAGAGTTGGAGGTCACAGATGGAAGATGCCATCAGGACCACATCATCTGCAAAAAGCAGCATTGAGATCCGCAGCCCCCCGAACTGTAGACCCTCCTCCCCCCGACTACGCCTCGATATCCTGTCCATGAAGAAGGGTACCACCACCCCGGTCTGCCACTCTTTTGCCACTGTCCCAGACTTCCACGCAATGTTGAAGAGGCGTGTCATCCAAGACACCCCCCCAACACCCATTGCTTTTAGCATCTCTGGACGGATCTCATCAATCCCTGGGGCTTTTCCTCTGCGGAGTTGTTTGACTACCTCAGTGACCTCCACCAGGCCAATTGACGATGATCCCTCCTCCGCCTCCAGCTCCGCCTCTACCAAAGAGGGCGTAGTAGTTGGATTCAGGAGTTCCTCAAAGTGTTCATTCCACCGCCCGATAACCTCCTCAGTCGCGGTCAACAGGGTCCCATCCTTACTGTACACAGCTTGGATGGTTCCCCGTTTCCCCCTCCTGAGGTGCCAGATGGTCTTCCAGAAGCACTTTGGTGCCGACCGAAAGTCCTTCTCCATAGTTACTCCGAACTCCTCCCATACTCGCTGCTTTGCCTCCATCACGGCAGAGACTTATGAACATCCTTATGTTCGAACATGGTGTTTGTTATGGACAATCCGTGACTGGCACAGAAGTCCAGTAACAAACACCCGCTCGGGTTCAGATCAGGGAGGCCATTCCTCCCAATCACGACTCTCCAGTTATCTCCATCGTCGCCCACGTGCGCATTGAAGTCTCCCAGTAGGACTATGGAGTCCCTTACTGGAGCCCCATGCAGGACTCCATTCAGGGTCTCCAAAAAGGCCGAATACTCTGAGCCTCTGAGGACTGATGAGTATCCCCACACCCGCCTGGCGCCTCACACCATGGGCCACTCCGGAGTAGAATAGAGTCCACCCCCTATCCAGGAGTGTGGTTCCAGAGCCGAGGCTGTGCGTAGAGGTAAGCCCCACCAGATCCAACGGATAACGCTCCACCTCCCGCACAAGCTCCGGCTCCTTCCCCCCAAGAGAGGTTAGGTTCCACGTCCCCAGAGCCAGCATCTGCCGCCCAGGTCTGTTCCGTCTAGACCCCCCACTGTTACTGCCACCCTTGTAGCAGCGCACCCGACCCCTTTGGTTTCCTCCACAGGTGGTGAGCCCATGGGGAGTCACGACAATCGCAAGAAAATAGACTTTTACACAAATAGACTCAGCCATTATTATTGAGTGTTTGTTTGAGAGAAACAACAAGATATGGGCTGATGGAATGACCAGATTGTATTCAACAGATTCCTATGTTGTTGAAAAGGTTGATAATAACTACAACTTGATCTTGTTTCATACTGGAGTGGTGGCAGGTTAAACTAAGATTGTATTATTTCAGATCCCTCTTTTAAGAGGGGTGACATGGATGAATACAGTGCATCCATACGGCCATTTTAGCTTGTGTCTCTTTCAGGGGAGCTGAGTTTCCCTGTTCATGTTTCGCTCTATCAAGAGACCTAACAACTGGCAACTTTCAGCTGAATGCTTCAGGGGTTGTTGTATTTACTTCGTAGCTGTCCTCATGAAAGCTGGAGTTTAGTTTCCAGTGCCAAGTCCCAAGGAAACGTAGTGGTGGAAGAAAATCAATAACTGCACAATAAAACATTATTACATTATTATAGATTGAGTCCTGTAATACTGAAGCAAGTAAATAAACTTCAGATAGAGGTTCATTTTTAAAGTGTATTCTCTAATCGAAGGTCAGGAGCACCGGGTAGGTGTCGGCAAAAACACATCTGGTTTACAACAGAATGGTCAAACATCTGCTACCCCATACATCTCCTTCCTGTTGTCAAAGACATGACGTAGTCAACACAGATGTCCTCATCAAATGAGAGGACGCCCCTGAATACGAGTGACTTTTAATCATCGAATGGCTTGATCATACTCAGCAGCTGTGTGAAGAAGTTAGTTACTGATATTAGCTAATTAATCCTAAAGTTTTACGTTTGTTTTTCACATCTTCGTCGAAGTATAGTCCTATTTGTAGGACTCACAGGGATACTGCTCTGATTCAACTGTTGATATAGGAGAGGATGTATATTTTGGTCTGGTTGGCTGGTACTACCCGACTTCGCCCCTAATCAGCTGGCCGTGCACCCACAGGGAAAGAGGAGGCCACCAGGGAACGGCACAGCCTGTCCAGTCTTCCTGACAGAAGGCTCTCTGCGGTGCTGATGTCATCAGACGTTTAAGAAGCAAACACCCGCAAGTGAATATATAACATGTATTTATGATAAGAGGATATATATTTTGGTTTGCTCTCCACCCTGTGTCACACCGCCAGAGTTACAGCTAAAAGAATAAGTCTACATTTTTTCACTCCTGCTATAAGAATACATCCGTAACATATCTTTTTGCAACATTTACAATTAGAGTCAGATCTATCGTACCCTAGATGAAGCAGTGATATTGTAAATCAGTTCATTTTACACTTACGCAGTTCTGGGGTTTCTTGCGAGCTGTCTTGTTTCCATGGTTCTGTTTCAACTGGATCACTTTTAGCCTGAGTTATGACTTTATCTTCTTCCTAATTGTATAATATTAATTAACCATATCCCTACAAACTTGGATCGGTCAGGATGCATTGCTTTTATACAAGTTAATATCTCCTCTCTAATATAACCTGTTCCGATGTAGGTTAGGTATTCGGCAAAAGTAACCATGGCAATCTATCCAAGTAACAAAGCCACTTTCATCATATAACTGAAAACCCAGACTCAACAATGAAGGAAACCAGCAAACGCTGAATTCTGCTTCTTAGCTTAAAAAAACAACTCCAAACCAGACTGTCAGTCACCATCAACCCAGACACATTCAAAGTCACATTTCTTTAACATTCTGATGCTTGTTTTAAACTTTTCAGATCCTGTACAATGCATCAATGTCTATGTAATGTTTGTGTGCCGAAAAGAGTTTGATAATGTGTTAATTACCGGGCTGGAAGAATTTTAACGACCGCATTGTTCAGTCTAAATTGATCTTCATTATATCCGACAGTTATGAGTGATTTATTATCAGCTGCTTCATGTAATTGCAGGTAAAGTGGGTGTTTTCTTTCTGGAAAATGTTTGAACCACTGTCAATACATTTTCCTAACACACTGTTCCACATCTGGCTAGGGATTCTAAGGTCAAATGTGGTCAAGTCATTTTTAAATAGACACACTGTTGTCATAGCATAATGTTGCATTACACATACTGTTTCTCTGGAGGAGCTGCAAAGATAAGGTGGGAGAATCTGTCGACAAGACAACTATTAGCTGTGTACTCCACAAATCTTTCCTTAACTGAAGAGTGCCGAGAAGGAAGCCGCTGCTTAAGGTAAACTAAAAGAAATCCATTGTGGAGTTTGCCACAAGCCATGTGGGAGACACAGCAAACATGTGGGAGAAGGTGCCCGAATCAAAACAAAATTTGAAATGTTTGGCTTCAATGCAAAATGCTATGTGAATTGCTCTACAACACACGCAAGCCTTTTTCAACCATCAATTGAAACAAGTGCGTCGACACGACTGTGCGTAAAGACGCAGAAGCATGCGGCAGCCTTTGACAACAATCATCTCCAAAATTGGAACGCAGAGGATTGGAAAAACATTTCCCAAGTATCAAATTCTGCTGCAAGATTGAGATGGTAGAGAATTTGCCACAAACAATGCGTTCTTGGCTATGCCTGGTCTGGTTAATAGTTGGACACGCCACCTCAAAAGGGAGGCATCTTGGTCAAACCTCACTAGCTGGCCCTCCGAGCCAATTTTCTCAGGCACGTCTACAATTAAGAAATTGTGACCTACATTGTACTTATTTGCCACACCTTGTCAGCTCCTCGACCATATAAAGTAATTCGTCAGTCACAGGACACAACAGAGACAGTGTATGCTTCTTTCACCACTTGTAAGTATACCTTTTACTTTGATCCTAACCATCCCCTTTTAACTTATTTCCTTCCTGTGCTGTCTACATTGCTAAACTGTACCTGTATACAACGCAGGGATACTGTATGTGTGGTTTGTGCTGAGCACCAGCATCTCCTTCCTGCTCTACAGCTAAACATTTGGTGTTTCATAGTTGTATTGTACATTTTTCTCTAAATTCTAGTCACATCATTATACAAATTAATGGACAATCTATGTGAGAATATCCTTAAATATCTTTGTTGAGAATTGCTCAGGATGAGGATTTGTCAAATAAATCATTGTGTTTATATTTTTCACATTGCATATTAATCACATGCTTCTCTTTCAGCATATCCAAACTGTGTCAAAATGTGGAAGCTCACTCTAACTGCAGGTAAGCACACCGATGGAGTAAATGTTCAAATTGTTCATCATCAAGCTCCTTGGCTTTAACTTGCCCAATATCTAATTGCTTAGTGGATAGTGGAATTTTGTAACAATTTTTCCTTAGTTTTATGCCTTTCATTTGTGTAAATTGAAAGGAATGTTTTCTATACAACATATAATACATGAATATTATACTATTAAGAAAAAGTTATGAACGTTATAATTCAGACTAAAAGTAACACAGTTTAACTAGACACATGCATAAAAAGACAGCTGGCAAGAAAACGGAAGTGTGTGAATGTATAAATTAACCGATTTTTTTTAGAACACTGCTTCATCTAGGGCATGATAGATCTAAGTGTATTTACATGGGTCTATTGGGAAGTGCTGATGGTGTATATCTGTTAATTTACTAATTAACATAGTGAGGTTCTTTTTTTACCAGCGTTTATTTCCTCATTTGTAATTGAAAACAATGTTACTTCAGCCTGAAGCACTTCTTTACTTTCTACTTATTTGTCCGATGGTACAGTTTATTTTTTGTTTGTGGATTGCAGCGCTCTGCTGATGACAGACTTTTTCAATTTTGTGATGCTGTAAACACTTCCTGTTTTAAGTGAACACGCTCATCATGAAATCAGAAACCCTGGTTTGATTTACAAAGTTGATAACCAGCTTCATGGGGCTGCTTGGCAGGATTGCGCTTGTTAAGGTCAAATCAGATAACCAAAAACTTCTTTGCACAGGCCCCTGTTATTCTTAGTTTGAACCCAGTACTAACAAGTGTGTCACTTTCAAGGTCTCTGTTTGATCATCGCCAGCTTGGGTAAGTTCATGACATGTAAAAAATCCTAATAAACAAAATCACTAATAAATCAATTATGTCTTTAACTAAGTGAAGTAGTAGATTAGTAGTTTTAAGTGTATATATACGATTCAATGCCATCATCTTTGTTGTATTCTCTTTTTATTACGTTTATACAGCGAATTAATACATATCTGAAAATGATTATTTTAGGTGTACCTGGCTTTGCGAGAAATCTTCGAGTTTACAAAACATCACATGGAAACCCTTGTTATGGAAGACAAGATGGGCTGTACCCCAACCCCAATGATCAGCACTCGTATTACAACTGTGTTTGGGGACGCACCTACATCCAAAAGTGCCCAGAACATTTGGTGTATAGGCATTCCATAACTGCTTGTTACTATCCTGGATCACCTGTAACAGGCAGTTCATCTCATGAAATCTGTGATCCCATGACTACAACCAGTACTCCCACCATGACTCCCATGACTACCACCAGTCGCCCCACCACAACAATTGCAACAACAACTCACCGTACGACAACAACAAACACGCCCACTACCACCACTAACACCCACCCAGAGCCACCTACTAAATAATTTGCACACCTCTGTTATGGAAAGGCAGGCAGATACTTTCCTCATCCAACGGACCCAACACAATATATCCAATGTGCCATTCAAGGAAGAGTTTTCATCCAGTCGTGTGCAGCGGGTTTGACCTTTAAACCGGCATTCAGTGTCTGTACTTAGAAATGCGGTCAAGTGTGTCAATACATCTGGCCGTGTATTTACAATTGTTGTCTTATAATTCAAGGTAATCTAAATCAGTCTGGTGTGCCTCTTGTTTTTCCACTGCCTACCTAATTACTTTTATATTCACATATATGAACATGGTTGTTGCATACTTACTTGTGACGGTGTGGTTCACTTCCTGTTATATTTTGTAATTTTCTGCCACTTGTGTCCCCGGGTAACTTCACTTCCTGCCTTGTCATGTCATCCCCTGTGATCGTCTAATAGTTTCCACCTGTGTCCAATCACCTGCACCTCCCTAGTGTATTTAAACCATGTGTGTCTGTTGTCACTTGTCGCGTCATTGTCTTTCGCCACGCATGTTCTTGTCTCCTGTTGTGGATGTCCGTAGGTTCATGCCTGTGTTTTTTTTGCCCCTTGGCCTTTTGGATTTCGGATCTAGTAACTATTAAAGTCTTGTTTCGGAGAAGTCTGCATCTGAGTCCTGCCTTCCACTCGCTCCCCTGATACTTACTTAACTATATGTGTATCAAACACCATTGTATTAATTTGTTCTTGATTTTTATTTGATAATTTAGCCACTGCAAGATGTATCTTCCATGATGAAACAGATGTTGGTATAATTAGTTTATCTTTACCTATGCGCTGTTTGACTATAAAGAACACGTAATATACCTTTATACAACCAATGTCATGATTGTGTCACAGGAGGAAAAAATGCATGCAAACACAAATCACCTGAGAATAGCGAGCGAGAGTCACACATTGAACATGTTTTCTTGCTGTGTTTTTGCGTGAAAGAATTGATATTGCATACTTTTGAGGTACCTTATAATGTTTAAACCAATGATAGTCTTTCTCGGGTAAAAGTGAGAAGGTGAACACACCTTTATTTAAAAAGGTAATAAAATATCATGTGATGAAACTTCCCTTTCCCTTTCCCGGGCCACATCTACCAGCTCTGACTGGGGGATCCCAAGGCGTTCCCAGGCCAGTGCAGAGATATAATCTCTCCACCTAGTCCTGGGTCTTCCCCGGGGCCTCTTCCCAGCTGGCCGTGCCTGGAACACCTCCCCAGGGAGGCGCCCAGGGGGCATCCTCACCAGATGCCCAAACCACCTCAACTGGCTCCTTTCGACGCAAAGGAGCAGAGGAGCAGAATTGATATTGCATACTTTTGAGGTGACAGCACAGCTTACCTTATAATGTTTAAACCAATGATAGTCTTTCTCGGGTAAAAGTGAGAAGGTGAACACACCTTTATTTAAAAAGGTAATAAAATATGTGATGAAATAGGACAAAATATATCTGTAATAGAATGATACAATCTAAAGGATACTGCAACATCCTGAAACTCATTATATTTGTTTTTTGAAAGAACAAAGTACGTTCTATAATGCACGCTGTTTGCGAGTTCGTGCCCTGTTTCCGGAGAGATCGGTCGTCGTTTGGAGACTTCCCTGTGGATACCTGAGAGAGACTTTTCCCTTTGGATTATTTAAGAGTGAGTTTTCCTTTTTTTCGTTGAACTATGAGTGCCCATGGACTAAGGGATTTTGAGTTGTTTTTCTTTTGTTTTCACCTGCCAATTAAGGAGGCAGTTTTTGTTTGTTCCTCGGAAACCTTACGCTCTTGAGTTCTTGTGAATGAATAAACTACGCCGTGTTTTTGGCTGAACATAAACTGTCTGGTGTCGTGCACTTGGGGTCAAAGACAAACCATAACATATTGGCTTGGTAGAGTATAATATCAATGTTAAATTCTATGTAAAAAAAGTATATTGCCGGCTTCAGACAGAGACAACAAAATGTAGTGATTTTTAGTTAAGCATTTGTTCATGCTGTGGTTCACGACAATCGCAAGAAAATATAATTTTACACAGACTCAGCCATTATTATGGAGTGTTTGCTTGATAGAAACAACAAGATCTGGGCTGATGGAATGACCAGATTGTATTCAACAGATTCCTGTGTTGTTGAAAAGGTTCATAATGACTACAACTTGATCTTGTTTCATACTGGAGTGGTGGCAGGTTAAACTAATATTGTATTATTTCAGATCCCTCTTTTAACTTATGTTAAATAATATGTGTTAATGGAATACCTGATTAGCAAAGTATCCATGAACAACTTTCTTCATTTATTTGAACGTTTTATTGGTTTATGATCTGTTATCACTTACACCGTTTTTTGGGGTGACATGGATGAATACAGTGCATCCATACGCCATTTTAGCTTGTGTCTCTTTCAGGAGAGCTGAGTTTCCGTGTTCCACTGATGTTTCGCTCTATCAAGAGACCTAACAACTGGCAACTTTCAGCCGAATGCTTTAGGGGTTGTTGTATTTACTTCGTAGCTGTCCTCATGAAAGCTGGAGTTTAGTTTCCAGTGCCAAAACATGTCAGAAATGTTTTGACGCTTGAGTCCCAAGGAAACGTAGTGGTGGAAGAAAATCAATAACTGTACAATAAAACATTATTACATTATTATAGATTGAGTCCTGGAATACTGAAGTAAAGAAACTTGAGATAGAGGTTTAATTAGTTTATTCTCAACTCGAGGGTCTTAATAGTCATATAGAGTGCAATGCAGACTGCACCTTTACCCCAAGACTGCAGGATCTGTAGGGAAGGAGCACAGGTTAGGTAAGTGTTGGTCATGGAACAGACGGGAGAGACAGGCCCGCTCTCTTACAAAGCTAGCTTCAGAGCATGGCAGTGCACAGTCAGGCTGCAAGAAATATCTCAAACAAACCTTGCCCAAGTTATGAACAAAAATAAACAGGCACACATATCAATATTGCTTCCTGCTTTTTAATCATAAATGCTCCTTATATTTCCCGTTTTCAAGGTAATCGAAGATTTTTTTTATGATAAATGTTCACCGGATTTCCTGCGTTACCCACAAATCCTTTCTTGAGGGTCTGGAGGGGAAGGACTTTTTTCCGGTTGAATGGCTTCAGAAGGGGAGAAAATAATAAAGAAGCTAATGACAATTTAAAAAACCACACTTTTAACTCTCCTGTAAGTCCTGTGCTAAAACCTCTATCTTTGTTCTGCTTCACTCTTTCAAAGTAAAGCTTTCCAGAAAGACTTTCCACAAACACACGATTGTTTGTTTTTAGCCTGACATCTACATGTTTTAAGGCAAAGAACAATTGCAAAAGACTGCAATAGGTGCTCCTTAATCTAAAAAAATGTGTATTGTAACTACATCCTGAGGTCCACCCAGACCTCGGGGCTTCTGGCTGTTGTTGGGTTCTGAACTTCAGAACAATACTTTTACCCTTGCCTCTTATGAGAAGAGAAGCTATAAACCGTCAACTAAGTCAATTATTTCGCAAAATTGAGAAGTGCCCTTGTCCAGTCTATGACCATCAATATGGTTCACAGAAGGCTTCTGCCTGCTTCTTCTCCAGCTCAGCTCTTCCTATCTTCCGGGGGGCGTGTCCCTTGTGGTGTTGTCGTATGTGATTGGCTGCACATTCAAGGCCAGCTTCTCCCTCGTGAATTTCTTTCTGTGCAAAGGCGTCACATGACTCCCCCCTGTCTCCATCTGATGGTTGAATCTGAAATCACTCACTGACCTGACCGATCCCTATTCACTTAACACTACAGTACTTTCAATGATCACAGCTTTGGCATAAAGCGTCTTGATACAAACATAACATAGCATGCATAATATCATCATCTAATAATAAATCATATTACATTACAGGTCATTTAGCAGGCGCTTTTATCCAAAGCGACTTACATTACACTTTAAACCCATGGATTTTGTCACATTTTTGCCTGGGGAGCAATTAGGGGTTAGGTGTCTTGCTCAGGGACACTTCGACATGGAACATGGGGCAGCCTGGACTCTAACCACCAACCTTGTGCTTCCCAGCACACCTTCTCTAACCCCTGCGCCACGACGACCCTAAGTAATATTAAATCATCACAGTTCATTACATCTTAACCATTATGTTTAACTCATCAAAATATTTGCCTCGCAGGGCTGTCTTACCTCCTTTGCTCATTTACTACCTGACAGGAGAAAAAGCTCCCCAAAAATACTCTTTGGAGAGAAAATTGGGAGAAATCTCAACATTAACATCATGGCAGGATGTTCAGTGTGTAGAGTAATTATATGACTTAAATGACTTTAAATTGTGTTTAATTTATTTTTGCAAGTATTTAATCTAACTTTCTAATGTAATAACTAATCTCTAATTACTCACAAACTACAATTCTAACGCTGAACTACATGTATTCTAATTTCTACCCCCAGGTGTGCTCTACACCTTAAATCCATAACCCTGTGATTTTCCCTGTGACAACTTTGATTCAGAGAGCTCTCCCCTTTAATACAGTTCAAACATACACTTTAATGGAGGTGCCTATTCACTTCTTTACTCTTCTCTTGCTACTGTTCTTTTCACAAACTTGTGCTTGCAAAAGATGCACTGACTAGCCCCCTAGTCGTGAGATGGTGACATCTGCTGGACTCTTTCAATATTACATACATCAGAATAGAAAAAAATGGGTGAGTTTACATTTTTTGTTGCATTCATCTTCCTATTAAAAAATTAAACACAAATATATCTTACACCTGGGATGTATTATTTTATTGAAACAGGATCCCATTTTCATCAACTATTTTTTACACAGATTTCTAGAAAAATGACGCATAAGAAAAATAGTATTATTTTTTGACACTTGGAAGGAGGAGGGAGGATTGCATGTGGTCTGCTTGAATTTTGTTTTAGCAGAGATATTGATGCCATATCGAAAAAACATAAACCTGCGCCTTTTATTGACACAAATTTAGACATCTTTTTGCTGAATTTTCTTTGCATAATTTAATCACATCATCTCCGAGGTGATACCATCAACCTGATTGGGAGCAGCTGGGGTGTTCTGGCGGTATAAGAGCGCAGGGTGGATGTTCACAACACTCCACCTTGCATGATCAAGCACCCACACTGACATGACTGAAACTACTGACGTACACACCTAATTTTTGCTTTACTTAAATAAATATATTTTTATATCATCTCCTTTGAGCCGGATCTTGACAGTAAACTATTTGGGGTTCGTTTTTTAAAAAGTATTTCCGCTTAACAAACAACATATATTTCCGGCTTCGTATTTGGTCCTGTATTATTAATTAGGTCAGCTCACAAGTAGACTAATGATAAAAGCAATACTTATTTGTGGCACTCACAGGGATGCTGTTCTGATTCAACTCTTGATAAGTGGGAGAAGTTCTCTTTAAGACATTTAGGGTAACCACAGTAACGCAAGGTAATTTTGCCACTAAAAGGTGAGGGGATGGCAGTGTTGCAGGTGATGTTTTGGATGGATGATTAAATGGTCAAAGTTAAAGAAGAAAAGTTTGCGCACTATTGATTACTCAAAAAAATTCTGACCTGAAGGAATGCACATTTTTTAATGGTCTCGGATCTACCTGCATGGTCTTCATCGACGGTTGAATAATCCACCAACCAGAAGACTAGTGCTCGGAGTGGAAAAACAGTGTCAGTACCGGTACTCCCCTTTCTCACAATGGAGTGTGCATCGGTTTGTTTCAGAAATCTCTTGCAATTCATTGTTATTCATTTATTAATTGTCTTACCATGTTATACTGTGTCATTCATAATCAATTATTTTATTGTTATATTTTTATTCTTGGATTATGCATCTCCTATTGTATAGGCCTATGAATCCAATGATATTCCAACTGAAACAATATTTAGTTAATGTAGTGTGTTTATATAATTCCCCATAAAGCTAATAATTATATTATTCATTAAATAAACAGCAGCAAGACAGGCAGGTATGCATGCAAAGATGAGGCATGTGAGCTATTCATTCTGATTTTAGAGGAGGCTCATTGTTACGTCCTGTTCCTGTAGCTAGGGGTAGACGGACATAAAACCAGATGTAATCGGTATTTTTAAAGGATATTTATGTTTGAATTTGGCAGAACTGAACAGAGCTTACAAAAAGAGAATGGGGCCAATGGGTGCTGTTGAACTCAAAAACAAAATACAACAAAAAGAGATCCTCAAAAGGAAGATTATCCTTGTCTATCTAAGAAAACAAAAGGTTAAACAAAAAAAATCCTCACTAACTTAATTATTTAATAACCGAAGGTACAATACTCACAGCACCACTGAACCTAATGGGACAAGACAACAAAAATCTGATAAGTGCAACAGGTGGTATCAGTATTTTTGACTCTTTTTCCCGGGCCCGCTTTCTCACCCCCCAACCTGCTCTTCCACAATCTGGTCTGACAGCCGCCCTCAGCTGCGATCAGTCAGGCCTTTTGCTGTCCTGGCTCCGAAATGGTGGAACGAGCTCTCTGAAAACACCGGGACCTCAGAGAGCCTTCACATCTTCTGTCGCAAACTAAAGACACACCTCTTCAGACTCTACTAAAAGACTAACAAATTATAGCACTTAAATTGTACTTATAATGGCTCTTAGCAAATTGTAGATCGGCTTATTTGATGGAATTGTATGTTCTTGTTTCTCGTTCTTTTGAGTTTGTATCCTTACAGTTGAAATGCACTTATTGTAAGTCACTTTGGATAAAAGCGTTGGCTAAATGACATGTGATGTATCTTCATTTCACATGGATCACTTAGTGTTTATTAGAGTGAACTGCAGCTAGGGCAGTCTGGGTTTATCCAGCAAACAACAACAAACAGCAAAGTGCTTAGTCAATATCACATTCATTATTGTGAATTATAATGTTAGAGGTTATATACTATATATTAAATAAGTCTTTATGTGAGGCCAGTCTCACAACACTTAATTGAATTACAACCTTTAGTGTACAGCTCCGGCTACAGCAAAACATAATTCATAGGTTAACATTAACTGAGAATTACAGCAATTAGTGAAACATTTTGATGACAGTAAATGACATTAGTCCAGTCTAAATCTATGTGATGGAGAATTTATTTATTTATTTCAATCACTATATGTTACGGCTGCCGTCGGCAACCTCCAGTGGGTAGTTTAATGCTTTGCATTAAGATATGCAAAGCCAGCTGTGCCATCCCCCACTCAGGATTGGAAGATCGAGAAGACCCGCCCAGCAGTCCCGGCCAATTGGAGGATCGCCATTGCCGTTCCGCCAGCTCAAAAGGCCTGACTGATCGCAGCTGAGGGCGGCTGCCAGACCAGATTGTGGAAGAGCAGGTTAGGGTGAGAAAGGGGCCTAGGAACAAGAGTCAGAAATACTGATACCACCGGTTGAACTTAACATAATTTTGTTGTCTTGTCCCATTAGGTTCAGGGGTGCTGTGAGTATTGTACCTTTGGTTATTAAATAATTAAGTTAGTGAGGACTTTTTTGTTTAACCTTTTGTTTTCTTAGATAGGCAAAGATCATCTTCCTTTTGAGGATCTCTTTTGGTTGTATTCTGTTTTTGAGTTCCACAGCACCCGTTAGCCCCCTTCTCTTTTTGTAAGCTCTGTTCAGTTCTGCCCAATTAACAATAAATATCCTTTACAATTACCAAATCCATCTGGTTTTATGTTTATGTCCGTCCAGCAAGTGCCTTGTAGGTGAGGAGAAGTACCTTAAAATCTATTCTTGATTTAACAGGGAGCCAGTGCAGAGAAGTTAATACAGGAGTGATATGATCCCTTTTCTTAGTTCTTGTTAATACACGTGCTGCAGCATTCTGAATCAACTGGAGAGGCTTAAGAGATTTACAAGAGCAGCCTGATAACAAAGAATTACAGTAGTCCAGTCTGGAAGTGACAAACGCATGAACTCATTTTTCTGCATCACTTTGAGACAGGAAGTTCCTGATTTTTGATATGTTACGTAGATGAAAATAGGCAGTCCTTGAAGTCTTCTTTATATGAGAGTTGAAGGTCATATCCTGGTCGAAGAGAACTCCTAGATTTCTGGCGGTGCTGCTGGGTACCAGAGCAATTCCATCCATAAAAACTGTATCACGTGACAGCTGGCTTCGAAGGCGCTCTGGGCCTATCAGGATAACTTCCGTTTTTTCTGAGTTTAGCATCAGGAAGTTGCCGGTCGTCCAAGTTTTGATGTCTCCAAGACATTCTTGAAGTCTAACTAACTGGTCCGTCTCTTCTGGCTTGATCGACAGATACAGTTGAGTATCGTCTGTATAACAATGGAAGTTTATGCGGTGTTTCCTGATAAGATCGCCCAAAGGAAGCATATAGAGGGTAAATAAAATCGGTCCAAGTACAGAACCTTGTGGGACTCCGTGACCAACATTGGTGGTCTTTGAGGATTCACCGTTTACAAGCACAAACTGGGATCGGTATTACTCATCATTAATAGAGGAAAATAAAAACAACTCCAGGTTTCTCTTCAGCACTGTAGCCAGACTGACATAGAGTTACAGCTGTCGAGCCGTGTATTCCGATGGACCTCACTAGTAATGACTTCATGAACTTCTTCAATGATTCTGATTCTGACTATCAAAGAGAAAATTCATGGTCTCCTGCCTTCATCCAGTGCCGACCTGTCCTCCGATGTAGGAACCTTGGGTGCAGCAGTAGGCCCTGATGCCTGCCTGGATGCCTTCTCTTCCATCAACCTTGATCAATCGACTTCTTTATTTTCAAAGTCTAAATCTTCTACTTGTCTCTTGGATCCGATTCCGACCAAGCTGCTTAAGGAAGTTTTTCCTTTAGTTAGCACATGAAATTAGATTTCAGATATTAGATATTATGAATCTGTCTTTGTTGATAGGACATGTACCACAGTCCTTCAAGGTAGCTATAATTCAATCCGGAGAGACTTGTTGAAATTTGAACAATGCTTTATTATAACAGGCATAATATGATATGGCAAGTTGTTTGGGGCTTGGACTCCATCCTGCCGCAGGATAGACCAGGGGCCGGGATCTCGAGCCGAGGCATATCCCCCCCTTTGGGAGTCCAGGCACTGGTGGTGGTGGTAGAGCCCAAGTAGCATAACTCTCCTGATATGCCAGGTTCTGCTGTAGATTGGAGGTGTCCGGGGTGGTGGCGGGTCACCTTTGGTGCGTGCTGAAATGACAACTGACAGCAAAGAGAGGAGAACAGTTTTTAACGTTTGCCTGCACCAATGCGATTGGTTTACGGTAACGACACCCACGTCTGATACTACCCGACCTTGCCCCTAATCAGCTGGCCGTGCACCCCCAGGGAGAGAGGAGGCCACCAGGGAACGGCACAGCCTGTCCAGTCTTCCTGACTAAATTTTCGCCTAAGCTTCATTTCAATCCGGAGAGACTTGTTGAAATTTGAACAATGCTTTATTATAACAGGCATAATATGATATTGCAAGTATTTGGGGCTTGGACTCCATCCTGCCGCAGGATAGACCAGGGGCCGGGATCTCGAGCCGAGACGAGGCATATCCCCCAAAACCAGGTTTATTTGATGGAATAAAATAAATACTTACGGCCACTGAGGGTCCTGATTTGAAGCTGGTGTCACAAGGGGATATATATATTTCCTGTCTCAAAGTGATGCAGAAAAATTAGTTCATGCGTTTGTCACTTCCAGACTGGACTGCTGTAATTCTTTGTTATCAGGCTGCTCTTGTAAATCTCTTTAGCCTCTCCAATTGATTCAGAATGCTGCAGCACGTGTATTAACAAGAACTAAGAAAAGGGATCATATCACTCCTGTATTAACATCTCTGCACTGGCTCCCTGTTAAATCAAGAATAGATTTTAAGGTACTTCTCCTCACCTACAAGGCACTTGCTGGTGAGGCACCGTTGTATCTTCAAGAGCTTGTAACACCGTATTGCCCTAAAAGGCAACTGCGCTCCATAGATGCTGGGTTACTTGTTGTTCCTATGGTTTTAAAAAGTAGGCTGGGGGCCAGAGCCTTCAGTTATCAAGCTCCTCTTTTGTGGAACCAGGTTCCACTTTCAGTCCGGGGGGCAGATTCGGTCAGCTCTTTTAAAGTAAAACTTAAAACGTTCCTCTTTGATTCTGCCTATAGTTAAGGCTGGCTCAGGTTAGTCCGGACCAGCCCTTAGTTAAGCTGCTATAGGCTTAGAATGCCGGGGGAATTCTTAGGACACACCGGGCTCCTCTCTAACGCTCTCGTTCTACCATAATTCAAGTTTTATTACTGCACATGACTAATTCAGCTTCTTTCCGGGACTTTTTTTTGTGCTTTCTCCCCTATCAGGTCTCCGTAGATCGTGGTTCCTTCGGGACCCTGGTCCTGACACCTACCGTGGCCATGCTGACGCCTGCTGCTGCCATCATCATCATCATCATTATTTTAGATATTAATCATATTACTGTACTCATAAACCGACATTACCCTCTCCTAAAGTCTCTGTGCTCTCCCTCCCCACAGGCTTCTGTGGATGGTGGTTCTATCTGATGATGGTTGCCCCTGCAGTGGTCCTGCTGTGCGCCTGGCTTACTACTCACAATTACTTGAATCATTTCTGTCATAGGAATTGCATGTATTATACATTGTTCATTCTGTACACATGGCATCCATTGTAGTCTGTCCATCCCAGGAGTGGGATCCCTCCTCTGACGTTCTACCTAAGGTTTCTTCCCTTCTTTCCCTCTTGTAAGGGTTTTTTCATTTTTTGGGGAGTTCTTCCTGTGCCGATGGTGGGTTTCGGGGCAGAGAATGTTGTATGTGTGCAGACTGTAAAGCCCTCTGAGGCAAATTTGTAATTTGCGATTATGGGCTATACAAAATAAAATGAATTGAATTGAATTAATAAGATGCTCTTGCGTTACGGAGAGCCTTCTTATATGTTTTAAGGCTGTCTTGCCAAACTAGCCTAGATCCTTCTGATTTGGTGGAATGCCATAATCGTTCAAGTTTCCGCACAGTTTGCTTTAGGTTCCGTGTTTGAGGGTTATACCACGGAGCAGACTTCCTTCTTGTTGCTATTCTTCTTTCCAGAGGAGCAATAGCGTCCAGCGCCACTCTCAAAGAGCCTGTAGCAGTATCGACAAAATTATCGATCTGGGACAGACTGAGGTTCTCACAGGAGTCTTCTTGTATCTTGAGGCAAGGCACTGAACTTAGAGCAGAAGGAATGGCTTCTAAATGAGGCTACAGCGGTATCCGATAAGCGTCGACTGTAGAAACCCATGATACATATACATTTACCCTATATTATAGATTAGTTTAAAATATGAATCAGCATACAGCAGCATGCATTATAGAACATTTTGTTTTGTCAAAAAATAAATCTGGGTTGTAGAATGTTGCAGTATCCTTTAGATCAGGGGTGGGCAAACTTTTTGGCTCAGGGGCCACATTGACTTTTAAAATTTGACAGACGGTCCGGCCGGTATCAGATGGATAGTGTTTATGTCAACCAATATAAATTATAAGTAAGTGAGCAGCGCAGACAGCAGCAGCTGGACTCACAGCCTGATGCGGTGCAGAAAGCACAGCACCGTTGTAACGCTTCTCCGTTCCCGACTTGAGTTAAGAAACATCGATGCTGGTATTTTGCCGTCATCGTGCTTTGGGAAACTCAAGTCGGGAACGGAGAATTGTTACAGCGGTCGTTACTATAATTTATAATTCATAATACTCGGCGGGCCGGTTCAAAACACCCAACGGGCCAGGTCCGGCCCGCGGGGGTAATCATTCTAGTACAGATGTATTTTGTCCCATTCCATAACATGATGTTTTATATTTCATTACCTTTTTAAAAAAAGCAAAAGCAACACAGCAAGAAAACATGTTCAATGTGTGACTCTAGCTTGCTACTCACAAGGTGATTTGTCTTTGCCTGCATTTTTTCCTCCAGTTAACACTTTGACACAATCATGACATTAGTTGTATAATGGTGTATTGCGTGTTCTTTATTGTCACAAACAGCGCATAGGCAAAGAGTAACTAATTATACCAACATCTTTTTGTCATGAAAGATAAATCTTGCAATTTTTTAATAATAATAATAGGCAGGGGAAAAACAAGAGGCACACCAGACTGATTTAGATACAACTTGAGTTATTAGACAACAATTGTAAATACACGGCCAGATGTATTGACACTGTTGGAGCTATATTTTTATTTTTGTTTATTTTGGGTTTAAGTTAATTTATAGCCTTACTTATTTCTTATTCTTTTCCTGTTAAAGTTAATTTGGTGTATTTTGTATTCATGCTTTACTCGTATTGTCGTTTATTGGTCACATGGTGTTATGTTCATTTGCATAAGTAGGTCAAGGTGGGAGGTACTTCAGGCTCGAGGGCATATGGTTTTTTACCAGCGTGAGAGAGGCAGCAGAAATGTCTGTGAGCTTGCTTATGTGTGTGAATAAACCGCCTCAAACTCAATCTTGTTATGGACATTACTTTGCTTTGGTACCTCTGAACCTGCGTAAAGCCTAACCATGACGTAGCCTCGAGTGGCCATTTGAGAAGTTTGTTATTATTTGTTTTTGTTTAAGTTTATGGACAAATAGCCACTACAATAAGTAAAAAACCCGCCCTGGATATATCGTTGGTTTACGTGGATACTGGACTTGTCGTTTGCTGGATTACCGTTTCGAAAGTGGATTACTCACCTGGATGCGGGAGACAAACAAAGGAAAGGGCCTAGGAGTGACGGAGGTGTGGGCTGCATACAGTGCAAACATCGAATAATACGACCCATCCGACAGTGTAAAGTTTCCCTGGACACCGTACTGGATAACGGTGAAGCTACTGGAGCGCTGGAGCTGCACTACGGAGTGGAGGATATTATTTGCTGCAATTTGAATTCGCAAAGGCCCAAAGCCTTCACAGGTAACGCGCACGGCCGCGCGCAACAACAGCTACTGCGTGCATTCAACTCCGTGTACAAAGGCAACCACCGCAACAAACAAAGTTCCACAAGGTATGTGCTGTATTCAATCTTTGCAAACAACTGTGGGTGTACATGACCGGCATCAACAAAGGGTAAAATGTCTGACGTTGCATCTAAAGCCAAAAGCGACACGGCGCTTCCTACAAGAAGACGCACAAGTTTTACTGCTAAAGGAATGATGTTTTTTATGCAAACGTGTCAGGAAAAGAGATCGATGCAATACAAACGAGCCAAATCGTACATGAATCGGATGGATAAGTTGATGCATTCTGCAGACAATATTGATGCAGTCAAGTCTCTTTTGGATCAAATAATAATATGTGTTGATGAGGCAAAACAACATCATTTATCATTTGTGTCTCTGGACATACCTCAGGATGAGAAGGAGAAACAAGATAAATATTTTGAACAAAAGGAGAAGTGTTTTTCAAGCTTTATTGATGACGTCAAAGGCTGGTTATCAAATGCAGGTCATTCATATGAACTTCCAATTAAACCACCTGATAATCAAACTGATATTGGGCCTGAGGACAGTGTATCCAATAAAGGTTCTGCAGCGCGTTCAAAGGCTGGCTCTAAATTGTCAAGGATTTCATCCAGTGCATCTGCAAAAATATTAGCGCAAGCAGAGAGAGCAGCATTACAGGAGCGCATGGCTGCTCTAAAACAAAAGCACACTTTGGAGGCGCAGGAGGAACAAATAAGACTTGAACAAGAGGAATTACGGAAGAAACGGGAACATTTAAGGAGAGAAAAGGAACATTTAAGGAGAGAAAAGGAACAACTTGCTCTGGAGGCAGAATTAAAGGTGACAAATGCAAAATTGGAGGTTCTGCAAGTAAGTTCAAAGTGTGGCTCTAAAGTGTCAAGATGTGCATCTCAAACATCAGATGGCATGAATTCTTACTTGAAAAGGTCAGAAATTCAAGGGACATATGAACTAAATCCGAATGCTGAACGCTATGTGCCCACCAATAAAAGCTCTGAACCTACCTCCAGTCGCTTGTTAAATTCTGTCCCTGTTGGTGTTCAACCCAAACATGTTGTAAAACAAATACCCATACCTAATGTCATTTCTGTGTTTCAAAGGCAAGGTACGCAATCACTTGGTTCGCAAGATGTTTGTGACGATAATCAACCCACCAATTCTCCGGACATTTTGAATATCATGCAGCGTCAAAATGAAATAACTGCGCTGTTGGTCCAACAAAACACAGCCTCTGCTCTGCCTATGAGAAATATACCTGTATTTGATGGTGATCCCCTGTATTTCAAATCTTTTCTCAGAGCCTTTGAAAATTGCATTGAGGATAAAACTCAAAATTTCAGTGATTGTCTGTACTTCCTAGAACAGTACACTAGGGGGCAACCAAGAGACATTGTAAGAAGTTGTCAGCATATGCCCTCTGAACCAGGTTATCAAAGAGCAAAAGCGCTTTTGATTGAACATTTTGGCAGTGAACATAAAATCTCTTCTGCTTACATGGACAAAATCAACAACTGGCCCTCAATAAAACCTGAGGATGTTAACGCTCTGCAGTCATTCGCTTTGTTCCTTCGAGGTTGCTCCAACATAGTACATCATATAAAGTACATGAAGGAGTTGGACATGCCAGCTAACCTCAGGACAATCCTAATGAAACTCCCATACAAGCTGAGGGAAAAGTGGAGAAATGTGGCATGTGACATACTGGAGCAAACTGGAAGCAGAGCAGTGTATGTTGATTTTGTGAATTTCAAAATTGTTTCAGATCCTCTGTTTGGAAATATTAATGATGTTTCTCCAGCCAGCTATACAAAGCTATCCATGCAAGTTAAGCAGAAAAGGAAAAGTGGTACATTTGCCACCAGCATTAATGCACCAAAGGATGGACATAAAGAAATGGAAAACTTGACAGCTCACAGTAACCAGCTCAAATGTATGTTCTGCTATCTTACCAATCACACTCTGGAAAAATGCTTTCAGTTTAGAAGAAAGACACAACAGGACAAGATTCAGTTTCTAAAGGAGAAGGGCGTTTGTTTTGGGTGCTTGAAACATGGACACACGAGCAAAGACTGTAGGGGTCGGTTGGATTGTGAAGTGTGTCACAGGAAACATCCATCTGTCCTGCATGTGGAGAAGGAGGATACTACAAGGACAACCTCCAAAGAAACTGTGAGCACTGTATCCGGGAAGCAGCAGACGTGTGGTCATATTGGGGCTGGTGAAGAGGATATTGCAGTTTTTCCCATTGTGGCTGTGCAGGTGAAAAGTCGGAAAAGTAATAAAGTTGTGCATACTTATGCTTTCCTGGATCCTGGGAGCTCTGGGACTTTCTGTACTACAAGTATGGCTGAAAGGCTGGGAGTATCAGGAAAAAACTGTAATGTAGTGTTGAGGACAATGGGGCAGACTAAAACCATTAGCACTACTATAGTAACTGGTCTGGAGGTGTCTGGATTTGACACCGATGACTTTATTGAGCTACCATCTGTTCTGACACAAACAAAAATGCCTGTATCTAAAATCAATGTGCCATGTCAGGATGATGTTGCCAAATGGGCGTATTTGAGCAGCATTAGGCTACATGAAGTAGATGCAGATGTAGACTTGCTCATTGGAACCGACTCGCCTAAAGTTTTGGAGCCATGGGAACTGATAAATAGTCAATGTGGTGGACCGTATGCAGTGAGGACCAGAGTTGGCTGGGTCATAAACGGGCCTCTTCGTGCTGGAAACTCTGAAGGTACTGGTGTCAAATCAGGATGCATTGTTGTAACTGCTAATCACATATCTGTGGAACACTTGGAAAGTATGTTGATGCAACAGTATAATCATGACTTTACTGAAAGAACAAGTGATGAACAACTTGAGATGTCAAGAGAAGACATTAAATTCATGAAAATTGTGGAGAGTACGACAGTGCTTAACAATGAACATTATTACATTGACTTACCTTTCAGAATTGACGATCCTGTTTTGCCAAATAATCGCTGCATTGCACTACAAAGACTCCAAAGCCTGAAGAGGAGATTTAATAGAAATAGTTCATTCAAGGCTCAATACGTTGATTTCCTTAACAACATGTTAGAGCAAGGATATGCAGAAAAGGTTCCCACAAATGAGCCCACTCTGGAACAAGGAAAGGTGTGGTACATTCCCCTCCATGGTGTACATCATCCAACCAAAGGAAAGTTGCGTGTTGTGTTTGATTGCGGCTGTACCTACAAAGGTACATCATTGAACAGTCAGCTCTTGCAGGGCCCAGACTTCACTAACACGCTAATTGGTGTCCTTCTTCGGTTTAGAGAAGAGCCCATCGCTGTTATGGCTGATATCAACGCCATGTTCCATCAGGTCCGGGTGCCATATAAGCACGTTAACTTCTTGCGCTTTCTATGGTGGCCCAATGGAGACACTACAGCGGAGCCAGAGGAATACAGGATGTGCGTGCATTTGTTTGGAGCTGTATCCTCTCCAAGCTGCTCAAACTATGCACTGAGGAGAACTGCTGAGGATAATGCACTGCAATATTCACCCGATGTCCTTCGTACAGTCAAGACAAATTTCTACGTGGACGACTGTCTTAAGTCCACTGTGACAGAGGAAGATGCAGTGAAGCTCATACATGGATTAACATCTCTCTGTAAAAAAGGTGGCTTCCATCTCCAAAAGTGGGTCACAAATAACTCAAATGTGTTTGCACTTATTCCTAGCAACATCAGAGCAGTGGGTTTGGAGAACATGGATTTGGACAGGGACCAACTCCCTGTGGAAAGAGCTCTGGGGATGCAATGGTCTGTTCAAGGAGATACGTTCAGCTTCAGGACTGCAGTGCAGGAACGTCCACACACTAGGAGGGGCATCCTTTCTGTGGTGAGCTCTCTTTACGACCTGCTGGGTTTTTTGTCTCCTTTCATAATCCCTGCCAAGTTACTGTTACAGGAGCTGTGCAGAATGAACTTCAAATGGGATGAGTCAGTTCCCTGTGATGTCTCTGAACATTGGTCTGAGTGGCTCTCTGAACTTCAACATATGAGTGGATTTAAAGTGGAACGGTGCATTAAACCCAAAAACTTTGGAACACAATTGAAAGCAGAACTGCATCATTTTTCAGATGCTAGTCAAATAGGATATGGCACTGTTTCATACTTGAGATTGGAGAGCACTGACAATGTGCATGTTTCATTTATCACAGGCAAAGCTCGTGTCGCTCCTCTAAAGCAACTAACCATTCCACGCCTTGAGCTTGCTGCAGCTGTGCTTGCTGTTCGAGTGAACACAATGCTGTTGAAAGAGCTACAGTTGCCATTATAAAGGTCATTCTTTTGGACCGATAGCACTACTGTTCTCAAGTACATCTTTAATGAAACAAAGCGCTTTCACACATATGTTGCCAATCGTGTCAGCACCATAAGAGAATCCACAGACAAAGATCAGTGGAGGTATGTAAACACCAAAGACAATCCTGCAGATGAAGCTTCTCGAGGACTAAGAGCTTAGGAGTTTGGAAAAGGAAAATGGCTAAAAGGACCGGACTTTTTGCACTTGCCCCCCACCAGATGGCCGAAACTCGACTTGGACGCCTCTTCCATTCCATCGGATGATGCAGAGGTGAAAAGGGAACTTAAGGTGAATGCTGTTACAATACACAGTGACAATCCCCTCAGTCAGCTCATTCACTATTTTTCATCCTGGAGAAAGCTTAAAACATCAGTGGCCTGGCTGTTGGAGCTTAAAGAAAGACTTTTACTTTTGAGCCGAAAGAGAAAAGAATATGTGGTCAACCAGAATGAGAATGTGGAAAAGGAGATTAAAAAATTCAAAGCCGCACTTGGAAAATCCAACTTGACACCAGAGCGGTTGGAGGAAGTCGAAAAGGCAATAATTCAGTTTGCGCAAAACCAAAGATTCAGTACTGAAATTTCCTCACTAAAACATGACCCAAAGACTGTTTTTAAAGACAGTCCTCTGTATCGCCTCGACCCCTTCATCGAAGATGGCATCCTCAGAGTTGGTGGACGTCTGTTTAAGTCTGTTCTGCCGTGGGAGGTAAAGCATCCTGTGATTCTGTCAAAGGATTTGCATGTTTCCCAGCTCATATTGCGTTACATCCATTGCCAACTTGGACATGCTGGACGCAATTACATGCTGCACAGATTGAGACAGAAGTATTGGATCATAAATGCCAACTCTGCGGCCAGGAAGATTCTCTCACAATGTACAGTGTGCAGAAGGTACAGAGGAAAGCTTGGAGAACAGAAGATGTCCGACTTACCGGAGGAACGAGTTGTGCCTGATAACGCACCCTTTACAAATGCGGGAGTGGACTATT
This sequence comes from Gasterosteus aculeatus, assembly GCF_964276395.1. Taxonomy (NCBI): domain Eukaryota; kingdom Metazoa; phylum Chordata; class Actinopteri; order Perciformes; family Gasterosteidae; genus Gasterosteus; species Gasterosteus aculeatus. The sequence goes on from NC_135689.1 coordinate 5,196,184, forward strand.
TTGGACCATTGGAGGTGAGGAGAGGGAGAACTGTGCTGAAGCGATATGGAGTGATATTTACCTGTATGAGTAGCCGCGCAGTACACCTTGAGGTGGCACACTCCCTCGACACAGACTCCTGCATTAATGCTGTGCGAAGATTTATCTGCAGAAGGGGACCTGTGACAAGTATAAGGTCAGATAATGGCACAAATTTTGTTGGTGCGAAGAAGGAACTGAGGCAGGCATTGGCCGCTTTAAATCACTCTAAAATTGAAAGGACTTTTGTGCAGGAAGGAATGACGTGGAGTTTTAACACCCCAGCTGCATCTCACCAAGGTGGCGTTTGGGAGCGTCTGATTCGCTCTGTGCGCAGCGTACTTACCTCTGTTATTGGACATCAACTGCTGGACGAGGAAGGCCTGCAAACGCTGTTTTGCGAGGTGGAGGCGATACTCAATGACCGGCCAATAACTAAGGCTTCAGAAGATCCCAATGATTTAGAAGCGCTTACTCCAAATCACATTCTCCTGTTAAAAGGCAAGCCCATTCTGCCATTAGGTCTGTTTGAGAAATCTGATCTGTACATTAAGAGGAGATGGAGGCAAGTGCAGTACGTTGCGGAGCTTTTCTGGAAAAGATGGACAGCGGAGTATTTGCTTGTAATGCAAGAAAGGCAAAAATGGACGAAGCAAAAGAGAAACTTTATTCCAGGAGATATTGTCGTAATCGCTGATGCCACAGCTCCAAGAGGCTCATGGATGATGGGCAGAGTGCTAAGCGCCATAGCTGACTCCCGAGGACTGGTTCGCTCTGTGAAGGTCCAAACGAAGATCAGCGTCCTGGACAGACCAATAACCAAGCTCTGTCTTCTCTTGGAGGCTAATAATTGACTATACAACTCATTCTTTCTCCTATCTCTGTCTTCCATCTGTTTGTTTCTTTCAGATATGGAGAATCCGAAGATGTGAAGATTCCAGTTTAATGCTTAAGCTACAATTAGAAAATAGCTCCTTTGTGTTAAAGCTAAGGTTAATTGTGGGTAAAGTACCGTTACAATTAGGGGCTGGGTTGTTGGAGCTATATTTTTATTTTTGTTTATTTTGGGTTTAAGTTAATTTATAGCCTTACTTATTTCTTTTTCTTTTCCTGTTAAAGTTAATTTGGTGTATTTTGTATTCATGCTTTACTCGTATTGTCGTTTATTGGTCACATGGTGTTATGTTCATTTGCATAAGTAGGTCAAGGTGGGAGGTACTTCAGGCTCGAGGGCATATGGTTTTTTACCAGCGTGAGAGAGGCAGCAGAAATGTCTGTGAGCTTGCTTATGTGTGTGAATAAACCGCCTCAAACTCAATCTTGTTATGGACATTACTTTGCTTTGGTACCTCTGAACCTGCGTAAAGCCTAACCATGACGTAGCCTCGAGTGGCCATTTGAGAAGTTTGTTATTATTTGTTTTTGTTTAAGTTTATGGACAAATAGCCACTACAGACACATTTGACCGCATTTCTAGGTACAGACACTGAACGCTGAATTAAAGGTCAAACCCGCTGGGCACGACTGGATGTAAAATCTTCCTTGAATGCCACATTGGATAAATCGTTTTCGGTCAGTTGGATGAGGAAAGTATCTGCCTGCCTTTCCATAACAGAGGTGTGCAAACGAAGTAGTAGGTGGCTCTGGGTGGGCGTAAGTGGTGGTAGTGGGCATGATTGTTGTTGTCGTACGGGGAGTTGCAATTGTTGTGATGGGGTCACTAGTTGGTCTGGGATAGTCACAAGCCTTTATGGAATGTCTATACACCAAATAATGTGGGCATTTCTTGAGGAAGGCCTGTCCCCAATAACAGTAGTAATATGTATGTGGGTCTTGGGGGTTGGGGTATGGCCCATTTTGTCTTCCATGGCAGGGGTTTCCAATAGTGGGTGTCGCTATTGTCGTGGTGGGAGGACTGGTTGTAGTCATTGGAGTTGTGGTGGGAGGACTGGTTGTAGTCATGGGAGTTGTGGTGGGGTCACTGGTTGTAGTCATGGGAGTTGTGGTGGGAGGACTGGTTGTAGTAATGGGAGTTGTGGTGGGGTCACTGGTTGTAGTCATGGGAGTTGTGGCGGGAGGACTGGTTGGAGTCATTGGAGTTGTGGTGGCGTCACTGGTTGTAGTCATGGGAGTTGTGGTGGGAGGACTGGTTGTAGTCATGGTAATTGTGGTGGGGTCACTGGTTGTAGTCATGGGAGTTGTGGTGGGGTCACTGGTGGTAGTCATGGGAGTTGTGATAGGAGGACTGGTTGTAGTCATGGGTTCACAGATTTCATGAGATGAACTGCCTGTTACAGGTGATCCAGGATAGTAACAAGCAGTTATGGAATGCCTATACAACAAATGTTCTGGGCACCTTTGGATGTAGGTGCGTCCCCAAACACAGTTGTAATACGAGTGCTGATCATTGGGGTTGGGGTACAGCCCATCTGGTCTTCCATAACAAGGGTTTCCATGCGATGTTTTGTAAATTCGAAGATTTCTCGCAAAGCCAGGTACACCTAAAATAATCATTTTCAGATATATATATTAATTGGCTGTATAAACGTAATAAAAAGAGAATACAACAAAGATGATGAAATTGAATCGTATATATACTTAAAACTACTAATCGGCTACTTCGCTTTGTTAAAGACATAATTGATTTAATAGCGATTCTGTTGATGATGACTTTTACATGTCATGAACTTACCCAAGCTGGCGATGATCAAACAGAGACCTTGAAAGTGACACACTTGTTAGTACTGAGTTCAAACTAAGATTAACAGGGGCCTGTGCAAAGAAGTTTTTGCTTATCTGATTTGACCTTACACTGCATGAAAAGTGAGATTTTCGTCCCCGTAAATGCCCGGAAATCTCCCTAATTTCCGACAATTTCCGACAATTTGCAACCCGCGCACGTCGCGTTTGTCTCTGCCACAAATTGTCGGAAACGAACCATGACGTATGTGGAGAGCTGGCGGAGGTGCGAATGGCCCAAATTAGCATATGAATGCAGCGAAACCGCGGGTGGCCGAGCCGAGCGGGCTTGAATATCCTTACTCCTTATTGGATGAAACCACAACTTACTAACAAATGAAATCACTCGTGATTGGCAGCAAAACCACACCTGGGCAGGCCAGGCTTGAGTTTCCTTGTTCATGATTGGATGAAACCACAACTTTCAATCACTCGTGATTGGTTGGCAGATCTGTCGCTATTGGTCACCCACCTCATTTTATTTATATATATTTATATATTCATAATATGCTGTATATTCATTTCATGGTTATCCTATGCAGGCTACTACACTATTATTAGGATACCAACCAGGACATCAATGAATTTATAGAGAAATTGAACCTTTGTCACAGGTTTATGCAAAGAAAGAGCTTTATTAACAACACACAAACAACAACTACATACAAAGTGAGGATCTGCCCACACTTGGGTAACGGCGGTTACCCAACCCTCTTTCTTCTTTCTTCTCGCTCGACTCCGCGCTGAATCCTTCGCATCCCGTCTCAAAATACGTCTCACAGGCGGCTGGAAAACAATTAAATGAGTGTGGTATGAATACAAAAAAAATCAAACGCAAGTCACGAGAAAAAAACAGTAAACCGTGTCACTTACACACAATGACGTCGTCTAAATCTGGACTTTTCCCGGAGCAAATACGACGTCACCGCCTCATTCTTTCCGCTATCTTGGGATTGTGCGCCCGTCTGCTCTTCTTTGAGTCGGTTCCTCCAGAGCCGCCAACCTCTCCTCCATGGACAGAAACCTGGAGAGTCCCGAACGCTCCAGTGGAGCGAACCGCTCGTTGATATCGGCAGTTTGTTGTTGGAGTTGACGAGACGATCCACTGAGAGCATTCAGCAGCTTCTTCTCGTCTGTCTGCGGACTGGCCGAAAGTTGGTGACCGCGGAGAGTAGTTGAAGGCGAGTTGAACGCGAGACCTCGCCCAGCCATTATTCACGAAGCAGCAAAAACCAAACAAAGGAACTGGAGATACAGTTCTTCTGAATATAATAACACACGTGTCTGTTTGTATGCTCGTCTTGCAAGTACTGCTGTCTGAGTCCTGCCTATGACCTCACACGTGATTGGACGAGGAGTCTAAGGGTCCTCCAATCACATACGAGGTTATTGTTATACGGAAGGACCAGTATTTTAGGAAGACAAATGGTTGTTTTGGTGTCAGCAGAACAACTTTTCCTAGAAAACTGTACAGTGGTGCCTCTTTCTCCATTCCACCAGACAATCTTGAGTCTGACAGACATGCAATGTTGACAATGTATCATCACATGTACCCTTGTGTCACTGAGGTTGAATGTTTTGCCATGACATGTAAACGGGTAACATATATGAATGTAACTTACTCAATCGATAGATGCAGAGCATAAAGGTCAGCATATGTTCATGCTAAGTGGTGTGGAAACACTAACAGTTTTGAGGAACCCGTCCTTGACCCTCTAGCAGAACTACGACCAGCCATTATAAAGCCGTTTATAGTTGTTAATGTTGTGTCAAAGGGTACGGCATTTAAACATGTTCTTGCACAAGTTTCCTGGCTTCATCCCCACCCGGACAGACATTTTTATGGAAAGCCAATAGAAGTTTGGGGCTTGCAGGGAACAGATACGTCATACCCAGCATCATTTCTGCCAGTTGAGCGCATTGCTAGAAGAAGTAAGTCACTTTGGATAAAAGCGTCTGCTAAATGACCTGTAATGTAATGTAATGTAATAAAAGATGTGTGGTTAATACATCCTCTGTGCATTTAAGTAAGACCAAAGAAAAGGTCACTGTAGTCCTGCCACTATGCACTGTAGTTGAGCTCTAGGAGACTGTGATATCTGCAGACCCCTCATGCTGATTCCATGCAAACAACAGTTTGCATGGAATGCTCATTTTACCTTGATTAAAACTGATCTATTTGTACCAGAGATTTTCTTACCTTTTAAAAAAATGTCACCTGGGCTAAAACTCCCTCTGCGACCCTGATTTGCGTTTGTATAGCTCACAGCATTTTCATTTACATGTCAAAGCCTCCCCTAGAATTAGGAGGAGGGGGGACATGGGGGGAGAACTGCCAAGGGAGGCCCACATCAATTTCTGACAATTTACGGCAGTTTTCGGCGTTGCCCGCAAATTGCCGCAAACCTGAAATTCCACGACAATTTACAGTGCCGCATACTGCCGAAAATCCCACTTTTCATGCAGCGTCTGGTAAGTATTAACGTAATAGTTTGTTATATACGGGGGTAATAATCATAACATTAATAATGTCTAAAAATACCAGTCTAAATTGTTGTGGCCAAATAGAAATTAATTTCCATCGATGAATCCATCACCTGACGGGGGTCATGCAACAGGCCGCAACACAGCTGGACCACCACCCTATGGGTAGGTTTGTCATAATTATTACATAACCGCCTGGGCCCATGAGTTCAACACTTTTTATCATTATCCGATCAGATTCGGCAGAGTTTAAAACCAAAGAAAAACATCATTAGGATAACTTTGTTATCCAATCTATGATAATAGAATAGGCTCTATGCACAGCTCCACTACTTCCTGAACTTAAGGCTGGTCTTTTATTTCCTGCCTTACATTATTGGACAAACTGATTAATCCACGTGTGTCTGAGTCACAATGGTCAGACACACGTGGATTAATCAGTTTGTCCAATAATGTAAGACAGGAAACCAAGGAGCTGCCTTAAATTCAGGAAGTAGTGGAGCTGTGCGAAGAGCCCATTACTGTATGTGAGTAAATAGTATGTGAATGACTCTTGGCCCTGATGAAAATTATTTGCTATTATTTTTGCTTAATGATCAGAATCGTTTACGTTCATCTTTTTACGAGCTCACATGTCACAACATATTGGGATCTTGTTGACCAGCTATTTCCAGTATTGAAATGTTTTATTATATTTAAAGTATACAAAGATTATAAATAGGGCAGATTTTGGTCATAGTACATTTATTTTCATTATTGGTACTGATAATCAAAAGTTATTTTCATGGGCTTAGTTGGGGGTTCGCTGTCTTGTCTTGATTTAAGAGTTAAGTAAGGGGGGAAGCAGGATCTGCCAAGCAGGCAGACACGAGTCTGACAGGATGGGGAGTCAGTTTATGTCCTGGCTGAGGAATGTAAGGTCTGCGGGTCAACTAGAAGATTTACCAGCCAAAGGGGGGTTAGAGACACACCAACACTATTCAACATACACACTCTGTTTACGATGTTTACGTTAAGTCAGGAGTCTGGACATTGGATGTGACCGGATCTTAGATGCGGTAGGTGGAAGGTCCTCCTCTACGCCAGTTTAGGGCCAATAGAAATATTTCCTTCTCTGTCTTTCAAGGGTTATAAAACATGATGTTCTTGCTGATGTTAGTTAGTTGTTCTTCCGGCCTGTGTGCTGCCTGAACTGCTCCTGCCTTTGCAAACGCAGCGCTGATACTTGACCTGTGATCTGACAAATAAATTTTCCAGAACGAGAGAAGTTATTCGGCTGAATTTTTGATAACCCCGACCAGGCTCCAAATCTTGAACACGTATTCTTACAGTACTGGCCATCATATACATAAAAAGAGTAGACAGCCCCAGTTGTCAAGGCAGCATCTTTCTGTCTATGCCAGTCAGTTCTTTGTAGTTATTGGTCAAATCTCTTCTGGGCAATTTGTGTTTAAAGAAATGTCATTTCTGGTTCCATGTAATTTTATTATAGGTCTGCCAAAGGGGGGACCATTGGTCCATCACCCTACAGAGGCCATACACCCAGCCCATCACTGTATGACCTCAACACCTCTGGTCCATCACCTGGTGGAGGCCATACACCCAGCCCATCACCGTACAGCCTCAACACCTCTGGTCCATCACCTGGTGGAGGCCATGCAGCCAGCCCATCAGCGTACAGCCTTAACACCATTGGTCCTTCACCCTACAGAGGCCATACACCCAGCCTATCACCATACAGCCGCAACACCTCTGGTCCTTCACCTGGCAGAGGCCATGCAGCCAGCCCGCAAGAAAATGCATGGACACCATGTGAGGATTGTAAGGGGGAGTTTGAAAGAATCCTACAGGAAAAGAGAAGGATCGATGAAGTCATCTCGAGAATAGCCAAGTCATTTCTAATTGCTAATTCATTTGTGATGTAATTGTTCTGTAATTGGGCCTTGAACACATAACTCTGTTTGAACTATCCTAGAAAAAAGGCAGAAAAGTGGGTTGTGGCGTTAAAAAGTGTAAATGGTATGGGAAGGTTTATAAACTAAGCTTATTTATTGCACATAATCCTTTATATTGTTAACAAATTAGAAATAACACTTAACAATTAAATTATAGCAATAATATATTATAGCATGAACATAATTTAACAGCACAAGTCATTATATTAATTATTATTGTGATAGTTTAATAAAAGTACATGAATGGGCTAAAGGTGATCAAATTAATCTGAACTGGTACAATTAAGTAAAATCTATTTTCACTCCTTTTTCCTCAATATTAATATAAATTAAGTGCAGCAGTATTAGTTTTGAGTTCTTGTTTAATCTTCTTGGGCGGGCCATCCAAGTAAACGGGACATATATGCATCTATTGGTCCCATAAGTGCAATAACCATCAGCTGTGGAAAAGGGGAATACTCGGGTATACATCATTGGAAGATGGATGTTTAGAATTAACACAAGACATCAGCTGTAATCAATATAATCAAGGCTTGACAAAAAATGACAAGAAAAAAAATGAAATGTTTTCTTGTGACAAGAATTAAGATTTTTTTTTTTTATGGTTTGTTTGTCAAGCCTTGGTTTTATTAATGATCCCTCAAGTGTTTATTCTATATACCTCCCACAGACATATTCCAAAGTGTCTCTCTAAATATTTTTGTGGTGTTGTAGCCTATGCAAGGTTATCTAGGCATGTTCAAAAATAAACTTGCGTGCCATTAAAGCTCTTTAATCATTTTAAAGACTAGCTTGGTATTTTCTCACTCCTGTATTGTTTGTACTATTTTTCCTTTTCAGATCCAGGCCAGGTCAGAGAGCTTCAGACTCTCTGCGACTTCATTGGAGAGAGATATTGTGGCAGCCCAGTTTCACCATCAGGCCAGCAGGAGCTGTTTCCTGGGAGCGGCATATTCATCTCATCATTCCGCCTGGCTGCCATGAATCACGCATCAAAACCAAATTGCATGCGTCTGTTTCATGCACTTTTTGATAATTTCTTCACTGTTGAGGAGTGTCAAAATGCAGTGCCCTTTGGTCACCCTGGCAACAACCCCTCCGGAAAGGAAGGAAAGCAGGTCCTTGACCGTAAAAAAGTTGACGGAATCCTAAGTAAGTTTTCTTTTTTTTTTTTTTAAGGATAACACTTGTTTTATTTATATTCATGATTGGCCAAAAAATCTTACTTGCTGATTTGCAATTCTCTGAACTGAAATGGACGTCTCACGGTGAAGTGCAGTTGTATATGGTCTATGTGGTCATTTTTTTTGTCAAATTACTCATGACTGATTTTAATGCTCTTGTCTTACAGCTTATGTCCTGAGATGTGCAACTCTACCGGACTGGGAACCAATTGAGGAGGCCAAGCTCAAGAAAGCCTTTGTGAACAAATGTAGGGCCAGAGCAGGCTCTAAGGAGTAGGCCACTGATATAGCCTGTCCTATGTGGACCGCTATCTCTCTCTTTTTCTTATTCATTTTCATGGTAATATGTTAATATAGTTAGTAGTAGTAGTAGTAGTAGGAAACGGGACCGCCAGACCGGTAATGACCATGGCAAATTCACATATGGTAGTCTACTGCCGGCAACGGTACCGATCGGGTCAGAATGAACACCATCAACGACAACAACTCCTATTGGCTGCTCCCATTCACCTACGGTTCAACCTCGGAGTTGGTACATTCCCTTTCTGGTTGTTGATATTTGTAAATTTGTCTTGGTGTTTGTAAAAGTGTGTTCTTGGTAATTTGTAACTTGTAAATGTGTTATGGTAATGTAATTTGTTTTATGATATGTAAAAAAAAATTCTAAAATTTAAATTGGTCTCCAGATCTGTAAAAGTGTTTCAGATTTTGAAGTGTGTGTGTGTGTGTGTGTGGTACTGATGTTACACGAATACAGTTTTCAATATTGAGTATTGTTTAGTTATTTCTAATTAATAAAGATAATTAATCTTTAAATTGCATTCTCAATTTCTTCTTGTATTTCTCAAATATACCTCAGATATCATTCTCATATATAGCTTCAGTAAGACATTAAAGAGAAATAATCAAGATATGGAAGAGACGTTGGACACACAATAATAAGATCTCTTTTAAGGCTCATAATTCTCAGATTTGTCATGTTATTCTTCAAATAACCGAGACACAATTGAGATCAGGGGTATACAATTATGAGATCTCTGCTCTGTCTATCCCACTTCTCAAGTATTGCTCAAATGGTATTCTCAATTTAACCTCCTTTGTCTTACTCGTGTCTTGTCTCTTTTTAGCTTATGTCTTGCTCCTAAGGGACCCTTAGGAGAAGTAACTGAGAAACAAATGATCACAGAATGATATGAACATGAGAAGCTCAAATTGAGCTCGAGAGATGAGATTGAACAACAGATGAGCAACACATTTTTCTATGCACTCTATATGACTATTAAGACCCTCGAGTTCAGAATAAACTAATTAAACCTCTATCTCAAGTTTCTTTACTTCAGTATTCCAGGACTCAATCTATAATAATGTAATAATGTTTTATTGTACGGTTATTGGTTTTCTTCCACCACTACGTTTCCTTGGGACTCAAACGTCAAAACAATTCTGACATGTTTTGACACTGGAAACTAAACTCCAGCTTTCATGAGGACAGCTACGAAGTAAATACAACAACCCCTAAAGCATTTGGCTGAAAGTTGCCAGTTGTTAGGTCTCTTGATAGAGCGAAACATCGGTGGAACAGGGAAACTCAGCTCTCCTGAAAGAGACACAAGCTAAAATGGCCGTATGGATGCACTGTGTTCATCCATGTCACCCCAAAAAACGATGTGTAAGTGATCAGATCATAAACCAATAAAACTTTCAAATTAAGAAAGTTGTTCATGGATACTTTGCTGTTCGGGTATTCCATTAACTTATATTATTTAACCTAAGTTAAAAGAGGGATCTGAAATAATACAATCTTAGTTTAACCTGCCACCACTCCAGTATGAAACAAGATCAAGTTGTCATTATGAACCTTTTCAACAACATAGGAATCTGTTGAATACAACCTGGTCATTCCATCAGCCCAGATCGTGTTGTTTCTATCAAGCTAACATTCAATAATAATGGCTGAGTCTATCTGTGTAAAATTATATTTTCTTGCGATTGTCGTGAACCACAGCATCAACAAATACTAGATTAACTAAAAATCACTACATTTTGGTCGTTTCTGTCTGAAGCCGGCAATATACTTTTTTTTTTACACAGAATATAACATAGATATTATACTCTATCAAGCCAATAAGTATTATACATTTACATTTTCCCTATATTGAAGATTAGTATAGCATATAAATCAGCAAACAGCGTGCATTATAGAACGTACTTTGTTTTTTCAAAAAACAAATATAGTGAGTTTCAGGAAGTTGCAGTATCCTTTAGAATTTAGATTATATCATTCTAGTACAGATATATTTTGTCCCATTTCATCACATGATATTTTATATTTTATTACCTTTTTAAATAAAGGTGTCCTTCTCACTTTTACCCAAGAAAGACTATTATTGGTTTAAACATTAAAAGGTAAGCTGTGCTGTCACCTCAAATGTATCAATATCAATTCTTTCACGCAAAAAAACATAACATGTTTAATGTGTGACTCTCGCTCGCTACTCTCAGGTGATTTGTGTTTGCCTGCATTTTTTCCTCCAGTTAACACTGTGACACAATCATGACATTGGTTGTATAAAGGTGTATTACGTGTTCTTTATTGTCACAAACAGCGCATAGGGAAAGATAAAACTAATTATACCAACATCTGTTTCGTCATGGAAGATAAATCTGAAAAAAATGTTTTGAAAACAAAACCATAAAATAGTCTTTGATTCACATATAGTAAATTAAGTATGCAACAACCTTTTATATATGTAAAAATTGTTATAAGTAATTAAGGCAGTCGACCCAAACAAGAGACCCACCAGACTGATTTAGATATACCTTGAATTATAAGCCAACGATTGTAAATATACTGGCAGATGTTTTGACCTATTTGACTGTATTTCTAGGTACAGACACTGAACGCTGAATTAAAGGTCAAACCCGCTGGGCACGATTGGATGAAAAATCTTCCTTGAATGCCACATTGGATAAATCGTGTTGGGTCAGGATGAGGAAAGAAGCGGCCTGCATTTCCATTACAAAGGTCTGCAAATGATGTAGTAGTTGCCTCTGGGTGGGCGTTAGTGGTGGTAGTGGGCATGGTTGTTGTTGTCGTATGGGGTGTTATTGTTGTTGCAATTGTTGTGGTGGGGTCACTGGTTGTAGTCATGGGATCACAGTTTTCATGAGATGAACTGCCTGTTACAGGTGATCCAGGATAGTAACAAGCAGTTATGGAATGCCTATACAACAAATGTTCTGGGCACCTTTGGATGTAGGTGCGTCCCCAAATACAGTTGTAATACGAGTGCTGATCATTGGGGTTGGGGTACAGCCCATCTGGTCTTCCATAACAAGGGTTTCCATGCAATGTTTTGTAAACTCGAAGATTTCTCGCAAAGCCAGGTACACCTAAAATAATCATTTTCAGACATGTAAAAATTCCTGTTAAACCATAAATGCTGAAAATGTAATTACAAGAGAATACAACAAAGATGACATACTTAAAACTACTAATCCACTACTCAACTTAGTTAAAGACTTAATAGCGATCCTGTCAATTATGATTTTTACATGTCATGATTTTTCCCAAGCTGGCGATGATCAAACAGAGACCTTAAAAGTGACAAACTAATTAGTACTGGGCTTTAACAAGGATTAACAGGGCCTGTTATTTATTATATATATATATATATATATATATATATATATTAATTGGCTGTATAAACGTAATAAAAAGAGAATACAACAAAGATGATGAAATTGAATCGTATATATACTTAAAACTACTAATCGACTACTTCGCTTTGTTAAAGACATAATTGATCAAATAGCGATTCTGTTGATGATGACTTTTACATGTCATGAACTTACCCAAGCTGGCGATGATCAAACAGAGACCTTGAAAGTGACACACTTGTTAGTACTGGGTTCAAACGATTAACAGGGGCCTGTGCAAAGAAGTTTTTGCTTATCTGACTTGACCTTAACAATCGGAATCCAGCCAAGCAGCCCCATGAAGCTGGTTTTCAACTTTGTAAATCAAACCAGGGTTACTAATCTGATAATGAGCCGGTTCACTTAAAACCGGAAGTGTTTACAGCATCTGACCGATCACAAAAATGAAAAAGTCTGTCATCAGCAGACCGCTGCAATCTACAAACATTGTAGTAACATCGTTTCCAATCAGAAATGATGAAATAACAGCTGGTAAAAAAATAACCTCACTATGTTAATGAGAAAATTAACAGATATAAAGTCTACCATTAGACCCATCAGTCAACCATTGTAATTACACTCAGATCTATCTATCCCAAGATGAAGCAGTCATTAACTTAATTGGTTGGTGGTAATGTTCTTTAACTTTAACTTTTTCTTAATAGTGAACATTTAATATTTATGTGCCATGTGTAGTAAAGAAAACATTCCTTTCAATTTAACTTTCAACTGAAAGGCAAAAAAGAAATATTACTAATTAAACTATCCACTAAACAATTAGATATTGGGCAAGTTATAGCAAAGGAGCTTGTAAAGAGCGCTTGGTAAGATACCAAATGAGGTAAACTAGAAAATATGTTTTTATGATTTTGTTAAACTGACGCTTTTAATTTAAACATTTACTTCAACAGTGTGCTTACCTGCAGTTAGAGTGAGCTTGAACATTTTGACACGGTTTGGATGCGCTGAAAGAGAAGCATGTGATTAATATGCACCATGAAAAATTTTCAGGACATGTTGCTGTGCAGCACAAACCCAAACATACAGTATCCCTGCGTTTTATACAGTTATAGCAATATAAATAGTACTAAAATGACACAAGTAAAAACGGATGGTTAGGATCAAAGTAAAAGTTATACTTACAAGTGGTGAAAGAAGCATACACTGTCTCTGCTGTGTCTAGTGACTGACGGATGACTTGTAGCGATGCTTTATATGGTCGAGGAGGTGTGGCAAATATGTAGGTCATAATGTTCCAATTTCTTAATAGTACACTTGACAAGTTATGAGGAATTTGGCTCAGACAACAGGCTAGGAAGGTTTGGCATCTGATAAAGATGCCTCCCTTTTGAGGTGGCGTGTCCAACTAATAACAGGACCAGGCATAGCCAAGAACGCATTGTTTATGGCACATTGTGATTCTAACATCTGAATCTCCTCCTCCGCGTTTCAGCTTTGGAAAGCCAATTGTGAAGTTTAACAAAGTTCGTAAATGATTCACTGCATATATTAGCTGTTGCCCTTTTTTGACTATCTTCTATACCCTGGAGATGGTTGTGCATTAAAATCCCAGCTTGTCAGGCACCAACAGCCGGGACACATTCAAAGTCACTTTTCCGTTATTCACATTTCTGATGCTTGTTTTAAACTTTGACAATTCCTTGTGTGAATTGCTAAATGCATCAAGGTCTAAGTAATGTTTTAGCGGCAAAGAGTTTGAAAAGGTGTTAATAACCGAGCTGGAAACGTTTTTATGATTGCCTCATTATTTTAGTATAAAACAAACTACACAATGTCCCACTGGTCACAGTTCTGACTAATTATGAATCAATATTTCAAAGGATTACCAATTTAAAAATAGTAATTTTAGGGGTATTTGTGGATTGGGTTGAGCTAAGGTTTTTTTAAAATAATATCATAATGTCGCATGGTCAATTTTCCTCATTGCTTGCACAAAAATCAATATTCATACTTGAAGGACAAACAATAGATACTTGTCGAATTTAAGACAATCGCGCTGCTATAAACAACAAACTATAAACTTGGTGTGGAAATGCTTTTCCACTGTCAGTATGAATAATAGATATATTTACTTTAAATGTAAGATATATATGCAACACTATCAGATGACGTCAGGTGTGTTAAATTAGCAGACCAAGGCGAGTTTCCTTGGTGAAATGTGGAACAGCATGTAAGGAAAATCTAATGACGCAGTGATTAAAATTCCCCAACAAGAACACAAACATTTCACACCCAATTTCCTGATTGGCTGTGCGTGTAACCAAGTTGATTGACACAGTTGAAAAACATTCTCTGGTCTGCAGGGTTGCATGAAGCCTGTTGATATCTCCAAAATATGGTTATTTAGAAGTTTCACCATTTTTGACATCTCCCCATTTTGTACTGTTAAAAACTGGAATTCAAATAGACCTAAATAGACTTTCAACACAACATGCACAGTACTTTAAAGGTGCAAAATACATAAAAATGTTCATCCATCCTTCTTGGCCAGATAGCTGAAGCTCAGTTAGATTGAACGGTACAGCCATTTTCAAATCTTGCCAAAGATTGTCAACTGGATTGAGGTCTGACCTTGACTGGGCTATTTTCAAACATTAACATGCTTTGATGCGTCTAAACCATTCCCTTGTAGCTCTGACTCTATGTTTAGCGTCATAGTCCTGCCGGTACATGATCCTCTGCCCCAGTCTCAAGTATTTTGCAGACTGCATCATATTTTCTTGAAGGATTGCCATTCATTTGGCTTTATCCACCTGTCCTTCAATATATTCATAGTACAAAGCCAGATTCTACTTGAACTTGAAGAACAAGCTGTAGAGCTCCACCTACACATTAATTAAAAATAGCCTACAGCTTTTAAGAACTACTTTTCCACCATATGTATGGTCTAAAGCAGCGGTTCCCAAACTCGAGAATGCCGCGGCCCAATTTGAAATCTGAAAATCTTTTGCGGCCCACCCAAACCTTTAATCACAACTCTGATCAAAACATAAACTAGGGATGATTAAATGACCTTAAGAATTTAACTGACTAAAAATGTATTAACCGCCAATGTATGTTTTGTATACCATTTTCTCCGGCCGTGTTTTCCGCACAATAAGGCGCACCTTCAATGAATGACCTATTTTACGACATTTTTCATATATAGGGCGCATCGGATTATAATGCGCATAAGATACTGCAGTCAAACGTTAGACGTCGGGGCGGGTGGATGGGGGGGATGTGGGGAGGTCGAGATGGTGCTTTCAGGGTCCAATCGATGCTGCAAGGTGCTCCATATCTCACGCACTTGAGCGCCCGCTCAGCATCTCGTCGTCGTAGACCGAGCTCTGGCATGTTTGGCAGAGCGCCTTGAGCGCCGTCCACAACCAGTATGGATCAACCGATTAACCAATTGATCCATATATAAAGTGCTCCGGATTATCAGGCGTACTGTCGTTTTTTGATAAAATGAAAGGCTTTTAAGTGCGCCTTGGAGTGCGGAAAATGCGGTATATTTACTTTAACACTACAAGAGGGAGCCCCATTTGACATTGTTTTGTTTGGCGGCGCCTTTTGTTGAATAACGACAGGCGGACAAGAGCAGCCGTTTCGAGCGAGAGCCTTATTGTTTTATTAATCTGTCTTAATCTAAATTGTTTTTTGCTTCATCAATTAATGTTTCACATACTAATGTGCCGCATCATAAATACTTTGATATTAACTTCAAACTTTTCAAAATTGAAAATTAAGAACATTTTATTTATTTATTGTAAATGACCTCTCGTGGCCCACCTGCAGTACCTTCACGGCCCACACTTTGGGAATCGCTGGTCTAAAGATATGTGTTATGCAACATTTTGCTATGACTACGGTGTGTAATTAAAAATAACATGACCACAACAAGGTTACTTTCCTTATTGAGATGTGGAACAGCGTAGGAGGAAAATGTAAGGACACAGTAAGTCAAAATTATCCAGAAAGAAAACAACCCCTTAATGCGCAATTGCATGGAACAGCTTATAATTAATCGCTCATAATTAGTATGTCACTAGTAGTGTCACTATTAAACTGTCACTAGTGAGAAATAAATAATAATAACAATGCAGTCATTAAAATTCCTTCAACACATTCTCAAAATCTTTACCATGCAAACATCACGTAGGCCTCGATGCATTTAGCAATGTACAGGATCTGCCAAAGTTCAAAATAAGAATCACAATGTAAAAAAATGTGTGTCTTTGAACATGCCCAAACCAGGGTGTTTTTTTTTTCAAAAAATGTTAATCTACTGGGATTTTAATGCACAACCATCTCTGGGTATTGTTGTGCATTAGAAGATGGTCAACAAAGGGAAACTGCTAATATATGCAGTGGAGAATTTGTGTGTTAAACCTTCACAATTGGCCAGGGCTTTCCGAAGTTGGAACGTGGAAGATTGGAAAAACATTTCCCAAGTATCAATTTCTGCTGCAAGATTCAGATGGTTAGAATCATGGATGGATTCCAAACCACCCGTTGGCCCTGAGAGCTACCTGAGCCAATTTCCTTACGGTCAAATACGTTGACAATTTTAATTTGGAAGGTTGTGGAAACGTAAGTCACACCCAGTCAGCGTTATATAAAGCATCGCTGCAAGTCATCCGTCAGTCACTAGACACATCAGAGACAGTGTATGCTTCTTTCACCCCTTGTAAGTATACCTTTTACTTTGATCATAACCAACCGCTTTTAATTGAATTTGTAAAACCGCATACTGTGTTTAGTGGCATTGAGGGATAAACCACAGAATATGAAACTATCTTACTTTGAAAGACAATCCAGAGAGTTTGTGTATTAAGCTGTGAGGTTCTCAGGCTTATTATGGGAACAATTAATTGCTGCAATCCAATTGCTGGATGTGTTAACATTCGTTCCGCTCAGGGATTGACATTAGCACCCGCCCACCCCCCAAATGCGAGTAGAATTTGGCTGTGGCGGGTAAAGCACTCTCTCTTGCCACTTTAGTGTATGGAATTCTATATAGAGATAGTAGGGCCCTCCAGTGTCGCCGTAGAGGCGAAAGGAGGGTTGAGGGCGGCTATTAATGTGGTCATTATTGTGTCATGAGTTAATGAGCCCAGAACGCTCGGTCACATTGGTGGCAGCGGTGGTTCATGTAAACCGACAACCGAGTGCATTCTCAATCCTCATGCATTGACCGTGAGACACGCACAATTCAACCAGTTCACACGCCACATCTTGAGAGGCAAACACATCGGCACATAGCAGGTGTAGGAAAACCCGGAGGACAGACACAAAGAAGAAAAACTGGTGATGAAACCGAAAATGAAAAGGAGACAAAAGAAAAAGAAAAGACTGTTCGCGAAAAGTGGAGGTCCAGTGGAGAACGGCTGGTTTATAATCAAGCCAAGAAAATAATGTATTGCACTGATTGTAGGACGTAGATGTAACTTCCATCCATCCATCTTCAGCCGCTTATCCGGGGTCGGGTCACGGGGGCACTTGAACTCCTTCACTTGGGGTAAGGACACATTCCCTACCTGGAGTAGGCCATCTATCGGTTTCCTGCTGAGAACCAACTTGTCAGTGGAAACAATAAAGGACAATGAGATTTCTGTTGGTCATGTCAAAAGCATTGCAACTAAACGGACAAAATACCAACTGCCCCAGTTATATGCAACAAGCTTGTCATGGTTTGGGTTCATGTTCTGTTTTATTTTCTGCCTCTTGTCTCCCTGGGTAACTTCACTTCCTGCCTTGTCCTGTCGTCCCCTGTGATTGTCTGCCGTGTATGATTGTTTCCACCTGTGTCCAATCACCTGCACCTCCCTAGTGTATTTAAGCCATGTGTGTCTCTTGTCACTTGTCGCGTCATTGTTAAATGTCCGGTAGTCCTAGTCAGAGTGTTCCTGGTTCATGTCTGCATTTTCCTCCCTTGGCCTTCTTGTTTGGAAATTTTGACTATTAAAGTCTTTTTGTTTTCTCGAAACTCTGCGTTTGAGTTCTGCCCTCCCCAATCATCTGACAGAGCTACTCTTTTTGTCTTCATCTTAGTCAGTTGCATATGTTTTTATACAAAAGGAGCTTTACAAACTTCAAGAGCTGCATATTTGGACTCTACATGTACATTTCATATGGTCTTGATTTGGGTGTTTACAATGGTTATCTACATTTGAAAGGATTGTAAATCTAGTTATTCAAGTAAATTGTAGCAGACAGTAGTCAACCTTAATCAAATTAGGCTCAATTTCCCAACAACAGAAATTGTGGCTGGTGACCTTGGAAAACCACTAGCCACAGTGGCCGGTGAACAAGAATGATTCTGCTGAGCATCTGATTAATCAGATGCTTCTCTTTCAGCTTAACCACACGGTGGCAAAATGGGCAAGCTCACTCTAACTGCAGGTAAGGCTGATCGAGTGAATTATAAACATAAAAGTTAATCGACACATTTTCTAACTTCGCTCCACTGGTATCTTACCAAGCCGTTACGTCATCAGCTCAACAATATTAAACAGCTCCTTTTCCTGAACTTGCACAAATGTAATTACTTAGTGGATAATTTCATTAGATATTACATTATTTGAATTTTTGCTAGTTTTCTTAGTTTGAAGGAATTATGCACTGTATACTCTTAAAGATCCACAAAACACACACACAGTGTTGATCGTTCCGGAAATATTAATAACTAATTTTTATAATGTTAAACAAAATCCCATTTAACTCCAATGTATCATTATAATAATCTGCACATATACAAACAAACTAATACTGCAGAAAAGTAGAGGAAAGATAATATCTGTGTTCTCATTTATTTGCTGTTTAAGTTTGGGTAGACTAAACTGAGGTCTGTAAAATTATGCAGAATTTGGGGATTGCAAGTTACCTTATTGGTTAGTCTGGGTTTTCAGTTATATGATGGAAGTTGTATTGTTACCATGGTTACTTATTCCGAACACCTTACCTACATCGAGACAAGTTATGTTAGAGACAAAATCTCAACTCGTAATCAAAGCAATGTATCCTTACAGATCCAAGCTTGTACGGATATGGTAAATTAATATTAACCAATTAGGAAGAAGTTAAAGTCATAAGTCAGGATAAAAGTAATGCAGTTGAAACAGACACAAATAAAACCGCAAGAAACCCCAGAACTGTGTGAGTGTAAATTAACTGATTTACAATTGCACTGCTTCTTTAGGGTACGATAAATCTAACTATAATTCTATGTCAATATTTAAAAAGATATGTTACTGATGTATTCTTATGGCAGGTGTGAAAAAATGTATCCTTATTCTGTCAGCTGTAACCCAAGCAGTGTAGAGAGCAAACCAAAACATATATCCTCTCATCATAAATACATATCCTCATATATTCACTTACGGGTGTCAGCTTCTTAAACAATGTGTTCTATTGGTACATGTTGTAGTTGTGCCTTTATTTCGGTTACTGAAAAATACTCTGTAGGTTGTTTCAATAAATAGAAGAAAATTTGCTTTTTATTATTTGTCTTTCACTTTCAAGGTTTCTGTTTGATCATCGCCAGCTTGGGTAAGTTTACAACATTTAAAATTCATATTTGACAGACATGCTATTAAATCAATTACTGTGTGTCTTAAACTAAGCCACTACGCTTAGTTATAGTACGTAAATGATACAATGCCATCATCTTTAATGTAATCCCCTTTATTACATTTAAAGATTTGTGTTTTGTTCAGTAGGACTATGTGCCCTTTAATTAATACATATCTGAAAAAATATTTCAGGTTTACCTGGCCTTGCAAGAAATCTTCAAGTTTACGAAACAACACATGGAAACCCTTGTAATGGAAGACAAGATGGGCTATACCCCAACCCCACTGATCAACATTCGTATTACAACTGCGATTGGGGACACACCTACATCCAAAACTGCCCAGAACATTTTGTGTATAGGCATTCTATGACTGCTTGTTACTATCCTGGATCATCTGAAATGAGGAGTACATCTAATGAAAAGTGTGAACCCATAACTACCACCAGTCCGACCACCGCAACTCCCAGGACGACGACCAGTTCTCCAACAGCAACTCCCAGGACGACCACCAGTTCTCTCATGACTACAACAACTCCCAGTACTACCACCAGTCCGCCCACCGCAACTCCCAGAACGACCACCAGTTCTCCCACCACAACTCCCATGACAACAACCAATCCGGCCACCGCAACTCCCAGGACTACCACCACTCCACCCACCCCAACTCCCAGGACTACCACCACTCCACCCACCCCAACTCCCATGACTAAAACCAGTCCGCCGACCACAACTCCCATGACTACGACCAGTCCTCCCACCGCAACTCCCTGGACTACAACTAGTTCGCCCACCACAACTCCCATGACTAAAACCAGTCCGCCCACCACAACTCCCAGTACTACCACCAGTCCTCCCACCACAACTCCCAGTACTAACACTAGTCCTGCGACAACAACTCCCAGTACTACCACTAGTCCTGCCACCACAACTCCCAGTACTACCACCAGTCCTGCCACCACAACTCCCATGAATACCACCAGTCTCCCCACCACAACTCCTGTGACTACATCCAGTCCTCCCACCACAACTCCCGTGACTACCACCAGTCCTGCCACCACAACTCCCGTGACTACCAACAGTCCTGCCACCACAACTCCCGTGACTACCACCAGTCCTGCCACCACAACTCCCAGCACTACCACCAGTCCTGCCACCACAACTCCCAGTACTACCACCAGTCCGGCCACCACAACTCCCAGTACTACCACCAGTCCCGCTACCACAACTCCCAGTACTACCACCAGTCCTGCTACCACAACTCCCAGTACTACCACCAGTCCTACCACCACAACTCCCATGACTACGACCAGTCCTCCCACCGCAACTCCCTGGACTACAACTAGTTCGCCCACCACAACTCCCATGACTAAAACCAGTCCGCCCACCACAACTCCCAGTACTACCACCAGTCCTCCCACCACAACTCCCAGTACTAACACTAGTCCTGCCACAACAACTCCCAGTACTACCACTAGTCCTGCCACCACAACTCCCAGCACTACCACCAGTCCTGCCACCACAACTCCCAGTACTACCACCAGTCCGGCCACCACAACTCCCAGTACTACCACCAGTCCCGCTACCACAACTCCCAGTACTACCACCAGTCCTACCACCACAACTCCCATGAATACCACCAGTCTCCCCACCACAATTACCATGACCACAACCAGTCCTTCCACCACAATTACCATGACCACAACCAGTCCTCCCACCACGACAATTGCGAAATCCACTATTGGAAACCCCTGTTATGGAAGACGAAATGGGCGATACCCCAACCCTCAAGACCCACATACATATTACTACTGTTATTGGGGAAAAGCCTACCTCAAGAGGACAACCACCAGTCCTCCCACCAGAACTCCCATGACTACCACCAGTCCCCCCAACAAAACTTCCATTTTTACAACCAGTCTCCCAACCACAACTTCCATGACTACAACTAGTCCTCCCACCACAATTACCATGACTACCACAGAGACCACCGGATCAGATCAATCCAGCAGTTCAGGTTCCAGATCAGCTAAAACTATGCCATATTTTATGCCCTATTTGGCACATATTGCTTTTATATTTGTGTTTAGTTTAGACATTTAAATGACAAATATATATTAAAACACTATTTATACTGATTTTAATCTATAATATACCATAAATAATCCAGAATTATAATGGAAAGTTTTGGGAGGGTTTGGTTTCCAGTCTGGTTGTTCTGTATTGGTTAATCTTTGCCATTTGTTTGTGACAATAACTAACACATAATACACCTTTTCAAAACCAATGCCCTGATAGTGTAAACTGGAGAAAAAGAATGCAAGCTAACACAAATCACCTCAGCTAGAGTCAAACATTGAACATTGTTATGTTGAGGTGCTCTGGGGAGACGGAATTGAAATTGCATACATTTGAGATGATTTACTGTCACTCTAGCAAGCTAGTATCGGCTTTAGTTACATGTTATATTTAAATTGCCAGAACAAGAAAGTATCCATGAACAATGTTCTTTAATTATTAGAAAGTGTTGTTTGTTTATGTATATCTGATAGCACTTACACATGAGTGGTCTGTGAAAGGTTCCTTTTTCAGAACGACAGGATGCGGTGGTCTGTAGTACGTTGGGTGGTGGTTTATTCTTTACTCAAGTCCTAATATCTATATAGAGTGCAATGCACTCTGCAGGAGGACGAGCAAAGACCGGGGGATCTGTATAGCTCATAAAGGGCAAAAGCACAGGGTAGCTGTTGGCACAAACACATCTGGTTTACAATAGAATCACCTGCTACCCCATTCATCTACTTCCTTTTGTCAAATTAAGTGACAATGTAATCAACACCTTTTACCCCCTGCAGGGGTTTTGATGTGTAAAATCAGTTTACATGTTACTGGGGAAGAAATATATCCATATTACAGACATTACATTACAGGTCATTTAGCTGATGCTTTTATTCAAAGCAACTTAGAATAAGTGCATTTTGTGGTGAAAATTTGTGGATTAAGCCCTTATGAGAAATTAAAAGTATCTTTAGCTTTGTGATTAAGTATTTATTACTAACTAGAATATAGAAAAATGATGAATACAGAAATCATCAACACAAGTCGTAAGCAAAGACAAATGACTACAATTCAGCTGAAAAGGGGCATATGGTTCTTTCCCCCTCAGAGGAGCTAGAAGATCTGACCAAGTTTCTGGGGGAGAACAGGAGCTTTTATACACCTCTGAGAGGTTCGTGTCAAGGAAAACAGAAGACCCCCCTGCAAAAGGAAGATTATTCGTATACAGATGTCGTTGGGAGACGCCCGTGACCCTCCCTTAATGGGACCTAGTCAATCATATAAGACAGACAGAGAAAAACAGGATATGGATCAGTCATGGCGTGAACTAGGTCAGGTCACGAGTTTCCCCAGAAACTCTGAGAGTTCTTGAGACACTCACAATATGACGCTCAACAAATTCCCCCCCAACAAATTTTCAACCATAAGGATACAAACCCATTCATGTCATTCATAATCAGTTGTTATTTTATTGTTATAGTATTGTATTTGGATTATGCATCTTCTATTGTATAGGCCTATGTTAGTCCAATGCTATTACAACTGTTTTTAATGTAATTTCCCATAACACTAATGATATAAAATCATATTCTGGAAACTAGTTATGTTTCATTAATATTAGTTCACAAATTAAGAAAAAGTAATGAACATGAGTCAAGTTAACAGTGGTCGCCATCTGTAGTTAACACAAAAGTATTCCTATGACCCTTTTTTGGTGACATATGAAGTTACCTTAAAATATCTGTATAGTGCAGCATTCAAATACATCGTCCTCAGTCAGTGGAACAGTACTATGATACATTTAAAGTAAACTAAAGCCAGTCTTATAACACTCAATTTAATTACAATCTTTTGTATACAGCTCTGGCGACAGTAAAAAAACAAAAACAAACAATCTACTGGTATATATTAACTTTAATATTATCCACTAATGAATAAAAAATGATAAATATATACATCTCATGTCTCAGTGATGAGTGAAAAATGCCGTTAATGCTATGTTTGCTCTAATATAATGTTGTGGAAAATCCCAACATCTCAATGCACCAATAATAAAGGAGTTATCTTTTTGGCATGATCATTTGATCATTTGCATCCAAATTACTTTCACTTTGGTGCGTGCGCGAACAGTTCTTCAGAAGCAGTGTTTTCCCACTAGTTGAAGTTGTAAACCACTGAGACGTGACTAAGAATGAAATACTTCATTGATGAAATCCCTAATAACAAGTCTGAGAGGTTTAAAAACCCATTTCTATTGCCTGATAATTGACTTTATTATGATTGTTTTCAGACTAAGAATGGTTCAAGATCCCCATGAAAAAACGGAAGAGGGAAGGAGTTACCCGGCCCGGAGGAAGCCCGGGGCCCCCATTTGGAGCCAGGCCCAGATGGAGGGCCCGACAGCGAGCGTCTGGTGGCCGGGTTTACCGCGGAGCCCGGCCGGGCACAGCCCGAAGGAGTGACGCGGCAGCCCAACACTCTACTCCCCATGGGCTCACCACCTGTGGGGGAAACCGATGGGGTCGGGTGCGCTGCTACAAGGGTGGCAGTGACAGTGGGGGGTCTAGACGGAACAGACCTGGGCGGCAGATGCTGGCTCTGGGGACGTGGAACGTAACCTCTCTGGGGGGGAAGGAGCCGGAGCTTGTGCGGGAGGTGGAGCGTTATCAGTTGGATCTGGTGGGGCTTACCTCTACGCACAGCCTCGGCTCTGGAACCAAACTCCTGGATAGGGGGTGGACTCTATTCTACTCCGGAGTGGCCCATGGTGTGAGGCGCCAGGCGGGTGTGGGGATACTCATAAGTCCCCGGCTGAGTGCTGCTACATTGGAGTTTACCCCAGTGGACAAAAGGGTCGCCTCCCTACGCCTTCGGGTGGTAGGGGGGAAAACTCTGACTGTTGTCTGTGCATATGCACCAAACAGCAGCTCAGAGTATTCGGCCTTTTTGGAGACCCTGAATGGAGTCCTGCATGGGGCTCCTGTAGGGGACTCCATAGTCCTACTGGGAGACTTCAATGCGCACGTGGGCGACGATGGAGATAACTGGAGAGGCGTGATTGGGAGGAATGGCCTCCCTGATCTGAACCCGAGCGGGTGTTTGTTACTGGACTTCTGTGCTAGTCACGGATTGTCCATAACAAACACCATGTTCGAACATAAGGATGTTCATAAGTGTACGTGGTACCAGAGCACCCTAGGCCAAAGATCAATGATCGATTTTGTAATCGTATCGTCTGATCTGAGGCCGCATGTTCTGGACACTCGGGTAAAGAGAGGGGCAGAGCTGTCAACTGATCACCATCTGGTTGTGAGCTGGGTCAGAGGATGGGGGAAGACTCGGGACAGACCCGGTAAACCCAAGCGTGTAGTGAGGGTGAACTGGGAACGTCTGGAGGAGGCCCCGGTCCAAAAGATTTTCAACTCACACCTCCGGCGGAGCTTCTCTCACATTCCTGTGGAGGTAGGGGACATTGAACCAGAGTGGTCTATGTTCAAAACCTCCATTGCTGAAGCCGCGGCGGTGAGTTGTGGCCTCAAGGTCTTAGGTGCATCAAGGGGCGGTAACCCTCGAACTCCGTGGTGGACACCGGTGGTCAGGGAAGCCGTCCGACTGAAGAAGGAGGCCTTCCGGGTTATGATATCCGGTGGGACTCCAGAGGCAGTTGCAGTGTACCGACAGGCTCGAAGGGCAGCAGCCTCTGCCGTGATGGAGGCAAAGCAGCGAGTATGGGAGGAGTTCGGGGTAACTATGGAGAAGGACTTTCGGTCGGCACCAAAGTGTTTTTGGAAGACCATCCGGCACCTCAGGAGGGGGAAACGGGGAACCATCCAAGCTGTGTACAGTAAGGATGGGACCCTGTTGACCGCGACTGAGGAGGTTATCGGGCGGTGGAAGGAACACTTTGAGGAACTCCTGAATCCAACTACTACGCCCTCTGTGGTGGAGGCGGAGCTGGAGGCGGAGGAGGGATCATCGTCAATTAGCCTGGTGGAAGTCACTGAGGTAGTCAAACAACTCCGCAGTGGCAAAGCCCCGGGGATTGATGAGATCCGTCCAGAGATGCTAAAGGCAATGGGTGTTGGGGGGTTGTCTTGGATGACACGCCTCTTCAACATTGCGTGGAAGTCTGGGACAGTGCCAAAAGAGTGGCAGATCGGGGTGGTGGTACCCCTCTTTAAAAAGGGGGACCAGAGAGTGTGTGCCAATTACAGGGGTATCACACTACTCAGCCTCCCGGGTAAAGTCTACTCTAAGGTGCTGGAAAGGAGGGTTCGGCCGATAGTCGAACCAAGGATTGAAGAGGAACAATGCGGTTTTCGTCCTGGTCGTGGAACAACGGACCAGCTCTTCACTCTTTCCAGGATCATAGAGGGGGCTTGGGAGTATGCTCAACCAGTCTACATGTGTTTTGTGGACTTGGAGAAGGCGTATGACCGGGTCCCCCGAGAGATACTGTGGGAGGTGCTGCGGGAGTACGGGGTGAGGGGGTCCTTGCTTGGGGCCATCCAATCCTTGTACGCCCAAAGCGAGAGCTGTGTTTGGGTGCTCGGCAGTAAGTCGAAGGCGTTTCCGGTTGGGGTTGGCCTTCGCCAGGGCTGCGCCTTGTCACCAATCTTGTTTGTGGTCTTCATGGACAGGATATCGAGGCGTAGTCGGGGGGAGGAGGGTCTACAGTTCGGGGGGCTGCGGATCTCATCGCTGCTTTTTGCAGATGATGTGGTCCTGATGGCATCTTCCGTCTGTGACCTCCAACTCTCACTGGAGCGTTTCGCAGTCGAGTGTGAAGCGGTCGGGATGAGGATTAGCACCTCTAAATCTGAGGCCATGGTTCTCAGCAGGAAACCGATGGATTGCCTACTCCAGGTAGGGAATGTGTCCTTACCCCAAGTGAAGGAGTTCAAGTA
Source organism: Gasterosteus aculeatus (assembly GCF_964276395.1). NCBI lineage: Eukaryota > Metazoa > Chordata > Actinopteri > Perciformes > Gasterosteidae > Gasterosteus > Gasterosteus aculeatus. The sequence goes on from NC_135689.1 coordinate 5,222,804, forward strand.
CCTCGGGGTCTTGTTCACGAGTGAGGGGAAGATGGAGTGTGAGTTTGGCCGGAGAATCGGAGCAGCGGGGGCGGTATTGCACTCGCTTTACCGCACCGTTGTGACGAAAAGAGAGCTGAGCCGGAAGGCAAAGCTCTCGATCTACCGGTCAATCTTCGTTCCTACCCTCACCTATGGTCATGAAGGATGGGTCATGACCGAAAGAACTAGGTCACGGGTACAAGCGGCCGAAATGGGTTTCCTCAGGAGAGTGGCTGGCGTCTCCCTTAGGGATAGGGTGAGAAGCTCAGCCATTCGCGAGGAGCTCGGAGTAGAGCCACTGCTCCTTTGCGTCGAAAGGAGCCAGTTGAGGTGGTTTGGGCATCTGGTGAGGATGCCCCCTGGGCGCCTCCCTAGGGAGGTGTTTCAGGCACGGCCAGCTGGGAAGAGGCCCCGGGGAAGACCCAGGACTAGGTGGAGAGATTATATCTCTGCACTGGCCTGGGAACGCCTTGGGATCCCCCAGTCAGAGCTGGTAGATGTGGCCCGGGAAAGGGAAGTTTGGGGTCCCCTGCTGGAGCTGTTGCCCCCGCGACCCGACCCTGGATAAGCGGCTGAAGATGGATGGATGGATGGATGATTGTTTTCAGTCATCAGTGTTGTTTAACAGAAGTTGAATTTTTGCTGGTTCCACCATGATTTGGTGATGATTGCAAAGGATGAGCCCAACAGTGGGTTATATTTTCATCCAAAAGACTATTCATAACATTTATCTCAACTTCCTATTGGTTTAGACTTCTGTGTGAGTGGTGCGGCATCCCTGACGTGTGAGGTGGTTAGCACAGGGCTAAACTATTATGAAGAAATGATTTCCATCTCTGAAATGCTGTGCTGATGCTGTAGCTCGCTAGAGATTAGCCCCGATATATCATCTAAAAACAAATGCAATATCAATTCTCTCAACTCGTAACACAGCAAGCTGACATTGTTGATGTGGAACTCTAGCTGCTACTTTGAAGTGGTGTTCAGTATTGGCCTCCATTCTTGACTTTGTTTGGCCTCCAGCTAACAATGTGACGTGATCATGACGTTCTGTGAAAGAAAGTGCTACGATAAGTCTGGTATATTTGTGGTATTTCATTGATTCATTGTTTAAAACTGTTATGGTATTCATATCTTTGTATTATTTCATTTTAGACTGAGATCACATGAATATTATGACAACATGCCACATTTGTGTCATAATGTAGGACCAATCCATTCACCAATGACTAAACATAAACGAAAGAGAAAACGGCCGATGTGATTATATACACACAAAGGCCTATACCCTCATATGGCAACACTGAAGTTAAGAAAATGTGGTATTTAACAATTATTACATTTCTCACATCCAAAAACATTGAAGAAACACAGGAAACTAGGCCAGCAATCAAACATAATTTCTAATATGTCCCAATGATTTGCTCTGGGTTTGGGAGTTGTAGCTGTTTGTCCAGCTACATAGTAGTAAAACGAATGTTGATTATCAGGGTTAGGATATTTCTTCTTCCACTACATTGGCCTCCATTACCTGTATTTTTTTTAGTGATAGTCTCAAGCATTTTTCTTTTCTACATAGACCAAATCTGCTGGGCATTGTAGGACATAGGTTAGTCCAGCTACACAGCTGAGAAAGGAATGTTGGTCAGTAGGGTTGGTGTACTGCCCATCGGGTCTTCCAGCGCACAGGTTTCCAGGAACATTTCGTGTTTCAATGCCGGGTAAACCTAAAACAGTTATTGTCACACATGTATTAGAAGCTCTTAAAAACCTGAAAGGGCCCATATTGTCACTGTGATAACACAAACGTATAAATGTAATAGAGAGTGGTTACATTAAAGATGATCACATTGAATCATTTGCTGAAAACCACTTCCCCATCATGGTTTTCCAAAAATTGTTAAGTTAAGGACTTCATTTATCTAACAGTGACACTGTTGCTTGTGAACTATACATGTTATAAACTTACCCAAGCAGCCGATGATCAAACAGAGAGCTGGAAAGTGACACACTTGTTAGTATGGGGTTTAGACTAAGCTTAAGAGGGGCCTGTACCAGGAAGCAGTTTAACATACCCGGGTTATCTTTTGCCTACGTTGTTTAACCTTAATAATCACAATCCTGCAAACCAGCCATATTAGGCTGGTTATGAACTTTGTAAATCAAACCAGGTTTTCCTAATCTGACAATGTTCACTTAAAAAGTGTTTACATCATCTGACCGATCACAAACCAGAAAAACTCATTACCACAGCGCTGCAATCTACAAACAAGGAATGGAAAGGAAGTGTAATATTGGATAAATGAGTATAAGGTAAATGTTCTGTAGGACAGATGAAGTTCATCAGCAAAAATGACACGAGGCATTCAGTTGTACTTGCACTTTGTTCCTGCGGAGTGAGCGGGAGTCACGTGTCAGTTCCTCCTGATGCATTGATGAACACTGTCCTCTCCCTATATACGGCCCATTTGTTCAAATTTAATTTAATTTTGTAATTATTACTTTATGTTATTAAATCTCTTAACGAATACCAAATTAATTGTTAGATTTACATCAATGTGGTTTTATTTTTGGGTATGCCGCATAAGCAAGATTTTCAGGATGAAAGCAACATGTTAGAGCCGATACCGTATCTCTAACATAACCTAGGTTAGTAACCATGGAAATTTATCCAGCTACAAAGTCCAGTTTTGTCATGTAACTGAAAAGCCAGATGTCAGATTTAACCATGAAATTACTTCCAGCCAGGAAGTTTGTTCAACATTTTAAAAATAATAGTTTTTTATATTCTTTATAATCAACACTCTATGGTGTGAGGAAGAGTTATAGAATACATTCTTTTCAATTTTCAATCTTAACTAAGAGGCAAAAAAATCATCTGCTGGTCCGCAGTCTTGCAATTTGGGTTTTTTTGGGCAAGGTTATTAAAATGATACACTCCGATGTTTGTATAGTCACCAAATTACATTAGATTTGAATGGAATATTGTTTTACATTTCATAAATAAGAGTTATTTACATTCTTGATAAGTAACACTGTGCTGTGAGGATTATGAAGAGTAATGTAATGGTAAAATATGTTATAACATTGTTTTGTGCTAAAGCCGTGTCTCAAGTGTCCTGTATTTGACCATGATGTGCATGCTGTGCAGAGCAGCATGATACAAAATGTTAGTTTGCAGCTGTTCCCTGAGAAGGGAGTGCAGTCGACTCGATCTCATAGAAGCTTCAAGACAAAGGACTCCTGTTCATGGCCTTGGTTGATCTCTTATTCTGTACGAAAGTTCAGGATCCAAGTTTTACTTTCATGTCAATTAATTATGATTTGCACCGGCCACTGAGGAGGATCTTGTGTGTGTGTGTGCTACCCTCAGCTTCACCTGGGTTCTTATCTCAACCTGCTTTGCGGCTTCTCGTAACTGGCCCGGAGAATGTCCTTCACATGTGTATAAAAACTCAGCGTCTTTAGTGCTCGGAGACGTCATTTCCACAGAGCACCGTCATACATGCTGGTGTATTTGACCTGCTGCTTGCAAGCAATAAATGGACTTTTTGCAACTTTGATCATTCATCAAAACTCTGTTTTATCAGACAAATCATTCTCTTCTACCGAGCTTTTATTGAAATATTCCGTAACAGTATATAACACATTCCTTTGAATTGAAGAGGCAAAAAATTCAAGTAATTTCGTTCATTCATATTTCATCAATTCAACTATCCACTAAACAATTAGATGTTGGGCAAGTTCAACCAAAGGAGCTTGCAAGACTATGTTGGGCTGGTGAAGCCACCACTTGGTAAGATACCAAAGGAGCCAAGAAAATGTGTTTTTGTGATTTGGTTAAACTGATCCTTTTAATTCAAACATTTACTTCATCAGTGTGCTTACCTGCAGTTAGAGTGAGCTTGCACATTTTGCCACAGTTTTGATGCGCTGAAAGGGAAACACGTGATAATAATCCATCCATCCATTGTCAAACCGCTTATCCTGCACACAGGGTCGCGGGGGGGGGGCTGGAGTCTATCCCAGCCAACTTCGGGCGAGAGGCGGGGTACACCTGGGATTGGTCGCCAGCCAATCACAGGGCTAACACAGAGACATACAACCATTCACACTCACATTCATACACCTACGGGCAATTTAAAGTCCCCAATTAACCTGATCCCCAGAGCATGTCTTTGGACTGTGGGAGGAAGCCGGAGTACCCGGAGAGAACCCACACAGACACAGGGAGAACATGCAGACTCCACACAGAAAGGCCACTGGGCAGAGTTGAACCCAGGACCTTCTTGCTGTGAGGCGACAGTGCTAACCACCATACCACCGTGACGCCCTCTGTGATTATAATGCAGAGTGAAAAATGTTTAATTTGACAAATCCTCATCCTGACCAATTCTCAACCAAAATATTACTCTTAAAATAAGAGACATTCTCACCTAGATTGACAATCAAGTTTTACAATCATGTGAGCAGAATTGTGAGAAAATTGCAACTGTGAAACACCAAATGTATAGCTCTAGAGTAGGAAGGAGATGCTGGTACCCAGCACAAACCCACACGTACAGTATCCCTGCGTTTCATACATGTATTGCATTATACAGAGAACAAGAAATAAATTAGGTAAAAGTTGATTAGGATCAAAGTGAAAGGTATACTTACAAGTGGTGAAAGAAGCATACACTGTCTCTGATGTGTCAAGTGACTGACAGATGACTTGCAGCGATACTTTATATGGTCGTGGAGCAGACAAGGTGTGGCAAATATGTAGGTCACTATGTAGGAAATTTACACATTATTTAGGGGCAATTTTTGCCCCCACTGACTGAAAACCAGAGGTATTTTTTAAGAATTCGGGGGAATTTTTTAGAATAACATTTAACCTTTGTTTAAAGTAATACATATACTTATTTTAGCTTCCTGTATATGCATTTGTCAGCAAATCGCAGCAATAAGACTATTAGGCAGTAGTCTACAGATAGTAGTCTACTGTAGTCTAAGAGTTTTAGATTTTTTTTAACCAAAATAAACAGAAAACATAAATCACACTCATTCAATTTTATTTTTATTGCTTTGTCATTTAATGTGTTAATCAATATGAAGACTGTCTTCCGCATCCGAAACACAGCTTTCACAGCTGGCTCTTGTGGTGGAAATTCTTGGATTAAGCCTTTGTGAGAAATCAAAAGTATCATAAACTTGTTTGTGATTAAGTTTTATTACTAACTAGAATATAGAAAAATCATAAAGAATACCAAAATCATCAGCACAAGTACAGAGAGAGGTTTTATACACTTCAGAGAGGTTTGTGTTGTTTCAGCACAGGAGAGTCCCCCCCGCAAAAGGAATGTATGGAAAAGTACCAGACGACGTAGGCGAGACACCCGTGACCTACCCTCAATGGGACCCAGTCAATCAATAATATTTATGGATCAGTCAGGACACATATTGTTTCCATCCGTTGAAACTTTATCTCACCCTGGACTGACTTGGACCAGGTGAGCCTGGACAGGACACAGGCTCACTTAAAAGGTCACCTTCCTGAGAGACTCACACTATGCAGCTCAATAATCCCCCCCAGACAACTGCAGTCTCAACTAATTATATTTTATCCAAATAGAGGATTGTCCTCTATTTTTGTCCTCTCGCGGTAACTTATGAGGAGAGGAAAATGTCATTTTTCTCCATATTTGGATTGCGATAAAAACCAATCTCTCACAGGCAAAGACCAATGTGCCTGTGTTAAGGGCCTCTCTGACTACTAACATGCTCAATATGAAGTGTTTTGGCTGTAGAGATTTCCCAAGTAAAAGTCCCATAAGTATATGTTCAAAAAGATAATTTCTCAATATTTGAGCTGCAATAAAAACTTTTACTGTACAAAGTCAGATAATTATCTTATATTTCAAAGTTCAAAAGGCCCATTTCTCAAAGTTTGAATTGCATTAAAAATAGTGTCCTCAATAATTCCAGTCAAACACACATGTGTTAAGGACATCTCTTGCTACTATTGTTTACTGTACAGATTTGGAGATTTCTTCAAAGTAAAAGTCATATTTTTGCAGTTTCAAACACACCATTTCTCAAAGTTTGAACTGCAATAAAAAGAAATCTCTCAATAAGGGTCCTGGAAGCGAACAAGTCCTGGAGAGACGACATATTGCAGCCGATAACTCTCTCTGCAGAGCGGATGACACGCTGCAGCCTGCCCTTGTCCTTGGCTGTGGCTTCAGTGTACCAGACGGTGATGGAGAAGCAGAGGATGGACTCGATGATGGCTGTGTAAAGGTGCACCATTATTGTCTTTGGCAGGTTGAATTTCTTCAGCTATCTCAGAAGGAACAACCTCTGAGGGGCCTTATCTTATTGGTGATGGAGCTGATGTTCAGCTCCCACTTGAGGTCTTGAGTGATGATGGAGCCCAGGAAACGGAAGGAATCCACAGTGGTGACGGGGGAATCACCTAGAGTGATGGGTGAGGGTGTGACTCTGTTCTTCCTGCACAGGAACAGGGAAACTCAACTCCCCTGAAAGAGACACAAGCTAAAATGGCCGTATGGATGCACTGTGTTCATCCATGTCACTCTGAAAAACGATGTGTAAGTGATAACAGACATAAACAAATAAAACTTTCTAAGAAATGAAGAAAGTTGTTCATGGATACTTGTTCGGAAAGTATATACTGTTCGGATATTCCATTAACACATATTATTTAACATAAGTTAAAAGAGGGATCTGAAATAATACAATCTTAGTTTAATCTGCCACCACTCCAGTATGAAACAAGATCAAGTTGTAGTCATTATGATCCTTTTCAACAACATAGGAATCTGTTGAATACAATCTGGTCATTGCATCAGCCCAGATCTTGTTGTTTCTATCAAACAAACACTCAATAATAATGGCTGAGTCTATTTGTTTAAAATTGTATTTTCTTGTGATTGTTGTGAACCACGGCATAAACAATTATTAGATTAACTAAAAATCACTACATGACATGTTATAATAATACCTTTTTAAAATACAGGGGTGTTCACCTTATTACTTTTACCCAAAAAAGACTATCTTCGATTTAAACATTATGCTGTGCTGATACTAGCTTGCTAGAGTCACAGTAAATCATCTCAAATGTAGCAATATCAATTCTGTCTCCCAAAAACACCTCAAAATAACAATATTCAATGTGTGACTCTCGCTCGCTACTCTGAGGTAATTTGTGTTTGCCTGCATTTTTTTCTCCCATTAACGCTGTGACACAATCATGACATTGGTTGTATAAAAGGTGTTTTACATGTTATTTGTTGTCATAAAACAACACATAGAAAAAGAGTAACTACCTACACCAACATCTGTTTTATTGTACAGGTTATAAATCAAAATAATCTAATCTTAATAAATATAAAATAATCATTACAAGAAAATGTGATTAAGAACAAACCATACAATAGTGTTTGATACACATACAGTAAGAATGCAAAAACCACATGTATACATATAACATTTGTGATAAGTATTTATGGCAGGGGAAAAACAATAAACACAAAAGTAGAAATCCAGGATAACTGAAAAGGCGCCGCTTGACTTGATCGACTCATCGCGGCTTAATCAGTTGCACGTTTGCCGAGCCGGGATGAGAAGAGGGAGCTAAGGCAATCCAGGTGTACATAGCTGGGATAAGTGCACGCCCACAGCTTTCTTAAGTAGACCACGTTATCGATCACAGATTTACTGATGTCGGAATGGCGAAGGCGCGTGCGGTATATTTATAACCCGCTGAGCAGCAACTAATTATGGAAACTTGAGGAGGTTAAGTATCTAATATGTAAAAGAAGGAAAAACGGCAGCTGTAATTAAACAAGAGAAAAGCTTGGCAGACAATAGCGAACCGACTGAATGCGGAAGGATTTACAAAATCTACGTACTAGGAAAGTTCTGTACAAGCTGTCAAATATCTTTCTAAAATTAACTTTTCTACAGAACAAACACGACTGGACAAAAAATATGCTGGCAAAAGATCCCGTCAAGATCCCGAGAACATTTTGCATTCGGATGAAGGCCTTAACAGTTTGAAAATGGTATGTACACTTTTACTTTGACTATTACTTACAAGATGCCTGCTCACATATTTTATCTGATTTTTTAGATAAAATATATTGTGGCAAACCAGGGGGAGGAACAAAGCACTTGGGGCGGAGCCCCAAGCTCCGGTTGGGGGAGGTGATAAGGGGGATTTATTATCCTGTGCAGGTGCTCCAGCCACTGGGAACGTGGCACTGGTCACACCTGCGGCCTATCTGGTAATCAGAGCAGACCCTAGATAAGGAGAGGAGAAGAGACCGGACGGGGGCAGACGTCGGAGAGGAGGTAACCCCCAGGACTCACCGCTCTACTCTACTCTGCTCCTAACAGGACAAGGAAGCGGGCGCCACGTAGGAGGAGACGCCACATATTTCAGTTTGGAAGCCGGTTGGAAGAGCCGTAGTTTTTGACCTTTGTTATTAAAAGGACCCTTTTTGTTTGCATTTGCTGTCTGAGTTTCTTATTTTACGCCCGAATCTGGCCTCACTCCCCCTGGGTTACCACATTTTGGTGGAGAATGCGGGCGTGACGGTCTGTCGCTAAAGATTCAGGCTAAAATAGGTACTCCGAGAGAGACACGGAGAACCATGGAGAATGCACTGACACAGCTCATCCAGACCCAAACCCAGCAGGCCCAGAGTCTTCAAGCCTTACAGGACGCCATCACTACTCTTGGACGGCATCTGGTAAAGCCAGAGGGGCCTACGGAACCCAGTAAAGTTCTCACCAAGCAGACCGGTGAGGATGACATTGAGGCCTACCTAGAGGTTTTTGAAAGGACTGCAGAGAGGGAACGTTGGCCTAGAGCACAATGGGCAGGAATTCTAGCCCCTTTTTTAATTGGCGAAGCTCAAAAAGCCTGCCGGGACCTTTCCCCCGCTGACGTAAACCAGTATGGGGCATTGAAAGCTGCGATTTTGGCCCATTATGGACACAACCTGCAGACGAGGGCCCAACAGTTCCACGCCTGGGAGTATGACGCTACTGCCCCAGTGCGGCCGCAATTTGCAACGCTGATGCGATTGACACGCAGTTGGTTAACCTCGGGGGAGGGGCCTCCAGCGATTGACAGAGTTGCCATGGATCGCTGTATCAGAGCCTTACCCGGGGGTGCCAAACGACACGCTTCTCAAAGCTGCCCAGAGACAGTAGATGCCCTAGTGACGCTGTTGGAGAATCACCAGGTCACGGTACAGTTGATGCAAAGCAGTAGGCCACCCAGCCAATCGGACCCCAGGAGAGACAGGCAGAGGCTGAGGAAGAGCGACACGGAGGCACTGGGCCCAAGCCCGAGGCCCCAAGGGGGTCCGCCCCAGCCATCCCTCCAGCGCCGCCCCTTTGTGAATCCGGACCGGCGAAAATGCTTTGCCTGTGGACAAGAGGGCCATATAGCGTGGAATTGTCCGGGAGAAGACATTCTGATGCCTACGGCGGGCTCCTCCGACTCCCCACGGAAGGCCGACAGCTATCTTACCACGTGCTGGGCTCATGAGGGCGCAAGGGCCCCAAAGCTGCCGGTCAGAATAGGGACCCAGGATGCTGAAGCCCTACTCGACTCCGGCAGTGCGGTCACCCTCCTACGGCCCGGGTTGACCTCTGGCCCCAGGGGACCCCCCATCCCAGTCTCCTGTGTCCACGGGGATTCACGAGAGTATCCCACGACCCACATTAAGGTCCAGACCACCAGGGGCACATTTGAGGTTGTTGCGGGCTTAGTGGAAAATCTGCCGGTACCAGTGCTGATTGGGCGGGACTGCCCGATATTCTGGCGTTTGTGGGCATGCAGGACTGCTGGCCACCGAAGAAACTGTCCCACCAAGAAACCTGGTAGGGACCAGAAAGTCAAGGTGGCACATGCCTGTGCAGCCCCATCTAGCCCAACCACGTCATCTGCAGAAGGGACAGAGGAGGAGGCCCTGGCCCCAGCGGAGGCCCCGGCCCCAGCGGAGGCCCCGACAAGGAGGGATCCCCGACTAACTGAAGGGTCTTCGAACGAGGCTTTTTCGGAGTTCCCACCGGCAGAAGAGGCATCTTCCACCAGGCCCGGGCAGTTTGGGACGGCCCAGTGGGAGGACCCTAACCTGGAACAAGCGCGACAGAACCTGGCTGTGGTCGAGGGAGAACCGGTGGCGGGGGTAAGTGCTAGCACCTTTCCACACTTTTCAATCAAGAATGGCCTCTTGTATAGGGTGGCAAAGCTGGAGGAACGGGTGGTGGAACAGTTGCTAGTCCCCAAGCGCTATATTAACAAAGTGTTGTACCTAGCCCACTCCCACCTGTTGGGAGCTCATTTGGGGGTGGAGAAAACCTACGACCGAGTCCGGGACGATTCTACTGGCCGGGAGTGAAGAAGGCGGTCCAGGATTATTGCCAAATCTGCCCACAATGCCAGAAGACGGCGCCGAAGGTAAACTACCAGAATCCACTAATACCACTACCAATAATCGACATCCCATTCCAGAGGGTGGCCATGGATATAGTAGGCCCCTTGCCGAAGTCCAGTAGGGGGCACCGGTTTATCCTGGTTATCATGGATTATGCCACCCGGTACCCAGAGGCGGTCCCGTTACGCACCTCAAGTGCTAAAGCGGTGGCGAGAGAATTATTCCTTCTCTTTAGTAGAGTTGGGATTGCAAAGGAAGTCCTTACTGACCAGGGAACCTGTTTCATGTCTCGGGTGATGAAGGAGATGTGTAAACTGCTGAAGGTGAGCCAAATACGAACCTCTGTCTACCACCCACAGACGGACGGCCTGGTAGAACGTTTCAATAAAACCTTAAAACAAATGCTAAGGAAGGCTATTGACGTGGAGGGGAAAAACTGGGACCAAATAATCCCCTTTGTCTTGTTCTCAATCCGCGAAGTGCCCCAGGCGTCCACAGGGTTCTCACCATTTGAGCTGCTGTATGGACGGAGACCCAGGGGCATGCTGGACCTGGCCAAAGAAGCATGGGAGCAACAGCCATCAGCCCATCGCTCCGCCATAGAGTATGTCGACCAGATGCAGGACAGGATGGCTAAGGTATGGCCCCTGGTGCGGGAGCATATGCAACAAGCCCAACACGCCCAAGCCAGAATCTATAACCGTAGAGCTCAGCTACGGGAGTTCCAGCCGGGAGAGTTTGTCTTGGTCCTGATTCCAACGGTGGAATGCAAATTCCTGGCAAAGTGGCATGGACCCTATGAGGTGATCGAAAGGGTGGGGGAGGTGAATTATAAGGTAAGACAACCGGGAAGGAGGAAAATCTGCCAAATATATCACATTAATCTGTTGAAGAGATGGCACGCCCCTGACAGTGTTCCGATGGCCGCACTAACCACCGAAACCCAAGATCGTGTCCCCTCACAGGTACCTCTGGGCCCCCATCTGAGTCCGACCCACCGGCAAGACATGGTGGAACTAACTGGGCAGTTCAAAGATGTTTTTTCAGACATGCCGGGAAGGACCACGGTGATTAACCACGACATCATCACCGAACCTGGGAAAAAGGTGAGGCTCCGACCCTACCGCATACCAGAGGCAAAAAGGGAGACCATCAAAGAAGAGGTGAGAAGGATGTTGGAGATGGGCGTTATTGAGGAGTCACACAGTGCATGGTCCAGCCCGATTGTGTTGACTCCAAAACCCGACGGCAGCGAGAGATTCTGCAATGATTTTAGAAAATTGAACGAAATCTCAAAATTTGACGCTTACCCCATGCCGAGGGTTGATGAGTTAATAGAGCGATTAGGCCCAGCCCGGTTTGTGTCCACGCTCGACCTCACTAAAGGTTACTGGCAGGTTCCCCTCACAGAAACCGCCAAAGAGAAGACAGCGTTTGCTACCCCAGAAGGCCTGTACCACTATAGAGTCCTGCCCTTCGGAGTCCACGGAGCGCCAGCTACGTTCCAAAGAATGATGGACCAGGTGCTCCGACCTCATCGGGAGTATGCAGCGGCCTACCTAGATGATGTGGTCATACACAGCCCCGACTGGACCACCCATGTAGGCCACCTGAAAGCTGTCCTGGGAAGCCTACGGAGAGCTGGCCTGACCGCCAACCCAAAAAAGTGCCACCTTGGCCTGGAGGAGGCGGAATACCTCGGCTACACCATTGGGAGAGGCAGTGTGAGACCCCAATCCCGGAAAGTGGAGGCCATTGCCACCTGGCCTAAGCCAGCCACGAAGCGGCAAGTAAAAACGTTCCTCGGCCTGGTCGGCTATTATCAGTGCTTTATACCCCACTTTGCTACTATTGCAGCCCCTTTACACGAGATGACGAAAAACAGCCACCCACACCAGGTCCTCTGGAGCACCGAAGCTGAGGCAGCCTTTACAACCCTTCGGAGGGCCCTGTGCACCGAGCCAATTTTAAGCACCCCTAATTTTGAGGACACGTTCATCGTCCATACAGATGCCTCTGGATCAGGGCTTGGAGCCGTGCTGTCCCAGGTCAGAGGAGGAGAAGAACACCCAGTGACCTATATCAGCCGTAAGTTGCTAAAGCATGAGATCAATTATTCAACGTTGGAGAAAGAATGTTTGGCAATAAAATGGGCCCTGACAAAGCTGCGGTATTACCTCCTGGGCAGAAAATTCACCCTGGTAACGGATCACGCACCACTGAGATGGATGTCTACAGCCAAAGACACTAATGCACGAGTTACACGGTGGTTCCTCGAACTGCAAAACTTTAATTTTTCTGTTGAGCACAGGTCGGGAAAAGCACATGGAAACGCAGACGCCTTGTCCAGGAGGGAAGAATGCTATCTCGTTGACGCTCCTAGCCCCAACCTGGAGCTGGTGGAGGGGGTGTGTGGCAAACCAGGGGGAGGAACAAAGCACTTGGGGCGGAGCCCCAAGCTCCGGTTGGGGGAGGTGATAAGGGGGATTTATTATCCTGTGCAGGTGCTCCAGCCACTGGGAACGTGGCACTGGTCACACCTGCGGCCTATCTGGTAATCAGAGCAGACCCTAGATAAGGAGAGGAGAAGAGACCGGACGGGGGCAGACGTCGGAGAGGAGGTAACCCCCAGGACTCACCGCTCTACTCTACTCTGCTCCTAACAGGACAAGGAAGCGGGCGCCACGTAGGAGGAGACGCCACATATTTCAGTTTGGAAGCCGGTTGGAAGAGCCGTAGTTTTTGACCTTTGTTATTAAAAGGACCCTTTTTGTTTGCATTTGCTGTCTGAGTTTCTTATTTTACGCCCGAATCTGGCCTCACTCCCCCTGGGTTACCACAATATGTACATTTTTGCAGTTGAGAAGAAGGCTGATTTGTTTGGCACTGGGGGGCACCAGCGCCAGGCTTCACCCCAGCTGAGGAATTGGCCCTTGTTTTAAACCAAGGAAGGCTTGTGATGGAAGGGATTCAGGGTGGGACAGCTACTTACTCACCTACAGAAACTGCCCTCTTCATACATTCTACATTTTTTAAGAAGCAGTTTAGCCAATCACTGTTTTAAGGTAATGAGTCCTAAAATAAATTGAGATTTGGGCCAGCGCTTCGCAGCCTTAAGCCGAGCTCGTTTAACTATATAACAAGAGCGACCCCCGGCAGTGTCCTTCCAAGAAGACTCGACCAGAACTCGGTACGAGAGAAGAACTTTGCCGGAGAAACTAGAGGTAAAACAGGTGGACCCAGATCAGCCTGACCTCACAATCAGATAGTGTGAAAGGGAAGAGGCACATACAACGCTTCGTTAATATACTGACTTGTTTGAATTAGTTGTTAAACCGCTGGAATAAACGTTAATAATAAATATAAAAATTTAACTGCAAAGTAATAATGCGTGTTTGATAGGTTTTTTTTTGCATTGGATCATACTGGGATGTTTACAGAAACTGATTGACTGGCCTAACAAAAAGAAAAAAAAAGACAGCCGCTGACTTACAAATGTCACGGTGTGGTTCACTTCCTGTCTTATTTTGTAGTTTTCTGCCACTCGTGTCCCCGGGTAACTTCACTTCCTGCCTTGTCTCGTCATCCCCTGTGTTCGTCTAATAGTTTCCACCTGTGTCCAATCACCTGCACCTCCCTTGTGTATTTAAGCAGTGTGTCTTCTGTGTCACTTGTCGCGTCATTGTCTTTCGCCACGCATGTCTTTCGCCACGCATGTCTTTCGTCTCACATGTTGCCTGCTGGTTTTCCTCCCGGTTCCTGCGTTTTGACTATTAAAGTCTTTTGTTTCCCGCAAGTCTGCGTCTGAGTCCTGCCTTCCCTCAACCCTGACAGAATGACGCGACCAAGAAAGGGCTCAGCAGACCCGCTGCCAGACTATGGTCCGGACTACCTGGACGTAAGGAGTCCCTTCTGGCAGCGGAAAACAGACTGTGTTTTTGGTCCCAGGAGCTATCAGCTCGCCTGCCTCGAGCTCCGGGACCTCCTTAACCCTAGGAGGAGCAAGCGGAAGAAGCGATCTCCCGTTCCCGCTGGGCCGCCGCAGCGATCTCCCGTTCCCGCTGGGCCGCCGCAGCGATCTCCCGTTCCCGCTGGGCCGCCGCAGCGATCTCCCGTTCCCGCTGGGCCGCCGCAGCGATCTCCCGTTCCCGCTGGGCCGCCGCAGCGATCTCCCGTTCCCGCTGGGCCGCCGCAGCGATCTCCCGTTCCCGCTGGGCCGCCGCAGCGATCTCCCGTTCCCGCTGGGCCGCCGCAGCGATCTCCCGTTCCCGCTGGGCCGCCCCGACTCTCACCCATGCCCCCGACCCGACCAGTTCCGGCCCCACGCTCCATGCCCCCGACCCGACCAGTACCGGCCCCACGCTCCATGCCCCCGACCCGACTAGTACCGGCCCCACGCTCCATGCCCCCGACCCGACTAGTACCGGCCCCACGCTCCATGCCCCCGACCCGACCAGTACCGGCCCCACGCTCCATGCCCCCGACCCGACCAGTACCGGCCCCACGCTCCATGCCCCCGACCCGACCAGTCCCCGCTCCGAGACTCATGACCCCGACGCCCCCAGTCCCCGCTCCGAGACTCAGGCTCCCTCCCTCCCATCCCATGGTCCTCTCCCACCCTCCCGTTGGTGATTTGAGGGCCGTCTGGGATCCGGCCCTTGAGGGGGGGGCTACGGGGTGGGTTATGGGGGGGGCCGAGCCGCCGCAGACTGCGGAGTTGTTCCATGTCCCCGAGCTGGAGCAGACTGCGGAGTTGTTCCGTGTCCCCGAGCTGGAGCAGACTGCGGAGTTGTTCCGTGTCCCCGAGCTGGAGCAGACTGCGGAGTTGTTCCGTGTCCCCGAGCTGGAGCAGACTGCGGAGGTGTTCCGTGTCCCCGAGCTGGAGCAGACTGCGGAGGTGTTCCGTGTCCCCGAGCTGGAGCAGACTGCGGAGGTGTTCCGTGTCCCCGAGCTGGAGCAGACTACGGAGGTGTTCCGTGTCCCCGAGCCTGAGCAGACTACGGAGGTGTTCCGTGTCCCCGAGCCTGAGCAGACTACGGAGGTGTTCCGTGTCCCCGAGCCTGAGCAGACTACGGAGGTGTTCCGTGTCCCCGAGCCTGAGCAGACTACGGAGGTGTTCCGTGTCCCCGAGGTGCCGACGACGACGACTACTACCCCGGACGTTTCCCGTGTCCCCGAGCTGCCGACGACGACTACTACCCCGGACGTTTCCCGTGTCCCCGAGCTGCCGACGACGACTACTACTACCCCGGACGTTTCCCGTGTCCCCGAGCTGCCGACGACGACTACTACTACCCCGGACGTTTCCCGTGTCCCCGAGCTGCCGACGACACAGACTACTACTACCCCGGACGTTTCCCGTGTCCCCGAGCTGCCGACGACGCAGACTATAACCCCGGACGTTTCCCGTGTCCCCGAGCTGCCGACGACGACTACCCCAGACGTTTCCCGTGTCTCAGAGTCTGCCATTCTAGAGACGTTCCGTGCCCTGCAGTCGCCGCTCCGGAGCCGGATTGGTGACCGCCCGCCGGGCCGACCCCCAGAGGCTCCCCGCTCGTCTGGCCGCCCGCCAGGCCGCCCGCCAGAGTTTCCAGGGTGGTCCGACCAACGTCTATGGTTTCCCTCCCCACCCACCCCTTGTTCGCTCTAGTGTTGGCCGTCTGGAATTCGGCCCTTAAGGGGGGGGTACTGTCACGGTGTGGTTCACTTCCTGTCTTATTTTGTAGTTTTCTGCCACTCGTGTCCCCGGGTAACTTCACTTCCTGCCTTGTCTCGTCATCCCCTGTGTTCGTCTAATAGTTTCCACCTGTGTCCAATCACCTGCACCTCCCTTGTGTATTTAAGCAGTGTGTCTTCTGTGTCACTTGTCGCGTCATTGTCTTTCGCCACGCATGTCTTTCGTCTCACATGTTGCCTGCTGGTTTTCCTCCCGGTTCCTGCGTTTTGACTATTAAAGTCTTTTGTTTCCCGCAAGTCTGCGTCTGAGTCCTGCCTTCCCTCAACCCTGACAACAAATAGTGATAGACTGCATAAACTGTCTTTGATGTGTCTAGTGACTGGTCGACGAGCCGACAAGGTGTGGCAAATATGTAGGTAACAATGTAGGTAACAATGTAGGTCACAATGTAGGTCACAATTTGTTAATTGTACACTCGACAAGTTATGAGGAAATTGGCTCTGAATGGGTTTGACATCTCATAAAGATGCCTTACTTTTAAGGTTCAAAAGGTAGGTATCTGGGAGGTATCCTTATCAAAGTCCAAACCACCCCTGCTGACCCTGAGAGCTACCTGAGCCAATTTCCTTATAATCAAATATGTTGACAATTTTAATTTGGAACACTGTGAAAACAAGTCACGCCCAGTGAGCTCCATTTAAGCAAGGCTTCAAGTGTTAAGCACTACTGTCAGTCGCTAGTCATGGCAGAGACAGTGTATGCTTCTTTCACCACTTGTAAGTATACCTTTTACTTTGATCATAACCAACCACTTTTAATTGAATTTGTAAAACCGCATACTGTGTTTAGTGGCATTGAGGGATACACCACAGAATATGAAAATGTCTTACTTTGAAAGAAAATCCAGAGAGTTTGTGTATTAAGCTGTGAGGTTCTCAGGCTTGTTGTCGGAACAATGAATCAATAAGAATAGATGTGTTAACATTCAAACCGCTCAGGGATTGACATTAGCACCCGCCCACCCACCAAATGCGAGTAGAATTCGGCTGTGGCGGGTAAAGCACTCGCTCTTTCTAGCCACTTTAGTGGATGGAATTTTTATAGATAGAGATAGCAGGGCCCCTCAGTGTTGCCGTAGAGGCAAAAGGATGGTTGAGGGGTGAAGGCGGTTATTAATGTGGTTAGTATTGTGTCATGAGTTTACGAGCCCAGAACACTCGGTCACATTGGTGGCAGCGGTGGTTCATGTAAACCGAGTACCGAGTGCGTTCTCAATCCTCATGCATTGACCCTGAGACACGCAATGAAAAAGAAGACTGTTCAGCAAAAAGTGAACGTCCAGTTGAGAACGGCTGGTTTATGATCAAGCCATGAAAATAATGTAATGCCCTGATTGTAGGACGTAGAGGAGTAAAAAAATTAAGGAGGTCTCTTTTGTAGTTGGGAAAAAGTAACTTGACAGTGGAAACAATAATGGACAATGCGATTTCTGTTGGTCATGTCAAAAGCATTGCGACTAAACAGACAACAAAGTACCGACTGCCCCAGTTATATTCAATGAGCTACTCTTTTTGTCTTTGTCTTAATCAGTTGCATATGTTTTTATACAAAAGGAGCTTTACAAACTTCAAGAGCTGCATATTTGGACTGTACATATACATTTCATATAATCTTGATTTGGGTGTTTACAATGGTTATCTACATTTGAAAGGATTGTAAATCTGGTTTTTCAAGTAAATTGTAGCAGACAGTAGTCAAACGTAATCAAATTAGACTTATTTTCTCAACAACAGAAATTGTGGCTGGTATCTTTGGAAAACCACTAGCCACAGTGGCCAGTGAGCAAGAATGATTCTCCTGCATATTAATCAGATGCTTCTCTTTCAGCTTAACCACACAGTGCCAAAATGGGCAAGCTCACTATAACTGCAGGTAAGGCATGCTGATCAAGTAAATTATAAACATAAACATAAATGTTGAAGCCCAACAGAAAATTAAACAGCTCCTTTTCCGGAACTTGCACAAATCTAATTACTTAGTGGATAATTTGATAAGAGATTACATTGAATTTAATTTTTGCTAGTTTTCTTAGTTTGAGTTAATTATTCACTCTATACTCATGATCCACAAAACAGACACAGTGTTGATTGTCCGGGAATATAGATAACTCATTTTTATATTGTTGAACAAAATACCATTCAACTCCAATGTAATTTAGTGGCTATAGAAATCTCGGAGAGTATCATTATAATAATCTGCACATATACAAACAAATACTGCAGAAAAGTAGAGGAAAGATAATATCTGTGTTCTTTTATTTGCTGTTTAAGTTTGGATAGACTAAGCTGAAGAGGAATAAAATAAAAAAGATGTTTGGGCATTGCAAATTACCTTATTGGTAAACCTGGGTTTTCAGTTATATGATGGAAGTTGTATTGTTACCATGGTTACTTATCCCGAACATCTCACCTAAGACAAGTTATATTAGAGACGAGATCTCAACTCGTAATCAAAGCAATGTATCCTTATCGATCCAAGCTTTTACGGATATGGTAAATTAATATTAACCAATTAGGAAGAAGTTTAAGTCATAAGTCAGGCTATATGTAATCCAAATGAAAACTGCAAGAGAAGCCAAAACTGCAACTGAACTGATTTACAATTGCACTGCTTCATTTAGGGTACAATAGATCTGGCTATAATTCTATGTCAATAATTAAAAAGATATGTTACGGATGTATTCTTATGGCAGGTGTGAAAAAAATGTACCCTCATTCTGTCAGCTTTAACCCATTTAGTGTAGAGAGCAAATCAAAACATATATCCTATCTTTATGAATACATTTCATATATTACGGGTGTCAGCTTCTTAAACGATGTAATGAATTGCGACACGTTGTAGTTGGGTCTTTGTTGCGGTTACTCTAAAATACCTTGTAGGTTATTTGAATAAATAGAAGAAAACTTGCTTGAAATTGTGTTTTCAAATTCCTATTTTGTGTTTCACTTTCTAGGTTTCTGTTTGATCATCGCCAGCTTGGGTGAGGCTTCTTTAATCTAATCCCCTTTTATGTATAGATTGTATTTTGTTCAGTGTGAATATGTGCTCTTTAATTAATACATATCTGAAAAAATATTTTAGGTTTACCTGGCCTTGCGAGACATCTTCCAGTTTACAAAACAACAGCTGGAAACCCCTGTTATGGAGGACAAAATGGGCCATACCCCAACCCTGCAGATCCACATACGTTTTTCAACTGTGATTGGGGAAACGTCTACCTCCAAAAATGCCCAGCCAATTTGGTGTATAATCATGCCATAAAGGCTTGTGACTATCCCACAAACCCTTATGGAAGACATACTACTACAACTCCCACCACTACCACCAGTCCTCCTAACAAGACAACCACAACCAGCAGTACCTCAAATAAAAACCCCTGTTATGGAGGACAAAATGGGCCATACCCTAACCCTGCAGATCCACATACATTTTTCAACTGTGATTGGGGAAACGTCTACCTCCAAAATTGCCCAGCCAATTTGGTGTATAATCATGCCATAAAGGCTTGTGACTATCCCACAAACCCTTATGGAAGACATACTACTACAACTCCCACCACTACCACCAGTCCCCCTACCAAGACAACTACAACCAGCAGTACCTCTAATAAAAACCCCTGTTATGGAGGACAAAATGGGCCATACCCCAACCCTGCAGATCCACATACGTTTTTCAACTGTTATTGGGGAAACGTCTACCTCCAAAATTGCCCAGCAAATTTGGTGTATAATCATTCCAAAAAGGCTTGTGACTATCCCGTACACCCTTATTATACACAACCTCATACTACAACTCCCACGACTACCACCAGTCCCCCTACCAAGACAACTACAACCAGCAGTACCTCTAATAAAAACCCCTGTTATGGAGGACAAAATGGGCCATATCCCAACCCTGCAGATCCACATACGTTTTTCAACTGTAATTGGGGAAATGTCTACCTCCAAAAATGCCCAGCCAATTTGGTGTATAATCATGCCATAAAGGCTTGTGACTATCCCACAAACCCTTATGGAAGACATACTACTACAACTCCCACCACTACCACCAGTCCTCCTAACAAGACAACCACAACCAGCAGTACCTCAAATAAAAACCCCTGTTATGGAGGACAAAATGGGCCATACCCCAACCCTGCAGATCCACATACGTTTTTCAACTGTGTTTGGGGAAACGTCTACCTCCAAAATTGCCCAGCAAATTTGGTGTATAATCATTCCAAAAAGGCTTGTGACTATTCCGTACACCCTTATTATACACAACCTCCTACTACAACTCCCACGACTACCACCAGTCCCCCTACCAAGACAACTACAACCAGCAGTACCTCTAATAAAAACCCCTGTTATGGAGGACAAAATGGGCCATACCCCAACCCTGCAGATCCACATACGTTTTTCAACTGTGATTGGGGAAACGTCTACCTCCAAAATTGCCCAGCAAATTTGGTGTATAATCATTCCAAAAAGGCTTGTGACTATCCCGTAAACCCTTATTATCATACTAAAACTCCAACGACTACCACCAGTCCTCCGACCACAACTTCCATAACTACCACCAGTCCGCCCACCACAACTCCCATGACTTCAACGAGTCCCCCCACCGCAAATCCCAGGACTACCACCAGTCCTCCCACCACAACTTCCATAACTACAACCAGTCCCCCCACCATAACTCTAATGAATACAACCAGTCCTCCCACCACAACTCCCATGACTACTATTAGTCCCCCCACCACAACTCCCATTGCTACAGCCAGTCCTCCCACTAAACCCCCCATGACTACAACCAGGACACACACCACAACTATCATGACTACCACCAGTCTTCCCACCACAACTCCAATGACTATTAGTCCCCCCATCACAACTGCCATTGCTACCACTAGTCCCCCCACCATAACTCCCATTGCTACAGCCAGTTCTGCCACTAAAACCTCCATGACTACAACCAATCCGCCCACCACAATTACCATGACTACAACCAGTCCCGCCACCACAACTCCAATGAATACATCCAGTCCCCCCACTACAATTGCCATGACTGCATCCAGTCCCCCCAGCACAACTTCCATGACTAGCACCATTCCCTCCTCTAGCACTACCATGCCTACCACCAGTCCCCCCAACACAACTCCCATGACTACCACCAGTCCGCCCAAAACAACTGTCATGACCACCACCAGTCCGCCCAAAACAACTGTCATGACCACCACCAGTCCGCCCACCACAGCTCCCATGACTACCACCAGTCCGCCCGAAACAACTGTCACGACCACCACCAGTCCGCCCATCACAACTGCCAAGACTACCATTAGTCCTCCCACCACAACTCCAATGACTACCATTGTTCATCCCAACACAACTCCCATGACTACAACCAGACCTCCTACCAAAGCTCCCATGACTACCATCAGTTCTCGCACCACAACTCCCATGACTAACACAAAGACCACCGGATCAGATGAATCTAGCAGTTCAGGTTCCAGATCAGAAGAAATCCCCAGTACAGTTTCGATATCAGCTGAAACTAGCAGTACAGTGTCCAGATCAGCTAAAACTGTGCCATATGTTATGCCCTATATGGCGCATATTGCTTTTATATTCGTGTTCGGTTTAGACATTTAAATGACAAAGATATATATTAAAACACTAAACATACTGATTTTAATCAATAATATACCATAAATAATCCAGATTTACAATGAAAGGTTTTTGGAGGGTTTGGTTTTAAATCTGGTTGTTCTGTATTGGTTAATCTTTGCCATTTGTTTGTGACAATAAGTAACACATAATAAACCTTTTTAAAAACGATGCCCTGATAGTGTTAACTGGAGAAAAAGAATGCAAGCTAACACAAATCACCTCAGCTAGAGTCAAACATTAAACATTGTTATGTTGAGGTGTTTTTGGGAGACAGAATTGAAATTGCATACATTTGAGATTATGTACTGTCACTCCAGCAAGCTAGTATTAGCACAACATACCTTTATATAATGTTTTAACCAAAGATAGTATTTCTCAGGTAAAACGGAGAACACACCTGTATTTAAAAGGTAATACACCATCAAACATAATGTTATGCAATCGGACATAAGATATTTTGTCCGAATTATACAATTTAAAGAATACTGTAACATTGTACAACCCTTTATATTTACCTTTTGAAATTCTATTATGAATGCTGTTTACTGTTTGATATTCTAAATTAATTTACATTATAGGGGGGGATGTAAATGCATTATACTTATTGGATGGTAGTGTATATTATCAATGTTATATTCTAAGAAAACTAAGTATATTCCCACCTTCAGAAACAACCAAAATGTATTTATTTCGTATTTATACTGTGGTTCACGGCAATTGAATTCTTGAAAATAAAACAAAACAATTACACCCATACGGACTCTCAGCCATTACTATTGAGTGTTTGTTCGATAGAAACATGTGAGTTGATGGAATGACCAAAAAAATTCTTACTTGAAAGGTCAATAATGACAACATGATCTGTTTCCATACTAAAGTGGAGTAAGGTCAAACTAAGAGTACATAGTACAGATTGTATTATTTCAAATTCCTCCTTTAACTTTTACATGTTATATTTAAATTGATGCCAGAACAACAAAGTATCCATGAACAAAATTCTTTATTTATTAGAAATAAATCCACCTAATGCCATTTCACAGCAGCCACAAGCCTTGTGAGACATGCAAGATGGCGGTTGGCCATATTGCACCGCAAAAACACCACACACATCATTTCATTTAAAAATGCTATAGTTAGGAAATATTTATGATTTGTACGCTCCAATGGCATGCTGTTTTTGTACTCAATTGGGCATGGCTCGTCTGAGAGAAATGTTAAAGATATCACAGAATGTCCTGCGTTCACCTCAAATCCTTACTTTCTGTTTGAGGAAAGTTTTGAGGGTCTGTGCGTGGGGGTGGGGGGACTCTTTCCAGTTGAGTTTCACACACGTTTTGGCTTCTGACTGGCTTCTTCTCCAATTGTGTCTAGCTCAATTCTATAAGCCCTGGCGATTTAAAGGAGGGTTTGGGCTTTGAAATCAAGCCAGGATTGGCTCAGATACCGAAGAAAATAACAATATTAAGCAAATGCCAATTTTAAAACACACTTATAACTCTCACATAAGACTTTATTCTTCTTCACTTTACCAAAGTAAAGTTTTCTAGAAAGACTGTCCACACGCACACACGATTGTGCTATGATTTAGAATTTGACTTTTTTAGTCTGATATCTCCATATTATAAGGACAAAGACACCTTGTAAAGGGTTTTCTTTTTTAGGCAATTTAGGCAAATTTAATTTTTTACTCAGTGCTCAACTCTAAATGAAGATTACACAAACATGTATACTGATATTTACAAATAATTTTATCACACAAAAATGGTTCAAATGGACCTTGTAGTTGTAGAGACACAGCCTTTTTAATATGTGTATGCAATATTTGGAGCAAAAGTCTAAATTACAATGGGTTGGAAAATCAAATCACCACATCTCAATGCATGAATAATAATCTTTTTGGCATGATCATCTGATCATTTGCACATGAATAATTTTTACTTTGCTGCGTGCGCGAAGAGAGTTCAGACATGACTGAGAATGAAATAGTTCACTGATGAAATCCCTAATAACAAGTCTGAGTGGGTTACAAATTTGGCTAGTTTGTTTTTACTAATTTAGCAACAGCAGACAGGATCTCCGTCGAGGATGTCTTGCTCGCCCGCTCTCCTCTTAATGAGGTAGCAGGTAGAAAGTGGTAAAAGGATCCACAGACCCACCACAGGCACTGGCCACCAACCAAGTGCTGTAGTTCTTTTCTCTAAACCTGCGGTTCCCAAACTCAAGAATGCCGCTGCCCAATTTGATATCTGAAAATCTTTTGCGGCCACCCAAACCTTTAATCACAACTCTGATCAAAACATAAACTAGGGATGATTAAATGACCTTAAGAATTTAACCGATTAAAAATGTATTAACCGACAATGTATGTTTTCTCCGGAGCTCATATATATTTACTTTAATACTACAAGATGGCGCCCCATTTCACATTGTTTTGTTTGGCGGCGCCTTTTTCGTGAATAACAACAGGTGGACCAGAGCAGCTGTTGTTTCGAGCGAGAGCCTTATTGTTTTATTAATCTTTACGATTAAATTATTTGTGCTTCATTAATTAATATTTCACATAACTAATGTGCCGCTAGAATTGTTCAAATAATATATAGCGGCAATCTTAATTACGTTGATGTTATTGGCACTACTGTCACAGTCTGCGTTTGGGCCGTGAGCTTGACGCGTAATGAATCTTCGTAGACAGCAACTTTGTTTAAAAATATTTACTCCACAAAAACTTAAGTTACAAGAAACATTTAGTGCTCAACTTGGCACAACGGTCAAAAAACTGTATTGCTCTGCAGACTGATAAACCTCGACTGGACAACATAGGCTATGACGTCATCAGCAATGAAACTTAAAGGAACTATGTCACATTTTCCATAAGACAATAAACACATCTTATCAAGGCAAATATGGCTCTTACATAATACTTAAAATCATCACATTACATTACATTACATGTCATTTAGCGGACGCTTTTATCCAAAGCGACGTACAATAAGTGCATTCAACCATGGTACAAACTCATGAGAACAAGACACAAGAAAGTGCAATTTCCTCAAATCAGCCAATTTACAATTTGCTATAGATGAGTGACGTTACAAGTACAATTTAAGTGCTACAATTTGTTAGTCTTTAGTCGAGGTAGAGTCTGAAGAGGTGTGTCTTTAGTTTGCGGCGGAAGATGTGAAGGCTCTCGGTCCTGATGTCTTCAGAAAATCAGAAAAAGATGTGCCTTTTGTATCTTATCAATTATCAATCGTAATTTAAATCATAAATATTTTTATATTAATTTCAAAATTTTCAAAATTGAAAATTAAAAACATTTATTTGTTTATCGTAAATGACCTCTCGCGGCCACCTGCAGTACACTGGTGGGCCGCGGCCCACACTTTGGGAATCGCTGCTCCAAACCATTCAACATCAGCATGGTACAATTAGCCAGCCAACAAGTCAGCCTCTAAAATGTTCAAATTGAAAAAAATTACAGATATTAGTATGTAAACATTGCTGTTAGTACAGGCAAAAGAGCTGAAATTATTTTAAAGCTTTAAAGTGGGGAAGCTGAATTTCAATAGATTTTCTAAAAAATACAGAAGTTGCAGGAGCTTAATGAATTTTAAAAAGAACAGAAATAACAAAAGCTGAGATGAATAAAAAGGTTTAAAATTGTTTGTAGTAATATTAGTAGTAGTATTAGTTATAGTTGTAATTGTGGTATTAGTAGTACTAGCAGTAGAAGCTGTAATAGTAGGTTTAGTATCAATAGCAGTAGAAACAGCTGTAACACTAATACTATTAGCCACAGTTGTATTTGTAATAACATTAGTTGTAGTATTAATAGCAGTAGAAATACTCGTGGTATGGTAGTAGAAGTATCAGTTGTATTAGTACTACTAGAAGTACTAGTAATATTCGTAGTGGTTGTAGTAGTATTTGAAAGAGCAAGACGTATTTCAACGAAACCGCTTCATTCTGAGATTTATGGTTACGGTACAGATAATCATTGAGGCTTTTATTTTGAAATGACTGAATTGGGGGAGGGGGGGATGGGAGACAGAATGTTTGTTATTGGGGGGCGAGTGTCTTCATCATGTTGGTCTGTTGACAGAAAGCATAGCTGCGTCATGTGACTCATTTCTGTTTTAACAACAACAAGAACAGAGAAGCCCTAAAACTCGAAAATCAAGCCAGTCTGCTTCAGCCTGTAGCCGGCCGTGCAGACAAGTGAGTACTCCGCTCGTACTGCTGGACCCGGGTCACATTGATCTCACTGACGATGAGCTCGCTCTGGTTACCAGTGACTGCCAGAACCTTGCAATAAAAGGTCCGCCAATAAACGTGCAAACTGGGATAAAATCACTGCTGACCCGGTCCAAAGCTGGCCTCCATGCGGTGCTTGCATGTCGGAACATTTGGGTTCGTGCACTCAGTGGACTTTCCGGGATGGGTCGTTGTCAACGCGAAACGCCCATTATGTAGTGTGATGGCCAGGATATAGCCCCGTCCCGTCCATACAACACTGACCTCTCCGCGGCATAGCCGGTCCCCTGTGTTGAAAATGGGCAGCGGCGGTACTGATTTATTTACGTTGCAAAAAAGCTTTGTTATAAAGCGGATCAGTGCTGAGCCTATGCAGGTCACGTGAAAAATGATCTAAAGATCTGTATCCGGCAGGTGAACAAATCGTTCACCTCCCGACCGTGTTATCTGGTCAATGATTCGTTCATTGTTCATTTTTCACGTGACCTGCATAGGCTCAGCACTGGTAGCGAGTAGATCAATGAGACTCTGCAAGCGGGATTGTTGCTTCCAACCACAGCGACGGAAACCCACCGGGACTTTGGTGGTGCGGGGATTTAATTCGAAGCGACGGAAGGATCGTTCACGGCTCAACAGGTCCACGAAGCCTCAAGTAGAAACTCTGGAAAACTTTTTGGATTAACGTCTTCGATGCTGTGTTTGCGTGAAGTGATGCGGCCCCTGCAGACTTCCAACTATGGTTTGTAGATTGTGTGCGGGATTCTCGGTCGACTGTGTTGGCGAGTTGAGGACTTTGTGCGAGGGCTGCCACTAGTTGCGGCTTAACTAAATTGGCGACGGCAGGTCGCCGCGCAGTGGCTGCATGAAGCCTTCTCATGCAGACAGTGTGGTGATGTTTAACGCCGTGTCTTCGTGTCACTGTTTCGTTCATCTGCCAACCGAGTTTTTGGGTCAATGATTCGTTCATTGTTCATTTTTCACGTGACCTGCATAGGCTCAGCACTGGTACAACTTGGTTGGCAGAAGGATAATTTTCCACGTGACCTGCATTCAACGAATCATTTCTGTTTCCTTGGCTGAGCCTACGCAAGTCCTATTGCGTGGCCACGAGAAAATGAACGAATCTTTTTTTGAGAGGACTCGTTACTCTCAAGTCCTTGAGGACTTCATTCAAAATTAACGAATCGTTCACGAACGACACATCACTAGTGACTCCACTAATCAGGTAATAGGAGCAGCTGTGAGTCACAGACAGAGATACTGCAGGTGTGTGCGAGTATCCACGGCAGCGGCGCACCTGGGTTCATTAACGAGCTGGCAATGGCAGAGGTTGTGTCACTGTAACCTTCCTGAAGCCAAAACTAAAGAACTCTGGGATCCCATAGCCACATTAATCAGCACAACCATGCCATCACTTTCACCTAAAATGAAGTCTCAAAAGTGTATACTTTGGCTCTGAGGGAAGAAGTTCCATATTTTTTTAACCAGATTCTGAAGCTGCTCTACACTCTAGCATCTCCAGCTCTCATTTTAAGAAACGCAATACACACTCATGTAAAACTCAGACTGAAGAACTAGTGAAACATAATCAGTGATTATGAAAAAAGTAGAATAGATATCAACAAGCAGTTTTTTTCATAAAATAGTTGAGACTTGTGTCAACATTTGAATGTTGAAATGGTTTCTGTAGCTGAAAATCTGAAATCTAAAGAAGCTTAAGAGGTTTTGAAAACGATCTCCATATTGGAAAACCATGTGAAGAAATATTCATGATTATTTATTTATATAAATTCAAGCTTAAGAGCAAGAAACCTGAAAAGTCATAACACCCCTCCCATGGAAGAACTAAATATTGAAATATGTGAATGGTTTTAATAGCTGAAAGTTGAAGGAGTTGAAAAGTGCAGCAGAAGAAATAGAATAAGTCAGGAATAAAGATTCAAAGAACAATAATTGGAATGCTTAATGCATTCCGACAATAACAGGAAAAAACAACACTACTCTAGGCGTCGCAAACGAACATGACCAACGTCAGTTAACAGCTGGACAAGGCTTTGAAATCACGGATTTTCGAGTGTTTTGTTTGTTTATTTTTTAGAAAAAAAGTGGTTAATTTATCACCAAACAACGTCGGGATATTTCACAAACACGCTCATTAGCTGTTTGTCCGATGCTGCAGCCGTTTGGTGCTCAGCACTGCACTAAGCGGAGGAGGAGGAGGAGGAGGAGGGAGGGGCGAGGCTTGCAAACGGGGCGAAAATTCTCTCAAGAACTCAAATAAATATCCCGTCAGAAAAAAATTGTGCTCAAGCAGAAGGAGCGCTTTTATCACACAGGGCAAAAGGGCAGGTGCTTGAGCACCACTCTCTCTGTGCACGTGCTTGGTGATCAGTGTTATTTATGAAAGATGAATTGCTTCATGGTTTGCTTTGCTTGTTCCACCGTGATTTTGTAATGATGCAAATGCACAACCAAAATATTTAAGAGACATTCTGTAGACTTAATAGACAGTATCCCTGGGTTTTATACAGGTATAGCACAAGACAGCACAAAAAGGAAATAAGTTAAAAGTGGATGGTTAGGATCAAATTAAAAGGTATACTTAAAAATGTCAAAGAAGCATAGACTGTCTCAGATGTGTGTATTGACTGACGGATGACTTGCAGTGATGGCCGAAACGGTCGAGGAGAAGACAAGGTGTGGCAAATATGTAGGTCACAATGTTCCAATTAGTTAATCTTTCACTTGACAAGTTATGGGGAAATTGGCTTGAGGATCAGTTGTCAGGGTTTGGCATGTGATAAAGATGCCAAACCCATGAGGTTTTCTTGGTGCGTCTAATAACCGTACCGGGCATCGCCCAAAACACATTGTTTATGGCACATTCTGACTCTACCGTGTGAATCTTGCAGCAGAAATTGATACTTGGGAAATGTTTTTAAACTTTTAAACAAAACAAACCATAAAATGTCCCTCTGGTAACAGTTCTGACTATTTGTTCGAAGTATTGTTCTTCGAATCTTTATTAGTAGAATGCATTAAGCATTCCAAGTATTGTTCTTTGAATCTTTATTCCGCCTTCTTCTTCTTCTATTTCTTCCGTCGCACCTTTCAACTCCTTCACACTTTCAGCTATTAAAACCGTTCCAATATTAAAATATTCAACTCCTTTTCCGGCTTTCCAGCTATGACTCAGCTTTGTACATCTTAAGCTTGAATTTATATAAATCAGTAATCATGAATATTTCTTCTAATTGTTTTCCAATGGAGATCGTGTTCAAATCCTCTTAAACTTCTTCAACTTTCAGATTTTTCAGCTTCGCCAATCTTTCAGCTACAGACAGCATTTCAACTTTCAAATGTTGACACAAGTCTCAACTGTTTTATGAAAAAACTGCTTGTTGATATCTATTCTACTTTTTTCATAATCACTGATGATGTTTCACTAGTTCTTCGTTCCAAATAAACCAAATAAAAAGAATGTTGGTCAGGGTTTTTGGTAATGCCCATGGCTTCGTCCAGCCCTGGATTTTTCTGCTATATGTCACTTTAGCTCAGGCTGTTATGGTAGTGGTACCTGTTATGAGATAGCCTTTAAATAGTACTAAAATTGGTGTGTCTTTATTTTGAGTTAGCTGTTCCAGCTCTATTACTCTCTTCATATTCTGTCAAGATGTAGTTGTACATTAGTATCATATATTAGCAACTAACCAGGAACTACAGGTAGAAACCATTCTTTTAACTCGTCATCCCTCAAGGTGGTCTTAGCGATGATGTTTACATGTTTACAGACTGTTTACAGAAAAGGGGAAGAGTTCCCAGGTACATTGAGGCAGAGCAAAGAGAAAATTCCAATGTATGATGTATGTGGGTTGTATTATCTTTTGACAAAGAAGAACTTCACATTGATTACACAGTAATTAAAAGATTCCCAAACAAGAACACACCCACACCTCTAACTATATGATTAGTACCGCTTTAAAACATTCTGGCTTAACTGGTTTGACGTGAGGCCCATCAACCTTTCCAAGAAAGCAGTCATTGAGACAGGGCAGTGGTGGATGTTGTGGTAGGTGTAGTTTCTGTTTCTGTTGTCGTGGTGTTGGTCGAAGTGTTAGTGGCAGTGTGTTCAGTCTGGAATAACCATGGAAATTTCACATTTGTTTTGCATTGTTGGATGTGGGCTACTCCAGCCTTCTCCTCTTCTGCTAAGGCGGGCAGACCTTTCGATTCGCAGGCCACAATATAAAGAACACAAAAACATGAACAACGCATTTTCTCGATTGTAACTCCACTTTTCATAGAACAGTCTTTTTCTTTCTCTTTGTCTCCTCTTAATTTTTTGGTTTCATCACCAGTTTCCCTTTTTTGTTTCTGCCTTTCGGGTTTTCCCTACACCTGCTCACTGCCGCCACATCCTTCACTTGCACTGAGCAGTCGATTCAAAGCCTGTCATGTGTGTCACGTATGTTGCACAGGAATAAAGGTACGGGGGCCGAGACGGTTTATCTTCTCAAGATGTGGCGTGTGAACTGGTTGAAATGCGTGAGGCATGTGAACCCTGCAATGAGGTCATTATTTTAGACTCGTTTTGAAAGGACCACGGTGACGGACCGTCTCAACCAGCCGAAGGAAACGCTGGCTACCGTTGCCAGAAAATGGAGCGGGCAGGTCGGCATGGATCTCTCTGCTGGCCAACCGTCTGCCGAACAGCCCTGAGCTGTTAAACGGGTCTTCATCTCCACGCACATCTGTCTCTGAGGTGCCGTGGATGCAGCCTGCTTGCTAAACTGAGACAGCTGAGTCAAACTAAAGGAAGTGCACACACTCCCAGTCGCGAAGCGTAAAAATAGTTGTTGCGGACCGTAGTCGGTGTCCAAACTTTTTTCCCCGAGGGCCACATACAGAAAAATAATACTAAGGACTTGGCCACTCACTAGACGTGCACTTCTAATGCACTAATATTCATTAGTATTTACCTGTATTTGATTGAAAAATCAATCAAATACAGGTAAATTACGTTTGATAATAGAACATGTTAGAAGAAAAAAAGTCTCCATCAAAGCTCTCCATCAGTAGATTTCATTTTATTTTTTACAAATGTTGGCAGGTCATTCAGTCAGTGAGCCTCAGATTGGTTCTTATGGTGCTGATCCCCCTTCATTGTCCTGTATGAAGGGAGAGACAAGAAGAGAAATAAGGGATTTGTTTGAAGTATTTCAAGCTTATTACACAAATACATTATTGGGATTGTTAACACATCAACTAACGTTTGTTAAAAAAACTGTCATCAACTTTGATTGACTGAATTTATTAAGTAATTGGGCTTATTAACAAATGAAAACGGTGGTATATTTTTAACTCACCTGTAAATGGAAGATTGGTTCTCAGTCTGCTTTTGTTCTGCGTTAACAGAGAATGTCACAGATCACAGATGTATAATGAGCCGACTCATAATTCTTTTTGTATGGCGTCTAAGCAGAGGTCTTTTCCAACCTCCGGTAGAAGTCAGAAAGGGAGAGAAGCTGATGCTGATTCAGAGAATCAGCGCACTAAATTCCGATCAGTTCTAAATGCAGACTCTCCTCCACTACTTCTCAATCCATTGAAAACGGAGCGAACAGTGTGATTTCCTTCTCAATGACAGAAAAATCTTTCAAGCGCTGACTGAATTCTTTCAGGAGAGATGCGATCACAGACACATATTCTCTTTGGGATTCCATCGGCAAACAATTTCATTTTCAGTCACGTCTAAAGAACTCCGATGGAAATGGCCGTGCCAAAAAGATATCTCC
This sequence comes from Gasterosteus aculeatus, assembly GCF_964276395.1. Taxonomy (NCBI): domain Eukaryota; kingdom Metazoa; phylum Chordata; class Actinopteri; order Perciformes; family Gasterosteidae; genus Gasterosteus; species Gasterosteus aculeatus. Next base: position 5,254,716 of record NC_135689.1, read on the forward strand.
TTTATTATTAGTGCATTGAGATGATGTGGGGATTTGAATTTTCCAACGTATTACAATGCAGCAAACATATATTTAGACTGCATTAATGACATTTCGTATAGATCACTGAGGCACTGTGATGTGTATCTATCATTATTTATTCATTAATAGATGTCAAAATTAAAGTTAATATAAACCAGAACATTGTTTTTTACTGTCGCCAGAGCTGTATAGAAAATATTGTAATTAATTTGAGTCTTATAAGACTGGCTTTACATAACCTGTAACCTTAACGTTCCTTGAATCTACCATAGTAATGTTCCACTGACTTAGCCTCTTCATTGTTCAAAGTGAAGATGTATATGGATGCTGCACCCTACCGATATTTTAAGGTAACTTCCTTCCATGTCAGCAGAAAAGGGTCATATGAATACATTTGTGTTAACTACAGATGGCGCCACTCTCAATTGGCACACCTGCTTGTGTAGAGCAGTGAAGGTGCTCTGCGCTGTGAGAGAGGGAAGATACATTTCATCTTCATATGAGCCGGACTGGCCTAGCTGCAGTGCACACCAACAACCACCAGGTGGAAAGCTTGTCTTACTGCAGCCATGACTACCTCATAATACAATGTATTTCACACCAACACCATTAAAATTGACCACGATATCTAGTCCCACTCCTTGAATGAAGCAAAATATGAAACAATAACTAAACAAACACATTTTGTAATTACATTTATTTGAGCTGTAATGTTGCAGGGAACAGGGAAATAACTTCATACTAAAGATAAAGCTTCATGGGATGTGTACAAAGGAATCATTAACATCAAGTGTCATTTTTCAAATCATATTTTAATAAAAGATGAACACCATTCATTACATACACAAGGGGCATGTTCTGTTTCACATTGACAAATTACATTACAACAATGTATTAAACACATGTAGTAAATAAATAAACAAAACAGAAACAACTGACTATTTCTTGATATAGTTTACGGTCTGTTTTTTCACCTGTCCCACAACACAGGCAAAATCAGCTTACGGTTTGCACTATTAATGTGATTTACAAAACATTGTTTTTATAAATACACTTAACCATCTTCAAAGGGATCACTATTGTTTTCGTATTCATATTAATCTAATCCATGAAGATCTGAAGCTGTGATCACTGCTCTCCCAACTCAGTGAAAGCGCTTTGCGGAATGTCAACTTTCTCTCTGCCGTTTGCTCTCTCTTCTCTCCGAGCTGCATGTAAAAAAATGTTTTATTTAAATTGGAAGTTTGAGTTGGTAGGTCGAGTGCAGAACAAGTATTCCTGTTGCCACTAAGGTGCCACAGAGGTGCCACACAGTTGTTACAGAGTTGCCACTGAGGTGCCACTGCCACTCGCCCCTCTCTCCCTCCCCCCCTCTATCCCCACAATCTCCACTATACTCCCCACATGGAACCTCCCCCGTTGACCGTATGGCAAAATCTTGCTCCAAGGTTTTTTAAAGTTGCAATCCCCCCCCCACACACACGGAACCACCGGACCTGAGATCAAAGTGGGCTGTATCTGGTCCAAACCAAAAATTAGCCCCTGCTCTAAGAAACGGAAACGGTTTGTCTCAAATAATAGTTTAAAATGTATTTTTTTACGGCAGCTGAGCTGTCGTACAAACACCCCCCCTCCCCTTTGCTAATATCTAGTCTCCGCTATTCGTCCAAAGCCAAATCTATTCCGTCGTTTGAAGCAAACCTTTTAAACTCTGGCTTTGGGCTCCCATTATTTAGTTATAACTTCACTGGAAGTCCATTTTCCATTGTCCATTTTCCACCGCCCCCTTCATTGAGGCAGAGTTAGGTTTGCCTTCCATATGTGCTTTTTCACTGTGGTTTTATGTCAGATCAGCAGGACTAAATAGCTTCTACACCTACGTAAAATACATTACCTATTCCATGGATACGAACAACATAGTAAAAAAGTGTCTAAAAATTAAGGGTATAACGATTCATTTTAACAACAATTCGATTCGAATCGCGATTCATGGTTGAGGATTCGAATCACTGACGATCTGGGTTAATTTAGAACGATCCGATTTGATTCAGTGACTTGAAATCGATTCAGTAACTTTACTGGACAGGGCAGGCAAAGTTTCCGAGATCCCTGTTGTTTCTTGTAAGGAAATCAGGTTTAAATTAATTATGGATATTATAAACAAGCAAACAACAATTAATGGCAAATGTATTAACCTTTTATTTGAATCAAGTGCCATTTTCAATGTAAACATGACACAATAATTACGCGATGTTTGGATCAATTCACAGAACCCCGGATTTTCAACCACATTGTAGGTTTGCATGTCTTTACAGATAAACTCGGCAATTGTTACTGTGATGTTGAGTTTCGTGCTGGCGAGGCCTGAGGTGTCTGCAGAGCTGGAGTTATCTTCTGCTGCTGCAGCCGTAACACTGCTAGAGATGCCTGACTGTCGGCGTTGTTTAATCCCACGGCGCCTTAGTAGATGGCCGGAAAGATTCGTTGTGTTTCCGTGGTTTTTTATTTGTCTTCTACATATTCTACAAACAGCGACCGACTTATTTAGAACACCTCCGTGTTTGCAAAAGCCAAAATATTTCCACACGCTGGATCGATAAGTTTGTAAATGTCTTGCTTGCAGTCGTCTCCTCCACGCTTTGTTTTGTTGTTGTTCCGAGTTTCGCGCGGCTGCCGCTGCGTACTGATGACGTCACAGACAGGCAGACTGAATCGAGTAACGTTTAACGTGTCTAAAGTGCTAAAAAACAAACAAACAAACACACATCCATACCGTTTTTGTACTTTTTTATAAATCCAATGTGCAGTTTCCAAGTATCGATACAATCGATTATGTACCATTTCAATCGATATATGTCGTCCGGAATGCCGATTTGAATATAAATCGATTAATCGATTCAGTGAATGAATCGTTACACCCCAAGTAGAACTATTTTAGTGATGACAAACTATATATACAGTATATATTCACCGAGAAGAATGCCCTGGACCTCCCCACCTTTTTCATCCCTTATGAGTTTGCACCCCTGGGCACATTCTGAACATCAGATATGTTTAACACAACATTATGTTATGACTACGGTGTGCCTAATTAAAATGGACATGACAGGAATAAGGATAGCTTCCTGGTTGAGATGAGGAAATGGCGTGTAACGCAGTGGTTCAAAATTACCTCTAAGAAAACGCCCACTTCACACGCAATTCCATGGAGCAGCTGCAGATTATCTTATTGGCAGAGGTACACAAGCAACATTCATGGGTCAGAAGGGCTGGTTTGAGGCCCATTGAATTTTACAGTTGAGTGATTTTCAGGTTATTTGGTTATTTGAAATGCATTGTTTTATATAAATGTATAATACATCGGGAGTCACGGCTGCAGTGGGATAACAGGAATCAGGAAACATTTATTGCCAAAATATGTCAAACATATAAGGAATTTGTCTTGGCGGTTGGTGCGTGACAGCAGACAGTGTAACAATGGACGACCAAGACAGCAGTGCACAAGTAATAAAATAAAGTAAAATGAAATGCTAATGCAATGGGTTAGTAGAATAAGGCTATGGGTTAGTATAAAACAAGAGAATAAAGTCAGTTAAGAATTTAAAATATTAAAAAAGTTAAAAGAAAAAAGCATAAAGTGCACTAGCGACAAGTGACGACAAAGTGAAAAATTACAGTTAAAGTGACATGTGCAGTATGAAGGGGAGTGCCCGGTGGAATGTTATGGTCAGTCAGTGGGAGACCGGGCTCTGTTCATGAGTCCGACTGCCGACGGGAAGAAATTGTTCGTGTGGCGGTCTTAGTCCTGATGGACTGACCTAAGCCTCCTGACCTAAGCCTCCTGCCAGATGGAAGGGGCACAAACAGTTTTTGTCTGGAGTGAGAGGGGTCGGCTACGATCTTTTAAGCTCGCTTCAGAGACCTGGAAGCGAAAAAGTCCTGCAGGGACGGCAGATTGCAGCCGATCACCCTCTCTGCAGAGCGGATGACACGCTGCAGCCTGCCCTGCCCTGCAGGCTGCAGCGTACCAGACGGTGATGGAGGAGCAGAGGATGGACTCGATGATGGCCGTGTAGAGGTGGACCATCATGGTCTTTGGCAGGTTGAATTTCTTCAGCTGCCTCAGGAAGAACAACCTCTGCTGAGCCTTCTTTGTGATGGAGCTGATGTTCAGCTCCCACTTGAGGTCCTGGGTGATGATGGAGCCCAGGAAACGGAAGGAATCCACAACAGTGACGGGGGAGTCACACAGGGTGATGGGTGAAGGTGGGGATTTGTTCCTCCGGAAATCCACAACCATCTCCACTGTCTTTGGAGTATTGAGCTCCAGGTTGTTCTGGCTGCACCACGACACCAGATGGTCAGACTCCCACCTGTAGGCGGACTCATCCCCACCAGAGATCAGTCCAATGAGGGTGGTGTCATCCGCAAACTTCAGGAGCTTGACGGACTGGTGGCTGGAGGTGCAGCTGTTGGTGTACAGGGAGAAGAGCAGAGGGGAGAGAACGCAGCCTTGGGGGGGAACCGGTGCTGATGGTCCGAGAGGCTGAGACATGTGTCCCCAGCTTGACATGCTTTTTCCTGTGAGACAGAAGTCTGTGATCCACTTGCAGGTGGAGTCGGGCACGTGCAGCTGGGAGAGTTTGTCCTGCAGCAGGGACGGGATGATGGTGTTGAAGGCAGAGCTGAAGTCCACAAACAGGATCCTGGCGTAGGTTCCTGGGGAGTTCATATGCTGGAGGATGTAGTGGAGGGCCATGTTGACAGCATCGTCCACAGACCTGTTGGCTCTGTAGGCGAACTGCAGGGGGTCCAGGAGGGGGTCAGTGAGGGACTTCAGGTGGGTCAGGACTAGCCGTTCAAAAGACTTCATGACTACAGAGGTCAGGGCGACGGGCCTGTAGTCATTGAGTCCTGTGATCCTGGGCTTCTTGGGAACAGGGATGATGGTGGAGGCCTTGAAGCAGGCTGGTACGTGGCATGTCTCCAGGGAGGTGTTGAAGATGTCAGTGAACACCGGAGACAGCTGGTCAGCACAATGCTTCAGGGTGTGAGGGGAAACGGCGTCCGGACCAGCTGCCTTAAGGGGATTTTGTCTTTTAAAGAGCCGTTAACGTCTCTCTCCAGTATAGAGAGGGTCGTTGCTGGTGGGGGAGGGGAAGGTGAGATAGATGTAGAGGCGTGAGCACCTGATTGGCTGGGGGAGGGAGGGGTGGGGGACTGCAGCAGGTTGGTGGAGCTGTGGGGGATGGGATTAGGACATTGTCTTTCGAATCGGCAGTAGAACTCATTCAGCTAATTCATGAAGTGGGGGGTTTTTGGCTTGTAGTTGGTGTTTGAGCCCCATCTCAACTGCTCATATTGATTACTTGGTGTTTATTAGAGTGCACCGCAGCTAGGGCAGTTCCGGATATCAAACAACAAACGTCTAAGTGCTCAGTAAGTGTCACATTTACCAGTAAAGCCAAGAAACCATAATGTTAGAGGTTATATAACCAAGTCTTTATGTGAGGCCTGTCTCGTACACTTAATAATAATAATAAAATAGCAATTTTTAATGTACAGTTCTGGCCACAGCAAAACTGATTCTACTGATTCTATCGTTCACGAATGTAGATAACTCATTTATTTTATAATGTTAAACAAAATCCCATTCAACTCCAATGTTGAGGTCCAATGCTGAGGTCATAACCAGAAAACATAACCAGTCCTTCAACGCCAAAATGAAGGTTCTTTTGAGGGACTAAATGGGCTCCAATATTTACAAAACACATTTACAGTTAAAGATGTAGTTACTTTATATGATTTCAATGCCTCCAAATACATATTTGGAGGCATATATACATACATCAACTGCTTTGATCCAGGCGCACTTATTTTGTACTGTAGAGTTAAGTTGTAAATGTGTAAATTGAACATGCTACAAGGTCTCTGCTGTGTCTAGCGACTGAGATGACTTGCAGCGATTCTGTAATTAGTCGAGAAGGTGTTGCAAATGTGCAGGTCACAATGTTCCAATTTGTTAATTATGCACTTAACATGTTGATGAGGAAATAGGCTCAGGTAGTCTGAGGGCCAGCTGGCAGGGTTTGGTATCTGATGAAGATCCCTCCCTTTTGAGGTTTTCTTGGCGTGTCCAGCTAATACCCAGGAATGGTCATCATTTGCGTTTTTTCCGATAGCAGTAAAAAAAAAAAAAAAATGAAGGCATTTTTTTATTTCAAACTATGAACAATATATTAACTGTTTATAGCATGCTTAGTGTTTACCCTCTGTAAGAGCCAGAAGCAAAACATAACTCATAGGTTTACATTGACTGAGAGTCACAGCCATTAGTTACTATTAGTTAATACATTTTGATGAATAGATAGCAGTATGCCTCACTGATCAACAGTAAATGCCATTAGTCCAGTCTAAATCTATGTTAGCTTATTCGGAATGTGTTAAAAACTAAAAACAGCACATTTCAAGCACTATCTATAACAACGGTTATCTTTTTGGCATCTAAACAGCTGGCTTTCCTGGTCAACTGCTGGATTTTCTTCAATGAAAGGCTTTACAGGTTGTTCTGGTAGTAAGAGTTGATGTAGTTGTAGTGGTCTTGGTTGTGGTAGGGTAGATGTTGTGGAATATTCAAAGCAATTGCAGTACAGTCTACTGTCAGAAGGTGTTTGGAGTGCTGGGTTAACACTGTAAAGTAGGACTTCACTAAAATTAAAATCACTCATAATTAGTGAGAGCTGTGACGGGCACGATATAGTGTAGATCGTTTTAGACTGAAGAGAACAAAGCGGTCATCAAAATTCAAAATTATTCCAGCCCGGTTATAAACATACATAGAGAATTGTCAAAAAAGGTAAAAAGTCAAGATATGCAGAAAAAGGCAAGATATGCAGAAGATCATTTCTAAACACACAACATGTACAACTTTAAAAGATGTTGCCTGGCTTCTGTTGTTTCTTATTAGTTGGACATATAAAGAAAAATCAAAAAAGGGAGGTAAAGGAGCTGGCCCGAAAATACAGTACAGTGGCACAATTGCAATATTAAGTTTTATTTTTACTTGTGAACGAATATGAATTAAACGTCACTTGGTTAATCTTTAGTTTTCCAGAATATGATTTTACAAGGCAAACATTTCCAGAAGAATCCAATGTTCAGGCTTCTTGAAGGCTGTGATGTGTGTAAATGATAACTTTATATAGTTAAATTATTATCTTATGTCCTTAAGCCTTTGGGGCATTGTAGTAATAATACTAGTCAAAAAACAATACATGCACAGAACAAGGTCAGATTTCTTTTGGAAATGAGAAACAGCCTGTAAAGCTGTAAATACACAGTGATTCAAACTAAACTACAGCTTTTATGAAATGCTTTTCCACCATCTGTATGATGAAGAGATATGTTTAACACCACATTATGCATAATTAGGTGTGTCTAATTAAAAAGGACATGACAGGAATAAGGCTAGTTTCCTTGTTGAGATGTGGAAACAGCGTGTAAGGACAATTACGCCGTGATCCAAAATTCTTCAGAAAGAAAACACCTACTTCACACGCAATTACAAGGAACAGCTGTGGCAGCGTTCAACTAAACACTGCTAAAATATGCCAGGGACGAAAGGAAAGTATCTGGGAGGTACCATAATCAGAGGCCACCATCAGATTTACCTAAACCAATTTCCTCACAACTCAACAAGTGTCCACTTTAAATTTTGAACCACCCAGTCAGCTCTATATAAAACATCGCTACGAGACCTGTGTCAGTCACTATTCACGGCAGAGACAGTTCATGCTTCTTTGAACATTTGTAAGTATACCTTTTACCTTGATCCTAACCACCGACTTCTAATTGAATTGTTTTTTCTGCTTTGTACATTGCTGTACATTTAAAACTTAAGGATACTGTATGTGTGAGTTAGTGCCGAGCACCATCACGTCCTTCCTTATGTACAACTATATTTATTTATTTTGGCATTTCACAGTTGTAGTGTAAATTGTTCTCTCGATTCTAGTCAATCATTTAGACAGTTTGAATCTTGGTAAAAATGAAATATTTTGATTGGGGCTGACTACCTCTGTGGCTTTTTGCAGCATTATATGTATGAATATATACCGGTGGTGTGACTCAGAGAGAGTTGTTCCAAAACTACATACTGTGTTTGGTGGCGGTGAGGGAAACACCACGGAATATCAAACTGTCTTACTTCAAAAGACAATCCAGTCCTTTATATTGTGTATATTAAGCTGTGCACTTCTCATGCTTAAAAACGGTGGTTTTTATGGGACCAATCAATCAATGAGAATAGCTCTTAGTTGAGAATAGTGCGAGGACTAATTAACAGACGTGTTTACATTTATTTCGCTGCATATTAATCAAAGGCTTGTCTTTCAGCTCATCCAGACAGTGGCAAAATGCGCAAGCTCACTCTAACTGCAGGTAAGGCACAATGATACAGGGTTCTTACACATTTTGACCAGTGGATTTCCATGACTTTTCCATGACTTCAAACAAAATTTCCATGACCAAATAAGTGTGAAATCTCAGTGTATACATGAAAGTGAGAAAATGTAGTATTTAAACAAACAATGAGAATACCAAAGCATACAGTGTTTCCCCCACCATTCAATTCGGTCTCAAGATGTTATAATTATACAATTATCCACTATGGATGAGTATCGTTTGGGGGTTTCCTGATACCAGTGCTAAAACGATACTTCTAAAACATACCGGTGCCTAAACAGTGCCTAAAACAATACTTGTTTTCCATTATTTTACTTCAAATTATGGACAATACATGAACTGTTAACAGTTTACAGTAGACAACAGTCTCTGTAAGAGCCGGAAGTGTATGTATTACTTAATTGGAATTTGTGGAATATTAATCATTTAATTTATGGTCATTGTGAAGGAACTAAAGATATGTAACTTGTATTGAACGCATTTATGTTGGATTGACGCTCCTTGTGTGTCTCCATGTATTGACGTCGCGATTGCAGTAGGTGCAACATAGAAGAGCTGCATTAGGCACAAGAGCATATTGTTTATCTGCTGTGTGACAGAATGTAGTAATTGTATATTATGTTGACGCATGGCAGCATAAAATAAACACAAAACGAAAAGAATCAAATGATCTCCTGTCATTCGAGGAAGAAAATTAAGCCACGTGTCTGCAGCTTAATACGGCTCAATGACAAAGAACATCGAAGCAACGCCGCCGCGCTCTCTGTTTACAACTTGGAACTGCTGCTAGCAGACGGGCAGCGCACGTACAGCGCCGGCGGCCGAAGAGAGAGACGTGCTGCTCGGCATGGTGGCTTCGCTAACAGTCGCCCTATGATGGGGTTTCTGTAGTAGCTTCGCTAGCAGCAGTGCTGCTTCCTTTAGCACGGCTTGTTAATGCCGCTCTCCCATGTTTAAAATATATCATGTTCCGCCTCCACATTACTTACATTCTGCTCGTCCCGGGTCTTTGTTTGTCGTAACTCATGAGATGCACTTTTCCATACGTAGCCAACCACGGTTAAATCTACACTTCCCTGACACTGGATGATTCCTGAGCTACCCAACGTTTCAGTTAAGGCGCGTTTACACCGCCGCGGTGCGAATTATTTGCGCTGTGAGTATCAGAGCGTCCTGCGTCTCTTTAAAACCATATGAATGATTTCAAACGTAAAGTTTAAATGAACCACATGACCATAGAAATATAACAAATTTCCATGACTTTTAGGATTTAATTTCTTTCCATGACATTTCCAGGCCTGGAAATGACCATTTTGAAATTCCATGACTTTTCCAGGTTTTCCATGACCGTACGAACCCTGATGATAAATTCAATTTTTTAATTAGAGTCGGTTTAACCAAAGTAAAAAATGTATTTTCTTACTTAACTCCAATGAAATCTTACCAAACCATAAGCCCGACAGAATAACAGCTCCTTTGTCCAAAAGCTTGAATGAAATACTCACTCTCTTCATGATTCTATCGTTCACGAATGTAGATAACTCATTTATTTTATAATGTTAAACAAAATCCCATTCAACTCCAATGTAACTTGGGTAATATTATAATAACCTGCACAAATACAAACAAACTAAAACTGCAGACCAGAGTATTGTTAAGTCTTGGTTTTCAGTTATATGACCGAAGTGGTCTTCTTACTGGAATAGATTGCCATGGTTAATTATAAAGGACACCTAACCTACATCCAAACAGGTTATATTAGAGACCTCCACTCACAATCAAAGCAATTCATATGGTAAATTAATATTACACAATTAGGAAAAAGTTAGTCATAAGTCAGGCTAAAAGTAATCCAGTTGAAACAGACACATGCAATCAAGACAGCTCGCAAGAAACCCCAGAACTTGGCGAGTGTAAATGAACTGATATACAATTTCACTGCTTCATCTAGGGTACGATAGATTGGACAATACGTCAATGTCAGTCTCACTCCCTCCAGGAAATACACGAGACCACGAATCGTACTGATGTTTTTATTCCGCTTGCCGGCATCCATCGTCGAACTAAACACACGTCACACGGCTATTAGCTAACATAACAAAAACGTATCGAACAGATATGACAAGACATTAAACAAACGTACCTTACTGGCTGCACACGACCGAGAGGGAATGATAACACTTTAGCTGAGGAACTACCTTGTGAGACCTACATCTTAACATTATTATCTCTTGCTGAGATAAGACCTGAGACCTTACTTTCTTCGCATGCTTCTTGGCTGTGCGACACCAAAACATGTCCCCCCGAAACCAACCCAGCAAACATAGTTCCCACCTCCCAAACCAAACAAACAAATATTCCTGAGAACAACCCACAAACAAATAAACAAGTGCATCAGGACATCATAAAAAATACATTCATGGCAGTTAAACTCCCACCAAATCACAATTTTTGGGATTTCCCTTCTCAAATATCCATTACATTTATTCTGCTTCAAGCAGTAAGACAGTCTTCTGTACAGGCCTGTCGAGATAGGCTAAGTCAGGCTAAAATTAATCCAGTTGAAACAGACACATGCAAACAAGACAGCTCGCAAGAAACCCCAGAACTTGGCGAGTGTAAATGAACTGATATACAATTTCACTGCTTCATCTAGGGTACGATAGATTGGACTATAAGTGAATGTCAGTGTTGTAAAAATATATGTTGTGGTTGTATTCTTATGGCAGGTGTGATCCAGAAATGGATTGGATTGCGGTTACTTAAACCTACTTCTATTTATTCTACTTATGTTGAATTGTGGTACATGTCCTGTTAATCTTAGTTTTAACCCAATACTAACAAGTGTGTCACTTTCAAGGTCTCTGTTTGATCATCGCCAGCTTGGGTAAGTTCACGACATTTAAAAATCATAATCGACAGAATCGCTATTAGATCATTTATGTCTTTGACTAAGTAATGTCGTGGATTAGTAGTTTTATGTATATGATTCAATGCCATCATCTTTAATGTAACCCCTTTTATTACATTCATAAATTTGAGTTTTGTCCAGTGGAAATAATTAATGGTTAAACAGCAATTAACAAATCTGACATAATTATTTCAGGTTTACCTGGCCAAGCAAGACCTGGAAACCCCTGTTATGGAGGACAAAATGGGCCATACCCCAACCCTGCAGATCCACATACGTTTTTCAACTGTGATTGGGGAAACGTCTACCTCCAAAAATGCCCAGCAAATTTGGTGTATAATCATGCCATAAAGGCTTGTGACTATCCCACAAACACGTATGGAGGACATACTACTACAACTCCCACGACTACCACCAGTCCTCCCACCACAACTCCAATGACTACAACCAGTCCGCCGACCACAACCCCCATCACTACAACCAGTCCTCCTACCACGACAATTGCGACAACAACAACCAGCAGTACCTCTCATAAAAACCCCTGTTATGGAGGACAAAATGGGCCATACCCCAACCCTGCAGATCCACATACGTTTTTCAACTGTGATTGGGGAAACGTCTACCTCCAAAAATGCCCAGCAAATTTGGTGTATAATCATGCCATAAAGGCTTGTGACTATCCCACAAACACGTATGGAGGACATACTACTACAACTCCCACGACTACCACCAGTCCTCCCACCACAACTCCAATGACTACAACCAGTCCGCCGACCACAACCCCCATCACTACAACCAGTCCTCCTACCACGACAATTGCGACAACAACAACCAGCAGTACCTCTCATAAAAACCCCTGTTATGGAGGACAAAATGGGCCATACCCCAACCCTGCAGATCCACATACGTTTTTCAACTGTGATTGGGGAAACGTCTACCTCCAAAAATGCCCAGCAAATTTGGTGTATAATCATGCCAAAAAGGCTTGTGACTACCCCGTACACCATTATACACAACATCCTACTACAACTCCCACGACTACCACCAGTCCTCCCACCACAACTCCAATGACTACAACCAGTCCGCCGACCACAACTCCCATCACTACAACCAGTCCTCCTACCACGACAATTGCGACAACAACAACCAGCAGTACCTCTCATAAAAACCCCTGTTATGGAGGACAAAATGGGCCATACCCCAACCCTGCAGATCCACATACGTTTTTCAACTGTGATTGGGGAAACGTCTACCTCCAAAAATGCCCAGCAAATTTGGTGTATAATCATGCCAAAAAGGCTTGTGACTACCCCGTACACCATTATACACAACATCCTACTACAACTCCCACGACTACCACCAGTCCTCCCACCACAACTCCAATGACTACAACCAGTCCGCCGACCACAACTCCCATCACTACAACCAGTCCTCCTACCACGACAATTGCGACAACAACAACTAGCAGTACCTCTCATAAAAACCCCTGTTATGGAGGACAAAATGGGCCATACCCCAACCCTGCAGATCCACATACGTTTTTCAACTGTGATTGGGGAAACGTCTACCTCCAAAAATGCCCAGCAAATTTGGTGTATAATCATGCCATAAAGGCTTGTGACTATCCCGTAAACCATTATTATTGAGGAGGAGGTTATTAAACCATCCATACAGCTTCTAGATCATTTGAAAGTCTGCTGGGGGTGTTGGGGAGTTCAAGGTCCACTCTTTCGTTAATATAAAAGTGCTTAATTACTTCATGGTTAAGTATGATATAGGTTTATATTAATTGTTGGTGTATATAATCTCACTGGGTGTTTCTCTTTTGTTTATGTCTAGATATTGGTGGATTGATTTTAAACATATATGGCACATATGGCATTCATCAGGTATGTTGTTTGTAGAAATCTTAATGACAAACGTTAAACCACTAATTATACTGAAATGTACCAATAATGTACCCTAAATGTCTTCACTTATAATGGCAAGTTTTTGGAGGGTTTTGTTTTAAATTTGGTTGTTGGTTACTCTTTGCTTATCCGCTGTCAATTACAATTAAAAAACACAGTACACCTTTACAAAACCAATGTCATGATTGTGTCACAGTGTTAACTGGAGGAAAAGAATGCAGTCAAACACAAAAATTACCGGAATAGTAAAACATTGAACATGTTATCTTGCTGTATTTTTGTGTGACAGAATTGATAATGCATACATTTGAGTGGATATAGTGTGACTTTAGCGATGTAGAATCCATACAGCATACCAAACGCAGACTTGAGCACAACAAATACTTTATCTAGCAACACAACACATCAACAGCGACACAGGAAACTCAATGAACCGAGAAGGGACACACATGGTTTGAATACACTGGGAAGGTGCAGGTGATTTGACACAGGAGGAAACAATTGGGGACACGGTAGACAATCACCCAGAGGAGAAAACACCAGAGCAGGAAGTGAAGTTAATCCAGGGACACGAGAGGCAGGAAACTACGAATCCACACCGTGATATAATGACTACATAATTATCTTGTTTCATACTGAATTGGAGTCAAATTGAATTAAGTTTGTATTATTTCTGATCTGTCCTTTAACTTTAAGGTTAAATAATGTTTGTTAATTGAATGCCAGAAGAACAAAGTATCCATCGACAACATTCTATATTTATTAGTAAGTTATTTTGTTTATCATCTTTTAGCACTTATACATAATTTTTCAGGGTGAAATGGATGAACACAGTACATATATTAGGTCATTTTAGCTTGTGTCTCTTTCAAGGCAGTTGGGATTTCCTGGTCTATCAAGAGACCATGTTAAGGGGAAACTTCCAAATGCCTGAGTGGTTGCAGTAGTGACGGCATAGCTGTCCTCATGAAAGTGTCAAAACATATCAGATTTGACGTTTGAGTCTCTTTTAAGGAAATGTTGTGGTGGGAAAAAAACAATATCTTTTACAATTTATTTTATTGTAGATTTGGTACTGAGATATTGAAGTGAAGAAAGTTAACACATACCTGTATAGTGGTTCATCTTTGGACAATGAATAAAATGTGAAAATTGTACATGTTCAAATAAAGTACTTCTATTCAGGAAAAATAAATTAAAGGGAAGAAAAGCTTGAATTTCCCCTTTTCGGTTTTACATTCGGACTCAACACTCTCAGCCTATTGAAAATAATGAAACTATAACACATATTAATATTTCAACAATTTTATAGAATACATATCCCAATACCCCACTTTTTTGCTGAGCGAGGGATTTGAGCTCTGGCTTGTCCTGCCAAAATTTTAAACCTGGGCGTGAATGCAGTCAGGGTCATTCTCATACTCAAGTGGAGGTGCTCAATGTCCCTCGTAATGGTGTTGCAACGGTCTCTGAGCATATGAGACTCACTGGTTTAGCGCTCCAGTGGGAAGTAAGAACAGAAACGAGTCCCTCCAGTCTGGATTAAACGCTCTTTCTGTCATGATCTGACTTGGCTTTGGAGGTGTGGTTTCAGGCTGGGAGAGCAGGTTTCCCTGGTTACCTGGGCGGAGTCTCGTGGCTGCCTGCTGTCACACCCGTCCTGCATTTACGATCGTCAGGAACCCCTCTTAAGGAACAGCAGGAGCACTAGTCTTCGCCAGATCGTTTTGCCTTCCTAGTGGTAACTTGGCCAGCTCTCACCCGAGATTGATTTTCAAAGGAAAGAGTTTTTTGTTGCATTGACCTTTTTTTCGTGTTTCAGTCCCATCCCAGCCTGCTTCCCCGGAACCTGACGGATTCCCCGGCTTCCCCTCTCGCCCTCCGTGGCTTGGGAGAACTCCTCCAGCCAGCCGGATCATTACCTCTCCCTCCAGCGTGGATTCTATCTACCGCACCGCTCCTGCCGCCTGGACCCCTGTGCCTCTCTGCCTCTCCAGCATCTTCCCCGGCCACGGATCCCGAATGAACTATTTAAGTCCCTCTGCTGACAAAATAAAATCTTTTATCCTCTGAATCCTGCTTTTGAGTTCAACCCTCGTTCTGGCTATCACCCCATGACACTTTCTTTTTGGAGAGTCCTTTTTTGTCCTGATAAGTTAATTGTCACTTTCACATACACTGACAACTGTTCGCTAGTGCACTTTATTTTTAAACTTTTTATAGTCTATATTTTCATTTTCAATTCAATTAATTTTATTTTGTATAGCCCAAAATCGCAGATTACAAATTTGCCTCAGAGGGCTTTACAGTCTGTACACATACAACATCCTCTGTCCCGAAACCCACCATCAGCACAGGAAAAACTCCCCAAAAAATGAAAAAACCTTTCCAAGAGGGAAAAAAGGGAAGAAACCTTAGAGAGAACGTCAGAGGAGGGATCCCACTCCCGGTATGGACAGACTACAATGGATGCCATGTGTACAGAATGAACAATGTATAATACATGCAATTCCTATGACAGAAATGATTCAAGTAATTGTGAGTAGTAAGCCAGGACCACTGCAGGGGCAACCACCATCAGATAGAACCACAATCCACAGAAGCCTGTCGGGAGGGAGAGCACAGAGACTTTAGGAGAGGGTAATGTTGGTTTACGAGTACAATAATATGATTAATATCTAAAATAATAATGATGATAATGATGATGGCAGCAGCAGGGCCACGGCAGGTGTCAGGACCAGGTTCCAGAAGGAACTACGATCTACGGAGACCTGCTAGGGGAGAAAGCACAAAAAAAAAACGGAAAGAAGCTGAATTAGTCATGTGCATTAATAAAACGTGAATTATTGTAGAACGAGAGCGTGAGAGAGCAGCTCGGTGTGTCCTAAGAAGTCCCCCGGCAGTCTAACCTATAGCAGCTTAACTAAGGGCTGGTCCGGGCTAACCTGAGCCAGCCCTAACAATAGGCACAAAGCAGTGTTAATTTGGTTGACGAAAACTATGACGAAAAATTTTCGTTAACAACCTTCTTTTCCATGACTAAGACGTGACGAAAACTATCTTAAAAAATAAAAACTATGACTAAATCTATTCTAACTTTCGTTAACGAGACGAAGATGTTGGTGGTTGACGAAGTCACGATACTTTTCCCCCTAAATTCGCACGCAGCTGACAGGCAAAGTACGGCGGATATTAACGCGTCATGATGACGTCATCCACGAACCCAGAACGCTCGCTCGCAGCGGTGGTTCTTGTGCACCAACTACGGACCGCGACGACTATTTTACGCTTCGGTGAGTTTGAATGTGCGCTTCCTTAGTTTAGCTCAGCGATCTCGGTTTAGCTGACTGTTAGCAGGCTGAAGCCGCGCTGCTTCACAGAAACATGAAGGCCCGTTTAACAGCTCGGGGCTGTTAACACGTCTAACATAATAAACTCATTGAAGGTTCTGAAGCCTCACGCATTTCAACTATAGTTCACACGCCACATCATGAGAAGACGCTGTTAAACCGTCTCGGCCACCGTACGCCTGTTACTAAGCAACATAGAGACACGCACACACGTGACAGGTGGATCCTTTTGATAGAACTGCGCAGTGCAGGTGAAGGACGTAGCGGCACAGAGCAGGTGGAGGAAAACCCGCAGGACACAAGAGAGAAGAACTGGTCATGAAACCAAAAAATAAACAAAGAGAAAGACAAGACTGTTGAATGAAAAGTGGGGGTCCAGTTTAAAATGGCTGGTTTATGCTGCAGCCAAGAAAAAAATGTATTGCACCGATTGTAGGACGTTAAGGTCTCTTTTGTTGGGACAAGCAATTTCACAGTGGAAACAATAAAGGACCATGAAGTTTCAAAAGCATTGCAAGTAAACAGACAAAGACAACAAAGTGTTGCGTTTAGGTCCCTGGTCCTCATGGGTTGTTACACCTTTGCCAATTTGTTAAATTGCCTTGCAAATAAATGCTTTGCTATTTGTTAAAATCCAAATCCTTTCATGTAATGATTTTTCACATGTCATTTATATCAGCTCACACAAACACTTCAACCATTTTCTTCTTGGCCCGGCTCCTCCGTCACATTTTACAACCCATTGTGGCCCGCGAGTCCAAAAGTTTGCCGACCGCTGCTATAGACCTGTCCTAGGAGGGACATCTGATGGACAACCAAGTACTGCAAGCTAGACTATTATGCAGTTGTAGACACAACACAGAGGGTCCCTGGGCCTGAGAAGGGAAGAAAATTAGTTTAATATGGCTATTAAATGTGACTAAAACTAGACTACAACTAATTATATTTTAGTCTAGTTTCCGTCGACGAAAACTAGACTAAAACTAAGAAGGATTAAAATGACTAAATGTGACTAAAACTAATATGCATTTTTTGTCTAAAGACTAAGACTAAATCAAAAATAGCTGCCAAAATTAACACTGGCACAAAGAGGAAAGTTTTAAGTTTTACTTTAAAAGAGCTGACCGAATCTGCCCCCGGACTGAAAGTGGAACCTGGTTCCACAAAAGAGGAGTTTGATAACTGAAGGCTCTGGCGCCCAGCCTACTTTTTAAAACCATAGGAACAACAAGTAACCCAGCATCTATGGAGCGTAGCTGCCTTGTAGGGCAGTAAGGTGTTACAAGCTCTTTAAGATACGATGGTGCCTCACCAGCAAGTGCCTTGTAGGTGAGGAGAACTACCTTAACATCTATTCTTAATTTAACAGGGAGCCAGTGCAGAGATGTTAATACAGGAGTGATATGATCCCTTTTCTTAGTTCTTGTTAATACACGTGCTGCATTCTGAATCAATTGGAGAGGCTTAAGAGATTTACAAGAGCAGCCTGATAACAAAGAATTACAGTAGTCCAGTCTGGAAGTGACGAACGCATGAACTAATTTTTCTGCATCACTTTGAGACAGGAAGTTCCTGATTTTTGATATGTTACGTAGATGAAAATAGGCAGTCCTTGAAGTCTTCTTTATATACGAGTTGAAGGTCATGTCCTGGTTGAAGAGAACTCCCAGATTCCTGACGGTGCTGCTGGGTACCAGATCAATTCCATCCATAAAAACTGTATCACGTGACAGCTGGCTTCGAAGGCGCTCTGGGCCTATCAAGATAACTTCCGTTTTTTCTGAGTTTAGCATCGGGAAGTTGACGGTCATCCAAGTTTTGATGTCTCCAAGGCATTCTTGAAGTCTAACTAGCTGGTCCGTCTCTTCTGGCTTGATCGATAGATACAGTTGAGTATCGCCTGCATAACAATGGAAGTTTATGCAGTGTTTCCTGATAAGATCGCCCAAAGGAAGCATATAGAGGGTAAATAAAATCGGTCCAAGTACAGAACCTTGTGGGACTCTGTGACCAACATTGGTGGTCTTTCAGGATTCACGGTTTACAAGCACAAACTGGGATCGATCCGATAAGTAGGATTTAAACCAGCTGTTTAGCTCACCAGCTTTGAGTGCAGTCCCTTTGATACCAATTAAATGTTATAGTCTCTGCAACAGGATACAATGGTCTATGGTATCAAATGTGGCACTGAGGTCCAGCAAGACAAGAAAAGAGATGAGTCCTTGGTCCGATGCTAGTAGAGCAAGATCATTCGTAATTTTCACTAGTGCTGTTTCTGTACTATGATGCGCTCGAAATCCTGACTGGAAATCCTTGAACAAAGCATTGTTTTGTAGAAAGTCACATAATGGATTTGCGACGGATTTCTCAAGGATCTTAAGAGAGGAAGGGAAGATTAGAGATAGGTCTGTAGTTAGCCAACACCTCTGGAGCAAGAGTAGGTTTCTTAAGAAGAGGTTTAATTACAGCTACCTTGAAGGACTGTGTTAAATGTCCTGTCAACAAAGACAGATTCATAATATCTAATAAGGATGTGCTAACTAAAGGAAAAACTTTAAGCAGCTGGGTCGGAATCGGATCCAAGAGTCAAGTAGAAGATTTAAACTTTGAAAATAAAGAAGTCAGTTGATCAAGGTTGATGGAAGAGAAGGCATCCAGGCAGGCATCAGGCCCCACTGCTGCATCCAAGGTTCCTACATCGGAGGACAGGTCGGCACTGGATGAAGGCAGGAGACCATCAATTTTCTCTTTGATAGTCAGAATCTTATCATTGAAGAAGTTCATGAAGTCATTACTAGTGAGGTCCATCGGAATACTCGGCTCGACAGAGTTGTGACTCTATGTCAGTCTGCCTGTAGCAGTATCAACAAAATTATCGATCTGGGACGGACTGAGGTTCTCACAGGATTCTTCTTGAATCTTCTTCTTGTATCTTGAGGCAGGGCACTGAACTTAGAGCAGAAGGAAGGGCTTCTTTAAATGAGGCTACAGCGGTATCCGATAAGCGTCAACTGTAGAAACCCTTGGCAGGAGCAGGTGGTTGCGATAGTAGAAATTCAAAGGTTATCAGACAATGGTCCGACGGGAGAGGGTTCTGTGAAAAAATTGTTAAATGTTCAATCCCAATCCCATACACAAGAACGAAGTCGAGAGTGTCGTTAAAACAGTGAGTTGGTTTATTTACACACTGACAGAAACCAATTAAATCTAACAATGAAAGAAATACAGTACTAAGGCTGTCATTGTCCACATCCACATGAATGTTAAAGTGACCCACAATAATTACCTTGTCCTTTTTTAAGGACCAAACTCGTTAAGAACTGTGAAAATTCAGAAAGAAATTCTGAATAAGGACCTGGGGCCCTGTACACTATTACAAAGAGAACCGGCTGGATTATTTTCCAGGTCGGTTGCGAAAGACTGAAAACCAGGCTTTCAAATGAGTTATAATCCACCTTAGGTTTAAAGTTTATTAAAAGGCAGGAGTCATAAATAGCTGCCACGCCACCCCCCCCACCTCGGCCTGTGCCTCGGGGAATATGAGTATTAACATGACTCGGAGGAGTCGCTTCATTTAAACAGAAATATTCCCAATTCAACAACCACGTTTCAGTAAGACAAAATATATGAACATGGTGATCTGATATTAGTTTATTTACCAAAACAGCTTTAGATGACAGATCTGATATTCAAAAGACCCCCTTTAATCCTCCTATTTTGTTGCACTATTGCATTATTAGTTTTAACTTTAATTAAGTTATTTACTATAACTCCTCGGTTGTTTACCTTTAACTTAGATAACTGTGTCTGTATCGCATATAAATTAGACTGCCCTACAATAGGCTGAAGAATGTCTTCATAGAAAAGGGGGACATGATATCATTAGAAATGTTATGGCTGGGCGATTACAGAATGCATTGTGGAGTGTTCTCCCCCAGGGTAGGCATGGATTTTCAACCTCCACTATATCTTCATCCTCATCTGGAGCCACAGATTCACTGTCATCAGACATACATTCTCCTAAAAGAAATAAGAAAGCACAAATTTAAATATGTCATGTTGATTGAATGATTATGAATAAATGAATGACACACATTGTTCTACTGACTGAACCCTGATCTCCCTAACTAACTGTTTGGCAAACCTGTTGCAGGGATCCAATCTCCCTGAAATCAATCTACCAGTACGAGAGAAGTTGTACGACTGAATTTTTGCCGATATCCCCATTTAACTTTGATCACTCTTTCTGCAAAAAATGCACTGACAACCCCACTAGTGGTGGGATGGTGACATCTGCTGGACAAAAACAAAGAATTCTCATGTACTAAATTACATATTTTACTTGTGCATCACTTATGGCGTTCAATACATCCAAATACAGTAGTTTGGGGCTTTACAAAGATGAAAATGAAAAATATATACATATATATATAACCCCCCCCCAACTTACAGAACCCGAGACAAAATGAATGAGTTCTACTGCAGATTTTATAGACAATCGGAAAGTCTCGACCTCATCCCCCACAGCTCCACCAAACCTGACCCAGACCATTCTCGCCGTCTTAGGTATTCAGAAAGGGCCTGACCCCTTTCCTGCGGTCACTCCCTTCAGACTTCCCGTTCACATACACTTGTCACTTTCACATACGGTCACAACGCAGGTGTGTAGAGTATGGTTATCTGCTCCTCAGTGCACTATATTTTTTTATTAGGGCCTGAGCTGACCGAAGGCTAATGCTATTTCATTTCATTCCAAAGCAACCCAGGCTGACTCCGGTAAGGTAATGATTAAGAATGTGCGGGATGCTTGTGACTGTTTTGTCTTGCTTGTTTTTTTCAATTTCTATCATATTTTGGATTTACAAACAAATGAACTCCTCCAAGAGTTTAAATTCGGGCAGACTGATCCTGACACCTGTGTAGTCGAAAGTCATCAAAATCAAGAGTTTTCGTGCAACAACCTGGACGTGGCCTGGCGTCCATTTTGGTGGATTTTCTTGAAAATGTAAAATGTTATAACTCCAAGGAATATTCAAATTTCTGGCCAAAATCATGATGGTAGTGTAGGCCTTAAAGTAGTCCCATGCAGTGATTAAAAGAATCATAGCGCCATCTATTGGCATAAGGAAATGCAAGAGTTGAACACTTTAATTTGCTACTACTAGCCATCTAATCCATCGACCTTTAAATGTATCCATTAAAGCCTTAAGACTTTGATAGTTCCCCATGATTATTGGGAGTTAATAGAAAAACTTTGTTGCCGTGACAACACGGCCTTTGCATCACAGTTCAGATATTTCCGAGCCTTGGAAAACTCAAAAACTCTTGAAATGTTTTGTCTGTGTCCTAGATAATGACATCCCAGAGTTGATGTGGAATTTGGGCAAAAAAAAAATGTATAACAGGTGGCCTTAAAAACAAATCTTTTGGGACCATGCTCTAAAATGAACAGGAAGTCAGTCATATTGTGAGAATATTCCCTCTATTTTTTGCACTTTCAAGACGCTATACTTTGACGAACTCCCTAGGACTTTGTCACAGCAACTTTGACAAAGGTATCCAAAGGCCTTGGAGATTAAAAGCTATTAAGTCTTGTGTTACGGTCTTGCTACTATAACCAGTCCTTCAACGCCAAAATGAAGGTTCTTTTGAGGGACTAAATGGGCTCCAATATTTACAAAACACATTTACAGTTAAAGATGTAGTTACTTTATATGATTTCAATGCCTCCAAATACATATTTGGAGGCACATATACATACATCAACTGCTTTGATCCAGGCGCACCTATTTTGTACTGTAGAGTTAAGTTGTAAATGTGTAAATTGAACATGCTACAAGGTCTCTGCTGTGTCTAGCGACTGAGATGACTTGCAGCGATTCTGTAATTAGTCGAGAAGGTGTTGCAAATGTGCAGGTCACAATGTTCCAATTTGTTAATTATGCACTTAACATGTTGATGAGGAAATGGGCTCAGGTAGTCTGAGGGCCAGCTGGCAGGGTTTGGTATCTGATGAAGATCCCTCCCTTTTGAGGTTTTCTTGGCGTGTCCAGCTAATACCCAGGAATGGTCATCATTTGCGTTTTTTCCGATAGCAGTAAAAAAAATTAAAAAATGAAGGCATTTTTTTACTTCAAACTATGAACAATATATTAACTGTTTATAGCATGCTTAGTGTTTACCCTCTGTAAGAGCCAGAAGCAAAACATAACTCATAGGTTTACATTGACTGAGAGTCACAGCCATTAGTTACTATTAGTTAATACATTTTGATGAATAGATAGCAGTATGCCTCACTGATCAACAGTAAATGCCGTTAGTCCAGTCTAAATCTATGTTAGCTTATTCGAAATGTGTTAAAAAGAGAGAAGAGAACAAAGCGGTCATCAAAATTCAAAATTATTCCAGCCCGGTTATAAACATACATAGAGAATTGTCGAAAAAGGTAAAATGTCAACATATGCAGAAAAAGGCAAGATATGCAGAAGACCATTTCTAAACACACAACATGTACAACTTTAAAAGATGTTGCCTGGCTTCTGTTGTTTCTTATTAGTTATCAAGAAAAATCAAAAGAGGGAGGTAAAGGAGCTGGCCCAAAAATACAGTACAGTGGCACAATTGCAATATTAAGTTTTATTTTTACTTGTGAACGAATATGAATTAAACATCACTTGGTTAATCTTTAGTTTTCCAGAGTATGATTTTACAAGGCAAACATTTCCAGAAGAATCCAATGTTCAGGCTTCTTGAAGGCTGTGATGTGTGTAAATGATAACTTTATATAGTTAAATTATTATCTTATGTCCTTAAGCCTTTGGGGCATTGTAGTAATAATACTAGTCAAAAAACAATACATGCACAGAACAAGGTCAGATTTCTTTTGGAAATGAGAAACAGCCTGTAAAGCTGTAAATACACAGTGATTCAAACTAAACTACAGCTTTTATGAAATGCTTTTCCACCATCTGTATGATGAAGAGATATGTTTAACACCACATTATGCATAATTAGGTGTGTCTAATTAAAAAGGACATGACAGGAATAAGGCTAGTTTCCTTGTTGAGATGTGGAAACAGCGTGTAAGGACAATTACGCTGTGATCCAAAATTCTTCAGAAAGAAAACATCCACTTCACACGCAATTACAAGGAACAGCTGTGGCAGCGTTCAACTAAACACTGCTAAAATATGCCAGGGACGAAAGGAAAGTATCTGGGAGGTACCATAATCAGATGTCACCATCAGATTTACCTGAGCCAATTTCCTCATAACTCAACAAGTGTCCACTTTAAATTTTGAACCACCCAGTCAGCTCTATATAAAACATCGCTACGAGACCTGTGTCAGTCACTATTCACGGCAGAGACAGTTCATGCTTCTTTGAACATTTGTAAGTATACCTTTTACCTTGATCCTAACCACCGACTTCTAATTGAATTGTTTTTTCTGCTTTGTATATTTCTGTACATTTAAAACTTAAGGATACTGTATGTGTGAGTTAGTGCCGAGCACCATCATGTCCTTCCTTATGTACAACTATATTTATTTATTTTGGCATTTCACAGTTGTAGTGTAAATTGTTCTCTCGATTCTAGTCAATCATTTAGACAGTTTGAATCTTGGTAAAAAATAAATATTTTGATTGGGGCTGACTACCTCTGTGGCTTTTTGCAACATTATATGTATGAATATATACCGGTGGTGTGACTCGGAGAGAGTTGTTCCAAAACTACATACTGTGTTTGGTGGCGGTGAGGGAAACACCACGGAATATCAAACTGTCTTACTTCAAAAGACAATCCAGTCCTTTATATTGTGTATATTAAGCTGTGCACTTCTCATGCTTAAAAACTGTGGTTTTTATGGGACCAATCAATCAACGAGAATAGCTCAGTGCGAGGACTTCAAATTAACAAATGTGTTTACATTTATTCCGCTGCATATTAATCAAAGGCTTGTCTTTCAGCTCATCCAGACAGTGGCAAAATGCGCAAGCTCACTCTAACTGCAGGTAAGGCACAATGATAAATTCAATTTTTTAAATAGAGTCGGTTTAACCAAAGTAAAAAATGTATTTTCTTACTTAACTCCAATGAAATCTTACCAAACCATAAGCTCAACAGAATAACAGCTCCTTTGTCCAAAAGCTTGAATGAAATACTCACTCTCTTCATGATTCTATTGTTCACAAATGTAGATAACTCATTTATTTTATAATGTTAAACAAAATCCCATTCAACTCCAATATAACTTGGGTAATATTATAATAACCTGCACAAATACAAACAGACTAAAACTGCAGACCAGAGTATTGTTAAGTCTTGGTTTTCAGTTATATACGGAAGTGATCTTCTTACTGGAATAGATTGCCATGGTTAATTATAAATGACACCTAACCTACATCCAAACAGGTTATATTAGAGACCTCAACTCATAATCAAAGCAATTCATATGGTAAATTAATATTATACAATTAGGAAAAAGTTAAAGTCATAAGTCAGGCTAAAAGTAACCCAGTTGAAACAGACACATGCAAACTAGACAGCTCGCAAGAAACCCCAGAACTTGGCGAGTGTAAATGAACTGATATACAATTTCACTGCTTCATCTAGGGTACGATAGATTGACTTATAGTCCAATGTCAGTGTTGTAAAAAGATATGTTTTGGTTGTATTCTTATGGCAGGTGTCATCCAGAAATGGATTGGATTGCGGTTACTTAAACCCCGGATATGTTGAAATGCTTTGTGGTACATGTCCTGTTAATCTTTGTTTGAACCAATACTAACAAGTGTGTCACTTTCAAGGTCTCTGTTTGATCATCGCCAGCTTGGGTAAGTTCATAAAATTAAAAAATCATAATCGACAGAATCGCTATTAGATCAATTATGTCCTTGACTAAGCAAAGTAGTGGATTATTAGTTTTATGTATATGATTCAATGCCATCATCTTTAATGTAATCCCCTTTTATTACATTCATAAATTTGAGTTTTGTTCAGTGGAAATAATTAATGCTTAAACAGCAATTAACAAATCTGACATAATTATTTTAGGTTTACCTGGCCAAGCAAGAATTCTTCCAGCTTACCAAAGACCTGGAAACCCCTGTTATGGAGGACAAAATGGGCCATACCCCAACCCTGCAGATCCACATACGTTTTTCAACTGTGATTGGGGAAACGTCTACCTCCAAAAATGCCCAACAAATTTGGTGTATAATCATGCCAAAAAGGCTTGTGACTATCCCGTACACCCTTATTATACACAACATCCTACTACAACTCCCACGACTACCACCAGTCCTCCCACCACAACTCCAATGACTACAACCAGTCCGCCAACCACAACTCCCATCACTACAACCAGTCCTCCTACCACGACAATTGCGACAACAACAACCAGCAGTACCTCTCATAAAAACCCCTGTTATGGAGGACAAAATGGGCCATACCCCAACCCTGCAGATCCACATACGTTTTTCAACTGTGATTGGGGAAACGTCTACCTCCAAAATTGCCCAGCAAATTTGGTGTATAATCATGCCAAAAAGGCTTGTGACTATCCCGTACACCCTTATTATACACAACATCCTACTACAACTCCCACGACTACCACCAGTCCTCCCACCACAACTCCAATGACTACAACCAGTCCGCCAACCACAACTCCCATCACTACAACCAGTCCTCCTACCACGACAATTGCGACAACAACAACAACCAGCAGTACCTCTCATAAAAACCCCTGTTATGGAGGACAAAATGGGCCATACCCCAACCCTGCCGATCCACATACGTTTTTCAACTGTGATTGGGGAAACGTCTACCTCCAAAAATGCCCAGCAAATTTGGTGTATAATCATGCCAAAAAGGCTTGTGACTACCCCATACACCCTTATTATACACAACATCCTACTACAACTCCTACGACTACCACCAGTCCTCCCACCACAACTTCAATGACTACAACCAGTCCTCCTACCACGACAATTGCGACAACAACAACCAGCAGTACCTCTCATAAAAACCCCTGTTATGGAGGACAAAATGGGCCATACCCCAATCCTGCAGATCCACATACGTTTTTCAACTGTGATTGGGGAAACGTCTACCTCCAAAAATGCCCAGCAAATTTGGTGTATAATCATGCCAAAAAGGCTTGTGACTATCCCGTAAACCATTATTATTGAGGAGGAGGAGGTTATTAAACTAGCCATACAGCTTCTGGATCATTTGAAAGTCTGCTGGGGTGTTGGGGATTTCAAGGTCCTCTCTTTCGTTAATATAAAAGTGCTTAATTACTTCATGGTTGAGTATGATATAGGTTTATATTAATTGTTGGTGTATCTAATCCGACTGGATATTTCTATTTTGTTTATGTTTTGCTATTGATGGATTGATTTTAAACTCATTATGGCATATATGGTACAAATTGCATTCATAGGCATGTTCTTTGTAGAAATTGAAATGACACCAATTATACTGAAATGTACCAAAAATATACCCTAAATAACTCAACTTATAATGGCATGTTTTTGGAGGGTTTTGTTTTAAATTTGGTTGTTCTGTATTGGTTACTCTTTGCTTATCCTTATATGCTTAGGTGTTTATGACAATAAAAAAACACAGTACATCTTTACAAAACCAATGTCATGATTGTGTCAGTGTTAACTGAAGGAAAAGAATGCAGTTAAACACAAATCACCGAAATAGTCAAACATTGAACATGTCATTTTGCTACTGTTCCTTTTCTCAGAAATTTGAGAAGGAAGGTGTCACAAAATGTACTGTCAACCCTCCTAGTGGTGAGATGGTGACATCTGCTGGACTCTTTTAATATTACGTGCATTACAAAAAAAAACATGTTAAGTACACAACAGTGTTCAACCTGGATTATGATGAATTTATCTTATAAAAAATGAAACACATCTATCTTACACTTGGGACTTCTAATTACATTGAAACCGAATGCATTTAATAAACTACTTCTTACCCAGGTTTCTAGAAACCTGATTATTTTCGCACAGTGGCATTAGCACTTTTACTGTATAAAACGTAATAATAGTAATATTTCTGATGACAGACCTGGCCAATCCACCCGTGCCACATCATTTTTATGTGCTTGTGTCATGTCTATTTAAGAAAGAGTTGAAGAAAAAATCTTGTTGTTACTGTTCATGCTAAAAAAAAACTACATAATCTGTTAATGCCTGGCATAAATATTACTCTGTGGTAAAGGATAACTACAGCTTACAAGTGTAAATTCAGGCATAACACAATCAAAGGCTACACTCGAAGTAAAGCAGCAGCACAAACAAACAAGATGTCACTTAAAGACACACCATGCAGGTCCAGCTCACGTGAAAGAAAGCTAACAGAGAAAGGCCAAGAGATGCAGGACCAAGACACCAGAAAACGTGAGAAAGCATTTAACAAGACCTATGACTCTTGTAGGCTGGTAGCAAGGGAGACTAGAACAAAGTTTAAAACCCTCTGTTCATTGGAAGACCTTAACGAATTACAGCAAGGCATTCAAGCAAAGCATGATGACGTAAGCCAGCAGTATGAACCCATTCTACGTAACAGTAACACCACACCAGAGATTGTAAAGAAAATGGATGCTTGTGTTACACTAACAAAAGACATTTGTGACCTCATAAGCGACCGTCTAGAGACTATTAATCAAGATTATAATGACCAACTTGAGAAGGAAAGGGTGAGAGAAACATTAAACAAAGATGAATATGGGTCTGTCTTTGGTCACACCCAAACTGAAACGGTAAGCTCAGCAAAGTCACCGGAGAGATTGAGCAACCGCTGCAGCTCAGTTAGTACCCACAGCAGTAGAGTAGATGCACAAGCAGAGCTTGCGGCTAAGCTGGAACAATCAAAGGCCATGAAAGAAATCCAAGGAGAATGAATGGAAACTTAAAGAACTTAAAGAGGGTGAATGGAAACTTAAAGAAGCAAAAATGTTGGCAGAAATGAAACAAAAGGAGGTGGAAATACAACAACAGTTGGAACAAGAGAGAGCCAAATTGCAGCAGTTACAGGCAGAAAAGGACGTTGCTGTAGCAGCAGCTCGTCTGAGAGCATAAGACGATTTGGAAGGTTTTGATAACCATGATGAGGAGATTAATGACAGAATGCAAACTGAACCTCGATTAAATCCTGATGCTGCATCATTCCAACCTCATCAAGCTATGACGATGACCCTGGAGTCTGTCAGTCTGGCCCAAGCAATCGCCAGCTCATTAAGCATGAATCGTTTGCTGGTCCCTGAACCAACTACGTTCAGTGGCGACCATTTACAGTTTACCGATTGGAAGATGCAATTCACAGCTCTTATTGACAGAAAACCCCTCCCACAAAGTGAGAAGATGTTTTATCTAAAAAATTATCTTGTTGGAGAGGCGCGCAAAGCTGTAGAAGCTGTAGAGATTCAGAGAGCGCGTACAGTGGAGCATGGAGAGTCTTACAAGACAGATATGGGAACCCGTTCACCATACAAAAGGCTTTCCGAGATAGGCTCATGAGGTGGCCAAAGATCAGCACAAACGACCCACAAGCGCTACAACAGTTCGCTGACTTCCTCCAAGGCTGCACTGAGGCGATCCCACACGTCAAAGGACTAGCTATCCTCAATGATTGTGAGGAAAACCACAAGTTGCTTAAAAAACTACCAGACTGGATCGTGCGCAAATGGAGTCGAATAATTGTAGATGAACTTGACACATCTGGAAACTATCCAGATCTTTCATGCTTTACAAAGTTCCTGAGCAAAGAGGCACGGATAGCCTGCAACCCTATTGCTTCTCCATGGTTGATAAATTTCAAGGCCACAGATGAAAGATCACCAAAGCAAGCCAAGGCTCTCAACACAAATACGCAAACAAAGAGTTTCGTTCAGGAGAAACAAGATACACACGTCAGTAAACTTAAATCGCCTTGCTCCGTCTGTAAAAGTGAAGCTCATAACATCACCAAGTGTCCCATATTCGCAGCGAAAAGTGGTGAAGACAAAAAGGCATTCATCTGTGAAAATCGGCTCTGCTTTGGGTGCATGAGAAAGGGTCACATTACCAAAGATTGCAAGAGACGGCACACATGCGACATATGCAGCCGTCGTCACCCAACCTGCTTGCACGAAGACAGGAAACAAAGACCTGTGGAAGCGTCAATGAATAGCTCGCCTTCCACGGAAAACCATGCCAGCTTGGAAACGCATAAGGTCGTATCCCATGCATCAACGCACCATGCTTCTGCTACCTCGAGTATTGTGCCAGTCCTTGTCTCTTCAATACAAGAACCACACAGAGAAGTACTTACGTACGCAATACTGGACACACAGAGTGATTCAACGTTTGTCTTAGAAGATGTACTTGACAAATTGAATGTAGATACCCAACAAGTACAACTGAAACTGAGTACTATGACAGCTATTGACACAATCATATCGAGCAAGAACGTCCATGGTCTACAGGTTCGAGGACTGCACTCCAAGAGCTACATCCAAGTACAGCAAGCCTACAGCCGTGATTTTATCCCGGTGGACAAGTCTTACGTCCCAACGAAGGAAACCGCATTACGGTGGCCGCATCTCAGACATATAGCAGATAAGCTACCACCCCTTCAAGACTGTGATGTAGGGCTCCTGATTGGATATGACTGTCCATCAGCGCTAGCTGCTATTGAAGTTATCATTGAGGACAAAAATCAACCGTTTGCACAGAGATCAGAACTAGGATGGAGTATCATAGGCACATCAAACCCCCACCTAGACAGACAAGGAAGTCAGAGCTTTGTGCATCGGCTCACAGTAAAAGAACTGCTAAATCCATCGTCGACAGATGTTCTAAAGGCCCTAGAATCGGACTTCACTGAGAGAACTTATGAAGATAAATATGTGTCTCAGAATGATGTTCGTTTCATACAGTTCCTCAGTGACAACATCACGCAGAAAAAGGACGGACATTATCAGATGCCACTCCCTTTCAAGAGCAACACGCCACCCAACCTACCAAACAACAAGAGGCTAGCAACAGTTCGCCTGCAGTGTCTTAAGAAGAAATTAAAGACCAATAAACAATACTATGATCAATACAAAACATTCATGGAAGAAACAATTAACAAGGGTGATGCAGAGCCTGTCCCTACAACATCCGAGGGAGAGACAGAGTGGTACCTTCCGCATCACGGCGTCTATCACCCCAGAAAACCAGACAAACTGAGAGTCGTATTCGACTGTTCAGCCAAATTCCATGGCGTTTCTCTAAACGACACTCTACTAACTGGGCCTGATCTTATCAATCCACTGGTAGGAGTTCTTTGCCGCTTCAGAAAAGAGGCCGTAGCGATCATCTGTGACATCGAAATAATGTTTTATCAGTTCTCCGTCACTCCTGAAGCCAGGAATTATCTCAAATTCCTCTGGTGGAAAGGTGGAGATTTTGAGAAGGAACCACAGGAATACAGGATGACTGATCATCTCTTCGGAGCTGCATCGTCTCCAGGATGTGCCAATTTTGGCTTGAAACATCTGGCACGGCAACACAAAGCCACCTATCCGCTAGCATCAACATTTGTTGAGAAAAACTTTAATGTTGATGACGGGTTAGTCAGTGTCCCATCAATCGAGGAAGCCAAGAAACTTATCACTGAGTCACAGGAGTTGTGCAAAAGAGGAGGCCTACGCCTTCATAAATTCAACTCAAACGAGGAAGCAGCTCTCACCTGCTTAAATCCCTCAGAAAGAGCAGCAACCATCGAACCTCTGGGACTGGATCCAACCCCGTCAGAACGTGCACTCGGCATTCAATGGTCAATTAAAACTGACACTTTCAGCTTTAATAGCAGCTTGAAAGATCAGCCTTCAACCCGGCGTGGTTGCCTTTCGGTCATTGCCTCTCTGTATGACCCACTTGGATTCATCGTTCCATTCAGCCTAACGGGAAAGCATATACTTCAAGAGCTGTGTCACCGAGGCATCGGGTGGAATGATCCGCTCCCAGAAGATATGATGCTACGGTGGGAGGAGTGGAAAAATGGTCTGCACGAGTTGAAAGAGGTTTCAATTCTGAGAAGTTATCACCCGTATGACTTCCACAACATTGTTAGAGTAGAGTTGCACCATTTTTCGGATGCCAGCTGCGTAGGATACGGTGCATGTTCTTACCTCAGGTACAAAAATGACATGGATGAAGTCCATTGCAGTCTTGTGTTGGCAAAAGCAAGGGTTGCACCCTCAAACGTCACAAGCATCCCGAGGCTAGAACTCACGGCAGCTGTGGTTTCTGCAAAAGTCAGTGTCATGTTAAAAGCTGAACTTGACATAAAGATTGATGAAGAATTTTTCTGGACAGATTCACAAGTTGTGCTTGGGTACATTAACAATGATGCCCGTAGGTTCCACATATTTGTCGCAAACCGTGTTCAGCTGATAAGGGATAACAGTGATTCCAGTCAGTGGCACCATGTGGACACCGCAGAAAATCCGGCAGATCATGCCTCCCGAGGTCTTCGTGCTTCAGACATTCATTCAACAAACTGGCTGCGAGGACCAAAGTTTCTCTGGGAGCGTGAATTACTTCTAACACCCAGCGCTCCATCAGAATTACTCGTTGGTGATCCGGAAGTGAAGACAATTCAGGTGCTTGCAACAGAAGTCAAAAACTACAATGACATCCTCGGACGTCTAAGTCAGTTTTCCTCTTGGACGACAATTCTTAAAGTAGTTGCAAGAATTAAGAGGCTTGGGGTTAAAACAAAACAACCCAGTGAGTATGTGACTGTTAAGGAGTGTGAGAACGCTGCAGACGAAGTGATTAAGATCGTACAGCTGCAAGCCTTCCCTCATGAGATAAAGATGCTTCAAGGTAAAAGAGACCTTCCAAACTCAAGCTCTCTTTTCCGTCTCGACCCTATTTGGTCTGAAGGACTCCTCCGTGTTGGTGGGAGATTGAAACAGTCATCACTCGGTCACAAAATCAAGCATCCAGTCATCCTACCAAATAACAGCCACATCACCAAGCTGATTGTATCCCATTTCCACTCTAAGACATGCCATCAGGGTCGAAGCCAGACTTTAATGGAGCTTCGGGCCAATGGATTCTGGGTAATTGGTGGGAGCAAGTTGGTTGCTAAGCTGATACACACTTGCATGTTTTGCAGGAAATTGCGACGGCCAACAGAGAGACAGCAAATGGCCGAACTTCCCAAAGAACGCGTTGAAGCCTCGGCACCTTTCACATACAGCGGCATGGACTGTTTTGGCCCTTTCATTGTAAAGAAAGCCCGCAAAGAATACAAAAGATACGGCTTGATTTTCACATGTCTGTACTCTAGAGCTGTTCACATCGAAATGCTCGAAGATTTGTCAACAGACTCATTCATCAACTCATTGAGATGATTCATCAGCCTGAGAGGAGCTGTTCAGCAACTGCACTGTGACCAAGGATCTAATTTCGTTGGCGCCAGAAATGAGCTCAAGGAAGCACTTAAACAATGTGACACTAAACTACTGGAAACTTTCCTGACTGAGAAGCAGTGCGAATTTGTCTTCAATGCTCCCTCTGACAGTCAGGCAGGAGGCGTCTGGGAACGCCAGATCAGGACTGTCAGAAATGTGCGGAATGCCACCTTTGCATAGTGCCCAGGTTCGACTGGATGATGTCTCCCTCAGAACACTGCTGTATGAGGCCATGGCTATTGTTAACAGCCGCCCATTAACAGTAAATGGAATCAATGATCCACAGGCACCGGAGCCTATAACACCGAATCACCTCATTATGATGAAATCTAAAGTTGCTCTTCCTCCTCCTGGAGTATTTGTCAAGGAGGATCTGTATGCGACAAAGCGGT
Organism: Gasterosteus aculeatus; assembly: GCF_964276395.1. NCBI lineage: Eukaryota > Metazoa > Chordata > Actinopteri > Perciformes > Gasterosteidae > Gasterosteus > Gasterosteus aculeatus. Next base: position 5,288,232 of record NC_135689.1, read on the forward strand.
GGAGAAGAGTTCAGTATCGAACAGTTTTGGAGCCGCTGGAAAAAGGAGTATCTGCTGAACATATCTTTGAGACAGAAATGGCACTCACCTCAGCGCAACCTAAAGGTGAATGATATTGTCATTATTAAAGACGACAACCTCCCAAGAAATCAGTGGCAACTTGGACGAGTTATTGAAACTATTCAAAGTGGTGATGGCTTAGTTCGTCGAGTTAAAGTGCAAGTTGGGGAAAAGAAACCCTATAAAAAACAAGATCCTCCCTCCAAGCCCTCAATTATTGAGAGACCAATCAAAAAATTGGTGCTCCTCCTTGAGAACTGATTGGAAAAAGTTAATTGACAACACAGCACGCACTGCTTTATTATGCAATATAGTTATACCTCTGAATTTCAGGAAATTTATTTCTTAGAGTCGAGAAATCCAGCACCATTCATTTATTCTTTGCTTATTTGTTCATTCATTGTACTAGTGTAGCGGGTACAAATATGTACTGCGGCTTTAAGACTCACGTGAACGCGGGAGAGAGAGAGAGAGAGGGAAAACGGGGGTACGAGCGGCGAAAAGGAGAGCGGTAGAAGTTTTTGGGCTCCACGGGCGCTTCAAGTGTTTTTTTCCCGGTAAGGAATATTGTCAAGTGGTCGTATCGAGTGACACGTTCCGAACCAGTAACGCGGTTACGTTTGGGTTTTCGTTTTAATTGATGGTGCGAGCGCCGAAGTCGGGCTGCATTAGATTAAAGTGACACGTTTAAACCAGTAACGCGGTTACGTCTGGGTTTACGTTTCCTCGGATAGCGCGAGCGCCGAAGTCGTGCGGCGTTAGAGTGAAGTTAAAGTTAACTGTTGCATTTAGCTGGGGCTAGATGGCGGTGCACCGATGAAGATGACTGGAGGAGTGTTCAGGAAGAGCAAGCCGGGACATCAACATCTCGAGGTGCAACGTGCTAGCTAAAAGCTCTGTCCACCTCTCCCCACTCCGCGTGTGAGCTGCGCGGGAAAGGGGGCGATTGACGTCAGGACAACCCGTTTCATTGGAGGTTTACGCTGCCAGCCATCGGACATCCCACGACGTGTGACCTCTGCGGTTGTATGGGTAATCACTGCACCACATTTCAACACACTGATCCATGAACCAGCAGGTGGCGTGTGCAGCCGAACAGAACTGTCTGTGAACTGAACGAACTAGCCGCGCTGTGCGCCCTAACACGCAACCAAGACGCTAACAGCACCTACTGAACTGAACTGTACAGCAACGGAGCTGACACTAACGCGCACACACACACACACACACACACACACACACACACACACACACACACACACACACACACACACACACACACACACACACACACACACACACGCGCGCACCCATACACACCGGAGTGACCCGGTTAGCTCATGCGGACTGGCACAGCAGACGCTGAGTAACTGTTTATTTTGCCATCTAAAGTAAGTTTATTGAAATGTGAATGTGAAATGCCTTTAAAAGTAAGCTATATTCTCTGTTAAGTTTACTGTTCTGGTTAAAGGGAGCCATTTTTAGTTGTCGCAAGGGTGAATGTTGCTTCCCCAGGTTCCATGAAAACTTACAATAGACGGGTATGGCTCACTACGTGTCAAGTTAAGCACCCAATGTTTGATGGTGAGGTGAAACCGAGGTATTGAGTAGCCATTTGTGAGGTTTCTAGGTGACTGTATTAATGAAACCTCTCCATATAACTGTCTCGTATTTGAATGTTTTCTTTGTGCTCTGTGTTTATACTTGAGTAAACAATAGAGGGAATAACACCTGTACGTGTTTGTTTAACTTAGTCTAGTATATTGGGCTGCTTACCTGGGGTAGGGGCGCCTCACCTGTTTAGCTAGACCTAGGTAGAGTGGGGGTGGGTTACCTCACGCACCCCACACACACTTCAGACGACTACCTGCTGAAGCCCACTTTGCCCAGTCTAAGAAGCTACCGTTCAGTATAGCTGCTAAACAGTAAACAACCTGTTCACTCACCTGAGCATCGAGGCCACAGGCATTGAGTGTGGGGGACCCAGATCCTGTCCCACTCAGTCCTCCCCAGAGTAAGTGTTTTATAACCCCTATAAGGCGGCGGTAATAATCCCGACCGTTACACTAGGATTTGGTGGGAGTGTAAATGTCTGATTTGAATTGCAGTTCTCCTACACAATATTCTATTCATGTGTTAACAAGGTCCGTTCTGCTTTTATTTTGAAAAGCGCCGTTTTCTTATGTTTTTTGTGACGCTAACTTCCTGCTACTTACCATTTGCAACGGGGAAGTCACGCATCGTCGAAGCAAGGGTAAAACTTGTAAACTTAGTTATGTATCGTGTTAAATACATTCGAATGATGTAAAGAAAGTTTAAATCGTAATTTATTTCATTATTTTGTATTGTTGGTGCCTGTCATTTCAAAAAGCTCCTAATTATGAGGGTGTGCCGAGATGCTAGCTGGTGGAGGAAATTCCCTTGATTAGCGCCCTTGGAGAGCGGATTGAGGTATGAAGGATGCATGTGATGTTTTATTTGTCATAGCGTTTTAAACATTTCATTTCACTTTGGCTAGTATTTCAAATGATTTGTATCGAGTGTAAACATTTCGTATAAGTTAATTGTTGAAACTACATAGAAGCATTGTGTATTTCTTCTGTTTCATTCTGTAGTTTTCACTGTGTTCAAGATGTTCACGACGTCATGGTGCTTATGGTGCTCGTCGTCCCATTATTTGCATGGGAAGTCCTTACAGACGCGAGTGGCAATGCTAAGAGGGTAATCGTTTTTTACTGTTAAGCCAACAACGCCACCTAAGGGAATTTCACCAAGAATTATTAGAATCTATGGTCAACGACAGGACAGAGGTTCGAACAACACAGGCACTGGACGTGATTCCACTAATTTAGCGGCGTTCCTTCGGTCACAAACATTAGGCCGCAATTGAGCTGCAGACACAGTCAATTTTCTTGACGCGAATGACAGGAGATCTTTATATTCTTTTCGATTGGTGTTTATTTCAGTTATTCCGTCACACGGTAGAAAAACTGCTCTAGTGCCTAATCAGCCCATCTAAGGTGCACCTGCTGCAAACATGACGTCAATATAAGGAGGAAAATAAAGGTCATCATGCCAACTTATATTCAATATAATGTCCTCAATATAACGTCTAATTTAAACAATATACACACGCTCTTACACAGGTTATTTTTGGCTATTGTAAAAACAATCCCTCAAAAAGGGTGTATAAAAAAGAAATATATATATATATGGAGAAATAAAAGGCATAATTGGGTTCTGTTCAAATGTGGAAAATGGGTTGCCATATTTGTACCTTCAAATATCCTTGTTTATTGGCGATATAAAAAGAAATAATTCCAGACAATGACAAATATATTTGTGTGCATGACTGACTACACGTACACTAAAAACAAGATCATCAAGTAAAAGTCCCAGATTTGTAGATTTTTATGACTTTGGATTCATCCAGGTTACTTTTGCACTCAAAAAGTCCTTAGTTTGCCTAACCAACTGCTAATCAGGCCCTCAACCATATTTCTTTCCTTCATTCACCCAACATGCAAAGGTGAAATTGCAGTTTTAAATGTCTGGAATGGACTCTGACATTACATTTTCCACCAAGTTTATCTTAATCTTATAGAGTCTGATTAGTCTCATTTGCAAATGCTCACAGAAAGACTCACAAATGCGCACAGAAGAATTTACAAATGCATTCCAAAGCACACAAATACATTTTGATTCATATTTTT